>NC_142838.1:43367500-44040000 GCF_061612785.1 Hesperophylax consimilis | reverse complement strand
TTACCGAAAGAAGTTTCCATATTTACAGCTGAATGCTTTGCAATTGAACAAGCGCTAAATCAAATCCAGGTTCTCAACATTCATCGAGCCTTACTATGTACTGATTCGCTAAGTGCTCTAACTAAAATTATGTCAAATATTCTATGTTATCCGGAAGACAATATTATGTGTAAAATAAAAAATCTTCTCAATTCTCTAAGTGAATCTGGGTTTGAGACGATATTGGCCTGGGTCCCTGCCCATTTGGGTATAGAGGGTAATGAGATGGCCAATTCTCTCGCCAAATCTGGTTCAGATTCCGGAACTACCCCATTAAAATTTAGAATCCCTATCTCCGAGATCTTCCCGATTCTTAAATCCAACATGACTCGTGCCTGGGAAGAAAATTGGGCAATCTCCAAAATAAGAACTGGATCTTTCTATGCTGGAATTCAAAACCATATCCCTGCTAAGCCATGGTTTCACGGTAAAAAACTGTCAAAACGATTCATTTCATGTATTTCGAGAATGAGAATTGGTCACTGTTCAATTGTATCCCACTTGGCTAGAATTAGAGTTTTGGATGATCCGGTCTGCCAGTGCGGTGTGGAAGAGGAAACCCTCGACCACGTTTTCTTTAACTGTAAAAATCATTCATCTTTCAAGAACATATACCGCCGTCTTATTAAAATCACACACCAGTCCCCCCTTAACATTTCATACCTTTTATCTCTTAACAATTCTCGTGTTCATACAGCTTTATGTAAGTTTATTAACCTGAATGAATTCAACATTTAATTTGTTTTAGCGATCTAAATGAGTCCAATGTTTAATTTGTTTTATTATTCTCCCAATAGATTAACCGATTTTTTTTATCCACTTTAACTGTTACCGGCACAAAGCACTCTTTTCAGGGTGAAATGACTAAAACCAAAAAAAAAAAAAAAATTTTTTTTGTTCTCTGTACCATACACTAAATCATTTAAGTTATGTAAAAGCCCATCAGAGCGTTGATAATTAATAAATAAATAGAAATTGTGGGTCCCAATTTGCAAGATTGCAAAAAAAGGGCCAACGGCACGCGGTGTTCCCAAGCGGTCACCTATCCAAGTACTGACCGCGCCCAATGTTGCTTTACTTCGGTGATCGGACGAGAACCGGTGTGTTCAACATAGTATGGTCGTTGGTGAACGCTTTAAAAGAAAGAACTCATTTAGAGTATTGTATTTCAAAACCAAAGTAAGCCATATTATATTAATCTGAACCGAATTCAATTTACTCTTCGGGCATATTTCTTAGGCTGCCTTTACACTTGTAAGTTTTTTACTGTAAGTCGCTCACGTAAGCGACTTACGACAAATTTACCACTGTAAACGACACCATAAGTCACTTACCGTAATTTATACCAAGTTACAGAAGTTTTTTTACGTAAGTTTTTGACAGGTCTAATCGCTCACGCGCGAATTTACGGCTCTCTCACAGCTTATCAAAACAGATTGATAAGTTGAGACGCTCACAGTAAGTTTTGACCTGACTGTCGGGATGGTAAAACAGAAATCTGCAACACTGACACTAAGATTCGGTCTTTCCGCCGTTGCTCCTTGGGACTTGTTTACTTGTCGGTATGTACAGCTTTATGAAATAATACACTGCAATAATCTATGGAGACTAACATAACATTATTTATCATTAACACAATGTCATGTTTAAAAAATGCCTGTGTAAATGTGTGATAATGATTCTAGTATTCGACTTCACGAACTGATGGATCAGCTATCAAACTTCACAACAAATTAATATCTCCAATGAATTCATACAAAAATGCAATATGAGAATACATAGAAAACATTACCTGACGCCAAAAATCGAATAGTCACCATTAATTTTTCTATCTAACTAACTAACCATCACACCGTTTCCCCGCAAGGGTAGGCTGAGAGGACGGACCGCCAAACAACTCGGTCTTGGCACACACTTCTTGCCTTATTCACATCCATACATCGTCTAATACATACTCTTCTATTATTCTGACTCTTGACATGGCCTGACTCGAGTATCTGATTCACTTGGTCGTGACATGTCTTCCTCGGGCGTCCCCGACTTTTGCTACCATTCATATTTGCATTTGTATATTCTTCTTAAACTTTTTTCTTCGCTCATTCGCTCTACATGCCCAAACCATCTAAGCGTCCCTTTATTGATCTTACTCATTACGCTTACACCAGCCTTGTACTCTTTGCGGATCTCTGCATTTCTCACACGTTCGTTCATGGTGTTACACACTTACGGAATCTCATTAATTTTCCAGCTGGTGTAATAGCATTCCGAAAACGAGTATCATTCTTTTTTTAATTAGCGGTCCAATTATTTCCAATATGTATTAGAAGTCAGTTGCTATAATTAGGATAAAATTAAAGAATTTTTGTTGATCCTCAATTCTCAATTCAGCCGTTAAACGAACGAAAGCCCCATCAGTACTTCTTCTTTTAAGCCAACTCCTAATCCAACATACTCTGCGGGCCCTTACGTTTTTGTTTGACAAAATTGTGCATATTATCGAAGGGGCAATCCGTTGTGTGCGGGAATGGGTATTACGGGAATTTTATGGGGATCCATGATCTAACCGTAAATAAATAAATCCCTGTTATCAAATATTACTAACTGACAGCTGTCAAAGTCGGCGGCAACGCGTTGTTGTCAGGAAGCCATCTTACCAAAAATAGAATTACTGTTTTAGCCATAGACATATGAATATTAGTAGACCTGCCCAAAGTGATTAAAAGCGTATTTTTCCTCACTCCCCATACCGGTTCCTTTGGAGCCGGCTGGACTCACGTATGGCCTCCCGTGAATCTATAAAATGTCAGTTCATTTTGCGAAATAACACGGCAAAATGGTGGCTTGTGCTGTGAAAACTTGTAAAAATAGATGTGAAAAAGAGAATAAACCCAATTGTCGTATTACATTCAATATGTAAGCATTATTTTAAGCTTATTCACATCGTACAATATGGATCAATTGTAGAAACATATACTATCACATCGAGATACATCTGGACGCACAATACAAAGCCGTTTGCATAAGAATCAGGGATGTGCCTTCGCCTTTTGCGCTTTGATAAAATACATAATCGTATCATTTGGAACTTCAATTTTTTCATCTGTTATATCTTGCTGGAACTCCGTCGTATTAATAAAGGATAATAAGCCAATCATTTTTAAATTTATCCAACTTTAATGGCGTTATTACTAAACGAGTTTTGAATTTTACACAACTCATAAACAACATTTAATATTGGACAAATAGTTGGTTATCAATTGTGAAAAATGTGTAAGTTTGGAAATAAAATGTAGATACAGTGAGCATGTTTGGAATGAAAAATGTATGTATCATTTTGCTGTCCGATGATATTTTTTATCTATTAAAATTAAAAATATTTTTTTTTTTTATCGCACGTCGCCACCGATCATATATTATCTTTGGTTCATACTATCACACGTCGCAACGGACCACGTGTTAGGTACGCGCTTGTTTCGTATGTACGGTACTGCTGGAACGAGAAGGAGTGCATATCACGTAATGCGCTAGGTTATACCGAGTGGCGATGTGTAATAGAAAATCATGTTTTTTTGTTTTTAATTGAAAAAGTGTCATGGGACGGCAAAATGATGTAAATTTTTACTCCAAATACTCTTAGGAATCGCTGGTAAAAGCTGTGTGTATATAATTTAATTTGTTTTTTTTAGTTGTTTTACATTTCTATTATCTTCTTTAAAGTGAAATGTTATATATTTTCTTAAGGATTTCATTATTTTATTATTAATAGGAACAGAGCGGTTGTGACAACCCTCCAACAATGGTCGAATGTAGTGATTCTCAAGTGTGCTCATCGTTGTTTACTGAGAAGTAAATTATGAACATTTATAAAAGTGTCTTAACTAAATACGTAAACAAAATATTCGATTCTGAAAATAGAAAAAATTTACTTTGGTGAATTTGGACTTCGCAAATTTGTTCATAACGTGGCGAGTAATTTGCGCTCCCATGTAAAAATGTCTATTCATTCAAAAGTATTTTTTACTTTTAAGAACTAAATGGTGATATTATAATTCGAGATGCCTATATACTGTCAGATTGATTTATTGACGAATCACCGTGAGCTTTCCCCTCTGCGTTCCCCAACTGTTGATTTTACCCCTCACCTTTAGGTTCTAGTCTATTAATATTCATATGTCTGTGTTTGTAGCGGTCTCTGTGAGAAGTTCGTAATTTAAACTTCCTAACAACTTCCGTGAGCATTATTTACGATAAGTTGGATGTATATGTAAGCGCTCCTGTGAGTAATTTTTCAAAAAATTTACGAAAGTCGTAAATTTTACTTAAAAGTGTAAACCCAGCCTTACCCACAATCAGACGAAAATCAAAATCTGATAGTATTATTGTCCTTGCGTCTGGACGATGTAGGCCCTCTGATTGGTCAAATTAAAATTGTCTGTTTCGGGTAAATTCCGCTAACTTGAAAATTAAGACACGATTTCATACTAAAATAGGATCGCCTCATAATAATACGAGATTTCTTCAAAAGCATGTTTCTGCTCATATAATTTTTGGATAATATCGAAGAGAATATGTTTTAGAAAGTTCATAATCCATTGGATTAATTACATTACAATGAAAATTATCCACAGTTACGTGATTATGTTTGACGTTTATAAAAAATCACGCGTTCCTTCAATATGGCCGATACGCACGGCTATAGATGGCCGACAGAGCGCACCTCTGGCGGTATAAAAACGAACCAAATGACTGGCGCGAATATTTAAATATGCAGCTCACAATACTTGACTTCTTACCATTAACAGGCGTTTAATAAGAAGATTTCTTCTGGAAGCTTATCACTTTGTAATGGCATTTTTCATTATTATTTATATATTTTTTGCTTATTAATTATATCTGATTTTATATTGACATGTTTTCTAATTTCTAAAATTTCAAAATTATTTATTTGCGATGCTTTATATCCTGAGTGAAGTATTTTAAGACCTGAATTTTTATCGAAAGTGTGATCATTCACTATTCACAGATTCACTATTTCCATTTAGAGCCCTGCGATATTCTTTAGTTCTGACTTCAAAGTTTCCATTGGTTCTACCTTCGTAAAAGAAATTACAGTCATCCCAATTGAGTTTTTAAACTCCTGATTTTTTTGTTTGAATTTTGCTATCTTTATTATTAAGAATATATTTCTTCATTTTTTTAGTGTAAAACGCCAGTTGAATAGTACCAGGATTGTTTTTATATAATAATTTTAGAAGTATCGTTATCCACAAACAGAATTCTACGCCATTGTTTATTTCTATCTTTAGAAAGACCGTTTGAAGAGAATATGTTTAATTTTTTTTATTTAGTATTTCAACTATCAATTTCTTAGTATAACCGTTATTAAATGCTATTTGTCTTATGAATATATTGTTTTATGGTTATATGCTATTTGTTTTTTCAGGTCTTAAAATACTTCACTATACATAATTTTGAAATCTTAGAAATTAGGAAACATGTTAATATAAAAGCAGATATAATTAACAAGATTTTTTTTATAAACTCTCTTTTAAATATTTTCCCACTTAACTGGTCTTTCCCGTCTAACGATATTGTAATTCCTAATTATTATAAACCCAGCCTACTCTTACCCTCCCCCCACCTTCCACTTCTTCTTTCCCAATTGCAATCTATATTTAATTTTTGACTTCGGTGTATACACAACAAAATGTTAACATTATATTTATTTATTTATTGGACAATTTGCATAGCGCCGCTTTTGTGAGATATCACCTCAGGGGCGCTATATTGTAATTATCTACCTATATATATAGATTTTTACTCTCCTGATGAAGGTGTATATATAATCTAACTTTAAACTTTATTAGATACAGTAACAGTTGTAGGTAAAGAATTACCACCAGTTGGAGTAAAATTAACACCTTTTAATTAAACCGACTGCTAATCTCATCGCACAATTACCCTCTTTTTATTCATAAACTAGAGGAGAAGCGTATTTATCGTACTCAGTAAAAGTACCGGGTATATTCATGCCGTACTTTGTACTTGTGACAAATCTCCAAAATACCTGGTTCCAAAATACTTGGTTTAATATTTGTATCACAGGTCTTGAAGTACTTCGTACTTTAAAATATTACTGACTTCTCACTCTCGTCGGTTAGAAATTTATATGAGGAAAAGGGACAAAGAAATATTTTTTCTTTCGTCACTGTAAAATAAAGATGCCTTTTCGCTCTTTCCTATTAGAAAGGTGTACGAGGAAAAAGGACAGTTATGAGTATTTAGCCACGGTAATCTCCATTGTCTGATGGTGAATGTCTATGGTAAAACTGTTGACAGCTGAGTGTCTAATGTCTATGGCATGGTGTTCGATAGAATGGTTTATTTATGTTGTTTGACATCTTCACATCCTGAACTTTGTGTACTTACTGCGCCGTTGTAGAGATTTTAATAAATTGTTTATCCGATATTAGCGAGATGGCTTTGTACCACTGGGATCTTCCACATCCGCTACAAGATAGTGGAGGGTGGCCGAACTCCACTATTGAAAAATACGGTTTTCTTTCAGCGCATTCGAAGATAAAGTCACGAAATAGTTGACTTTTAATGAACCTTCCGTAGTATTCCAGAAATAATACGGCGGTAGAGGTGACGGAAAGGCTCCTGCATTGAATTTATCAGGTAAAAAATCAACATAAACATTCAATAACAATAATCTTATGTCTTGAAAATAAAATACAGATCTTTGTGAGGTTATGATGTGTTAAAAAATTCTGGTAATTTCCTAGGTATTGCTGACTACTTGTGCGCACTTACTCTGATCAAATCCCACACCAGGGTCTACCATCTTTACGAAGATGTATTCAGAGCAACGCAAAATGGTTAGTAGAAAAGAAGACTTGTTATTTTACATGTAATTCATCAACAATGTCACCGGCCAAATGACTGTGTTGAAAAAGTGTCATATTCATAACAATCAATTGTAACGAAAACATTGACAAAACCAATGAATATATTAATCCACTGCTCTTATGCTTTTAGGAAGAATAGAAATGAGTATTAGCGTTGATTGGAATGAACCAGAAAATCCAAATTCTGCTGCCGATGTCGAGGCGTTTTATACAGGTTTTGAGTTAACAGTAAGTTACCTGTAGAGATGATATTACATACATCAATGTAGGAAAACGTGTTAATTTAATTTCATGACCATATAATATATTTTTTGTTAAAATGATGTTACTGTTTCATGCTTAATAAATAATTTCTAGGCAGTGTAATACGCCTTACAACATTACTCTACGTAAAATTTCATTTATTCAAACAACTGTCATTCTTATTATGCGTAAATTTAGCATGTTAATATTAATTAACTCCTTCTTGTTCCGTGTTTTAACAATATATATACTCACCCTCTCTCTGTGAATGTCCTAATATCTATCTATGAAATGTAACTGTTGTTAATATCACTTAAAATGGGCGAAGCTCAACGAAGAGCCGCCCGCAGGGCCTAGCAGAAAAAAACCCGCGGAGCGGGTTTTTAACTGCTTGTCATTATATACTTATGATGACTCTTGCTCGGGCTAAGAGATTATTGCCATCTATGCGCGTGAAAATAAAGCTTGTATTTGAAATTTCCCTGGCAGTTGAAAAATCCCACCACCACCGCACCAAATCAATGCGGGGGTGCCACAAGGATCTGTGCTGTCTCCGACGCTGTTTTTGTTGCACATCAACGATCTCGTTGAATGTGCACCAATTCACTGCTACGCTGATGACAGCACCGTTCACGAGGGTAATCTTTTTGATAGGCCCCCTTCCACCTATGATGTCCGAACAGCTCGGGAAGTTTTGAAGCAAAAAATTGACCACCACCTCGAGATGGTTCGTGCCTGGGGTAAGGCCACTTTGGTCAGTTTCAACGTCACAAAAACCCAAGCGTGTCTGATTTCGGCAAAGAGGGAGATCAATGACTGTCAATGTGGTGCAATTTGATGGGATCACTCTCCCCAATAAAGACTCCATTGAAATGGTTGGAGTTACTATATCAGACCGGCTCAAGTATCGGGATCCATAGAAGCCCGAGTAAATCAGGCCTCCAAGAAGTTGGGCGTCTTGTACAGGGCTAGGAGATTCTTCAACAGTGACCAGCTGCTGACCCTGTACAAGTCTTAAGTCCGCCCAACTATTGAATTTGGAAGCCACCTTTGGGCTGGTGCCCCAAAATACTTAATAAACCTGCTTGAATCTGTGCAAAGGAGAGCGATCCGTCTGATTGACAATCCGTTGTTAACAGACCGATTGCCTTCTTTAATGCATAGACGCAATGTAGGCATGCTGTGTCTGTTCTACAGGTATTTCAATGGAGCCAAGGAGCTAGCACCATTGATTCCTACAACATTGATAACAATGCTCTTGAGACATTAACACAAGTCAAAGAATTTAAATTTAAACAACTTATGTACTTTGTTCCACTTATTTATTTTCAGGACCGGTTTCATCCTACTACGGACATTTTAGACTGGTAGTTGAAATTCTTATACTACGGAATTTATACAAACTTAGGCAGGGGTACACAACATTGTCTTTATAAAATTAATGATTATATTTTTTAATAATTTAATGTATTATAAGCTATTTTGTTAATTTAAGGTACATATGGCAACTATAACATTTATTATTAAAATTACGAATGAAGTTACATAGTAAATAGATATTTTTACTTCACATGAGTTTAAATGTATTTATATAATTGGAAAGGTATGTGATTACTGATATTTTACTCTGCTAATACTGGGATATTCCCTTCTTGTTGCTTAGGGCTTAGTTGACACAAGTCCTGATGAAAATAAATAAGTGGAACAAGGTACAAAAGTTTTTTTTAATTTCAATTCTAATACAATGGAATTCCACCACGAATTAACAGTCCAAAAACTAGACTCAGAAATCAAAGACTTAGGCATCACTTTTCAATCAAATCTTTCATTTGTTAACCACATAACAGAAATCTCTAATAAGGGCTTAAAAATGTTGGGATTTATAACTAGGCTAACCAGAAATTTTAACAATATAAAGTGTATAAAATTGTTATATTTTGCCTAAGTAAGAAGTCACTTGAGTCCAATTCTCATGTCTGGATCCCACATTATAATATACATGTACAAGCTGTTGAAAGAATACAAAACAAATTCTTACGATTTATAAATTTTAAAATGGGTATTCAAGCAATTATGTTGAACTACAACACTCTGTTAAATTATTTGAATATGCTCAAATTGTCAGACAGAAGAATTTTCACTGACTTGGTATTTCTATATAAAATTCTAAATGATTAGTTGATAGTCCGGTATTGTTAGAATTGATAAGCTTCCGGATTCCACAACGTAATACTAGAAGTCAGGATTTATTTCAGTGTAGAAATTCTTTGACTAACTACCATGTATATTCCTTTTTGCCCAGAATACTAATGGGGGGAAACAATTATAACAAGTTCGTGGACATCTTCAATTTATCTTTAAACAAATATAAAATGTTTTTAATGAAGCAATTCAGTTATGTACAATAAATAATCTATATTTCTTAATAAGTGTTCATTAAAATGACTGTATTCAAGTATGTGATTAAATCCATCTCTTTGATGTCTTCCTCGGGATCGCCTCGTTTTCAACAAGGTCATATAAAGTTTTAGCACACATACGCCTCAGAGATTTCATTTCTACAGCATTCAGTCAACTTCCATTCTTTCTCTGCTAGCTTTATACCTCGCTGCCATACCTGCCACATAAGGATTGGTATCAGAAATTCATTGTGGACTGCCAATGACTGGTTCGCCTCTTTGGACTATTTTCTGTGCAAAAAATAATGACGTTTCAAGAAGTGGTGTAGCCAGCTAACATCACGTTTTATTTTTTTAATTACTTACAGTAAATATTTTTCTTGTTTTCTCACATATTTTATGGAAAAATTTTCTAAGCCATTCCGTGCAAGGGACTCAATTGGGTGAAGTGCAATTTAAATAATCAATGTATGCATTATAGGTAAACATTACGTGCATGTGGTGGTGGTGGTAAACTTATTAATTATGTATATAACTCTATGTAATTATTAATACTCCAGTTTCAATTTACTTTCAGTAATTCCTTTATTAAAATTCATTTATAATGCACAATATCTAATTATCCTTGCTAGTATTAGGCATCAGCATTGGTTTCCAAATAGAAGACACCAGTCCTGAAATTGAAAACAAGACACAATTTTAAGACACCGCTAGGTTTTGAAATATAAAGCGTGACAAGTGTCTCATATATATAATAATTGATGTGTCTCATATATATATAATAATTGATGTGTCTCATATATATAATAATTGATGTGTCTCATATATATATAATAATTGATGTGTCTCATATATATAATAATTGATGTGTCTCATATATATAATAATTGATGTTTCTCATATATATAATAATTGATGTGTCTCATATATATAATAATTGATGTGTCTCATATATATAATAATTGATGTGTATCATATATATAATAATTGATGTGTCTCATATATATAATAATTGATGTTTCTCATATATATAATAATTGATGTTTCTCATATATATAATAATTGATTTGTCTCATTTATATAATAATTGATGTGTCTCATACATATAATAATCGATGTGTCTCGTATATATAATAATTTATACATATTATGCTTCGGTCTCCGGTTGGTTGACTATTCTATTTTCCATAATATAAAGCCGCTTAAAACCATTAGTTTTTTTAAAATTATTTTTATTTCTACAAAGATAAATTTCAATTGACATTTTGGGTATCCATGTCAGCAGTGTCAAAATATAATATATGGTTATATAATGTGGTCAAATTATATGGGGGTTCACCAGATTACAACAGTAGTTTTTTTTTGTACTAATTAAGTTGAATCGATTTTTTTTTTCAAAAAAATATTCATATTAAGGTGCCCAGCTGTTCTAAAATTTACATTTTTCAATAAATATTGTATATGTGTTTATTAACACTTAAAAATTGAATGATTTTAAATGAATCAATTTAACTTCTAATCCGAATTTATATCGATATAATTAAAAATATGTAGGTATTTTATTCCTTACTTATTGTTTAATAAATACATTGCTGTATATGTATATGTACCTACTAGTTATATGAAGGATGCACACACACTCTCATATGAACAACAGTAACATTTAATAGGTAGATATTAAATTATTATAAACAATAATAATAAGCCGACATAGCTCAGTGGTTTCAGAGCACCTGACCGGACATCAGAAGGCATTGGTTCAATTCCCGTTGGCGGCATTTATTTTTACTCGAGAGATATTTTCAATTTGTATCGATATTTCAGGCGACCAATTATTGCTTATAATTATTTTTTTTATATTTTATGCTACATATGCATAAAACCTTGTCTTATATACATTAGTTTATCATTAAAAAATAATCTAAAAAAATAATAATAATAAAAAAATTAAAAAAATAAAGGTAGATATTAGGTCAATGGGTAGATATATATATTAGTAAGACATTCTTCTTGTGGTCAGGGCGCGGACAGTGAGAGGAACACCCTTCTTGTGGTCAGGGCGCGGACAGTGAGAGGAACACCCTTCTTGTGGTCAGGGCGCGGACAGTGAGAGGAACACTCTTCACCCCAAAATAAATCTAGTCAATGAGAAAAATGTTTCCTCTCCCATACCACCGAAATGATTTCATTTTTAATTCAAATTTAAATTGCATGTTTTAAATTTTACACAACTCTTAAAAAACCATACTAAAATATATCATTATTTTTTTAATGATAAACTAATGTTTATGCAATAATTAGTCGCCTAATTATTAACATAAAATTACGTTGGTTATTTACAGGTGAAAAAATATAATAAGCAGTAATTATTGATTGAAGTACTAGTACATATTGAATTATTTGGCGTGTTGGAAATAACCCGACGTGGTTCAGTGGTCCAGAGTATCTGACCGGACATCAGAAGGTGCGCGTTCAATTCCCGTCGGCGGCATTTATTTTTACTCGGGAGATATTTGTATTGATACTGCAGGCAACTAATTATTGCTTATGATGAAATGTATCATTATCAATTGTGTAAAAATTAAAACGTTTTTTTTAGTAACGCCATAAAAAGTTATAATGTACTTACAATTTTATTTAAGACTTTCAACCAGTGCACAAATGAGTGAGTATATTGCAAAAACACCTCCGACCTTAGCCATATGTTCTGGAACAGGTGATGCAGCCATTCCCTGGGCGTAGGCGTCGACCACCTCAAAACAACCTATTAGATTATCTTCATAGTCACGTTTTGTTCTGTAATAATCATTTTCTTTAAATTAGGTACTTTCTTGTAAAGGAATACTATTATTACAAATTTTGTAAATATTTTTTTAACTTATTATTTTTTCTTGTTTCTGGTAAGAACTAGTAGCAATAATTGAGGCGCAATTGATACATTCTGTGTACTATATATTCTGTGATCCATTGCGTATTATATATTGGGAATGTAAAATTAATAATTAAAAAGATGATTTATATAATTTCCAAGTTCCGTACAAGTTCTGTTATTATGTTTTTATGGGCCAATCGCTTAAAAGAACTGAAATAATAACAGGACTTTCACAGAACTTGAAAATTAACGTCGAAATTTGATGAATTGTTCAAATTCTGTACCACAACCGATAAAATTTTTGACGGTTGGGAAACATTTGTTACCTAAAAACCCTACTGTTGTTCAGCCCGAGCAGCACCACGGCCACATACACATATGTGTCTGTTTGTGTTGTGTTGGGAGTGGGAAAGAGTCGGCTATGGTCTATTTTTCAGCCCGAGCATCACCGGCAGCAGCCAACCACGGCAACATACACATATGTGTCTGCTTGCGTTGTTTTGGGAGTGGGAAACAGTCGGCTATGGTCTATTGTTCAGCCCGAGTATCACCGGCAGCAGCCAACCACGGCCACCTACACATATGTGTCTGTTTGTGTTGTGTTGGGAGTGGGAAAGAGTCGGCTATGGTCTATTGTTCAGCCCGAGCATCGCCGGCAGCAGCCAACCACGGCCACATGAAACAAAGACGGTCTTCAGTAACAACAGTACATGATCTCCTGTATTGTGAGGTGTGTACGTCTACGACTGTTTTCATGTTCCATACCTAAGATAATGATTAAAAAAATGTAGCTTTGACCTTTTGGCAAGGTGTCCGCGGCTGGATTGCGGGGGGCGGCTAAAGATCTGAGGGGCTAACTCGTTCAATGCGGCAGGAGCGGAAGCAAGTTGGCTGTGAGGCTTATAGTGGACAACTGGGGCGGGGGCCTCGTATCCGACAGAAGACGGGATGTGCTGAGGTAGTCGCTGGTGCTCGCCTCCATAGTCTCCACCCTCACCGAACTTAGTTCTGAAATAAATTGGACACTTTGAAAAATCTACAGAATGGTAGTTACTTTCAGTATCGTCCGGGAAATGACCTTAGTCGTGTTTGGTGGCCTGAATAGCCAGGTACTTCACCAGGCTCTTCACATTATTTTTCCCTTCCCCACTACCTTTAGCCTCACAACAATAATTTAATAATAATAAAAAAAATAGTTAATTCTGTGTATATTTGCTTTTGAAATGAAGCTATAGATGATTCCATAGTCTCACTGGCTTCAGATTTTTTTTTATTTTTTTATTTTTTATTAGGTAATTTCAAGTTATGATGAAGTTCAAATATAACATTAAATTTACAATTACATGTTATTACATTACATTGAGTTTGTTTTATTTTTAGTACATCTTGATACACCTTTTTTTAGAGCAAATGCTCGTGTTGAAAAGGCGGAGAAAAACGCGCGTAAATAATAATTTAACATATATATATAACATAATTATATCAAATAGAAAAGAGAAAAGGATGTAAAAGAAGGAAAGAGATAAGAATGAGAGATAAGAAATAAGAATAAGAAAATAAGAATAAGAAATAAGAGAAAAGGATTTCAATATAATAATAAAATGAGAGATTATATTGTGTTTTCAAGTTGAAAGATGAAGATTGGTTGATGAGTAGCTTAACTCTTCCACTGTGTTCATATTTCATTAATTAAGAAATTATGGAAGCAATTTGAACAATATTCAAATATATTGAATTAAAAAAAAACAATCTTATTAGTTGCGACCGAGAATTGAACTCTGAACACTTCGCTTGTACCACCAACCGCCCTTTCCAGACCGGTTTCAACTGTCACATGTATATTGCAAATCACCAGCTTGATTTAATTTGTTTTCTGTAAGAGGCACTTCCCATAGTCGAACTCAAATTTAAAAATATAATTTTTGGGTGTCTTCTGAATCACACCGAATATTTTAAATATTGTTTAAGCCAATACAGAGAGTATATTTTTTATTTATTTATTTTTCATCAACTCCTAATCGGGCTTTTACGAGGAAAGTTGATAATTTTGAAAATAATAAAATTTATAATAATAAAAGTGTAACAGGATACATGCATAATAGCATATACTAATACTTTGATTAACATCAAATCCAAATAATTACACCTGATATTGAAAATAAAGAAAATCTTTAAATATAAAGTAAATACATACGAGTACATTACATACAAGTACATATGCATACAATTATTCATGTTTGTCGCAAACCGGTAATATTGTAATTTTCTCATAAGGTATAAAGTAATATTATAAAAGAGAAGGATTAAAAAAGAAGAAAAATAATATCAGTTGTGTCTATAGAAATAACTAATTAATAAGTAATGGCAAAATACCAATCCTGTGATTAATATCGAATTTAAATAATAGGACCTGAAATGGTAAATAAATCAAAGTACAATAAATAATTTAAGTATGTTCGTACATTAATATGTATGTTTAAAGAAGTATGCGATATACTAGTAGGAAGGTATAGAGACAAGATTCAAATAAAAGGCAAGAAATGATACAAGTATAACGAACAAATAGGTTTTAAATAAGTTGCCTTTTGAAAACCACAAAAGTATTAACACTGAATATATCAATAAATTCACTGCATTTGTTTGCAAGGTGATGAATTCTTGGAATTGGTTTATAAATAGAGTCGTTAGTATTGAGGTTATTGTTACATTTAGATTAGTTTTTGCTTCGAGTTTGTCTGGCAGCTAAATTAATGCCAATAATTCAGGGCTGCAATTAGAGATTTAATAATTTTGAATAAAAATAACATATCAGTTAAAACTCTTCCATCTGATGGTTTGAGAATTCAAACCTTTTTCAAATTCATTTGAGTCAGTGAGATTAAAAGCGATGGAGAATGCTTACGCGTGCAATGCACTAGCTCCGAGAGTTTCAGGCCCGAGGTGACCTTCCTTGACAAGTTTCAGCTTCAACAGGGTTCTCAGCTCTCGTTCCCGAGGGGTTAGGCCTTGGTGAGACTCCACCAGGGGAACCTAAGCAAATAAATACTTTTTTTTTTTTTTTTTTTTTTATTAAATATCAAAATAATATACAAAAATCAAAAAGTCCCAATAAACTACTTTAAAGTAGTTTGTCATTGGGTGCTTTTAACTTAAACAGATTATATCAAATGTATACATTCATATCATGAGAGGTGTAATACAATAAAAATAAAAACAAAAAACAATTAAAGCGTATGCAGTTAGAAATAGTTTGTATTAGAGTCTAGTACAAACTATTTCTTTCAGCTAGCCAATTTTTCAACAAAAAATTTCTTTTTATATTTGTACATTTTTTGATTTCTGCAGGTAACATATTTAAACAATTTGGTATCATGTAGTCTAGCGTTCTTTTTCCATATTTGTTTACATGCTTTGGTACGATTAGTCCTTCATTTAATGTAAATCGAGTATTGTAAGTGTGTTCCAGTCTATTTATGTACATAGGGCTATTTATGTGCTGAAAAATTATTTTATACCACATAATTGCTCTTACCGAGAGGATTTTCAGATTTTGATAAAGGTGTGGAACATTATGCCTTTGTTCATATAAACTTTTATGAGCTAATAATTTAACAAGAGAATTTTGAACTGCTTGAACATGATTTATATTTGTTTTAGAGGAAAATCCCCAAGCTGTAATTCCATACCTTATGATAGATTCAGCTAGTGATAAATAAATTATTCGAAGTGTGCATATTGGAACATAAAATTTTAATTTATATAATCTACTAATAATAGATCTCAGTCGTTCACAGACTTTATTTATCTGTAAATCCCATTTGAAAAAACAATCAATAATAACACCTAAATAAACATATTTTTTAACCAGTTCAATATTTTCACATGTACACAACGCAGGGATACCAACATGTAGGCAATCTGAATTGTGTGTTTTAATTTCGGGTATAATAGTATTTACCTTGGCATTGGGTGATCTAATGTGTATCAATTTAGTTTTTTTTGCATTTATGATTAGGCCAGAGTCGTGAGACCATTTTAAAAGTTCAATGTAATCTTTAAATTATTTATTTTAATTATTTCATGTACACACCTCACAACAGTCCCAACTGCCTAGAGCCATTAATGTATGGCATCGTCACTCTTACTCGTGAGAATGAAGAGAGAGAGGAGGGAGAGGAAGGTTTAGATCTGTTCTCTTAACATTGGTAAAGCCATTTTGATCAGCGTTTCGATTCCTTTCCATCAGAGAGATTCTTAAAATATCATCAGACCTAAATATAAATCAAGAAATCACAGATGTAATGATCCGCCCTTCTACATTTATACCTACGTTAAAATAATGATGATTTCTTCTGTGTCTGATCTGTAAAATGATGTAACATCCTGGTCATTGTCCTTCGATTTTCCTAAGCTGTTGGTGGCACCTTTTAGAAGGCGTACCTTAAAAGTAAACCCTAGCTAAGCCTTTTCGATCCCCGTATGGAGCATACAATAACAAGATCTTAAGAGTTATTTTCGCAATAATGCTCTTTTTCAGCGTTGTGTTTTTTTTGGTTTTGAATTTCATATGAGATATGAACCAGCTATTAATGCATATGTTTGTGGTAATCCAGTTTCGTTTAAATTAGAGTGAGTGATCTCTTTACCATTGAAATTTTTTAAACTTTTCTTATAAAACCGTGCGTTTAATCTACTCTCGTCCCCTACAGTACGCCTTACTCTAATACAGTAGTAATCACCTATATTTTTTTTATCCTTCCGACCTTAAATAAATCCGAGGACATGAAATAGTTTCGTTATTGCACAAATTAGTATAGTATAGTACCGACATGCATAGAGCGTCGGTTTTCGGGGAATTCCCTGCCATCTCAGCTCCGGGGTCGCCTCCATCTGTTTTATTATATATTAATTTTGTTACTCGACACTTAATCTTTTAAAGGGAAGGAATGAGAGGGGGGAGAGGGAGAAGGGGTAAGCTATATGAACGAAATATTTTCCAAACTACGTTGGCTCCTCCACTGACCAATACGATTACGGTGAATGGTGATCAGAAATCAAACGCTGACTCCGACGCAGCTAGACTATACCCCCACAGCTGGCAACCCATTTCATAAAGGTACCCTGACCTATACGGATCTGTTCACGTCCGAGAGAAAACAAATTAAGTCATCACGTCATTTCCGAAATCGCTCCAACGCCCATACCTCCGGACGATCTACTTTACTGACTCTAGATGGGGAAAGTAATTGCATCCCATATCATGATGCTAACGCGGAAAGTGTGTCGTGTAGGTTTCGTCTGATGAAGCTCAAACCCCCACGTGCCGTCAGACCTACACTCCACCTCAAAGAAGCTGCTCTAATTCCGCCAAGGGAGCATTCCAGTTGGCTTACATCAGCTTCCCGGTCGACACCGTTGGATAATGTGATAGCGTGATATCACGTCGCCGCCCTCTCCACGTTGATTTTACAGACGCCCCAAGGTGTCTCCATCCTAGACGCCCCGACTGCGAACCATGTTCCCGTTCATTACCAGGTGGCATCACAATTTTCATTCCATTCTCGCGCCCATCACTCAACACGGTACCGTCAGAGGGAATAGTTTTCAACATCCCGTTAGTCCGTTCCGTCCGCGTTGGCAACCCCTATCACATGATAGTGTGTGAAAAAAAAATCTTCTGACTAGTCCATATTTGTGGGATACGAATTTGCAGCGTCACTATCAGACATTACCAACTACGAAGTTTAATCGAGGTTTAAATTCGGGTATGAGGTAAGGTTTGCGAATGATACTACCGAGATAATATTGGTCTTGTTGGGGAATCCTGAAAATTGACATGTTGGTTTTATATACATATTAAAATGGATTAGTGGTAATTGTTAGTCGACAGATGTCAGCATCGCTCGTTCTAAGTTAAACTGGAACACCTCAATTGGAAATGAAAAACACTTACCAAGCTCCTACCAGCTAAATAGCAACATCCAAGTGGGAATTTATACAACCATTGCTCTTGGGTGGAGCGCCCCATAATTACTACTAGATTTATCCTGAGATGGTAACCTAATATTTTATATCTTAATCCGAGATATCTACAATCTTATTTTTTCTAATTTGGTTGTGTTACCCACACTACCCACCGTAATGAATGTACTTCGAACTTTCCTCCCTAACCTAGCAATTAATCAAATATATCAGCTATGTCTTTCATTGTGTTTAAGAAGACTTCAGGGATATTATTTTTTTTATCAAAAATTTAGTTATAACACGGCTTCGATCGAGCCTAACACTCGCGATAACAAGACATTTAGGTATATAAATTTGCAATTATAAATTTAATTTTTGTACGAGACTTTATCAAAATCTCAAAGGGAGATCTTAACACTTGCGTTTTATTTTATTCGAGAAGGAATTTTCTAGGGTTTATTATTTTTAATTACAAATTCATTTATAATCCGTGACTTTATTAAAATCATAACAATTGCGTTTAATTTTATTCGGGAAGGACTTTTTAGGGTTTATTATTTTTAATTTTTTTTGAAATATTGTAAAATCAACAATAAAAAAAAAATAAAAAAATTACGAATTCATTTATAATCCGTGACTTTAATAAAATCATTACAATTGCGTTTAATTTTATTCGGGAAAGACTTTTTAGGGTTTATTATTTTTAATCATAATTTTATTCTTAACCCGCAACTTCATCAAATCAAAATTAACCTTCGGGACTATCTTTTATTTTATAATCCGTGACTTTATCAAAAATCAAAACTGCCGTTTACTTTCCAAACCTGTGTAAAACTGCTTAAATTAATTTGAGCACTTTTGTTTAAAAATCTCGCGACGCACTTACTCTGCAAAATTATCAAAACTCTTCCAAGTCTGAATTTAATTATTTAAACTGCCGCGACGTATTCACTCTGCAATTTAACTCCTCAAAAATTCTCGAAAAACTCTCTCGTTTTTTCTAAGTTCAAACTATTTATAACCGTGTTTTCTCATTAATCTCGTTAAATATGTGCTATTCTAACCTTTATTGACTCGTATGTTCTTTTCTATTTAGGTCATAGTCGCATCATGCTAATTAGGCCATTCTGGTTATTTCAAAAAGGTTAACACCCTGGCGTCCGTTTCATGCGATCAAATGATCAGGCGTGGACTGGAGAGCGATTCCGGATTCCCATAGGGCGTTTTCTATATTATGCTTTAGTGAAAGCTTTTTTTTTGAAGTGTGAATTCCGGACCTTTTATTTTAAAATGCTATTGTGTCCGCAAAATTGCTTTAATGACTGTCGTTTGCTTCCCTGATAGACGAATGTCTCTTTATACTAACCAGTCTAAACCCGAGAAATGCCCAGTGCAATCACCCTTGACTGAGGTCACAATCTAACGTAGACTTGCAGCAGTATCCCCTACCGTCTACAGTTGTTTATGATGTGGTACGCTTTGTTTTTAACGCTTTCACGAGCTTAGCTTTGATCATCTTCAATTTGCCTCTGATAATAATAAAATAATAGCAGTAATTGGATGACTTGCAAAGCGCCGTTCCTGTGCAAAATCATCTCAAGGGCGCTGTACAAACCTATAATACATCTCTACAGCGATCTACGTCACAACTTAGCTATTTATGGAGACAATATACATTACAACATCTACCTGGTAGGTCACTCGAGATTAGCACTCAATTAACATTATATAATTGTTCATTAGCGAAATTCAGATACAGGATCTAGGACACGATTGGGAAAATTGAATTTAACTGGAGTAGACTTTCTTTTAGGAATGGTATATTTCGACGATTCACTCCCCCCTCCCTTTTCTACGTGAACCCAACACTCTTCCGCGATTTTTACCTCCAACTTCCGATTTTTTTTTCCTGATTGTACGTAATTTTATTGCCAAATATTCTAGTACGCTCCTTCCTTTTGGGCGTGTTTTTTTTTCATTTAATCGGGGTTGCACCTTTGTTTTGTCTCTTTCATCCACGAAAAGACATAAATAATTTATAATGTGCCAAACATCACTTGAAAATGTTAACAAAAAAAGCTATAAATTTATTTTACCTCTGGCCATTACTTTTAATGGATTTTCTTCTCCTATACCCGCCGTGTAAAGTCTAGTGAGCACTTTAAATAAAAATTCTGTTCAATCTTTCCACTTGAATCCTTAAAGAAATCGGAAACCTTTTTTTCTCGAGTAACAGACCTGTTGCAACCAAATCTCGCGCCGTTCCATGTGATGCTACGCGTCTAAAAAGGGTTGTGAACCCCTAAAAATGTCAAGTTGATCAGCCTTGAGTTTAGCTAGTTCGTTCACCTAATCATTTGGTGGGAATATTTTCAAGGTCGATGTCATATAAATCAAAGCTCAACTTTTAAACATCCCTTTGTCCTGTCAAACTCGCACCTCCCCTTTTCCTTTTCTGTAATATAATTGGGCAATCCAGTTCTTATGTTGCAACCCCAATGGAAAACTCTCACCCACGTATGCAGTTCCCTATAATTCATATGCGCCTGTTCCGATAGATGGCTCTACTATGACGGTTTATATCATTTACCTTGGGAAAGACCTTGGTCCATCACACAGAGTTTACAAATTATCGACCATTTGCGATTCTCCTTGATCTAACAAATCTCATTTGGTCTTACGTTGGTCTTACAATAGAGATACAGATTTTAGGGAAATTTGATGACTTGAAATTTTTTCTTAGCAAAAATATATTGTACGGTGTATATAAAGAATAAGCGGAAACAATTACAGTATACGGAATAAATAGTTTTGGACAAACAAATACAACTCGGTTTCCTAAAACTGATATCAGGCAAAAAAATATTCGTTGATGTGGCTCAGTCTGTCCGTGCAGATTGAGAAACATAGAACGCATTGCTTTTACGTCCAATAGATGGCGTTGTTTAAAAAATGTTCTTACCTGTCACATGTGACATCTATATAATGCAATTTTACAGCAATCGGTGAAGAACTTTCGGCGATTTAAGATTTTGAACAAACAATATTTTTTCCTGTGAAATGGTTATTACATTTATTAGGAATGTTTAGACCACCCACATACCCGTGTTGTCGTGGTTCATTATATATGCAGTATATTACAAGAGTACATGAAGTATGAAATATAGAAGGAATTTAAGGAAATATAAAATGTATATAACTTAAATTTTTTATTTACACAGATAAATCACAAAATGTTTACGGAGATAGAACAAAGAGGCATACTATTAATGTAATGTTTAACGCATTACCTGAAAATAATCAAAGTAATAATATATAAATAACGCATTACCAGAAGACATTTATTTATTTTATTGATAAATGATTTAGAGAGTGCATGTGGTTTTTTGTGATATTTCACCCTCTATGCTAGGGATGACCCTATGTTATGGCGGGTGAATTTTACAGTTTGCGGACATAGAATCTATGCATTTCTATAATATAAAAAATAAAAATTATAAAAATGATGTTTAGCTAGTTTGGGTTGCAAGAAGAGAATGGAGATGTTAGAGAATTATAAGAAGATGAAAAATTTGAGAAATTATTAGTAAATAGATCAAACTAATTAATTATGTACATACTATAACGCTAAGTTAGGGAATAAGGATATATTATGTTTTGTCTGAAATGTGATTAAACTGATAGAGTGTAGAATGAATGGGTATTGTAGTTGTAATGTATTCCGTGTGTAAGGATCTATTTCGTAATTTATTTTTTAAAGGAATGGGGTTGACTCACGGTTGTTATGTTTTCAGGGATAAGGTTAAAGATTTTAGGAGCTAGGAAGAAAAATTGTCTTTAAGCTGACGTAGTATGTAGTGAAGGTACTTTGTAGTGACCGTTGGTAATTGTTCTGGTGGTATAGTTGTGTTGTAAAAGAGTTTTGTTTTTATATTTGAACAGGAAATGTCCATGTTTTCTTTGATATAAATTGGAATAATGGTCTAGGTACAATTTACCACACCGGTGGTACGATTAACCGAACCGTTTCGTTAAATCGTACCGAAAACCATTTTTTATAAAAATTTTAATTTGAAAATATTCCAGATGCCTATAAAATACGATTTAAATAAATATCATACCCAATAAATAAATAAAGCATCATAAATCGCATTAAAAAGGGACAAACTACACAAACAAGTTAAACTGAACCCTTATGACACTTCGCTTTATTTCTTCTACAAAAGGTACAGGAACATTTGCTCTCTGATAATACGTAAAGCTAAAGAACTATACTATCGAAACAAACTAATAACAGCAAACTATGACCCTAAAAGCGTATGGTCAATTCTGAGGGAAAGTACTCATTCACAGAAGAATAAAGATGATACCATAAAAAAAATACTTATTGATGATGAAGAAGTCCACTTCCACGACAATCCAACACAAATCCTCAATTATATTAACAAAAATTACATAAACATTGGAGCTAACCTAGCTGAAAATATCAAAAACACGTCACCTCTCAGAGATATTCAGGAACCTCAAAACGATGCAACTAACATCAACAATGAAAATATTAACAGAAACTTCACATTTCAAAATATTACACTTGAAGATACCAACAAAATAATTGAAACATTAAAGAATAACACAACTACGGGACCTGATGGTGTAGACTCTAAAACTATCATAACATTAAGCCAACAACTACTTAAACCACTCACATACTTAATTAATCGTAGTCTTAAAGAAGAAATTTTTCCTAGCTTACTAAAAAAAGGTCTTGTTATTCCAATTTTTAAATCAAGACAAAAAAATAATGTAAACAACTACAGACCTATTACGCTACTAAATACCATCTCGAAAATTCTTGAAAAAACTATAAAAAAACAACTTCAACACTATCTGGAAACAAAACAAATACTATCGATGAACCAACATGGCTTTAGGAAAAACAGGACCACAGAACATGCAATAGCTGATGTATCGGACTTTATAACACATAATCTTGACGCTAAGAAAAAAGTTATTTCTATTTACTTAGATCTATGTAAGGCCTTCGACACAATTTCACACGAAAAACTTTTTAAGAAATTAAAAAACATTGGCATTGATGGTGTAGATTTCGACTTAATTAAAAGCTTTATGTCTGACAGAACGCAACAAGTTAAAATTGACAACAAGACAAGTGAACCACTTTTAATTACATATGGGGTCCCACAGGGGAGTGTACTTGGCCCTTTATTATTCCTCATCTACATAAATGAACTGTGTGACATTAAAATTGAAGGTAAAATTGTGACTTTCGCTGACGATACAGTTCTTCTCTGTCAAGCAGCCACATGGAAAGATGTATTTATAATAGCCGAAAAAAGTTTATCAATTGTAAAAAAATGGCTAAATAGTAATACTCTTACCATTAATACAATTAAAACAAAATACATCACACACAGTATAACACAAAGAGGCCAACCTCCAACTAACATAGACCTATTACTACATGACTGTGAACAAACTTCATTTACTTGCCAATGCGAACGTTTAGAAAGGGTAAAACAAATAAAATATCTAGGGGTTATTATTGATACACACTTACGCTAGACTGACCACATTAATTTCATCACTAATAAACTAAAACGAGTCATGTACCTAATGAAGTCCATCAAAAACATTTTCCCTCTAACAATACTCAGATCCATATATTTTGCACTGTGTCAATCCATTGCCACATATGGAATACTAGCTTGGGGAAGTGCTACAAGAATGACAATTGATCCAATCCAAAAAATTCAAAAGGCGATAATTAAAATAATCCTAAAAGTACCATTCGACGCAGAATCAAGCGAAATTTACAAAACATTAGAAGTCTTGTCAATAAGACAACTTTATGCCAAATCTGCATTACTGCACCTCCTCCAACACAAACTCCATATTCCAATTCAACCAAAAACTTCGTTAAAAACCAGATCCTTTACAAATAAAACACTAAACATACCTATAACACACACCACATACGGACAAAGACACTTTAAATACTACGCTACTAAACTGTTTAATTGTATGCCCATTACTCTTAAGCAACTACTAACTGCAAATACATCCGCAAAAATTCACAAAAAACACATCACAGCCTGGATCAAAAACCTATTTATTTTTTCAAAACATAATAACTCCAAACCAAACATAACTAAACCATAAAAAGTGTATAATAAATAAACACGTTTTTCGAGATTTTACCAACTATACTCACACTTACAATACAAATAAATGCACTTAATATATTTTTTTTACATTTACATTTTGAATATTCAATTTACAAAAACTATTAAAATTTTATGAATATTCAATTTACAAAAACCAAAAAAAATAAATAATAATAATAATTAAAATTAAAACTTGTAAAAAATAAAAACTTTCTTCTACAACACATAAATACTTGTCACACCTATACATAACCACGTAAACACCTCAGCACAGGTTCTCCTAGTGAGGTGTTCACGAAACATACAATATTAATCACATACAGTTTCACCTCCTCAAACCTACCTTACATACAACATATTATAGTTATAAGTTTGAAATGTATCATGTACAAATATAAATAATTATGTGAACACTGTTAATATTATAAAGAAATAAATAATAAAAAAAATATATAAAAAAAAAAAAAAAATAAGAATTTATTTGAACCTAACTCCAATTCTCTAACCCATTTCGATCATATAGTATTTAGAGTTATGTTCGAAGTGGTACGATATACCATACTCTCCCCTATTAACGAAAAATTTAGGTGGAGTTGTCGTATGTTTAAGACCTTATACTCCATGAGGAGTCAAGTGGAGGGGTATCTTGTCGGTCGCTTGTTAATGACACGTATTACCATTTTTTGGGCTTTTAGAAGAGGTTCGATGGTAGATTGTGCACAGCCACCCCAGATTATAATGCCGTAAGCTAGTAGGGATTGGCAGAGAACGTAGTATACAGTTTTAAGAATTGAGGTGGTAAGGATATTTCTTAGATGTCGAAAAGCATAAGAGAGCTTGCGGATGCGTGGGGTTAGACTGGCCAAGTGCTGATCCCAGCGAAGATGTTGATCAATGATGACATCCAGGTATTTTATGTGTGTGACTTGTTCCAGAATTGGGCAATAACATGAAGAGCAAGTTCTCAGACAGGAGTGAATTATTATCTTCTGGTTGTTGGTAGGTTGGGTTGCAGCTGACAGACTTAAGGTTAAGAAATTTGTTTTTCCAGCATTATGGGTAAGGAGATTATCATCTAACCATTTTTTATAAGGTCTATTTCGTTTTGAGCTATGCCTAATGCTCCTTTCCAGTTTTTGTGTCGAGATATAAGCACAGTGTCATCTGAAAAAGATATTAGTTTTCCAGTTATGGGAAGTTTACAGAGTTTATTTATATAAATGAGGAACAGAATAGGGCCTAGGACACTTCCTTGTGGGACTCCTACTCAACTCGACTTGTGGGATTGAATAGTTAAAGGGTTACTTACAGCTATGTTGTTAATTTTCACCGTTTACGATCTGTCAGTTAGGTATGATGAGAACAAGTTAAGAGTTCTACCTCGGATACTTATTTGAGTTAGCCTTTCTAAAAGTATGGGTGTGAAACCGTGTCAAAAGCTTTGGCTAAGTCTAAAAATATGACTAAGCCGGAATCGCCTTCATCCAGGCTCTTAGTGATCTTATCAGTCAAGTCTAAGATTGCAGATTCTGTGTTTAGGTTGTTTTGAAATCCAAACTGATTAGGCGAGAGAATCTTCTGGGATTCTATATAAGCCTACTTTTAACGATTTTTTCAATGATTTTTGACAAAACACTTAGCAAGGAAATGGGTCTATAGTTTTCTATATTTGTTAAACAAGAGAAATCTATTTCGAATATCTAAACACGAGTAAGATAGTTCTACCTATAAAGATCATAAAAACAATTACCTAAATTATGTTAAAAACAAATTTCAATGTCTGAAATCCATACCGTGCCTAGTAATTGTTAAAAATAAAACTTTTAATATCGTGCTAAAGTACGTACATTTTTAACTTAAAGTATTGTAATATTACCTGAAATTATATTTTTTATTGAAACACTGTAATGAGACATTAGAGATTTCTTACAAACGAACTGATTGCTCAGATTTAAAATATTTATGTAAAATACAATATAATTTTTTTAAAACACATAAATGACCATGTTAAGAACTAAAGACGATTTTTCTTTGTAATTTTGATAAAAATTTAAACTTTCGTATTGCCAAGATAGTAAGAATTCGTTAAATAAAAAAAATGTTGATTTTTCAAAAATCTATTTATAATTAGCTTTTAGTCCATTAACCGTGTGCATCAGGCCTTGTGTCATATCTGATGGATCTGACGCAAGGCGAGTTTTTTATAATGATTAATCCAAGTTTATCAGGCAATCTAGACAGTGTCTTAGATAAATATATCTTTTTTATTTTAATGTGCGACATCTATTGACTTTATCTGCAAGTTTAGGATGAATATTTTATTTTTTAAATAAAACACAAAATGTTCTACCTTTCAACTCTAAGTTCTAGATGTGACCGTACCTTTTTCTGGTTTTTGTTTTTCAAATATTCGTTTAGGAATTGCTTATATTGTCTTCAATAATAATATATTACAATTTGAGGTTTAACTCATTAAAATATTACAAAAAATAAAATAAAAAAATAATGATTTAAAAAGACACACAGATTTAATGCACCTTATTTTGCCCTTTTGACGACTTTAATATTTATTTCATAGATGGAAATGTGTGTTGTGCATTATGTGGACCGTCTGGAGAAAGCTAATGGAGTACCTGTGACCTATGACCCGTTCAAGGAATCTTCGAATACGTCATTTTGACTATTTCTCAAAGCAGTTGAATTAAAGTCCAAGGCCAAGAACCACTACCCCTAGACTGACAAGGAATATCTCGGCTGCCATTGTTCAATAAAATAATGCCTGAAAGAATAATAACTTACCGATGATTTAACTCCCTCGGAAGCTGGGTCCAGTCCCGTTGGGAGTTCTGAGGCTAGGCCAAGGGCCACTACCGCGAGACTGACAAGGAATATCTTGACTGCCATTGTACACTGAAATAAACATTAGATTATTTAATTATTAATTCGTGATATTGGTACGCAATTATCCCTAATAACAGTAATTACGTTATATTAATTACGTTAGAGCTTTGAGAGGAGAGTACGAGAGGTGTGAAGCTTAAGGCCCCGTAGTAACCATTCAAAGATGGTTTGAACGACAGATATGTAAATACGAATGATAGAGGGAGCGCGCTAATATTGTAATTAAGTGAAACTGATATTTATATATATAAATATTTAATAAAACACGACTAATTTGAAAATAAAGCAAAATCTCTCGACAAATACTCAAGTTGCATTTAAAGATACACTGTGAATTGTTCATAATGTTATTTGAGTCGTATAGTTCCTATCTACGATAAGTCCACTTTCGTGAAATGTTGGGAAATTAATATTTTTTAATTACAAGGTTTTTTTAAATAAAAACTAGAGAATTATTTATTAGGTGGGCTTTGTTGTCAAACAACGGATGTAAATAATAAGATAAAACCATTTATTTCTTAATAGTTTAGGAGTAATTACGTAAATAATGATGGACTTATCGGCATTTGAAAGTAACTGTCAAATTAATCGTATATAGGAACTCACCAGTATGCGACTTATCGGTGTTTGTTTCTCAACACCGTTGACATGTGAATGACAAGTATAGGGCCAAAAAAAATATTGATTTAAATGAAACGAAAATATTTAATGTTTTATTTTTTTTAAGAAAAATTTAAAGAAGATAAATAAAATAAAATACAAATGTACTTACGTAATTTTTTTTTCGATTTTTTTTTTTTCATAAGTTTCTTACAAAAAAATGCGATGGATTAGAATATGTGTTTACAAAAAGAAAACCTATAAATTTTTTTTATTGTTTTCCTAAAAAAATAAACAAAATATTTTTTGTACTCTAAACAAAAGTAAACAATCATTGCAATATTTAAGAATTAAACAAAACCAATTTATAGAACGAAACATAATATTATTATAAAAAAGTAAATGCAGATATTTTTTTTTATTACAATTTTTCTGTATTTACCACAAAATATTCAAAAACTATTGTGCTAATCAACTAAATTATATAACAATAAGGGAATTTAAGGGAATGGCGTAAATTTTGCTTTAGTGATTTTCTGGATCTTTTTTGAAAAACTCTCCTGAGAAATCCTGAAAAAACCAATCCTGAAAAATTCACAACTAGACGCCGATAACTTAGGTAATTATCGGCCCATTTCAAACTTACCATTTATTTCAATAATCCTGGAGAAAATTGTTGCCGCACAAATAACCAGTCACTTGAATTCAAATAAATTATTCGCAAAACGTCAATCTGCGTACAAAAAGTTCCACTCAACTAAAACCGGACTACTTCGTATGCTATCAGACATAACTCTGGCCGTAGAGTCAGGTAGGTTATCACTTATCTCACTCCTAGACATGAGTGCAGCGTTTGACACGATTGATCATGAATTCCTCATTAGGAGTTTAGAGGAAACATTTGGTTTGAATTCCGACATAAAAAATTGGCTGGTATCCTATTTATCCAATCGCTTACAAGCCGTGAGGGTTGGAAATAAATTGTCCAACTTCGCAACACTTTCTTCAGGGGTACCCCAGGGATCCGTTTTGGGTCTACTTCTCTTCATCCTTTTTACAAATGATGTCTCCAAAATAATCGAGTCATTTGATCTCTTGTCTCACTGCTACGCTGACGATCAGCAAGTTTATTTTTACTGCGCTCCAAATGAAATCAATAATCTCAAGATCCGTATAACTGAATGTCTAGAAGCAATAACTCGTTGGATATCTTCAAACAAGCTGAAGCTCAATCCATCTAAGACTAAGTTTCTCTGGGCAGCCACAAAAAAACGTCGAAATTTCATAGACAATTCACCTATTACTATTTCCGGCAGCGATATCATCCCAAAAACAACAGTCAAACTTCTCGGTGTCAATTAAGATTCAGACTTTTCGTTTAGTAGTCAAATAAATAGGACTGTAAGCACCGTTTTTTTTCACCTAAGACAACTCAAGTCTGTCCGAAGAAACCTTCCTACAGAAGCAACAAAACTACTTATCAACTCTTACGTAGTCTCACGTCTCGATTACTGCAACGGCATTTATGCCAGCCTTCCAAAATATCAAATTGACAAACTTCAATCAGTGTTTAATGCAGCAGCATGGCTCATAACCGGGGTTTCTAAATATTCGCACATTTCAGAACACCTTCGCAACCTTCACTGGCTCAAATGCCTTGAAGGAATCCAGTACGAACTGTGCTTGATGGTGTTTAAATCCATCAGTGAAATGGCCCCACCCTACATCTCTGAACTATACGTCCCGGAAAACACTGGTCTGAGGCAGTCAACTCTTAGATCAGCAACATCATCAGCTGTAGGCAGACTGATAGAACCTAAGCGCAAGCCAAATACTAAGTTTGGTGATCGCGCTTTCGGAGTATCTGGGCCGAAGGCTTGGAATAAACTCCTTCCGGAACTAAGATCCCTAACAAGTCCAACAGAATTCAGGTCTAAAATAAAAACTTACCTTTTTAAGGTGTCGTATCCTTAAATTGAATATACCATTCCTAAGAAAAAGTCCAGTTATATTAAATTTACCAATTAAGTCCTAAATCCTGTATCTAAATTTCGCCAATAAACAATTAGATAATGTTAATCAAGTGTCATCTCAAGTGACCTACCAGGTAAGTATTGTACTGTATATTTTCTCCATAAATAGTTAAGTAATAACATAGATCACTGTAAAAATGTATTATAAGTTTGTACAGCGCCCTTGAGGTGATTTTGCACAAAAACAGCGCTATACAAGTCATCCAATTTTTTTGTCCGGGTTAAATCTTCCCCATAGGAAAAACTAAACCCTTCCACACATTTTTCCACAAATGATTATCTAGTCAATCAACACTGTGCAAGTGCATTATATAAGCAAAATAAATACAAAACAATACAAGAACAACAATACGTCAAATCACCAGAGATCAAATGGGAAAATAATTCACCGACTCCAGATATTTTCATATCAGAGAGTTCGGCTCGGTAGAACTCCTAACAGGGCCTATAAATCCTACTGATCCCTCAACATAAAAATTATTTAAAAAATCTTTCGTTATCCTACATGTATTCAAAATAACCGACTTTTGCATCTTTATATATAAATTTTTTGATAAACCTAATACGCCTAAGTTTTTAATGAGAGAGCTAGGTATAATGCCAGTAGCCGAAATAACAAATGGTAATATTTTTATATTTTGAGAATGCCAAATTCTTTTTTATCTCATGTCCTAGATTATTATTATTATTATTACTATTAACAAAACACAATAATATTATAAAAAAGGAAATGCAGATATTTTGTGATTACAATTTTTCTGTATTTATCACAATAAATTCAAAAGCTATTGTGCGAATAAACTAAATTATAGAACAATATAAATTATTAAAATGATTAAGGAAATGTAGCAATTTTATGATAATAATTTTTTTTTTTGACACTTATTTTTTTTGTATTCATCTCGATAAATTCAAAAACAGATATTTTTTGCACAAAAATCGAGGATTTTCAATTATTAATTCTTAATAAAAACTCGTGGTTTTAAACAAAACAAGTGTATTAAGTTTATTAAAAAAAATTGTTAATTTGCCAATAATATTATGTACCTTACTTATTACAAGAAATAAATAAATAAAATAAAAACTTTTGTTAATTTGTTAATAGTATTGTGTACATTACTTATTATTAGAAATAATCATAAAAAACAGTAATAAAAATTAAACTTGAAAACAATAAATACAAACTTTAAAATTATTAAAAACAACTGAGCGAAGTTTTGAGATCACCCAGTAATGGCCGACTCTCAATGAATGATTCCACTCAAAAAAGGAGATTTTTAAGGACCTATTACGGCTATCCACGTGTTTTTTCCAAGATTCCTTGATGATGACTCGCTTTCTAGATGTATTATCCGCCACTTGAACAACATTTGTGGTTAGATCGGACATTATTTAGCTGTAAAAACGTATAAAAAGGCAGACACTTTTACAATAAACCACTTCAACAACTGCTTCAGCGGCCATGTTAGAATTTGAGAAATGCTTCCCCCCCATTGTAGTCCAGTCAAGATGTACATCCGTGCTTGCAAAAGGTCCAGTCATTCTGAATTTTTTATATGTTGTTAGGACCTAAACCAGTATTAAAAAAAAAATTTGCAACTTCGAAAGTGCTGTGCGAGCGGCGGTGGACCTAAAAAACCAGGAAATTTTCGGATTTTTTTCAGTGTTTGCTCAATATCTCAGTAAAGGAAGGGTCTGACCAGTGTAGTTTGAATACATACTTTTAAAGTAGACTAAATTTGCTAAAATTTGAGACCAAAGCAAGCTATATAAAGCCATTGGTTTTCAAGATACAAGTTCTTCAAAAATAGGCAATTTTTTCCAAAAAGTGAATTTTTTTCGAAATGGTCACTTATTTTGTAAAATAATTTTTTAAAATACGCATCCCACTTCAAATATTGTGTGAAATAAAGTTGTTGTAAATTTAATAATCTTTTATTTGAGACTAGATTGATATCTGTAGACTAAACGGTTCTCTCAAAAATGGCAGATAACCAAAAACAGTCATAAGTGGGTTTTGGGTGAAATGCAAATAAACTGTTCTCGCGTCTTTTTATGGTTTTATTGTGCTGTGAAGTAAATCCATTAATCATCGTGGGTTTGTCCGAGGGTTATAATATAATTACGACTATTTCAAATTTCAAGTACCCATTATTACCTATACCCATGAGTCATCGTGGGTTTATTTTGTGGCATAATTATCGACCACGCACATAATGTAAAATAATAATAAATAAAAGACGCGAGAACAGTTTATTTGCATTTCACCCAAAACCCACTTATGACTGTTTTTGGTTATCTGCCATTTTTGAGAGAATCGTTTATTCTACAGATATCAATCCAAATTCAAATAAAAGCTTATTAAATTTACAACAACTTTATTTCACACAATATTTGAAGTGGGATGCGTATTTTAGAAATTATTTTACAAAATAAGTGACCATTTCAAAAAAATTTCACTTTTTGGAAAAAATTGCCTATTTTTGAAGAACTGTATCATGAAAACCAATGGCTTTATATAGCTTGCTTTGGTCTCAAATTATAGCAAATTTAGTCTACTTTAAACAAAGATATTAGAAGAACGAGATGTGCTATGAGCAGTTCATACTGTGTGGAATTGTTTTGCCGAGTGTCGCCGGTTTTGTTCACCAATACTACTGCAAACCTTCGCTTACGCTAAGGTATCCGCACTAATACATATAACAGATTTCTGTGCATACACGTCCCGATACCGTTCAAAGTACCCTAATTAGGTAGTACTCCGGCTACGGTCCGGCGGCCAACATAGCATATCTCGTTCTTCTAATATCTTTGACTTTAAAAGTATGTATGCAAACTACACTGGTCAGACCCTTCCTTTACTGAGATAATGAGCAAACACTGAAAAAAATCCGAAAATTTCCTGGTTTTTTAGGTCCACCGCCGCACATACGTAGATTTTAATGATTTAGACGGCCAAAAGTATTTTTTTAAAATCAATATAATGGTAAGGTATCTATTTAATTGGCGAGTCAACAGTTCTATGTACAATATAACATCCCCTCCCCCCTCCTTGGAAGCGCGGGAGTCGACTTTGATCAGTCGGAATTCGATAGTGAACAAGTGAGTACGTGTCGGCTCTCGGCGCTCTCCTAAACTTATTACTTTCCAAACGTGCATTATTCATTTCAAGCTAATATTTCCCTTTTAACTGTGATGGATTGCAATAATACAGGTAAGAACAATATGTTTTCGTTACAGAAAAATTTAATTAACATTCTCTGTCATTCATTTTTAAAACGACAAACATCACTCTGTCAAAAATTTTTTTTTTTAATATATTTAAATTCGAGTGCCTTTTTAATGTACTTATGAGTCCGTCCCTGTATTAATTTTCATTATACTATATAGTGCATATATGTAACTAACTAATTCCATAAGAAATAGCCGCACAAAATCACGCTTTTTTGAGCTAAGCCCTTTTGAAAGGTTCTTTGTCAAATATAGGAAATATTGAGTGTGCGATATTTTGTATTAAAATGGTTTTTTTTATTTGTTTCAGGTCTACCTACTACCTCGGGTACTAAAGTAGTGACTCGTCAATACATATTTGACCAATTACAGAGTCAAAATTTACCAACTTTAAATGAAAAACTTGACTATTATGAGAATTTTCTCCTTATGCGCTATGGGCACAACAAAGAGGCTAAAGAAGACTTTAAAAAAAGATTTTCTTATGTAAAATCACAAATTAAGCAACGATGGGTAAAGGCAAATAAACACCAAGATGTTTTCCTGAAAATAAACCAATCATGGTTAGAGGGAACATTCGAGATTCCCATTGAATCAGCCTCCTCGCAAGGTCGACCACCCAAGTCATTTGGAGAACTAAGTGAGCGTATTAAAAGAAGAAAAACGGAAGAAATAAGGGCCTCCGCAGGTGATGAAGTTATTGTTTACGCTGCTACATCTGTGTTGCAGACAACGGGACATAGGACCGCCTCGAAAGTGCTTAAAGATATTACGAACTCCCCAACACGGGCTAGTAAATATAGAAAAGCCTACAGTAGAGTTACCAACAACGATGAGGTACCTCAATTGACGCCTCTGCAAGCACTTAAGATGTTCGTTGAAGCTGATTTTACGAGACGACAGTATGAGATAGTAAGGGCAACAAATCCTCAACATTTTCCTTGCTATGATCTTGTTTTGAAAGCAAAACAAGAGTGCTATCAGCCGAAAGAATCCCTAAGAATTACGGCTACTTGCGCGGAAAGTAATCTACAGTGCCTAATGGATCTAACCGTAACACGATTATCAAAATACCTAGAAGATGTGATAATCCGGCTTAGCGAGCAAGAAAGGAAGTCGTTAATGATAATCTGCAAATGGGTTGTGACGGTTCTCAGCAATCCAAATATAAACAAATTTACGATAATGAGACTGATTCCGATGCCAACATTTTTATGAGTTCCTTTGTGCCTTTGCGCATTGTTTGTGGAAAAGAAGGCAGTAAAATTGTTTGGCAGAATCCAACTCCTTCTTCGTCAAGGTTTTGCCTTTTTTGATGAGTCTTCGGAATCGGTAAATCCGGGGATCTACCGGGCTCTGGTGAATTTCATAGCCGAAATCGATCATTCTATGAAAGAACACTTGTCGGGAACCAGTGTTTTCAAAGGAACATCCAAGGGTGTGCAAAATGACATTTTGGATGCCATCCTGCAAGTGTGCCGGGAACACATAATGAAGCAGGTCACCGAAGCCGATTACGTTGCTATTCAAGCAGATGAATCCACTGACTGTTCGACAATTCAGCAGTTGGTGATTATTTTAAGGTACGTCCACAACAGTAAGATTTATGAACGTTTCTGGAAGCTAGTGACACCAAAAGATCACACTGCAAAAGCCATTGCTGCTGAAATATTAAGCGAACTAAACATTTTTAAAATAAGTGCCAATAAATTGGTTAGACAAAGTTATGATGGCGCTGCCGTAATGAGTGGAAAAGTGGGAGGGGTACAAACTATTATTCGACAAACATTTCCGAACGCCTTTTATGTGTATTGCTATCAATTAAATTTAATATTAGAAAGGGCCGCAGCAATTAACCACACGGTAAAAAACTTTTTTTCGAACTTGCATGCTTTTCCTGTATTTTTTTCAAGATCACCGAAACGCTCGACTTTACTAAAAGAAAACGTCAAGAAAAGAATACCATCCCCCCCACAGACCAGATGGAACTACAAAGAGTGCATGGAGGCTATCATGGCTTTGGAAGACGGAGACTATAATACATATAACCAAGCTCAGTCTCTTCTTTCTTATTTAACAAATGAAGAATTCCTGTACTGGCTAAATTTTTTCGCAGTTATTTTACCCCACTGTCATATTTTATTTCAAGGGTTACAGAAGCGATCAATAGACCCTTTCAAAATATTGCACGGGATTATTCATTTCGAAAAAGCCATCGGGAAGATTCGAGACGATATTCCACCAACTTCTCCGCAGAAAAAACGCCGACCCAATGATGTTAAATATTCCATCATGCGAAAGGAAATTTGTGATGTTCTTTTAATCCAATCGAAAGACAGATTTCAGTTTATTGACCACCTCGTAGCCTCCAATTTATTTAACCCAGTAAAATTTTCCGACTACAATAAAAAATTTCCTCAATCAGATTTTACGCAGACAGTGAAAACCTACAATTTCCTCGAAAATGTCAAATTGATAAACGAACTGATTGTTTTATATGGTCGCGAAGAACTGTACGGTGCCGATGGAGCCCTCTCAATACTGCAATATCTTGTAGAATGCTCTTTACAGTCCATTTTCAGTGAAACTCTTACATTACTCAAAATCATTTGCACGATACCAATGACATCGGTTGAAAGTGAGCGCTGCTTTTCCACACTCAGCAAAGTAAAGACATTTTCTAGAAATACAATGACCCAAGACCGTTTAAATGCCCTGTGTATGATTAGTATAGAGAAGGAACTGATTACCTCTATACCTGATTTTAATACCCGCGTAATTGAAGTGTTTTCAAATGCAAAAAGTTGGCGCATGGATTTTTTGTATAAGTGAAAAAAAAACTAAATTTATTTCGTGCCACCTTTATTTGTTTTTTTTTTTTATGTTTTGAAATATCTATTATATATTCTACGAAATTATTCTTCTCGAAAAAACAATAATAATTAGCAACATACATTGAGTGCTATAAAAACATTAAACAATTTAATTCTTATAAAACTTTTTTCATTACCTAATAATTGTGTCTAGTCTAAAGTGATTTAAAAACAATAATATGTAGGTACCCCTCCCACTAACTTTATTTAAGATGTGTGACTGCTGCCGTATTCGACTATTTGACGAAGAACAACAGTAAGTAAATTTTAATTAGATATGTTTATCTTCTCTTGAATTTCGGAACCCCCTGTTAAAAAGAACACGAACCGCCACTGATCTAGATTGAAGTGACAGTAAGGGTTTGTGAATTCCTAATAGTGTAATGATTTTGCTCGTTTGGTTTTCATTTCGTTTGTTCGACTGTGTTACTAATAATTAGTGTTTTCAACATGTCATACGTGAGAATAAATCGCATCATTGAATGAAGGAAGTTCCTCTCTATTGTTTTGATTCTTCTTATTCTAACTTCAAAATTAGGTAATCTTTTTATTAAAATATATTCATATTTTGCAATTGAATAACGCTGAGAACATAATAAAGTTATTCATCTACATTCTTAATCTAATATTATTATTTTCAAAATACAAAAATTCAGTCATTGTTTTATTTTAAAATATCGTTACTGTCTGTGTCTAATAGTTATAATTAATTGGTACATAAGCTCTTTCGAAGTTTAATCAAACCAATACCAAAAAAATAACCCAATAAAATACACAAGCTAGTAAAAAAAAATAAGAAAATAAGCATGTTTAAGATCGACTGATAATAAACGAAAACCGGACATTTTGACCGGACAAAGCTTGACTTGGTTAATGAAAAATAACAAAAATTACAATCTAAACCAAAGCTAAATCTCTAAATAGTATAAATTAAAGTCGCTATCCGCGTCTGTCTGTTTGTGCGCTTAGTTCTTCTAAACTAAGCAATGGAAATTTATATTGTCAATTAGTGAATTTCTTCCAGAAGGTTTATATATAAAATATATGCATATTATATTTCTAGAATTTAGATCAAAGTCAATGTTAATCCTAGAATTCACAACATTATTCCAAATCATTCACAAACCTGAGCAACGCCTGGTACACCTCAGCTAGTTCGTTATAAGATGTTAAATCGTTTCACAAAAGCAACGGGAGTATTAACAACAAAAGAATGTAATGGAAAGTTTGACACTTGTACTTACATCTATCGACTTGTCGCACTGTCACCGTCTACTGACAACTGATAGGACGCTTTTCTATTTATATTGCATTCATTTTTCTACATTTTTTCCTTCCCCCTCCCGACGACTTTCTTTATCAATGTTGTGGCAGGTTTGCAAATAAAAAAAACAAGGAAAATGTGCTCATTTTGGGAAGAACACATGCAATTAAACAAGCGGGCGTAATTTCAAAGATAATAAGTTGATACAAATGACTTCTATTATCATTGAGGTTAATAATATACAGGGTGTCTCAAAAAATAGTGTCAAGCGAAAGTCCAGAGGTAGAGCACCCCGAGGAGTACCCAAATCTCCCTCATGTTTTGATCCTAAACTTACTTTTTCAGATCATATAGTGGGATTGGTATCATCTTGTTATAAACTTCTTGGATTTGTGATAAGAATAAGCAAACAATTCTCCAAGCCCGGAGCAATGACATCGATGTTCAACTGCCTTATACGGTCTAAATTAGAATACGTTTCTGCTGTCTGGGCCCCATACCAGCAAAAATACATAGAATTATTAGAACAAATTCAAAAAAAAATTCTAACATATCTTTATATGAGAACGCATGGTGAATACCCACGATTTATGCATCACATAGATTTGCTCTCCGAAACGCACTACGGAAGTCTCCAATCTAGGAGAAATGGGACCCTTTAAGTAACAGCTTTTAAAATAATTATAACTATTACATTGACAACCCATACCTCGTGACCCATACCCCATACCGAACAACTACCGTCAGGGTCGACGCCACGACTTGCTCTGTATTCCACACGGAAGAACGGACGTTATGGCCCAGCATAGCATGATAAGAGGTATGGTGCTGCTAAGTGATACCTCTAGATCTCTTGACATTTTCAACATTGGCCTTGAAGATTTCAAAAGTCATTTTAGGCAAGAACCTTAAAATATCGGTTATTGTAAAATGTTTCATTTAAAGCTTCGTATTGTAATAGGATTGCATAAATCCGTAATACACAAAAAAAGTGTATGCTCCGCGATTTTTTGTAGTTTTCGAGTTACGATTTGTTTTATTTATTTGTGAAACCTTGACTTTCAAGAGATTATTGGTCACAGGGACGTGAAATATTTAGATACATGCATTTTCTAATTAGAGAGTGAATAGTTTGCCTTGTAGACACATAAACAATTATGGGCAGATCTGATACCATTGGGCCATAAAAAATATTGAATCCCAAATTTAGTTGATATTCTAAACATTCCGCCCACCAGAAATATTTAGAAACTAGCTGTACCCCTGAAAGAATTCGAAATAAATTTCGAAGATTTATTAATTTCAGAATGGGTATTACAAGGGAATGTGTCTACTATGATTATCTACTATCTCAACTCAATTTATTCAAATTATCCTAATGAATTAAAGACATAACTTGTTTATATAAAATAATAAATTTCAATAATTGACAGTCCTGAACTATTATACTTGATTTCTTTACATATACCTCGTAAACCAACAACGAGGCATTATCTACCTTTCTATTGTGATAACTCAAACACAGAATCACAATTCTATTCCTATGTTCCCCGTATACAAAATTTGGGTAGTCACATAGACATATGAACGAGTTTTGAATTTTACACAATTCATAAACAACACTTAATATAGGATAAATGGTTGGTTATCAATTGTGAAAAATTGGTATGTTTGGAAGTAAAATGTAGATACAGTGAGCATGTTTGGAATGATAAATGTATGTGTCATTTTGCTGTCCGATGATATTTTTTTATCTATTAAAATTAAAAATATTATATTTTCCTATCGCACGTTGCCACCGATCATATATTATCTTTGGATCATACTATTACACGTCGCAACGGACCACGTGTTAGGTACGCGCTTGTTTCGTATGTACGATACTGCTGGAACGAGAAGGAGTGCATATCACGTAATGCGCTAGGTTATACCGAGTGGCGATGTGTGATAGAAAATCATGTTTTTTGTTTATTGAAAAAGTGTCATCGGACGGCAAAATGATGTCAAAATTTTTACTCCAAATACTCTTAGGAATCGCTGGTAAAAGCTGTGTGTGTATAATTTCATTTGTTTTTTTTAGTTGTTTTACATTTCTATTATCTTCTTAAAAGTGAAATGTTATATATTTTCTTAAAGATTTCATTATTTTATTATTAATAGGAACAGAACGGTTGTGACAACCCTCCAAAATTGGTCGAATGTAGCGATTCTCAAGTGTGCTAATCTTTATTTACTGGGAAGTAAATTATGAACCATTTATAAAAGTGTCTTTACTCAATACGTCAGCAAAATATTCGACTCTGAAAATAGAAGAAATTTACTTTGGTGAATTTGGACTTCGCAAATTTTTTCATAACGTGGCCAGTAATTTGCGCTCCCATGTAAAAATTTATATTCATTCAAAAGCAGATTTAACTTATAAGAACTAAATGTTGATATTATAATGCGAGATGCCTATATACTGTCAGATTGATTTATTGACGAATCACAGTCAGCTTTTCCCTCTGCGTTCCCCAACAGTTGATTTTACCCCTCACCTTTAGGTTCTAGTCTATTAATATTCATATGTCTGTGGGTAGTCACCATAAAGATGTTGTTGATATATTCAACACATCATTCACCAAATATAAACAAGTCATTGCCCAATTTATTTCAGAAAGAAGAACATCAAATGTAATATAATTGAACTAAAGAAACTACGTAGCTTTTTTTTACTAATTCCCATGTATTATCACTTTCAATTATGACTGTATGTATGGTCAGCATAAGAGGTTATATTACCATGATGTGTTAGAGAAAATATCCCGTTTACATATAAGATTAATAATATCGGACCCTTTACCGTACCTTGTGGGATTCCATAATTAGATGTACCTTCATTTATCTTTCCAATGTATTGTAATCTTCCTAGTGTTTTATTTTTTCATCTTGCATGGTGGAGTATCTAGTTTCGATTTGATTTCGTTTTTGTTTTAGAGGTTGTTTTTTATTTTCTCTTCTTTTTTCTTTTTGATTTTAGTTTTTAATTTTGCTTTGATTTTTTTATTGATCTTGTTTTGATTTTGTTGTGCTTATTTAGATGTTCTTTGTAATAAATAAAAAAACATAACACCTCAAGCCCAGCCGGGTGTGAAATTAGAAATGAAAAAAATAGTTTGTCGAACAGATTAGGTTGTTTTTTAAAACAAAGCTTTTTTTGATTTATGCTTAGTTTTTTATAATAATTTTTTTTTAAAAACATGTAAAAGCCCAGTCGGGCGTGAAATTAGAAATAAAAAAAACTATTTTTTTAAAGTTAAGACTTGAGAACAAAAGGGTAGATTACTCTTTAAAAATAAAACACCTTGTAGAAGATGAAATTACACCGATTTTATTGTTGTTTTTTCCAAAGTTTATATGCTGCAAAACTGCTCTTCTTGAGTATGACTTAATTATATGCGCTGACGTTATTATCAAATTAAGCATAGATTAAAAAATACTAACAAATTACTATAAGCAAATAATATTTATTTATTAACAAAACATTGATGTTTTCCTTAAAACGATTATGCACCAATATATTACGTAGAAGATTTAGACATTAAACTTGTCGCGATAAGCAGCAATCTGCCAAAATATCTTCATTCGGTGAGATATCTTACAATGCAAAATTATTTTACAGTAACGATGCCAGAGAAATTAATAACAGTGCCAAAAATCTGAAATTTCTGAGAAAATCATACTCAAAATACTTGAATTATCTCGAAACGAAATTGACAATACACTAACCCAAAGTGTAAACAGGCAAAATAACATCTACATAAGTCAGAAAAGTGTGTGTCATGTAAAAGTAACAACTGCGCATCGAATACGCCAGGAGGGTATAACTCCGATTATAAATAAACCACCCACACTCCGATCAAAAAGTGATAGTTGATAGTGTAGTATGCCGATTTTGGAGGGTGGCCAAAACCCTTGATCGAAAAATACTTCGCATTTTACGCTCGCGTTGCTTTCAGCGCATTCGGAGATAGTCAAAAAATGGTTGACTTTTAAATTAACCCCCCGTGGTATGCCAGCAAGGATATGGCGGTGGAGGTGCCGGAATGGGCCCTGCAAGTATGTTGCCTGTTGTATGCTAATGATGCGGTGCTGATTGCCAATAGTATGGATGATCTGCAGTCTCTCGTGTCTAGGATGAACAAAGTATGCATGAAGAATGAGTTAATGATGAATGTAAGTAAGACTAAAGTAATGGTGTTTGAAAGAGAAAGTACGAAAACAGTATGGAATATAGCTGTGAATGAGGAATACTTGGAGCAGGTGGATAACTTTGTGTATGTAGGAATCATGTTTACGAGAGATGGGCTGACAGAGATATTGAAAGAAGGGTAAATGCAGGTAACTCCATTAATGGAGGACTGAAAGCACTTGGCGCTTACGAAAAATTGTCCAAAGAAACGAAGTTAGCAGTCCACAATGAAGTGCTGGTACCTACCCTGATGTATGGAAGTGAGGCATGGAACTGGCAAAGAAAGGATGAAATTAGATTGAATGCTGTTGAAATAAGATCCCTGAGGCGTATGTGTGGTAAAACCGTGCATGATCGTGTGAGGAATGTAGAGATCCGCAAAGAGTGCAATGCTGATGTAAGCGTAATGAGTAAGATCAAGAAAGGGACGCTTAGATGGTTTGGGCATGTAGAGCGAATGAGCGAAGAAAGCAGTGTAAGGAGAATATACGTTGCAAATGTGAATGGTAGCAGACGTCTGGGACGCCCATGGAAGACATGGCACGATCAAGTGAATCAGATACTTGAGTCGGGCCATGTCAAGAGTCATAATAATAGAACAGTATGTATGAGACGATGTATGAATGTGAATGAGACAAGGAGTGTGTGCCAAGACCGAGTTGTTTGGCGGTCCGTCCTCTCTGCCTACCCCTGCGGGGAAACGGCGTGATGGTTAGTTAGTTAGTTAGTGGATTTTCTTGCCTTATTTGCCAAAATATTCGAGTCGTTATCACCAGTGGTCAGTATCAATGCAAAGGAATTGGGCTTCACTTCTCATAACACATACCGCTACGATAAAAGTACCATTACCAGCACCAAATCAAGAGGAGACGGTCTAATAATATCTGTTACCAAATCCATAACTTAGTCTACACTAAAATGCAAACGTAAAACATAGAACAACTTTCATCCTACTCAAGACGAACATAGGAAAAATTATTCTTGGATGTTTTTATATTCCACCTGGATCAGTTAATAATAATATTTCGATGATTTGTATAGCGCCGTTTTTGTGCAAAATTACCTCAAGGGCGCTGTAAAATATATAATACATTTCTTCAATGATTTATGTAATAACTAACTATATATAATAATAATAAAACTTTTTTTTTAAATTAAAAAGAATTTGGCATTCTCAGACTATAAAATATTACCATTTGTTATTTCGGCTACTGGCATTATACCTAGCTCTCTCATTAAAAATTTAGGCGTATTAGATCTATCAAAAAATTTATATATTAAAATGCAAAAATCAGTCATTTTAAATACATGTAGGATTACGAAAGATTTTTTAAATATTTATGTTGAGGGATCAGTAGGATTTATTGGCCCTGTTAGGAGTTCTACCGAGCCGAACCCTCTGATATGAAAATATCTGGAGTCGGTGAATTATTTTCCCATTTGATCTCTGGTGAGTTGACGTGTTGTTCTTATATTGTTTTGTATTTATTTTGCTTATATAATGCACTTGCATAATGTTGATTGACTAGATGATCATTTGTGGAAAAGTGTGTGGAAGGGTTTAGTTTTTCCTTTTGGGAAGATTTAACGCGGACATAAAGTAGGAAAATACATAAATAAAAGCAAATAGATGAATTTTATATGGAGATAATATACAGTACAATACTTACCTGGTAGGTCACTTGAGATTAACACTTAACTAACATTAACTATTTTTTATTAGCGAAATTTAGATACAGGTTTTTTGACATAATTGGAAAATTGGATATAACTCGACTTACTCTCAGGAATGGTATATTTAATTTAAAGGTATGACAGCTACGACGGCCGGCATAGTCCAGTGGTAACGCATTGGACTGCCATTCTGAAGGTCGCGGGTTCGAACCCGGCGTGCGCAAATAAATTTTATTTGATTAATTTGTGTTATTTCACAATTAATTAATTAAAATAATATATAGTATATTTGCGGCACGTTCCAGAGTGGAAGATACTACCAGTATCGCCCTGGTGTAAGACCACCATTCAGATTTGAAACGTTGCTCCAAATGGATTTAGCCGTGTTTAGTGACTAGATCTGAATAGCCAGGTACTTCCCCGCCTTCCTCTTTCCCTTCCCCACTTACCTTCAGCCTCACAACATCCCCCAATTGGGGATGCCATAGTCTCACTGGCTCCAGACGGGAGCAGTTGGGACTCTTGTGAGGTATTCACTATAAAAAAAAATAAAAAAAAGCTTAAAAGTAAGTTTTTAGTTTAGACTTGACTTGTTATGGATCTTAGTTCCGGAGGGAGTTTATTGATATACAGATACTCCGAAAGCGCGATCACCAAACTATTAGTATTTGGCTTGTGCTTAGGTTCCATCAGTCTGCCTACAGCTGATGATGTTGCTGATCTAAGAGTTGACTGCCTCAGACCACTGTTTTCCGGGACGCACAGTTCAGAGATGTAGGGTGGGGCCATTTCATTGATGGAATTAAACACCATCCAGCACAATTTGTACTGGATTCTTTCAGGGCACTTGAGCCAGTGAAGGTTACGAAGGTGTTCTGAAATGTGCGAATATTTTGAAACCCCGGATATGAGCCGTGCACTGAACGTGATTGAGGTTTGTCAATTTGATATTTTGGAAGGCTGGCATAAATGCCGTGGCAGTAATCGAAACGTGAGACTACGTAAGAGTTAACAAATAATTATAAGCAATAATTAGTCATCCGAAATACTAATTCAAATTGAAAATATCTCCCGAGTAAAAATAAATGCCGCTAACAGGAATTGAACCCGCTTGTTAACTCTCCCGGGTTCAATTCCCGTTGGCGATATTTACTCGGGAGATATTTTCAATTTGTATTAGTATTTCGGATGACTAATTATTGCTTAAAATTATTTGCTATCCTTTTTGCTATGCATAAAACCTTGTCTTATAAACGTTTGTTTATCATTAAAAAATAATACGTAAGAGTTGATAAGTTATTTTGTTGCTTCTGTGGGAAGATTTCTTTGGACAGACTTGAGTTGTCTTAGTTACACAAATATACGAAACCTACAATGACGATGTTGAGGACCTCAAGCAGAAATATCCTGAAGCTAGAATGCTGCTAATCGGTGACATTTAATATACATATATATATATATAACAATATTTAAGAAATTATACTCATAAACAGTGCAGGAAATGACTGTATAAAAAAATATTGTTGAATTTGATCCACACAGTATGTAGGTACAAAATATAAATATAAAAATTCAAAATAATTTTTTCTTTCAGCCGACAAAATACTGTTAACGTGCAAAATACTGTAATACTGTCAATTTAAATAGCTTTATCAAAATATTCTCCTACTTGATGAAAAAAACTTCAATAAGGTATGCTTTTATAATGAAATTGATGTACTAAATATATCAACAACATTGGAGTATTTGTTTCCTAGCTGTTGAATCCGTCGCATAGAAGTCTGATATTGGGACGTTGATATAGAATTGCTACAATAATATGGTAGGTACTGTCTTGTAACCGACCTGCTTGAAGTATGAAAAGAGATTACATATAATAAATCAGGGGTATCAAACATAGAATTAATGATTTTATACAAACAGGTTAAATCGGAAATGATTCTACGATCAGATAATTTTATTAAATTTTATGAACAAAGTACGTTATCGTATTTTTACTAAAGAAAGGCTAAAGTTTAGGCTAAAGAAGGAGTTAGCGCAACACGGCATAACACCCCAAAAACAAATAACAAAAATACTTTTTTCCGTGAAAATCTTAAATCATATTTTACGTTATCGTAATTTAGGTTTTCTCTAGGAATGCCCATTTTAAAATTTACAAATCTTAAAAATTTATTTTGGATTCTTTCAATTGCATGTGAATGAACCTCATAATTTGGGGACCAAACCGTGGAATGTATTCTACATGACTCCTTAATAGTGACATATATAATGTTTTTACAGTATTGACATTATTGAAATCACTAGATACCCTTAAAATATATCCCAACATTTTCAAAGCTTTATTGGTACACTATTCTAACGGTATATCAATTTTAAATTATAATATATAATATTATCATCCAAGAACCTACGAAGTACCTACGAAGCGTCGTGCTCTGTCAAGCTATCGTTAATAATAGTAAACAACTTTATAATAAATCCGACGGAAGAAAAAACGTAATCGTCGTTAAAAACAACGAAAGTTTAACACGTGGTAGTGTTCTCCAGTGACTTTTTAACATTTTACCATTGTTTTTTTAATAATATAAACTATAAAATTCACTGCATCCCAAACCAAAGTGTTGTGTACAATGGATAAAGTGCGCGGATTGGCCGCTTTAATTATGAGCTCACCTTTCAGGGCTCCTATTGGTTGCGTTTGTGTTGTGAATTTGTGATACCCCTTGTTTACAATCGAAACTATCTAAATTCTCTGAATTAAATCCTTTTAAAGTGACAATTGTGCGTCGAAAGAGATTACTCTCATCTCGCAAAATACTTTTTAGTATACATTTGTGTATTTTTTCTTTTAAATAAAATTATCCAAAACCTACAAAAAAACATATCCGATAATTTCGTGAATAAAACAGAAACTTTTCGGTAAAACCGATAGTGGATTTCGTAGATACATTCATAGTGATAAACTGTTTAAAGTTATTTGTGCTCAATTAGTGCAAATATAAAAAAAATCTTGATATAAAAACTCGATACGGCGACTTTTGTTTTGATTTACATAGAGCTGGACCGATTGCCCACCTACGAATTTTCAGGCGCAAAGCTGAACAGAACTAATACTTTGTTTCAAACATTGTTTTTTTTTATGTGTCCTTATAAAGTAGTGTTTAATAATGAATCGTCCTAAAAAACGACACATAAGCACCATGATGTCTCCTAGTCCAGAGGATATAGGAGGAAAGTGCGTCACGATTGAGGATGCGGATGAAAACAGCTCGGTTACGTCATCCAAAGGCTCGGACGTCACCGAAGCGGAATATCCTTGCGCTTCAGGAGTAGATGTGCTCAATGAAACCCAAGCACATTTGACAGCTCTTCAACTTGTGTTAGCAGAGAAGCAATCTAAGGTCTCAAAAGACCAGCAGCTGAGGATCGCTAGAAACGTATCGGAAGTTTTCAGATCCGTATCTCAGCTGTTGTTGGAGCGCGAGACGATGCGTGCGGATTTAGCTACAGTTACAGCACAACTTAGAATGGCAGAAATAAAAATACGCCACGAGAAGAGGGAAAAAAGGCACCTTGAGCAAAAAATCATACAATTAGAGTCTGATCTCGGGCCTGTAATGCGGAGAGTGGCAGTGGCAACGGAGGCTACCCTCTCTTTTGCTGACATCGCCCGAAAACAGCCATATGAAGTTAACCAACCCCCACCAATCACTCAACAAGGACATCGCGTCGGACCACCAAGACCTGCCGTTTGCATCTTTCCAACGGATGCGGACGCCACAAAGGACAGTGACGGTACGAAAAAAATGATTGAAGATACAATTCGGCCATCTGAACTAGGCGTTCGGGTCACGGGAATAAAAAAAAATAAGAAATAAAGGTATCTTGATCAATATGGCAACCACGGGCGAACAACAAAAGCTATTAAATGCACCTTGCTTCGACAACTCGAGCAAACTGAAGGCCCGACTACCGTCAAAGCGTCTACCGAGACTGATATTCTTTAATGTTCCCCGGGACCTGACCGACGAAGATTTTTTAAGGATGGCTCTCACTGGTATTCCCAACGTTGAAGACATTGAAGAAACTATTGCAGGCTGTAAACTAAGTCACCTGGCTGGTGCTCGCACAGGTAACGCTTGTCACCGTATCTACGCAGTACCCGCTACCGTACGTAAATTTCTAGTCGAGCAAGAGAAAGTATTTATAAGCTGGACTATTTGCCGCGTCCGAGATTTTATTGGCCTTACTGTCTGCACCAAATGCCACATGATTGGTCACTCATTTTTTATTTTTTATTTTTTTTTTTTTATTTTTTTTTTATTTATTTTATAAAATACAGTATAATGTTTAAATTTACATAGTAAGAACATATTTCAATAAAAATTAACATGTTTACCTTTACAAGAGTCTAAAACTCGTGTGTAAAGGGAAAATAATAAAAACTTAACATACATATGTAAATAGAAGAAAAAAAGAATCATAAAAACATATAAAGTGAAGAGATTTTAGTTTTTTTATACAATAATTTATAAAATAATATAGTGAGATATCATCGTCATTCTAATTCGTTAAATTATTTATTGTAGTGAAGTTAATTTTATTTTTAAATTTATTAAAATCCGGTTCTAATCTCATCTCAGTCGTTAATTTATTAAACCATACCACTCCAGTGTACGTGTAATAGTGTTGTGCAAAACTGGTATGCATTAATGGAGTCCATAAGCGACCCATTGTATGTTGCCTATTGCTCTCGACACGAACCATGGCATGGTGTGACTTCTTATACAGATCTTTGTGGATTTGAAGTAGCGTATTTTTCGTATATGTATTTTTTAGTGATGGGACTTGAAAATCTTGGAAAAGTTGTAAGGTTGGGTAGTCTGATGATTTTTTTATTAAAATTTTTATTAACAGCCTTTGAGTGATTTCCAGCGGTAAAGGTGATGATTTGTAAGCTCCCCCCCACGCAACGATACCATACTGTATTATTGAATGGGCTAGAGCGTAGTAAATATTTTTAAGAATTTTTAAGTTAAGTATATTTCTTAGACTAATAAATATGTAAATGAGTTTTCTTAATCTATTTATGATATTGTTTATGTGAGTTTTCCACTTAAGTTGACTATCTATTATTACACCTAAATATTTAATTTCATTTTTATTTCCTATGGATAAACAGTCATTATTTTGGCAAGTAGATTTTTTTGATATGCATTTTTTTGAATGTATTTTAATATTTAATGTAATAAAAGGGTTTATTTTGTTTATACTAAAAATTATATAATATGTTTTTTCAATATTTAATGTTAATAAGTTTTTATCAAACCATTCTTTTAACGTATTGATATCATTGTTAGCAATTATTTCAAGTTCATTCAATGAATTCGCTTGAAATATAATTGCAGTATCATCTGCATATGAAATGAGTTTTCCTGTTAATGGTAATTTAAAGATATTATTAACATATAATATGAATAGAAGAAGGCCCAATATGGTGCCTTGTGGTATTCCAAAGTCACTTGTGTTCGGTTCACTGAGAGTGTTATTTATTTTTACATATTGACTTCTAGAGTTCAGGAAACTTTCTATCCACATTTTGGCATTATCTATAATTCCTATTTTGTTTAGCTTGTAGAGTAATTTTTGTGACTTATGCTGTCGAAGGCTTTCTTTAGGTCTATGAATATTGCAAGAGATTTTTTGCCTTTGTCTAGTGCTTGATGTATTTTTGTTGTTAAATCTATGATTGCGTCCTGTGTGCTTATTTTTTCGCGAAATCCAAATTGTTGGTCACTCAATATATTATTAGTTTCAATAAATTTTAGCAGTTGCTTTTTTGCTACCTTTTCAAAAAATTTTGAGATATTTGATAATACTGATATAGGTCGGTAGTTATTAATTTCTTTAGTATCACCTGATTTAAAAATCGGTGAAATAATAGTTTTTTTGTAAATAGATGGAAAGATTCCTTTTTTAAGACTATTATTTATGATATGTGTAATAGGTTTTTTCAAAAAGTTAAGATTTTTTTTCAGAATTTCAACGGTTATCCCATCAAAACCTGGTGCGGACTCAGTTTTTAGGTTTTGTATTATAACAATAGTTTCTTGTTCGGTTATCGTTTCGAATGTTTTTACCGTTTTATTTAATGAAGCTACTGGAATTCCTGATGTGGTGGTATTATCTATGTTGTTAGTTATTTCGTTACCTGAATTTAACATCTTTTGTTTGTAGAATTCTTCTTTGGTCATTTTAATTAGTGCCGTTAGTTTATTTCTGTATTTTTTAAAGTGTAAAATAATCGAATTATTTAGTGGGAATTTTTTTGTAAGTTTAAATAATTTTTCTTTTTCTCTAATGGAAACCACTAGACCATGGGTAATCCATGGTTTAATTTTTTTGGATTTTTTTTTATATATTTTTTTGTGTATTTCACAGCTTGAATCTTTTATATGCTTTTGTAAGGTGTCATGAAATTTTAAAGCACTATTAGTTACATCTTCTGTGCAGAGTATAGATTCCCATGTTTCGTGAGACAGTTTTTCATGAAGTATTTGTTGGTTTATCGATATTTTAGGCATGTTAGATTTATTACTATTATTAATGTTTTGTTTTTCTATGTTAAGGTTAAGAATACATGTATGATGGTCCGTTATGTTGTTTCTCCATATTATTGTTTGAAGAGTCATACAAGTATTGCAGAGATACCAAACCCACATGTGGACATTGTGCTCAACAGAATCATACTGGTGAGTCCTGCCCAAATTCCACCATCAAACCAGTTTGCGCGACATGCACCAGATTTGGTAAGCCTGCTGATCACTCAACTGGAGATAGGGACAACTGCCCGGCCTACATCGCTGCACTCAAGAACGACCTTGCAACTATAGATTATGGAGTGTAACATACATGAGCATAAGTGCCTCACCATCGAGAATTATAATCCCATGACGAACTGTCTACAAATAATGTATATGAACGCGAGAAGCATCCGTAATAAGTTTGATGAGATCGAAGAAAAAGTAAGAAGTTCGCGGTACATTGTACACGCGCTCGTCATTACGGAAACGTGGCTTAAGATTGGAGAGGAAAAGTTTTACTCCCTGAATGGTTACAAAAGTGTTTTTGCTTCTCGCCCCAACGAAGGAGGAGGCGGCGTAGCAATATATGTGATTGATACTATGAAGTGTGCAATTATTGAAAATTTCTCAAAGAAAATTCCTTTTTAGGTATAACGCTTAGTAGCAGTGATAGGAAACCAGTTAACATCTATGCTATCTATCGAAAACCCAACACAAATATGCAGGATTTTCTAATACATCTAGAAAAAATACTGAACGAAAGTAGACAAGATACATTAATATTCGGAGACTTTAACATTGACATATCCATATACACACACTCTTCATTAAATTTTTGCAACATCTTACAATCTTACAATTTTTAAATACATAACAAAACATTTCCCACGAGAGTCACTGATACAAGCTGCACCTTAATAGATCACATCTTATCAAATAGGCAAAACACTCAGACTACTATATCGAATATTGATGATCCACTTAGTGACCATACTTATTGTTGATTATAAGAACAGCTTAAAAAATGTTTTAATAATAGAACCAAATCCCGGATTACGAGACCTATCATCAACAGTATGTCAGTAAAATCCTATCTTCTTGATAACAATTTCACGATCAACTTAAACAACTCAGAAGACCCTTTTAAAAGTTTCAATTATCACATTAAAAAGGCAATAGAATCAGGTACAACTACACCAAAAACAGGATTAAGAAGTCGGGTACAACTGAATACTCCGTGGTTTGATTCCAAATTAAATACATTAATCAAAGAACGAAACCAGATTCACAAGCAGTGGAAACAAGACCCTGGTAATCTTACTCTTGTAACACTTAAAAAGAGATTGAGAAATACCATTACTAATTATAGGCGAAATCTAAAACACAAATATTATGCGAACAGCTTTCAACAAAACCAAAATAACCCCACTAAAACCTGGAAAATCATAAATTCTATTCTATCAAACCGAACACATAAACCAACTAACGAAATAGAATCCCTCGTGGTAAATGACTGCGTAATTAAGGATCCGAGCCAAATAGCATCCGCATTTAATGAGTTTTTTCTCTCAATAGGAAAAAAGCTAGCAGCTACCATTCCGTCATTCCCGGATGACTGTAATACCGTATTTGTGGAACCGAAGGCTTGCCAATCCTTGTACATGGCTAGGACAAACAAAGATGAGGTACTGAGGATCATCTCTAAAACTAAGCTGAAAGCAGCACCGGGACTCGATGGAGTAACGCCATCAGTTCTTAAGACTTGTAAAGAAGAATTAGCGGGTCACCTTACAGAACTTTTTAATTGGTCACTGTCCTCGGGAAAGTTTCCAAATGAATTAAAGTTAGCGAAGATAATACCTATACACAAAGGAGACTGTAAAACATGTATCTCTAACTACCGTCCTATATCACTTCTATCGGTTTTTTCAAAAGTATTTGAGACCATAATCAAAGATAGACTCCTAAAATACATATCTGCGAATAATATCCTTACACCACAACAATATGGCTTTCGGAAAAATTCTAGTACTCAATGTGCCGCCTTTGATTTTATCTCCAACCTTCAACAGTATATAGACCAGGGTGAATATGTGGCAGCCATATTTATAGATCTCAAAAAAGCCTTTGATACGGTCGATCATGAAATACTCTTCTTAAAGAAATTGGAATATTTGGGAATTGTTGGGAAGCCCCTAAATCTCCTCCGAAGCTACTTAGATGATAGATTTTGTCTTGTTGAAGTCAAAGGTGTCTCGAGTGGCTTAGGTAAAATCACATGTGGAGTGCCACAGGGATCAATTCTTGGGCCTCTGCTTTTCTTGCTATATGTCAATGACATAACTAAATGTGGTATCTCTGGAAACCTCCAACTTTATGCGGATGACACTGTAATCTATTATCACAGTACAAGCCTGAGTGACCTGGAGTCTCAAATGAATGTAGATGTCTCAATTCTAGCTAATTGGCTGCGTATTAATAAATTGAGCCTCAATATAAAAAAAACGCACTACCTAACTTTCGGTAATAAGGATTATGTGCCCATGAATATCACACTTGGAACTGAGAAGCTCCAAAATATAGAAGTCACGAAATATTTAGGGCTATTAATAGACTCTAAACTTTCGTGGAATTCCCATGTTGAGCATGTGAAATCTAAAATATCCCCAATAACCGGCGTACTGTACCGACTCCAAGGTCTTCTCTCTACATCTCTACTACGGGCCACATACTATGCGATGATTCACTCCCATCTGAGTTATTTAGTTAGTATCTGGGGCACTATTACTAAAAAATAAATATCAGAAATACAATTGATTCAAAATCGAGCAATAAGGAATATCTACCGTCTACCGTGGGATACACATATCAAAGATATATATTTAAAGACAAACATACTTCCTTTTACGGTTCTACCTAAATACAATATCACTTGTACAATATTACAAATCATACATAGATCCTCACACACTAACATCAAACCAGCATTTAATTCAGACATACACCAGCACAAAACACGGTCCCAAAATCTAATACACCTAGCATCGTCTACCCACACAACAAAATTTGGTATTAACTCATTACAATATATTGCATATAGACAATACAATGCATTACCCAATGAAATAAAGCAATCAGTAACTAACAAAAAAATATTAGTTAAAACGCTTAAAGATTATTTCCTGAAAATGTTTTTAAACCAGTGAATTTTCGCTCGCTTTCATATGTTGGTTTACTATGTTTCATGTGTATAGATGTCTCTCAGTATTTCTAAAATCTCTATTCTTAACAATGTACTTTTCCTTTTTTATTTATTTTTCTTTTCCTTTTCAATATGTTGTATTTTTTTAAAAGTGTAATATCCTTGTAAAATGTATTTTATGTGTCTGTACTTCCCGTAATGAGTTTTATCTCAACTCATTGGGAATAATGTGTTACTTACCATGTTTTTTGTAATACATTATAAATAAATAAATAAATAACTTACGTACCAAAACCAGACTTCTCAAACTATCAGATAGAAGAATATTAACTGATATATTATTTTTATTCAAAATTATTAGATCTCTAATTGACAGCCCTGAACTATTGACATTTATTTATATGAATATACCTGCCAGACAAACTTGAAGCAAAGACACTTTTAAATGTAACAATAACCTCAATACTAACGACTTTATTTATTCACCAATTCCAAGAATTCATCACCTTCCAAACAAACGCTGTGAACTTATTGATATATTGCTGATAACTTTATGGGTTTCAAAAGGCGACTTCTTCTTTCGTATGGTGGGGGGTCAGAGGGGGACATCTAGATCTGCGAGCCATTTTAGGGCCTCAGGCGTCGCCATGTGGACCTCATCAATCCCGCCGGGGAATGAATGGAGCGGGCATTCGTTGACCACATGTTCGGTAGTCTGCACCGCACCACATTCACACATCGCCGACTCTTTAAGGCCCCATCTGTGCATCATGTGGGCACAGCGGCTATGGGAGCACCTTAACCTATTGATGGCGGACCAGGTTTTGCGAGGCAGTGAGAACCCAGGCTGTCTCTCGGTGGGGTCCTGTATGAGATGGGCATTTCCCACGTTGGCCGTTTGCCACTCAAGTTTCCACCTATCTTCTGGGGTGAGTGGTAGTCGGAGGAGCCTCTCTCCTTCCGCCCAGAAGGGCTTTCGGGACTTCAAGCGGCATGCCGGGTGGGAGACGACATCTTCGTGTAGAGGTATTGCGCTTTTTTGCAGCGCCTTCTTGTATTCCCTCAGTGTTGCAATTTCTCGCCTGATGTTTGGCGGGGTTATGTTTGCAAGTACGGGGAGCCAAGGGAGAGGAGTAGATTTTAAAGTCCCGCTGATGGTTCGCATTGTGGCATTAAGCTGAACGTCTACCATGGAAGTGTGGGCGCTTCTAGCCCATACTGGAGCACAGTATTCGGCCGTTGAGAAAACCAGGGCAATGGATGCTGTTCTGAGCGTGTTGGCGTCGCATCCCCAGCTAGTTCCAGCTAGCTTATTAATTAAGTTAAGCCTTGTCCTGGTTTTTTTACCCACTGTTTCCATGTGTTGCCGGTAGTTCAAGCTCCTGTCCAAAGTAACTCCGAGATAACGGGGGTGGGGGTCATGGTAAATATTTTTTCCATCAAACTGAACACAGAATTTGGCATCCGCTTGTGAATTGCTAAGATGAAAAGCTGTCGCAACTGTTTTCGACCCATTTGGCTTTAGTCGCCAATTGAGGAAATATTCTCTTCTTCTAATATTCTATTCTCTTCTATCTTCTGCTGCTTTAAGGGTTTTGGCTTGAGCTGTGACGGCGATGTCATCTGCGTAAGCAAATTTTCTGCCTTCAGTGTGAGGGAGGTCTCGAGTGTAGATGTTAAATAGTGATGGGGCCAGCACTGAGCCCTGGGCAAGGCCATTATTGAGGGGTATTTTTTTGCTTTTTCGCCCTCCTAGAAAAACCCTGAAGGTACGGCCAGTTAGCAGTTGCTCAATGAGTCGTACTGTGTTGCCATCCTCTATGGTGTCGTACAGTTTAACAAGGAGGCCTTTGTGCCACACCGTGTCGTAGGCCGCAGAGAGATCAATGAACGCTGCCGCAGTCTTCAGCCGTTTCTGGAAACCAGATTCAATGTGTGTTGTCAGTGCTAACACCTGATCGCAGCAGTTACGGCCTGGTCTGAAGCCAGCTTGCTCTTGTGGGACCACTTTCTCCAAAATTGGAGTAAGTCTGCGGAGCACAACTCGCTCAAGAAGTTTGTACATGGTACTTAAAAGTGAAATTGGCCGGTAGCTGTTCGGATCCTCTGCTGGCTTGTTGGGTTTGAGGATCGCAATAACTTTAGACTTTCTCCAGGTATTTGGTATTTCTCCAGTTTTGAAAATTTTAGTAAATAGTTTTGCGATCCATATTTTTGTCCGTGGTCCAGCATGTTTCAGAAAGTCTGGGAGAACTCCATCACATCACATCATCATCAAAAGGCGACTAATTTCAAACCTATTTGCTCGTTATGAACTTTTGTCATTTCTTGTATTTTTTTAAATTTTTATTAAATCTTTTCTCTGTACCTTCCTACGGGAACATTGCATAATTTTATTTTGTTTTTGACACACATACTTGATTTATATATTGTTATTTTTTATGTTGTTTTAAAAAATAAAAACCTTCTGCTTTCACTGTATTATGCAGTAAATCATGTAAAATATGTATAATGTAAAAGCCCATCAGGGCGTTTAAATCAATGAATCAATAAAAAACCTACTGTAATAAAGAAGGAAATACAACAAAACATTGACCCTGTTAGTGTGGGTGTAACCGGCATAAGAAACTCTAAACAAGAATCAGTAATACCTAGTTACCTGTAATTTATATCCCATTACTGTACAGGTAGGTATATTTCGTCTGTTTTATCATAACTTGTGATACAATATTAAATTAAATATTCCGCCCTTTTCCAATCCATAGTAACATATGGTATATTGGGATGGGGTGGTTGTGCTGAATCCATTAATAATCCAATTATTAAAGTACAAAAACTTAAAGCCAACCTACCCATCCCTCAAATAAACTCTTTGCTAAAATCAGGGTCTTCCAGTTCCATACGCAAATTTTATTTATTTTATCAAAAAAAACATTTAAAAATCGTTTTGAATCGATGAACGAGGATTAGGCGCCATTTCTATCTCTCAGCCACTTGTACTTGCTTTTCACCGCACCCCTCCCCCGTGACATTCGTCGTCATTGTCGTTAGCTCGTCGGAAGCTCTCGAATAACGCCGTCATCGGATGTTTCTATGTAGGTTTTAATTCGCTTTCAAGGCAAGACAGTTTGGCGTCTTCACCAGTGCTTTGGCTGTGACGTATAATTTGTTGTTTCAAGTAGAAGAGTTAGAAGCGAATTATCTTCTCAAAGGTATGTATGTACATATATAATAATAATAAATAAATTTAAAAAAACCGAAGTTAAAGTAGGAAACATAATAAGTATAATATTTTTAAAATACATATTATATTTTTTTCCAAATAAGGTACCTAACTACTTTTTTGAAGTCAATAAGAATTGTCAAAAAAGATATTACTGAGAAAGTGTTTTTATTAAAATATATATTTAATAAATTACCTATTTTGCTATTTATCTATAAATATTAAAAATATTAATAATTAGCGTTAAAATAATACTTATAAGTGTAAGTACCTATAAATTGTTATTTAATAAACCTATTTTCGAACTCTGAAGATCAAAGTAGGTACGTATTTGCAGTTTTAGATTGTTTATATGTTTGGCAATCTGATAGTATTATTACATTAGCGTCTAGACGGTCTAGGCCCTCTGATTGGTCGAATTTAAATCGTATGTTACGGGGTCTGCAGGCAAAAAACGACCACTCTGCCGCTCAATTTTAACCAACTTTAAGGTTCATTTTGTTTTGCACGCGACCGAAAACCAAAAAAAATAAGACTTTAAAATTAAGATCCGATTTCAAACTGAAATAGGATCGCCTCGTGTAATACGAGATTTCTTAAAAAAATCGTCTCTGCTCATATAATTTTTGGATAATATCGAAGAAAATACGTTTTAGATCAAGGCTGCCCAACCCCAGGCCCGCGGGCCACATTGTGGCCCGTGAACGAATTATCAGTGGCCCGCACGAACCATTTTCAAAATATCCGCCAATTATATATCAAAGAATTATCAAAGATATATCAAAGAATTCGGCTTGCTCGCGGTCACGTGTTTAGCTATTTCGCTCGGAAAGTGACAGACCGCACATACCGTGTCAAACATTCGTCAGTTTGTTTAAAATTCGGTAAAATACAAAATAATAAATACGAAAAATTAAATATAGATCGATCTAAATAAAATCTTTTCAATAGCAACTGATGGAGCCAGAAGTATGACAGAAAAAAATAAAGGGGCAACAACGTTTCATCAGAGCAAAATAACAACGAAATTCTTACCTTTCACTACATAATACACCAAGAAGCGCTTTGTGCCCAAACATTTCCAGCCGAAATAGTTGAGGTCATTAATTTGGTAATCAAGATTGTTAACAGCATCTTTTTAAAAGCACTCTACCATCGTCAATTTAAGGAATTCTTAAACGAAATGGAGACTCAGTATTCCGACGTCCTTCTTCACAATAAAGTACGATGGCTTTCCAAAGGTAAGGTGTTGCAATGTTTTGCTTTGTGCTTGAATGAAATAAATACATTCCTCAACGGAAAAGGGATTAATCATCCTGAATTAGAGAAAGACAAATTGTTGCAAAAATTTTACTTTTTTTATGGTGAATATCACAGCGAAATTAAATGAGCCGAATCTAAAACTATAAGAATACAAAATATTATTCATTAGTTTAATTTTGTACCCTGACGATGCTCGAGTGAAGCGAAACCGGTCGGTCTTAAAATTAATAAAAATTTGTGGTTTTAAACAAAAATATTATTTTTATTTCATTAAAATGTTAAACCCTAAAGTGATTGCTTTCTGAGAAAAATAAATTGTAAATTACTCCACCATCAAATAAATCAATTGTAAATTACTACACAACCAAAGAAATTAATTGTAAATTACTACACCCTCAAGAAATCAATTTCGCTCAAACTTCACATTAAAGTAGCAAAGGATAGTATTGTAAGAAAACCGAAAATTTTACAGCGAAAGACATTAAATACTCTACTTCTTATAAACGAAAAGCTAACTCCCTCCAACAGCCAGCTGCTTTGGTTTGCGAGATTCACAACAATCCATCGGCTATACATTTGCGTGGACAAAAAATGGCAATTCTTGCTTAGAAAAAAACAGGAATCTCTAATAATTAACATAAAAAATGCAAATGATATCCCACAACAATAACTTGGAACTCCCTTTGATCTGTAAAAAATCAAAATCATTAAAAAATTGCTAACGTAGTAAATAACATTGTCCCTGAGAAGCGAGAACGCAACAATTTTACTGAAATAATTTCAATTTTTAACAATGTTAAACATGAATATCAATAGTATCCTAAAACACTACAATAAATTCTGTTTTCTTTTGAATACATTATCTTTCCAGCTAGATCTTAAAATTCAAAGTGTAACCCAAATGAGAGAATGTTTTCCTTTAAGTTTACCTAATTTTAATACCTTTCCAATACCATCTTGACATAATAGAATGTATCCACTTTTAAATTCATAGTACTAAAATTATTGATTGTGAGACTCCACGTATTGTATTATTTGTGAAGTGTATTCCCGGCGACAACTTATAAATTATAATAAATTATATAACTTATTATTAATGTGAGTAATATATTTATGTGATTATCTCAAAATGAAATAATTTATAATCAGCGCAATCGATGACTCATACGAATTTTTGACACGGTACATCATACAAATATATATATATATATATATATATATATATATATATATATATATATATATATATATATATATATATATATAACCAACAACCAGCTTATAATAATCCACATGAATATTCCAAGTTTGGAGAAGAATTTCTCGTAACAAACAAATCGTTAAATATATTTGACTATATAGTTTTACCAGAACGCATTCATCGAGTGAAATTAATTATCAAATAGCGGGTTTTTCGTGCTATGCAATGTTTACGCTGTCGCCAGTATAAAAGAACTCATGTTAATGAATGTAAATATATTAAACACGGAGTTAAGTTTTATGAATAAATCATTAAACTCAATTTCCCTGAAATTAGCGCGGCCAATTTTCGGGGGTCCCTTCTACCGGACTTCTGCTACCATTCACATTTGCATCTTAAATTCTCCTTACACTCCTTTCTTCGCTCATTCGCTCTACATGCCCAAACCATCTAAGCGTCCCTTTCTTGATCTTACTCATTACGCTTACATCAGCCTTGCACTCTTTGCGGATTTCCACATTTCTCACGCGATCATACATGGTTTTACCACACACACGCCTCAGGGATCTCATTTCTATAGCATTCAATCTACTTCCATCCTTTCTCTGCCAGTTCCATGCCTCACTTCCATACATAAGGGTAGGTACCAGCACTCCATTGTGAACTGCTAGCTTCGCTTCTTTGGACATTTTTTGTTAGCGCCAACTGCGTTCAGTACATTAATGGAGTTACCTGCATTTACCCTTCTTTCAGTGTCTCTGTCAGCCTTTCCATCTCTCTAGAACATACTTCCTAAATACACAAACTCATCGACCTGCTCCAGTCCTCAGTTAAACCAAAAAAAAATATTTTTAAATATATCTATCAATAACAACAGACGTATTATTATGGTTAATGTTGAATCCATCAGCAAGTATTTACTACCTACAAATATCAATAACACTTGTAGATATGTTAGATATTATTGTGTAATTAACTAATTAACTAACCATCACGCCATCCGGCAGAGAGGACGGACCGCCAAACTTCTCGGTCGTGGCTCACACTCCTTGCGTCATTCACATTCATGCATCGTCTCATACAGGCTCTTCTGTTATTCCGACTCTTGACTTGTCCCGTCAAAAGCATCTGGTTCACTCGATCGTGCCATGTCTTCCCCGACTTCTTCTACATAATGTATTTTGCATGTGTGTACTTATATATAGTAATATCTACTTCCCCAAATATTAATAATATCGCCGAGTTCTTGGAAACTTTAACTCCGTCACAGTCATAGAGAATAAATACATCATTGGTCATAGGGTGTGAATATTTATGTATGAATAATTTTTCAATTTAATATTAATGTTTTTTATTACGCTTCAAAATATTAACATAAGTAATATGAGATTGCATACTTTGTAAAACTTAAACGATTTTTCACAATCGTTCCTGTTCAATATATGGAAAATATTTTTTTTATGAAATAGTCGTTCCGGTTCAATAGATAGAAATCACTTTTAAGAAATTGAAAATGTTTTGTTTTTTAAATAGCTTCTACAATGTTTAAAATGTATGATTATTATTACTATTGCAATTTTACTTTCTAAAATTATTGTTAAAATTTAAAATATTTTTCAATTTTCAACAATTTTTCATATTTCAAAGTTATTTTTGTGAAAGTGAAAGTAGTTCTGTGAAAGATCTTTTCAAGTTGTTATTCAGTCAAGTAACTGGCTTATAATTATATAATAACAGAACTTGAAATCACAGAACCCGAAAATAAACACTGAAATTTGAAAAATTGTTCAACTTAAGATAGGTTGTTTCACAGAACAAAAATATACAATATCGACACCGGAAAGGTAAAAGGGCTCAAGCGAAGATTTAGTCAAGAATGGGTTAATCATACAGTTTGATTAGAATTTTTGTCGGATGAAAATTGTAAATTTAATTAATTTTAAACTAAATTGGCACTTACGCCCTTTTGCCTTTCCGGCGTCGATGTGTAATATGTTGCCTCTGATCAAACATACTCATTGAAATTTTGTATTTTTTTTACGAAATAACCTAATAAAATATGTTACGTTACATTTAAAAGCCAAACTCTATTGTTATAATAATATGACGTTTGTAAATTAGCCTGGTTTGAAAGCTATCTAACTGGAAGACAACAAATTGTTAGAATAAAATCCTCCCTTTCGGAAAAAAATAATGCGTTCCACAATTAAGTGGAGTTCCACAGGGTTCACACCTTGCCCAAATCTTATTAATCTTGTTTATAGATGATCTTACAAAAAAAAATATGATTTATCTATCTTACTTTTTGCTGATGACATCAAAATTTATAGAACTATTCAAAATATTTACCATTGCAATATTCTTCAAGACAATATCAAGAAATTATTAATTTAGTGTAATGAAAACAGACTTAACTTAAATAATTCAAAATGTCAAACAGTTAGATTTTTTTTTTTTTAGAATAAAAATCCAGTGATTTTTGATAACAGCTTTGACATCAATGCTCTTGATACATTAACACAAATCAAAGACTTAGGCATCACTTATCAATCTAATCTTTCATTTGATAACCACAACAGAAATCTCTAATAAGAGCATAAAAATGTTGGGATTTATAACTAGGTTAACAAGAAATTTTAACAATATAAATTATTGTTGTATTTTGCCTATGTGAGAAGTCAACTTGAGCAAAATTCTCCTGTCTGGAACCCACAAAGGTCAAAAGACTGTCAAAGAAGTTTATTGATGGAGCCTGTTTGATGAACATCTATTTGTGATCAGTGCTGTTATTAATATGAACTCAGGGTAGAAGGCCTGTGCAGTGAACACATTTATTTATTGTTTGAAACATTTACAGAGTGTTAACAATTATTAAATTTATATTATTTGCGTGGGAATGTGCACAGATATTAACACCTCAATTTAAAATGTTCACAGCATGCGTAAACAAGTTTTAGTTGATATTAGGTGGAGATGCTAGTAGTGAAAAAAAAAAACATAAATAATAGTAATAAAAAAGAAATATAAAACATGAATATTAAATATGAAATATAGTAAATGTACAGAGAAAGGATAAGGAAAAAAGTAAAGAAAATAATAAAGCAATTATATCTCTTAACTGTTCTCCATAACATATCATGGTAGAAGATTGTTAATTTGTTTTTTTAAATATGCAAGACTGTTTGCGAATATATCTATAAGGTCGCATTCAACTGTATTGTACAGACGACACATTCGAGACAGTGGATTGAAATATGCAATATTGTTATTAAATATTTCAATATGGAATATATTTTGGCTCCTTAAATTATGTCTATTAGGAACTTTAATAAGAATATTGCTCAGACAATTAGTGGTTAATCATGAATAATTTTATATAAACATATTAAGTCCGCAAATTGTCTTCTTTTTTCCAATGTTGTAAATTTGAAGTTTAGTAATCGTTCTTCATAAGATTTGAGTGAGGCATTTAATCCAAGTTTAAATGATAACAGTCTTAGGGAATTTTTTTGCACAGATTCGATAGTTTTAGAATATTTTATATAATGTGGGTTCCAGATAACACTCCCATATTCCAATTTGCTTCTGACCAACGAGTTGTATAATGTTATAATGGATTGGGGGTATTTAAATGGTTTCGATATTCTATGAATGAATCCAATCATTTTTTTTTTGATAATTTTTTTATATATTTTTTTTGATATGTTTTTTACAGTTTGATAATGGCCTCAAAAGCCGATTTAATTTGATTTATTTAAAAAAACCAATCATTTTCATTGATTTACTTATAATATCATTTATGTGTACATCAAACATAAACTTTGGATCAAGAGTGATTCCTAGATCTCTTATAGTGGTGACCGCATTTAATCGTACATTATTAATGGAATATGCACAATCCTTTCGTTTTCTGTTACGAGTAAAAGTAATAATGTAACATTTTTCAATATTTAAAAACATATAATTTTGAATGCACCAGCTATTTAGTGTGAAAAGGTCTTTTTGAAGCTTAACATGATCGGAATCAGTGGAAATTTTGCGGTAAATCTTAAGATCATCGGCAACTAGAACAAAGTCACAGCGTAACATGGGGCCAAGGTCGTTAATAAAGATTAAGAAAAGCAGAGGGCCAAGATTGGACCCCTGGGGTACGCCTGATGTTACAATTATGGGAGGTGATTCGTACCCATTAATAAGTACTAATTGTGTTTTATTTTCGAAGTAAGACTTAAGCCATCTAAAAAGATCACCGTGAATACCTTTTCGATCAAGCTTCTGTAGTAGAATAGAATGGTTAACTTTATCAAATGCCTTTTGAAAAGCTGTATAAATGGCATCTACTTGAGTTCTTTCATTAAAAGCATTACAAACATAATCACAAAAGTCAAGAAGATTTGAATTTGTAGATCTGTTGGGAACAAACCCGTGTTGATTAATGCATAATTGGGGTTTAAAGTGTGAAAATACAGAAATATAAATTATAGATTCAAAGACTTTCGCAAAACAAGATAAAATGCTGATTGGTTGGTAATTTTTCACAAAAGATTTATCACCAGATTTATGTATTGGAACAATATGTGCATTTTTCCACAAATCTGGGAAAGTTCCTGAAGATAATGATTCATTATATATTAAAAGAAGTGGGTTAATCAACGCGCTGGAACAACATCTTACAAACAAGGGAGGTATTTTATCAGGTCCTGGGCCTTTAAATGTATCGATTTTTTTCTAAACCAGATTTAATGGTTTCCTTGGTAACATTGATGTTTCCAAGATTAAATTGGTTGTTTTGTGAAACTTTTGGCATGGCAGTATATAACAAGGGATTAGATTGAGTATAAACATATGCGAAATAATTAGAGACAAGATTGGCAATGTGTTTTCCATTATCTGCAGATATAGAATCCAGGTGCATTAATTTAGGAATGCAATTGGTAGTACGCAACGATTTTGAGTATGCCCAGAAAGCTTACATTTACTTTTATGCCTTGTGCAACAGAATTTATATATGATAAATAGCATTCTTTTTGCATTTTTTTCGATCTTTTTCTTAGAATACCAAACTCAGCATAGTCTAGTGGGTGTTTATATTTATTGGCCCGCAGTCTTACTTTATTTTTCTCTTTGAGGAGCTTAATAAGAGACTGACTAAACCATTTGGGGTAGTGATTTCTTATTTGTGTTTTTTTTTCGAAATATGTTTATCAATAATACCCGACAAAGTATCGTAGAATAATTGTACCTTATAAAGATCCAGTCCGTTTCTTTAATTTTCCTTCTTTTAATTTTAGGTTATCATTTGGATTGGCCAAGCCTGACATAGACTTGATGAACGCAACTATTTTAGAAGCACCCGGATTAAAACATTTAGGATTTTCATGCAAAAAATATTTAAATTAAATGTTATCATTTGCGATTTACAAAAAACGTTGAAGACGCCATTTGATTCTATTTCCAAGGTACAATAAAATAATATATTATATTGTTATACTTTTTAGAAGCACTGTACTTTGAAAGTTGTATAGAAGTCGAACGCAGCTTGTTTGTTTTTCGTCAGATGCGATTTGCAAATCTGGCGTACAAAATGTATTATAATTTGTACTTATGGGGTAATGCATCTTCTATTTCCATTGTTGTTATAATCTGCGCATTGTTCGTGTTATAGGATGGGCGGCTAATACAATTATTTAATATATAATACACCATATCAAGTTTCTATTGTTTTTTCAGTATCACTACTTTGTTTCACCAATATCTCTTGCGATTTGTATAAGTCAAGCTACGTCAAGGAATTAACACCCCACGCCTTCAACAAGTTGCTAATTCCGAGTGAAGACATCTGGGTGGTGGAGTTCTATGCAAAGTGGTGTAAATTCTGTAAAGAATTAAAGCCAGAGTTATTGAAAGCTGCAAAAGCATTGAATGTGAGTAGTATTCATTATCATCATGGCGCGATCATTCGTACCCTTTTTGGGAGAAACTTATTATTCGGGCGTTGGTCAAAGGTTCCTCCAGGCGTCAAAGATTTGGTAAGTAAACTAAGAATAATCCAACCTTTCTAACAAGTACATATAGAAAGCATTCAACAAAATTCGTTTAAGCAAATGCATTATAAATTAAGCTTACAAATAACACCGAATTCATATAATTCCTCGACTCCAACTCCCTTCAAACACAGATTTTTTTTTAAATTACAAAGTATTACGTCTTTTAAATTCTATATAATGGCCTGGTCTCGCCTGAGATTACCAATTTAATAAAAATCCACATACCGTCAAGACCTACACAACAAAGAGATTTATTTTATTATTCCCCATGCAGAATTCAGATTAGAAAATTTTCCTCAATTCCCTGTATATGTTCGGCAGTGTAACATACAATTTTACAATATCGGCATTCTTAAACCTTCCCTGTTCGGCAGTGTAACATTAAACCGATGGGAGTCCGATGGGAGGATTAGAACCTCTCCCGCCTATATACGACCTTGCTCCTATGTACCTACATATTTATTTTTGTATTATAAAAGCTTTTTTTCATGCAAATTGATACATACATAAATAAATAATAATAAATTATGTGTGTACTATATTTCTTATCGTACCGGGCATAAAAAATATGATGGATTACAGTCTTACAAAGAGACTAGTTTTGAATTTTACAAAACTGAAAATTTACATTAGTGGTTATTTATCAGTTGAGAGAATTTTTTTTTTTTTTTTAGTTAGGCCCGTATGAGTACGGTTAGTTGAAGTACATTATATAAATAAAATATATTAATCTATATCTCAACGTTAATTTGTAAATTGTTCCCTTGTATGTTTGTTCCAGGGAATCGCAAGATTTGCCGCAGTTGATGCCGAAAAGTATCAAAGATTTGCAAAGTATTACAACGTAACCGGATACCCCACTATCATTCTCTTTGGATATAACAAAAGATATCCCTTTCAGTATGAGGGAGAACATACCGCTGCTGCTCTGGAATCCGCTGTAAAAGACGAATACAAAACAACACTTCACTTTGATCCCTTTGAATCATCGATTTAGTACGCTTTACATAAATGCGAAATCACTTTGTGGCCTCATTTTTATTTAAATTAAATAAAAAAAATTCTGAGAATTATATTTTTTAATTTCTTTATTTACAAAAAATTTTTAAAAATTTATTTATTCAAAATAATAAAACACTATTCTAAAAATAATAATTTACCCCCCAATTATTGTTTAATTGACTAAGCGTAGCTAGTCCAGTTTTAACTCGACAGTTTGGCATTTCATCCGGCTGTAAATTTGTTTGAAATCTGCTGCATCCATATTATTATTCGAGTAAGCCTTACTTTCACTAGACGGCTAACTTTGACTAGATAGTTGACTGATTTGTGTTGCCTAAAATCTGCTGCATCCACTTTATTTTGCGAGTAAGCCTTACTTTGACTAGATAGTTGACAATTCGCGTTTTAGAAAATCTGCTGCATCGTGGAAGGCAAAATCACAAAGATTAAATCTTTAAAATATTTTTTTTTTTGTGTAACTAGACGGAAAAAATATAAAATTTACCCAACTGTTTATTCCCAGAAGATGAATAAATAAATAAGATAAACCAAACAGCAATATCTTATCTATATTATTCAAATATGTATATCAATATTTATATCATGTTTCTAGAGATTATTCGATTAGATGTCGCAGTCGTTCAATCTGATAAGTTGACCGTATAAAACAATTATTTTCCAATCACTCATCTTCAGTTCACTGAAAACATTTGAAGATACAGGTTGCAGCTTTTTTTGTTCTCTTCGGAGTATTGAATTTCGGTAAGTTTATCTAATCTGAGTTTTCTTAATAATATATGTTTTAAAAAACTATTTCTATAACTTCGATTTGTAAAATATCGCCTCGAAGGCGTTGTTCATTATTTGCACGAAACTTTGAACAAAAGATTCTTTCACGAGATTTTGAATATTATTACGTTTGTTTTATTATAGCTCTTGCCATTCCTAAAAATGTCAAGAATATATTTGTTGCTGAGACTGACGTCATTCTCAACTTCTACACCAGGTAAGAACTAATTTTGTATTTTCTGTTAAAACTATAATTGTGAATATGTTGCTGATTAATAAATTAATATAAAAAATATAATAAGTGAAAAAATGAAGACAATGTTAGTAGTTCTTATTCGAAGTATGATACAGTTAAAAATGACCGAGGGGAATAGGGTCCCATTAGCTCAGTTGGTAGAGCACTGTCCCGGAGAGACAAGGGTCCTGGGTTCGAGTCCCAGATGTGACCGTTTCCTTTTCTGATTTTTCTGTTTCAGATTTTCGTTTAGAAATCACTAATATTGTCTTCAATATTTAAATATTACAATTTGAGGTTTTACTCAATAAAGTCATTCCGAAAAATAAAAATTAATATAACCTCCCACTTAAGGGGTAGGATGGATTATTCCTTAACTATTTAAGGTGATTTTCTTTCAGCTACTGCGCCTTCTCTCTTTATTAGAATGCAAATGGATTTCTTTGCATTATTCCATGTAGTTTTAATATTATTTTCTGTAAGGTTTCCTTTTATCTTTTCGCAAAATTGTGCTTCACTATAATTCATCGTCTTGCTCACTCTTGAACAAACACTTATTATTCATAAACAAGATACTAACATCCAGCCGTGCAGGTACAATCGAGGATATAGAGTCATTTTAATATAAATTAGCTACTTTTAATTTAAAAAAGTTCGAGTGTTTCTGAGGGTTTTGATAGGAGTAACTTTTACTGTTACCTCCTTAACAAGTGAAGGGTCTCCTCGACTGATTCATAAACAACATTATATTATTTGTCGTGTATTAGAAACTGACTTTTTCTTTTTTGTTAGAAATAATCCTAACAGATCGCAAGTGTTGCAAAATGGAGACATTCAGAACTTAACATTCTCCAACTTCCAGTTGGACAAACCTTTGAAAGTCTTCACTCACGGATGGACAAGGGATGCTCAATTTGACAGCTTGGTTGCAGGTTACTGTTATTTTATTTTAATAACTGTTAGCCCTCAACTAAAATCAAGTTAAAAGCAGAACTTCTATATTGCCAGGACTTGCTAGGAATTTTGTTAAAGTAAAAGTTAAAAGTGGGTTCTAATGTTATTGCCGAAATTTAAATGAAATTTCACAATAATCTTGGATTTTGTATTTTATTATAAAATGAAGAATAATGATGACCGGTGGCCATCTTGGCTGTCAGCGTTTCGGCTTTCATTGGGTTTTATTTACTCTTCAACAGCGGTTTATGTTTCCAGCTTTCTTGGCTGTTGGAGACTTCAACGTGATTACCGTGGACTGGACCGATGGCACAGGGGGCGAAGAGGAGGGCGTGGTGGTTAACGCCCCCTCGGTGGGCAAACATACGTGAAAGATTATCCACACCAGCATTTAATTCAACGCCCTGTTCCTCCCCGCCGGCACAGCTGACTTCTACCCCAACGGAGGAACCAACAACCCCGGGTGTGACAACGTTTATCTCTGTAATCATCTCAGATCCATTGATTTCTTCGAGGATTCTCTTGGCCATGAGGGATTCTTGGCACAAAAAACTCAGTTTTTGTTTTACTTCTAGTTTTTGCTCCAGTACCATTATTACCATTATTTGATAAGATATTATTCAATTACAGAATGAGCACATAATTTTTCATCCCTATATTAAGTAATTATAATAATCTACCATTTATACCTTACTTTTAAAGTAGCTAAATCTTTTGACATGTTTAAATTCTTTTCAACATCGATTTTTAAACATACATTGGACGTATATATGGTTAATGTTGTGGTTTTATTTCTTTCAGTTCCGGGGTTTACTACTTGACGACCAATGCTGAAAAGCCGTTCTATCAAGGATGAACAATGCATTGTTTTTTGTATCTATCAATATAATATACGAAAAAATTGATTTTTTTGTCCAAAATATGACAAAATAATTGATAAAATAAAGATTGTTATTCTTGATACCTCATAAAATATTTCTGACCTTAGATCTGACTTTTTAATAAAGTACCTATTTACATATGAAAAAAGTGGCAAAATCGGCAACAATGAGTTAGCCAAAAGCAAGTGGTGTTAGATTAACAAACACGAGCCACGACATTTTTTTAACAACATTATTTTAGACAGCTTATATCATCATCATAAATTTATTTTAATCACTAAACGACTCCAAATCGAAAAATGTGATTCAGAGAAGACTGAAAATGAATCGGTCGCATCTGAGAATTGAACCCATTTGAACACAATTTGGAAGGCGGGTTTGTGTACCGCCGCCCCGGGACCCATTAATTTTATAACCAACACCTCTGCCATAGGTCACCCTAAGCGATTTGCTACGTTTGGTGACTTGAGCTGGGGGACCCGGGTTAATCAGGTAAGGTGTGTTCAGGATGCGCCCATCCACCAGCTACGTGGTGTTCCAGATCGGGAGAGGTTGGTTTGGGGAGACCCTTTGACCTCTCCAACCGATCTCTCTTGACCCATCGCCTTGCGCTGCAGCGGGAAGGATAAACCAGTCCGTTACTCCTGAACACACTGATACCAAATATAATATCCTGCTAAAGTTTGCCTGGTCTGCAGCCACTGCAGACTGAAAGAAGTCCTTCTTCCTTCACACTGAATGCATATTTACTATTCAGTGTTCATTGGACGAATATTCACCAATAATAAAGAAATATTTAATCTCTTTAATTCTTGAAAACAGTTAAGAAAAAAAGCAGCATAGCCAAATTGATTAGTTTACACCGGTCAATCCATCTGTATGATATATATGTGACATCAGAACCTAACTTGTAGCTCCTTCTACTGTTAAACTAGTTTTGTGATAATAAAATGCACTGAGATTGGTTCATATAGTTAATTAAGAAATCAAAACTTATTTTATATGCAGCAATATAGGTTTATTAAGCAAAGTATACGTTTATTCAAATAATATAATCTATAAATATAATACATATTTTAAAAGAACAAAAAGCATATTCCTTCCCCAATTGGAGTTCATCTACTTAGTAGGAAGGGCACTGGATAAGTTATGTAGACCTCCATAAATATTGTCTGTGACTGCCAGGACCCAAAAAATAAATAAAACACGATAAATATACAGGGCATATCATCACATACACGTAAAATGTAAACCAGCGTTTTCTGAGCATATTTGGATTGAAAAATGTAGTCGTTTTGCTGTCCGAAGATATTTTTTTTCAATAAAAATTAATAATCCGTCTCGTTCCAGATGTACCCTACTGACGAGGCAGAGCGCGTATCACGTGATCCGTAGCGACATGTGGCAGTGAGATCAGTTGCGAAGTGATATTGAAAAAAAATTATGTTTTTAATTGAAAAATAATATCATCCAACTCTAACCTCCACCTTCTATATGCTCAGGAATCACTGGTTAAAATCCTTCATGTACGTACTAATACCCCGCACGTACACATAACATTTATAATAATATAGCACTTTCAAAACAAAATATTGGGCTAGCTAAATTTTCATTCAATCTTAAAATTAACTTCTGTGGTTGGTTGATAAATTTAAATATATTCGGAATTTTTTTTCTTGCAGTAATTTACTGTAAAAGAGTTTAAAACGTTAGTTGGTTGGAATTTCAAAAGCTTAAAATGTTAAAGCTTAAATTGTTTTTTTCTTAAAATGTTAGTTGGTTGGAAGTTCTAAAGTTTAAAACTTCAGTTGGTTGGACGTTCTTAAGTTTAAAATGTTGGTTGGTTGGAAGTTCTAAAGTTTAGAAAACCTTGGAGAGCTCCCCTTCCAAGGGGTCTTAAGGTCCTTAAGGGTCCAAGATTTTTTTACAACGCCTTAAAATATAGTAGATTTTATTACTTACTTGATTGGATGAAGAAGTGCTGGAGAGCCCTAAATATTAACTGGTACATCTGGAATTGCCCGGAATATTGGAAAAGGATACATTGGTGTAAAAAGATAGTAATAGATTTGTGAAAAAGATCTGGTATTAATGGACTAAGAGTTTGGTTACTTGAAAAAGGAGCTAGAAAAACTTGAAAAGGAGCTTGGATTTCCAGGAAATGAGTTTGGGAAATTAGAGAAGGAACTTGGGCTATTCGAAAAAGAGCTTGGATTTCTGGAAAATGAGCTTGGAAAATTGGAGAAGGAACTTGGGCTACTAGAAAAGAAGCTTGGATTGCTTGAAAACGAGCTAGGGAAATCGGAGAAGGAACTTGGGCTACTGGAAAAAGAGCTTGGATTTCTGGAAAATGAGTTTGGGAAATCGGAGAAAGAACTTGGGCTACTGAAAAAGGAGCTTGGGTTACCGGTAAATGAGCTCGGAAAATTGGAAAAGGATCTGGGGCTACTGAAAAAGGAGTTTGGATTGCTTGGGTTGTTAGCGGGAAAATTGGATGAGGAACTTGGGAATCCAGAAAAGGGGCTGGGAAAGTTGGAGGAGGAACTTGGGAAGCTAGAAAAGGAGCTGGGAAAGTTGGAGGAGGAACTTGGGAAGCTAGAAAAGGAGCTGGGAAAGTTGGAGGAGGAACTTGGGAAGCTAGAAAAAGAGCTGGGAAAGTTGGAGGAAGAACTTGAGAAGCTATAAAAAGAGCTGGGAAAGTTGGAGGAGGAACTTGGGAAGCTAGAGAAGGAGCTGGGAAAGTTGGAGGAGGAACTTGGGAATCTAGAAAAGGGGCTGGGGAAGTTGGAGGAGGAACTTGGAAAGTTAGAAAAGGAGCTTGGGTTATTTGGAAAAGAACTTGGGTTATTGAAGGAGGAGCTAGGAAAACTGGAGCTGAAATAATAAAAAGGTATTTTGTATTTTAGGTGTACGCTTAAGGATTCATCAAATTTAGTATAATTTATTTACTTATATGAAATAAGTTACACTTAATGTTAATATACCACCAATAATTTATTCTTTTTTTTAAATAAAAACAAACATTCCTAGGTTACGAATAACCTGACAATATTTTCTCTCTACTACAATACGGTGCGTAGTCGGGATACACGCCAAACGCGCGCCCAACATTTGCACACAGTTGACACTTGTCACATGAGAACGAGTCGCTTCTACGATTCGTTCTTAAGTTCAACAGCTCGGCTGTGGAACGAACTGCCGGCCTCTGTGTTTCCTCCCTCCTACAACATGGGACTCTTCAAGACCCATGTTCACTCCTTCCTCTCCACAAAACGACCCTCCACACAGCATCCCCAAAGATGACATAGGCCATGAGGGAAATTATTTTCTTCAGGGCCTCCTGTGTGGAGTTAATATAAAAATTTAAAAAAATCACATTAAGCGGTAAATGTTGCTTGTGTTGTGATGGAGGACTTAGCCAGCAGATGAATTGAACCCACTACGTCTGGGTTACGCAATGCCAACTGAGCCACATGATAAAACAACTGATACTTGATTCTGATTACTTGGATCCCCGGCATAGGTTACTTATACGATGTGTAATGCACAAACTGCCAGTGACCCAAATCTCGAATCTTTGGACTAATGATTGATTCATTAATTATTGCTATTGTAAATAAAACATATCCACGAATGTACCGACAATGTACTGCAGACAAGCTTCGTGGAAACGTTTGCGGATATAATTCAGCATTCCAGATGATATATTTTGGAGCAGACCTGAAAATGTGGTTTTATGCCCACTTTAAAGTACAAGGATCGCTTATCCCCCATCAAGGAAAAGTGAAAACCAACTTTAATTTGTTTGGGACCTTCACAAACAGACTGTACATACTGTACAACGTCATGATTCTCACCTAATGCTCCGATATGAACGAATACTACAACTGTAAGAAATGATACACAAAACTAACATCTACTTGAGGAAAGTGTACATAAAGAAAAGCTCCAAATTTCAACTTTCAAGTTCTTGTAGTGTAAATAGTAAGATAGAAAGTAAAAATAAAGTAAGAAAAATTGAAGTTTTTGTTTTAATTTGAAAAATTCATGTAATTAGTTTTTTGAAATAATATAAAAAAATAATCGAAAACCTTTTTTTTTTCATTAATTGCCAACAAGAAACTTTTTTGAAATTATATAAGATTGTAGAGTACATTTTCATCTGGTTCCCAGATGAGCCCGGTGTATTTTTCATTTAGATTATAAAAAAATATGAGAATACATATTTTTCAGTCAAGTCAATCCTCATGTAACTTGTCTACTCTCACCTGCCGGAGATGAAATTGGCCTCCCCCACGATCACTCCAGCCAAGAGGTACGCATATACGGCAAATACCTGGAACATTACACGATCTTAACTACGAGTATATAGCAATATAGTAACAACTAATATAAAGAAAATCACAATCATGTTTTCCATTTTCAAAGAAAGTGCCGCAATATGTCTGTAGAGTATTGGCACAACAGAGTAAGGAATGGAAGAGCTACCCATAAGGGCGTGGAGAAGAAACCAAATACCGTGGAGCAGGGGTACTGGCGTCGGCGTGTCCGTCAGAGATTTGTCAATAAAGGAATCTGGCAGTAAACAGGCACCTCACATTGTAATAGCGCGCAAATTGCAGGCTGCGTAAAAAACTTAACTACATATACCAAATCGAGAAACAAAAGTTCAGGCTTGTTTCCAAAGTAAAAATTTTTTAACACTAGTTATATAGGCTTTTTTACAAAAGTGTTATATTTTGCCCGCCGTACTCAATTTTGTTCAAGAACAAACCAACTGGAGGTCTACGGACGATTAATAGAGCCCAATATCAATACGATATTGACTAAATTCGTGATCTACGGTCAGTTGGCAACATCCAAGCAAAATTACTGGTTTATTAATTAACGTAGGCAGATTAACGAAGCTAGGATTGAAAGACGTCATTTATGCGATCAATTAAATCAGTTCAAATTTTCGAGAGACGAAATTAAGACTTGTTTCTTATATCTCGTATTGTGGCCAAAGATCCCATTGACCACTTAACTCAGTTGTGAACCTCACTTACTAATTAGCTCCCTTTTTAGTACCCAAAAGTTTATACGGACTACCAAAGCATTTTGCACACGTTTGATGTTTCGCAAATAAATAACTCTAGTGCTGCCAGTATATATCAATAACTGTACTGTATCGGATCGATAGGCGGAACTATTGATACGCCAACCGATATCGTAATGCAAATTGATATATGCTGCAATCCTGGCAGCTGGGGAATTGGAATGAACGTCAGACGTAGCCGTACTAAAAATACTAATAAATTGACAACGTCGAATTTAAATAATAACTTCGATAAAAATTGACAGTTCGCATGTACTTTTGACACTAAAAAGTAAATTAATTAGTTCATGAGTCTTCAGTTATTACCAATAACTTTTGTTCCTCCAAGTTGGAACGGAAACAATTGATCGCATTTCGATCGTCCATGGATCGTGTATACAATTTCTTTCAACTTAATGGCTTAGTTAATTCACCTCAATTCATTAATTATCCCATTATTTTGCATAACGAACGACATTATCCAATAAGTCGTGCATATTGACAGCTTATCCGACATCTTGGAGGCCTCGCTAAAAGCAGCGGCTTTTGTCTACCGACTGTCGGAATCATATTTTGACAGTGCTCGCGAACATCGCTAACTGAACATAGATGACGGATTTCGACAGTATCGTATTGGTATAGAGCTTTATGGATCAGTATGAAATCATCGGTAGTTACGCCTATCGATCCGACCAATGTCGGTTAACCAATTAAAGTTACCGATTTCACTGTGTTAGCACCCCAGATCCTGTGTAGAAAAGTTCCACAATGCCTTGCCTTACTTTAGCAAACTTTACGTTTCTGCGCAGGGTCTGGTTGTTTTAATGTGTACTCGTCGACGTTCAACGTATGACTGAGGTCATAGATTATTCAAAGCATTATCGAACCCTCACGGTGTCAAAAATATGGTCACGTGTTTGTCTCCAGTTCGTCGAAATGATACCCGGATTTGATGTTAGCGCATGTCTATCTCTTATGATGCCAATTATTGGCACAATTTTAGTCAATCCAAATGAGCCTACTCTGCCTTGATACAAAAGGGCAACCCACCAAAAACATAGGTTTATCAATTCCCCATTTCCCCTAATTTCTTATCTTATTCGAATAAGAATTTGACATTTCTCCGGTCCCCTTCACCTTTTTATAATTCACATGCTTTACTCCATAGATTGTACTTTCTGTTGGCTGTAAGTGGAAACTTTGGATAATCTGCAAATATTCTCTATTCTATCAGACTTATTTAAATATTCTCTATTCTATCAGACTTATTTAAAAATATTGCCTTCCGTCCATTCGACATTTCATTCGAATTTACTTACATAAATATAAAGTTTTAAAATTTAAATCTGCTAAAAATCGCGTTCCCTTTCACCATGTATTGAAACGATGTACCTACAGAGGAACATAATGCTCCCTAAATCCAGGAAACATTAAAAATTAAATCTGAGTACATAGAGAAAAGCTCGTACGGTACGAAATAGTTTTGAAAAGTGAAATTCAAATTATGTGTTGAAGTGTATTAAATAAATAAATAGATGGGCTTAAAAAAAGACAAAAATACCATATTTGTTCAATTATTATTAAGCATAACATCAGTTAAAATCGAATATATTACTGAACTTACAAGCTTTGACATGATGAGAGTTGTCTTCCAGTCTTTGTTGTCTTCCGTTGTCTTCTTCTTCTTCTTGAGTCGTAACTGCGTTGAGAATAAGTAAACGCATTTAGTTGTTCAGTATTTATACCGGTAAGAAAGTAGTAAAATTGAAAATCAATCGCAAATCAAAAATAATTCAATTTTCGTATCCGGAACCAACCGATTTGTCGTGACAAGTGTTGAGTTGCTTTATTATACGGATAAACGATTTGATTCTACTTTATCATTACAGCTTACGGGTTTTTTCATATACCTGTATTATCTTAATCTTCAATTATTTATAGCTTGACTGTATTGATTATTGTCGGATACTAAACTCCGACTATAAGGGCGAGTTGTTTCGGAAAAAATCATGTGTGCCAAAGTCATCACATCGTCAATCGACTCAATTTTCCATAAATTGGGTTGTTTCATCGTCCGTCAAGAGAAAATTCAACAAAAAACTCACGAGAATGTGATCAGCCGAAATCGATGGGATAGCGCGAATAATCCAATTGTTTAAGAATGACGCCTGCGCAAACGTCCTCATTGCGATCTGACAGGCTGCATGTACTACAGAGCAGTGGCGGTTCTTCCCTTAGGTCAATTGGTGTTTGACCCCCCAAAATCATAAGACAACAATAATTATCAATTATTTGCATCCAAACAACTGGCCTTATTCTTAATTTATTTAAAATGTAACACAAAACAGTGGCGGCGGCGAGTGACAGTAGTGACATCTGTTGTCTCTAATAGAATCTTTCATTCACAAGTCCACACGATTCGCTGGGTCAATTTAAAGAATGTCCACTTTGGCATCTTCTGTCCCTATGCGCGCCATAGAATAAACGTGATGGCACTATATTTTTCGTCGAAGTAAGAATTAGTTACCGAAGAAAGCTTAGGGACGCTTAGGTCATGACCGTGGGAGAGACAACACGATGAATATTATACGTTTTACAGAGATGGTGACATAACAAATGTCTGTTTTTCATTTTACACCCTTGTAGTGTGTGGAACAATGGTTATTTTTCAATTGGATAGTTCGGGAAAGGTTTGGAATAATTATTTATGTTGAATGAAACAAAACAAAAAACGTAAAAGATCATTGAAAAATAGAATCAAACTCTTATTTTATTTACTTTAATGTTGTGCACAACTACATTAAAACTTAATATCTTAAAAATAATTTGCCGTAAGTGCATGGATTGTGTATTTATTTTCAATTTCTATATTAAGTATTTAGAGTCCGCTACTCTAAATACTATAACAAATTGATATAGATAATGATATATAGGTATTTTTCACAATATCAAATAAAGATATGTCACACATATTTTTCACAATATCAAATAAAGATTTGTCACACATATTTTTCACAATATCAAATAAAGATTTGTCACACATATTTTTCACAATATCAAATAAAGATTTGTCACACATATTTTTCACAATATCAAATAAAGATTTGTCACACATATTTTTCACAATATCAAATAAAGATTTGTCACACATATTTTTCAAATGACCTACCACGACTGGATCTCTAGAGCCGCCTCTGCTACAGAGTACCGATTACTGGTCATCACGAATGAACTGTTTTGGCATATGACGCAAAGAAATAACGATTAAAATTTCCGAAGTTAATGGTTTTGTGGGAAGAAGATTAGATACGTCTTCGACATTAAATATTATATATATATATATATATATGTACGTTTTTAGTTCGTTCGTTTCAGTGATTGAAAATGACGTAAAACCTGGTAATACAAGCACAAGTTTTTTTTCCTCTTCTCGACTTATATATTTAAAACTATTGCAAACTGTAAAAATGTATATTTTACGATAATTTAACAAACCTTCTTCATGTTATTGACATTTTCACTGAGAACATCAGGACTGACAGGAATGGAGAGAATACTAATGAATTTCTGTCATATCCTGATTTCATACCATTAAAGTATTATTGTACTATTGAACTGCAATTATAGATAACTGTTAACATACCTGGTTTTTACATAGCTATATTAACTGAGCAGTTTATACAATAAAAAAGTAGTCCATAAAAATTGTCTCTAACAATATTTTAGTAAAAATTTAGTATTCACACTACTAAATACTTCAACTCGGTCGGTGGCCGAGTTGACATCGTGTTTGGGTCCCACCCAAGCGTAGTGTGTTCAATTCCTCGGCTGGCTAAGTCCTCCATGCCAACACAAGCAACATTTTTAGCTTACTGTGGGTGGTAGTAGGAGATTTTCAAATATTGTCAAGTTATTCGTAATCCAGGAATTTTTGTCTTTCTTTTAAAATTTAAAAAATATTTATATACATGTATAGTTATGGGTTAAACTGCGTAGTAAAAAATTGAATACATACAACAACACCTACTAATGTTTAACAGTTTGTAACATATGGAAAATGTTGGGTCGCCAAATGTAACGTATGCAATTTTAGGTAGGTACATTCCAATGTTTAAAAGGAAACGGTAGAGCTGAGATCTCATCTCAAGATTGTGGGAATAATTTCCTGTCAAGTAAGTTAAGTGATCATAAATAAAAGAGTGAGTTCTTAATGGAAAATATATTGAAACATCAAAAGCAACTACAAAGGAGTACAGATGATAAACATGTAATCATAGAAATAAATATAGGCACATACCCGATGGACTCTTGAATTAAACTAAACTAACTTAACGTGAAACGAAAGAACGACAACGAATGGCGAACGAAAACTTGCTCTCGGCAGCGGGGAACGGACCCGGGACGGAGGCCAGGACATCCTTCTCCTAGTGGAAGCAGGAGGACGCATCTCCTTCAATGGACGCCTGCAGGGGCATCAGGCCTGCAGCACGTGGTAGTCGACCAGACTCTTCAACGGAGCCAAGACAGCAATCCGTTTTCTTAGTGGCAGCGGGACAGCAACTCCCTCAATGGACGCCTGCAGGGGCATCAGGCCTGCAGCACGTGGTAGCCGACCAGGCTTGTCTTACAGACTTCGGGAACAGCAATCCGTTCCTTCGCGACGCGGGAAAACTCAGCCATCAACTACTAGCCATAGCTAGGACCGATCCATTTACGGTTTCAGTTCCGAAACACGAGTATACAAATATGACCAACGGCCAACACTGGATGAAAAGCGGGATTCCATAATCCCCACTAGAAATAATAATCAACACGAACTATTCGTGAAAGGATAAACACCCCGCGCCTTTTTTAAAAGAAATAATAACTCCTATTCACATGATTAACTCAGATTGAAGCCCCTTTAAAGGAGAGTGACTGGCTCCACCGGTCAGCAGCCTTGGCTGACCGGGGAGGAAGTGACCATAAACAAAACTCTACTTCCTTCCTTCAAAATATTGCCAAAGTTCGAAAAAATACCCATAGACAAAATAAACCCAATTAAGCAATTAAGCAAGAACTTCTCTTGTCACAAATATTTATGTGACAATTCCCCCCTTCCCACAAAATGTTTGCCCTCAAACATGAACAACTAAGACCACTAACAAACTAAACTATGAGTCCAACAGGTGTCTAGAAAAATGAAAACATAAACAATAATTAGTAGTTATAATAACAACTTAGAATTAAGTTTCTTAAAAACTAAATTTCTTAAAAATAAATTTCTTAATAATAAAGAAAAAAAACAAGATCACTTTTCCTTGCACAGGAAATCAAGGCCAATTTGGCTTCACTTTAGGGTGGTTAAACAGCCCTCACTTACACTGAATTTACGCTATAATTAAATAGCAAAATGAGAAACCTATCTAACTAAGTCCATCCGGTTTAACAGTCTTATGACAAAACTTAAAATTAAACAATACTTAAAATTAAACAATCATAGATAATGAAAATATCTTTATAGATATACATTTTTTTTTTTACAATTCAGAACAATGGAGTTCAAAGTAGGCAAAATTAGTACACAAGAAAATACTGTTCTGTGTTATTAGTAGTATAGAATCAGTTTACAAACTGTCTATTAGACGTGACCAGAGTATGGGTTTGTATTGGATTATTTATCCATCATTTTTTATCGTTCGTTATTGAACCAGGATTTACAATTCCGAAGAAATACCAATAAGTAACAGAGTCGTCAAACAAGAATAATATTCAAATTATTCTTTTTGCGAAAGTCAAATCAGGTCAGGATTTACAAAACAATAAATACCTGCCAATCAAGGTGGACAGAATAGGGTTTACATAACACAATACCTATCTATTTATCAATCAGTTCATGACCAAAGTCAAATGGTACTAAAAAGCAAAACAGAAACTAGTAAGTTAAGCTCATACCTTAGGATATACAAAAATCCATATAACAACCTGCAGCAAACACTCAACAGAGTGACATTGATTGTAAAAGAAAAGAGACCAAGGCAATACCCAAGCTGGCATTCCTTAAAAAACACTCCAAGTGTAGACAAAACGTCAGCATTTCTTGTACAAACAAAACAAAATTGTGTGATCAACTATGGCTTTCAGTGAGTTGACACTATTCGAGGGGTGATCAATCCAAAATTTAATGAATGACACTAGTAATACTTAATTTATAGTCTAATACTGGTATTAACAGTAAGACTCTAATGTTTATCACATTTAGACTTAAAAACTAAACAGAAACACACTTTCCTGTATTAGAGGCAAAGTGATAATTCCAAAGGAATTAATTACTAGTTAAGCACGCCAAAGCAGTACTAACTTCGTTAGAGACAAAACAACTTTCTTATGAACTAAGACTTATTTAAAGAACTTTTAGGAAAGCTTTACCATACTTAAAGTTTATGAAATACAAACTATCAATAATAGAACTAACAGAACTTTTGTGCATCAGAAAGTAGCTCAAGTCTCTGAAACACAAAATTCCAAGATATACATTCTGAAGTTCCCTGGAGGTTCAATGGGCCGATAAAAGGGCCTCCAGTGGACTAAAGAAAGAAGGGCATAAACTTAAAAATAAAAATATTACAACATAATCCGTTATGCAGACGGAACCAAAAAAAAATAAATCAATGTGAGTGCACGTAAGTAACTAAGTGTATCATAACCAATATAATCAAATATTTGAGACTAAAATCCCAAAACCAAAATCCCGAATCTAGTGTATGTTATTAATAACAAGAAAAACATAGTAACGAAGAAAGAAAGACTTATCTAACAAAATTTGGGCGCCAGTGACCACAAGGATCACGTTCCAGTTTACCGAGGGTAAATAAACGGTTTATCGTCGATAAACTAGATTTTAGTGTCCGTACTGAGCACAAGAAATGAAGGTACCAAACTCCAAATCATGAGAACAGAACAGTCACAAAAGAATTATAATATATATTGCAATAATGTGAAGGCTTTGGTAGGCCTACACACTAAAACATTAGCCTCCTTAAAAAACAAAACTAATCTACCTGAAGAAAAAACAAATTCTTCATTTTAATAATAACAAGTGGTCTAATAACTTGTCCACAATGAGATAGCGACACACATGCGTCCATGTTGTGTGTAGTAAATTTATATTTATTACTAGTAACCGCTGACGAGCTCTTGTCATCCTTGTGCACAGAACGCAAAAGATCGTTGGCTAGTTTTTGAATTATACTTAACAATAACTTAATTTAACTGGGGAAAATGATAATTAGAATTTTAATAATTATTCTTCAATAAGAATATTATCACTTATGTAATAATGAAATATAAATAATAATTTATTTATAACAGATCAATTACCAAACACCCTATACAAGTCAACTCGAAAAGTAGAAATTGTTTACACTAATACGCGTCAAAACAGTGCCGCCAACGTATTCTCCAAATAAATCAGTGCCGCCAAGCGACGATATACGAGTACTCCAAGTACAATTAAGAATCAAGGACAATTACTTTATTGTAATTTAATCAAAAAAAAACAATTATCCAAATTGTTATAATAATTGATATAGATGATGATGATGCTCTTTATTAAAAAATTACACGTCGTTATTTTCGATTACATAAACCGCAAAAAAAAAAATAACGAAGTCTTGTGCAGACATTGACAGTTATCCATGTTTGTAAACAATGTAGTATTTACTAGTGCCTAATGTCAGATGACACCACAACAACATATTCAATAATGACAGAAGTGCGCTGTCATTGAAAAATAACCATGAAAAGTCTCGTTACAGTTTTTGTATATGAAATGGTAATATCATATAAAAGATTCTTTGAAAAAGGTATTTCATTATAAAATAACAATATTGAACATTATTTGCATGTTTATGTTTCATCATGATAGATGACAAATAATGTACACATTTTGACAGATAGTATTTTTAGAATGTAAACAAGTTATTTGTTTTGATAGTAATTGTGATAGTAATAAGGTAGGTAATTTATTTTTGACAAAGTCGTAATTTAAATGTGTACTGGATTCATAAAAACTTGAATATTACTGTGCAAATATATTTAAAAAGTAAGTATTGTACGTAGTACATAGTATTATGTTTGACACTACATTGATATTACTATCAATAATTATGATTTACTTACGAATAACTTGTAACAAAGTATTTCGAAAGTATCAAAAGGATATTTAAATTGTGTTTACGTTGGAATTTGTATTTACCCAGGAACGTAAACAAAACTACATATTATGATAACACAGAATATACCGAACTATATTTTGTAGCAAATAATAATGAAAGGTTTTACTAATCATTATTCAATTCGTATTGCGTATAAACAAAGATGTTTAATCAAGTTATTATTAATCAGTATGACAGGTACAAAACAAGTTTTAACCTTCAAAATTTTGACAACTAATCTTGTTCATAGATCAACAAGAGAATCATAGACAATCGATATTATATTTTAAGAAAAAATAATAATTAATTTACTCAAACACTCGAAAACTTCTAACTTCATCAGTAATAAGTTGTCTATGATCAAACAATGAAAAGTTCTTTGCAATACAATGACATTTCAAAATGCAAACAACATAATTATTATAGGTTATGTATGAGGATACATGAACATAACATTAATATTAAAGGTCAATAGTAGACATTATGATGTGAATGTAAGTATGGAAATGCTAAGTGCACACACATTGATTCAACTCTAATATTATCAACTAGTATTAATGAAAACCCAACTTGACATGACAGAAAAAAGGATACTGCACCGAAAACGAAATATTTTAAACGTTGAGCGCCAAATGTAACATATGGAAAATGTTGGGTCGCCAAATGTAACGTATGCAATTTTAGGTAGGTACATTCCAATGTTTAAAAGGAAACGGTAGAGCTGAGATCTCATCTCAAGATTGTGGGAATAATTTCCTGTCAAGTAAGTTAAGTGATCATAAATAAAAGAGTGAGTTCTTAATGGAAAATATATTGAAACATCAAAAGCAACTACAAAGGAGTACAGATGATAAACATGTAATCATAGAAATAAATATAGGCACATACCCGATGGACTCTTGAATTAAACTAAACTAACTTAACGTGAAACGAAAGAACGACAACGAATGGCGAACGAAAACTTGCTCTCGGCAGCGGGGAACGGACCCGGGACGGAGGCCAGGACATCCTTCTCCTAGTGGAAGCAGGAGGACGCATCTCCTTCAATGGACGCCTGCAGGGGCATCAGGCCTGCAGCACGTGGTAGTCGACCAGACTCTTCAACGGAGCCAAGACAGCAATCCGTTTTCTTAGTGGCAGCGGGACAGCAACTCCCTCAATGGACGCCTGCAGGGGCATCAGGCCTGCAGCACGTGGTAGCCGACCAGGCTTGTCTTACAGACTTCGGGAACAGCAATCCGTTCCTTCGCGACGCGGGAAAACTCAGCCATCAACTACTAGCCATAGCTAGGACCGATCCATTTACGGTTTCAGTTCCGAAACACGAGTATACAAATATGACCAACGGCCAACACTGGATGAAAAGCGGGATTCCATAATCCCCACTAGAAATAATAATCAACACGAACTATTCGTGAAAGGATAAACACCCCGCGCCTTTTTTAAAAGAAATAATAACTCCTATTCACATGATTAACTCAGATTGAAGCCCCTTTAAAGGAGAGTGACTGGCTCCACCGGTCAGCAGCCTTGGCTGACCGGGGAGGAAGTGACCATAAACAAAACTCTACTTCCTTCCTTCAAAATATTGCCAAAGTTCGAAAAAATACCCATAGACAAAATAAACCCAATTAAGCAATTAAGCAAGAACTTCTCTTGTCACAAATATTTATGTGACAAGTTGATAAGAATTGGTCTCTGTAATTACTGTGATTATAAGAATTGGTCTCTGTAATTACTGTGATAATAAGAATTGGTCTCTGTAATTACTGTGATTATAAATAAAAATAAGCATCCGAATCTAAAACTCCGGTACTACATCGATACAGATTTTCTCAATCTACAAAGTGAAATTATTTATCTGATCTACAAGCGCTGATAAACATCAATAAACCAATAAATCCTTGTTACCATTCTGTACAAAATAATAATATTGAAGTGACGTCACCGCGAAGATCTCTTATTGGTCATAAAAATAGTTGGTTATTAAATCTCCATCCGTACTGTTATTGGCTGAGTGTTTGAAATTAAACCAATCACGTTGACTATTATTATTTCCAATTAACAAGTTAATATAATAGATATTCTAATTTAAACAACAAAATAAAAATAATAATACGAGGGCAAACAAACTAAGTACTGACGATAATCCTATAAATTTAAATGAAATCCTTAAACAGCTCTCAAAAACCCTCGATGACAGACTTAAGGAGATGGAAAATAACATAGTTTGTTAGCTAGACGATAGATTCAAGGATTTTACAGATCAATTAGAACCTATTAGCTAGACGCTAGATTCAAAGATTTTACAGATCAATTAGAACCTATTATAAAATCAGTTGACTTTTTATCTTCACAAATTGAAACTTTAAACACCAAAATGTTAGCTTTGAGAAGTAAAACCGCTAAAATTGATTCTCTGGAATGTGAAGTTATTCATTTAAAGGAAGTTATAAAAGACGTAAATATGAAAATGAATCAACGAGAACAATGCGATAGACTATGTAATGTTGAAATTTACGGAGTTCCGATGTCAAGAAGTGAAAAGATATTATAATGAATATATCCCAGAATGTTGGGTACCAACTACAAAAAGGAGACATTGACTTCATTCATAGAGTGCGACCATGGCCAACGGCAACTCCTAAAATCACATACTTCGACGATATAGCAAAGAAGCTTTATTGGCAGCTGCTCGTCGCCACCGGACTAGTATCACATCCGTACAGTAAAATAGTATATTTTATTTTTATGCTTTCTATAGGCACTGCACTTTGAAGGTTGGATGGAAGTCGAACGCAGCTTGTTTGTTTTTCGTCAGATGCGATTTGCATATCTGGCGTACAAAATGTTTTATAATTTGTTTTTATTGGTGAGACATATTCTATTTCCAATGTTAAAGTCATATACACAACGGGCGGCTTACGATACGATATGATACAACTGTACCACCCCCGCCAAGACACTCCTTTCCCGGTGAGACCGGTACACCAGAGGGCGCTGGATCGTTAGGACTTGGCTCGTCTTGACTGTTCTTGCATCTTCTTGCGCTTCTTGGCTCTTCATCCTTCTTGCTGGTTCTTCTTGTCTCTTTTTCTTGTTTCTTTTTTACTCTTCTTGGTTCTTCTTGACTCGTCTTGGCTCTTCTGGTCTCTTAATCGCTTTTCTTCATTTTTCATGGCTTATTTTGGTTCGCATTGGCCCTTCTTGATTATTTTTTAATCTTCTTGGCTCTTATTGCATCTTCTCGCTCATTGTCGGCTCTTTTGTATCTTCTGGCCCGTTCTTTGCATTCCTTGGCTTTACTTGGCTCTCCCTGCATCTTCTCGCCCCTTCTAGGGTCTTCTTGGCATGCCACCGTCTCGTCTCATACGTCTTTCCCAGTTCTAGCGGCTCATGGCATAACCCGACTCAAGCACCCGATACAACTGATCGCGTCACGTCTCCCACGAGCTCACCAAAACACGCCTTCAACTAACTTCCGTATACGTGCGGCAGTAAAACACACAATTTCACAATTCTCACACCTTCAGAAATATCGAACCGAATTAATGTGTACGACCCCCTATAAATTAATGCATGTACCTCTATATACCTCTACAATTTTTATCCTCTTGGTAGTTTTAATGCAAAATAATACTCCTGTCTCTAACCAATATTAACATAAGAACTTTTGATTTAACGTTGTTTAACATCCTACAAGGGCGTTGTTATAGTATTTACGTCAGGGAGAGGTTCGACCTTACGGGGTCAAGGGAGAAAAGGAAACTTTATTAGAAAGTTTTTTGGGGTCTCTACTCAGCAACGCATTGATTGGAGAGATGGTTCCAGAAATGTGATGAATAGTATTCCACGAGTACTATTCTCTTTTTTCCTACGCAATACTGAGGTCCAAAGAGAGGTAGAATAGTCCGCAGTCCAGGGTGAAGCGACGATATTTCTACTGATGAGCCATATTTTCAGCATATATCTAAATCGATTTGGGAATTTACAATTTTTTATTTTTTTATATATACAATAATATTATTATTGGGTTTATAAAAACAGTTTATATTTAAACAAGTTCTGCTGTGTAATTATTATTACGCGTGACAGCTGTTTCGCCCTCTAAAGGCATTATCAAACTGTGGATAGCCCACTTACAGACGATACATTTATATTATTTCTATGTAGGTATTTTAATTTAAATTACTGATTTCTTAATTGATTTCTGTGTAAAAATGTTAGAAATTATTGATGGTTATTACCCAAGTAAAGTTTCCCCAATTAGTGTAATGTTTAAATTTGACTGAATGTCTTAATGTTAGTTATTCCCAAACGATGACTCATAGGGTTATTTTAATAGTATAATTAAGTACTTCAATGTGCACTCGTATTTGCACTAGGTTTGAAGATATCTAGTAGGGGTGAACGAATTATATTGGTTTGTTCATTAATTAGAATAGCTTTCGGATTATTAGAATTTTTGTTAATTTCTAACTGCTCTAAAAGATTCAGTTTACGGCCTTTATTTTGTACGTGTAACGGAGTTGGTTTATTATTATCATTAAGTGAGTGATTTTCATCTAGGAGATGTTTGGCAAATTGAGATTGCATTTTATTATTATTTTTAAAAGATCTTATATGTTCTTTGAACCTAGTGTTAAAGGACCGACCCGTTTGTCCAACATAAACAGCGTTGCATTCGTCACACTGGAGTTTATAAATGCCACTATTTTGTAATTTGAGTACCTTACTTTTTGAGTTTTTAAGAGATGATCCTAAGCTGTTATTTGTGCGGAAGGCAATATCTAAGCCACATTTTTTGAGGACTTTGGCAATTTTATTAGATGTCTGTCCGATGAATTCTAAACACCCGAATTTATTATTCGTCTTATTATTAGTCGCTGGGTAAATTAATTTAAGGTTATTTTTGTGTTTATTATTATTAATTATTTTTTCGATGTCTCTACCCTTGAAGCCATTATTTTTAGCAATAGTTAGGATTGTATTTTTTTCCTTCTCGTATGCTTTCTTGTCGAGTGGGATGTTAGTAAGCCTATGTACCATTGAGTGGTAGGCAGATAATTTATGTGACCATGGATGTAAAGATTTATAATTAATGGTCGTATCTGTAAACGTAGGCTTACGGAAAATTTCGAACGTATGTTTATTATTTTCTCTACCGATTGTTAGGTCTAAAAAATTAATTTTATTATTACACTCGCTCGATGCACAGTTTTTATGGCTGCCGAGGATTTCACAGTTTTTATGGCTGCCGAGGAAATCCTCGGCAGCCATAAAAACTGTGCATCGAGCGCAGAGGATATGGCTGAAGGAGGAGACATTTTGGTCTGTTGGAAAGGCACCAACAGACAATTAGATCTTTTTGTCACATTTGCTAACTCCATCAACCGTAAAATCTGCTATACGGTTGAAAGAGAGTGTAATAATAAAATTAATTTTTTAGACCTAACAATCGGTAGAGAAAATAATAAACATACGTTCGAAATTTTCCGTAAGCCTACGTTTACAGATACGACCATTAATTATAAATCTTTACATCCATGGTCACATAAATTATCTGCCTACCACTCAATGGTACATAGGCTTACTAACATCCCACTCGACAAGAAAGCATACGAGAAGGAAAAAAATACAATCCTAACTATTGCTAAAAATAATGGCTTCAAGGGTAGAGACATCGAAAAAATAATTAATAATAATAAACACAAAAATAACCTTAAATTAATTTACCCAGCGACTAATAATAAGACGAATAATAAATTCGGGTTTTTAGAATTCATCGGACAGACATCTAATAAAATTGCCAAAGTCCTCAAAAAATGTGGCTTAGATATTGCCTTCCGCACAAATAACAGCTTAGGATCATCTCTTAAAAACTCAAAAAGTAAGGTACTCAAATTACAAAATAGTGGCATTTATAAACTCCAGTGTGACGAATGCAACGCTGTTTATGTTGGACAAACGGGTCGGTCCTTTAACACTAGGTTCAAAGAACATATAAGATCTTTTAAAAATAATAATAAAATGCAATCTCAATTTGCCAAACATCTCCTAGATGAAAATCACTCACTTAATGATAATAATAAACCAACTCCGTTACACGTACAAAATAAAGGCCGTAAACTGAATCTTTTAGAGCAGTTAGAAATTAACAAAAATTCTAATAATCCGAAAGCTATTCTAATTAATGAACAAACCAATATAATTCGTTCACCCCTACTAGATATCTTCAAACCTAGTGCAAATACGAGTGCACATTGAAGTACTTAATTATACTATTAAAATAACCCTATGAGTCATCGTTTGGGAATAACTAACATTAAGACATTCAGTCAAATTTAAACATTACACTAATTGGGGAAACTTTACTTGGGTAATAACCATCAATAATTTCTAACATTTTTACACAGAAATCAATTAAGAAATCAGTAATTTAAATTAAAATACCTACATAGAAATAATATAAATGTATCGTCTGTAAGTGGGCTATCCACAGTTTGATAATGCCTTTAGAGGGCGAAACAGCTGTCACGCGTAATAATAATTACACAGCAGAACTTGTTTAAATATAAACTGTTTTTATAAACCCAATAATAATATTATTGTATATATAAAAAAATAAAAAATAAAAAAATTAAATGGAGTTCTACAAATTAAACTTAATAACAATAAATACAATTTTTTATATTACTTGGCAATATGTTGAACATTTTGGGCCCCGTTATATTGTAGGGTTCGCTATTTATTTATTCTATCTATTTCAGGGAATCGCAAGATTTGCCGCAGTTGATGCCGAAAAGTATCAAAGATTTGCAAAGTATTACAACGTAACCAGATACCCCACTATCATTCTCTTCGGATATAACAAAAGATATCCCTTTCAGTATGACCACAGGAGAGACGAGGCATAGGTTTGAATTTTGAGAAAACCTCTTGTTAATAAAAAGTATTGTTTTTAAATCAAAATTCATTATTAAAATAACATCATACTTACTTTAATATAATATTTTTAATTCTCGGAATCAGTTTATTTCAATGTCAAACAAAAGTGAAATTATCCTTATCCTTGTTATTTTTTTATTTATTTAAATAAAAAGCTGGTTGGAAAGTCTTTAGGGAAAATTTTAATACGATAATTTGAAGCTTGATTATCATTACTCATTACGAACTGTAACCATGTGTGGATAAACATAAGATCTAATAAAATTTTGATTTTTTAAATTGTTTTGAAAATGTAAATGAGAAGTTTTGAATGTGGGATTTTGCTGTAGAGTTTAGGAAGCACTCCATGTCAATTAATTATAATAATCTACCTTTTATAAGGACTAAACCTTTTGAGATGTTTAATTTATTATCAACGCCAATTTTAGAACATACGTTGGACATATACGCGGTTAATGTTATGGTTTTATTTCTTTCAGTTCCGGGGCTTACTACCTGACAACCAATGTTGAACAGCCGTTATATCGATGACGAAGAATACATTGATTTATGTATCTATCAATCTAATATACAAATAATTTGAATTTGGGTTTATCCAATACAGAATGTTTTATTTTTGTCAGAACAAAATAATTGATAAAGTAAAGATTGTTATTTTTGATACAGTAAAAAACAGTTTTTTTAATTCCTTATCATTATTGCTATTGAATAGAGACATATATTTCACATCGCTTTACGTAAAACTTTTAATGAAGTACCTACTTACATCTGAGAAAAGTTGTAATGTTGAAAAGTGCTGATATCGGCATTTATGAGTGAGCCAAGATCACGTGGTGTACGATGTTAGCAAATACTGACCTTATCATTTTTTGAACAAAACTATTTTGGACTACTTTGGATATTATTGGTATCAATACAACAAATTTGTTTAATCAACGAAGACAATATTTACTAACCACTCTCAAACGAAAAATGTGAAACAGAGAAGACAGAAAATGTTCGATGGCTTCTAGGAATTAAATCCAAGCATTGCTCTAACCGCTGAGCTAATTCGACCATGTCAACATCCGTCATTTTTCACTGTATTATGCTTCGAGTAAGAGCTACCAAATTTATCATCCTGCTAAAGTTTTTCTGGTCTACAAGCCAACTGGAAGAGGTCCTTCTTCCTTTCCACTGAATGTATATTTGTATATTTACTATTCAGTTTTCATTGGACGAATACTCCTCAACTACAGAGGTTTATTTAAATATTTTTAATTATTGAAAAGTTATGAAAAAGAATTACTTGATGAATTCACAACAATCAATCCTTCTATAGGTTACATACAAGGTATGTCAAAACTGTGTCAGTATTTTTACTAGTTTTTTATAATAAAATGCACTAAGGTTGATGGTAGTGGAGTATCTTTGGAATACACAATTAATTAATAAATAAAATATTTTATTTGATATGCAGCAATATAAGAAATTTTTATTAGTAGTTACCAAAGTGTATATTTATTCAATGATTATGTATGTATTAAATTATTTCATAGAACAAAAAGCATATTCTTCCCCCAGTCGGATTTCATCTTCGTCGCAGTATGGGCAATGGATACGGTATGTAGACCTCCACAAAAATTGACTGTGACTGCCAGGACCAAAAAAATAAATAAAACACCATTAATATACAGGGTTTACCATCACGTTCCCGTAGGATGTTAACCAGCGATTCCCGAGCATACTTGGATAAAAAAAAATCCTGTCCGATGATATATTTTTTTCAATTAAAAACAAATGAAAAATGTTTTTCCATCACACGTCGCCACTGGGTCATCTCGTTCCAGCAGAACCTTACAGACGAGACAGAGCACGTATCGCGTGATCCGTTGCAACCTGTCTCGGTGTGATCTGTTGTGACGTGTGACTGAAAAATATATTTTTTGTTTTTAATTGAAAAATAATATCATCAGGCAGCAAAAAAACTCATATTCTAAATATGCTCAGCTGGTTAAAATTTATCGGGGACGTGCTGATACACCATTAATAATAATATTCACTTTTAAAATATATTCACCTTTAAATAAGTTTGCTTTAAAACTTAATTAAAGGCAAATTAAAAATAAAATGTTATTTGGTTGGAAGTTCTGAAATTTAAAAAAAAACCTTTTTCATTCTATTTCGTGGGAGATGAAAGGCATCAGATTCCAACCCATTATTAATTGTCTCACAGAAACAGAAAATGACACATTTAGATAAAATCAAAAGGGCCAATTTTTTGACAGGAATATTATAAACACATTTTTTAATAAATACATATTCTTTTGAAATCATTAAACCAGTAAGGGATTTCGATTTTATTACAGCAACGCCTTCAAAATAACTTCAATGTAATAATTAAAACAAATAAATAAATGTAAATAAAATTTAATAATTTTATTATTTAGTTCTGCAAGTTTTTAGTTTTTGTTATTGTGACAGCCAGTGGCGGTTCTTCCCTTAGGTCAATTGGTGTTTGTCTCCCCAAAATTATAAGACAACAATAATAATAAATTATTTGCATCAAAATTATTGGGATTATTCTTAATTTCTTTGAAATGTACCGCGAAACGAAACGAAGCGATAGGCGGTGATTGGTGAAACGCAGTGACATCTGTCGTCTCAAATAGAAGCTTTAATTCACAAGTCCACACGATTCGCTGGCTCAATTTAAAGAACGTCGCGTCGCCTTTGGCATCTTCTGTCCCTATGCGCCCCATAGAATAAACGAGATAGCACTATGTATTTCGTCGAAGTAAAAATTAGGTACCTACCGAAGAAAACTTAGGGTCGCTTAGGTCATGACCGTGAGTGAGACATTACGATGAAATTGATATAGATCATAATGTATGGGCATTTTTCACAATATCAAATAAATATAAGTCACACATTTCTTTTCAAATGACCTACCACGCCATCCCCAGAGCCGCCACTAGTGGCGGCTGTTTCGGCGTTGAAGGGCATTTTCAAACTGTGGCTAGGTCATTCTGAGACGACTTATTTATACACGGTGTCCGGAAACTCGTAGTACAAGCGGGAAACTGGAGAATCTACACCACATGGGGAACACAAATAAACAAAAAGTTTTTTGATTTGAGCATTTTCACAAAAAAAAAAAACCAAAAAAAAATATTTTTCGGCTATTTTAGGGTTAAAGTTTTTTCTGGTGTTTAGGGTTGAACAACAGATGTTTTAACCCTGCAGAGCAGAAATATTTTATGATTACACCGGATTAAATGAAGGGTGATTTCAAAATAATGCTTCAAAACCGAGTTTCTTTATTTGTTTTACTTTCGAATAGTTTTAATTAGTTGGGTACTTTGATCTTCAGTAATAATTTATAAGAATTTGATTAAAAAAAAAAAAAAAAAAAAAATCAATCTTCTAACTCGATTTACTCGATAACGAAAGCTCAAATCAAAAAAAAATATACTACAAAATCGACTCCAAATGTGATGTAGATTCACCAGTTTCCCGCTTGTACTACGAGTTTCCGGACACCCTGTATATATATATTTTTTTTTCTTTTTTTTTATTATCAATATAAAGTTTTTTTACAGGTTTTTTTTTCGATGTCTGTCTCACTAGGATAAATCTGTGTCGAGACAGACGTATTTGATACATGAATTAATGTTTACATATTTTTTGATACATAAAATATTTCATTACATTAAATGATATTGTGAAAAAGATACAAAATAATAATAATAAATGATAAATTTGTTAATTAGCATCTAGTTGGAGTACATACTTATGTAGGGATTTTTATAAAAATTTTGATCATGGATCTGTCTTGGCTGATGATCCAAGACTTGATGTCTGTTTTATATTTCAAAAAAATTCGTTCAGTCTAATGGCTAGTGGGAGAGCATTATATAGCCTTGTTGCAAAATATCTAAAATTTCTCTGGCCAAAAGTTATTTTAGCGAAAGGGATTTGTAAGAAATTATGTCCTTTGGTTCTAGTATCACGAGCAGTTTGGATATTGTCAAAAGTAGTTTTGTGTTTGAAGAGGTATGTTAGTATGTTTTTGGCATAATGTTGCCTAATGTCCATAACACAGATTTTCCTAAAGATTTCGTCCGAACTGCTTGTGATTGGTAGTTTGAGGATAATCTTTATTATAAGTTTCTGAGCTTTAGATATTGGATTAATGGCGGCAGCGTTTGCTCCTCCCCATGCTATGATACCATATTCTATTAAAGATTGACAAAGTGCATAGTAGATTGTTTTGAGCTGGCTTAGGTTGAGAAAGTTGCGAGTTTTTCTAAAAAAGTAAATGAATTTTCTAAGTTTGTTTGCTGTAGTGGTTATATGTTGTTTCCACTTTAAATTGCTGTCAAAAATAATACTTAAGTATTTAATTTTAGTTACCTGTTCTAAATAAAAATTAATATTATTTATTTATTTTTATTATGATTTCCGGTTAAATCAATTTACTGTGAAAGTATTTGTGAAAATAGATTTTCTATTCTGTGGGGAATTTTGAAATCTGTTTTCCCCAAATGTTTTATTAATTGTTCAATCATTAAATGGCTCATATTTATTAAAATTCTTATATTGTTTAGATTTGTGAATAAGCTGAGAAGTCGGGAATAGATAACATTCTTTACTTTATTAATTAACGTTGCCTAACCACGGAGCATGAACGCCGAAACAGCTATCACAATAATAAAACAAACTAAAATACTTGCAGAGCTCAATAATAACAGAATTAAATTTGATTTCCATATTGTTATAAATATTAAAAGGAGTTCTACGATCAAACACAAAAAGAATGAAGAGATTGAATCAGTTACCTGGTTGAACGAAGGGGTGGCTGACCATAGCCATGGTTCATCTGGAATAGCCCGGAATATTGGAAAAGGAGACAAAGGTGTAAAAATAGAATAAGATATATATAAGAATAAAATTTGGTTTTAATGGATTAAGAGTTTTTTTACTCAAAAAAGGAGCTAGGATTACTGGAGAAGGAGCCTGGGAAACTGGAGAAGGAGCCTGGGAAACTGGAGAAGGAGTTTGAATTTCTGGAAAATGAGCTTGGGAAACTGGAGAAAGAACTTGGGCTACTGGAGAAGGAACTTGGGCTACTGGAGAAGGAGCTTGGATTGCTAGAAAATGAGCTTGGATTGTTACCGGGAAAATTGAATGAGGAACTTGGGAAGCTAGAAAATGAGCTGGGAAAATTGGAGGAGGAACTTGAAAAGCTAGAAAAGGAGCTTGGGTTATTTGGAAAAGAGCTTGGAAAATTGAAGGAGGAGCTAGGAAAACTGGAGCTGAAACAATAAAAAGGTATTTCGTTTTGTAGGTGTACGCAATATTAAAGATTCTTTAAAAATACTATGAACTATTTCATAAGTAAAATATAATAATATCAATTTTCCACCAATACTAAAGTGCTCATTTCGTTCACCATACTATAGTACAGAAATCCCTAGCATGGTGGGCGAAAATACATTCTTCCTTATTTTAAAAACATAATTGCTAGGTAACGACTACTAAACATATGCAATGTACAAATCAAAAACTGCATCTGCCCAAATCTAAATTCATTGTAAATAAAATACATTTTGTATGTAAATTTGGGTGTATGTATGTACCTACAATTAACATATCTATAAATAAGAATAATATTTCGATTATGATTTGTTAGCGCCGTTTTCGTGCAAAATCACCTCGAGGGCGCTGTCCAAATATATATAATATAACTATAGACTAGACAAACTATTATCAATTTATGGCATACAGATTGCACCCAGCGGTTCGTCGATCACTAATACAAATCTATGGATAATGCATTTGATTGGTGGACGTGATGCTAGAATGTACATACATTATTATTATTTATATTTTGTATTTTTTTTATTTTTTTTATAGTGAATTCCTCACAAGAGTCCTAACTGCTCCCGTCTGGAGCCAGTGAGACTATGGCATCCCCAATTGGGGGATGTTGTGAGGCTGAAGGTAAGTGGGGAAGGGAAAGAGGAAGGTGGGGAAGTACCTGGCTATTCAGATCTAGTCACTAAACACGGCTAAAGCCATTTGGAGCAACGTTTCAATTCTGAATGGTGGTCTTACACCAGGGCGATACTGGTAGTATCTTCCACTCTGGAACGTGCCGCAAATATACTATATATTATTTTAATTAATTAATTGTGAAATAACACAAATTAATCAAATAAAATTTATTTGCGCACGCCGGGTTCGAACCCGCGACCTTCGGAATGGCAGTCCAATGCGTTACCACTGGACTATGCCGGCCGTATATGAAGATATTATGCAGGACCATACATTCCTGGTAGTTCGCTTAAGATTAACGCTGTGTATTGTTTATTAGAGAAACATAGATACAGTTCGCATGGTGAGGACTTAACTGGAACACATATAATTGGAAATGCTATTATTAATTCCTAGTATTTATTTTAATAATTTATATTTATTTTATGATATGAGATTTTCACGGATAAAAGCATTATAGTGGTTTGTTTATTGTGATCTACGTACTACAGACAAGCTCCATATGACATTTAGTGGTTTATTACTGTTAAAATTCTTGTAACATTAATATTTTATAATAAATATGTATGAGAAAATGCCAGCTTGAAATACTATGTTTTAATAATTAGAATAAAATAACTTTGCTTTTAATACCACTTTATTGTAAATAATTTTAATGTTTGGACAGCGTCGTTCGTTCTTCAAAATGATTGGTTTATTTATTGAATTGAACTAACTAAACTCTTAGAATGGAAAGAAATTGTATACACCATCCATGTACTTAATTATTAGACAATCTTAACTATCTTAGACGCGATCAATTCATTCCGTTCTAACATCGAAAAAAAAAGTTTTTACCATGACTAATGACATCATGAAATAATTAGCTCACTTTTTAGCGTTCAGAAGTACATACGGACTGCCAGTGTATATATATATTTTTTTTATTATTTTTTTTTTAAACTTCCGATTTTATGTCCGGGTTAAATCTTCCCCATAGGAAAAACTTCCTTCCACACACTTCCTTCCACACACTTTTTCACAAATGATCATCTAGTCAATCAACATTATGCAAGTGCATTATATAAGTAAAATAAATACAAAACAATACAAGAACAACACGTCGACTCACCAGAGATCAAATGGGAAAATAATTCACCGACTCCAGATATTTTCATATCAGAGGGTTCGGCTCGGTAAAACTTCTAACAGTGCCTATAAATCCTACTGGATCCCTCAACATAAATATTTAAAAAATCTTTCGTTATCCTACATGTATTCAAAATGACCGACTTTTGCATCTTTATCAATAAATTTTTAATGAGAGAGCTAGGTATAATGTAGCCGAAATAACGAATGGTAATATTTTTACAGTCTGAGAATGCCAAATTATGTTTATTTCATTTCCTAAATCTGTGTATTTCCTTATTTTTTCATTAACAGATTTTTGAATATTACAGAAATTTGGAATAGCGACATCAATGATATAAGTTATTTTTTTTAAATTTTGTCATTTAAAACTATATCGGGTCTATTATGACTAATCGTTCGGTCTGTTAGTATAGTTTTCTCATAGTATATTTTATAAAATTCGTTTTCTAAAAATGAATTTGGTTCGTATTCATAATATGGTACTATATTACGGCAGTCAATCAAGTTATGTTTAATTACCAAACTTTGGTGAATTATTTTTAAAACTTGATTGTGCCTAATGTATACTCGGACGGTGCTAATATAGAATCTATTTAATATATTTGAATTCAACATTGTCAATTTATTAGCATGTCAATTCATATATAAATGCGCCATGGTTAGCTATGCCTATCGATCCGATGTTGTAAAGTTATCGATGTCATTGAGTTAGACCCACTGAACCTTTAAAGGTATTACTGTCAAAAACAAAACCGTTTTAAAGAATGTTCGCTTAATTAATGTAATTTAACATTACAGATGACATATTTTGGAAGGAACATTATAAATGAGACTGGGGAAGTACTGGGGAAAGTGTACCAGCACATGGAATGATTCATCTCCCACAAAGGGAAGAGCCAAAACCAACATGAATTATTTGCGACCTTCACAAGCAAACTGTGCAACGTCATAATTCTCACCTAATCCTCCGATGCAAACTGATACTCCAACTGCAAGAAATGATACAAAAAACTAACAACCACATGAGGAAAGTATTTATAAGAAATTTCTCCAAATGTCAAGTTCTTCAAATCTCCAAGTTCTTGTAAATAGTTAAAAAGAAATACAAAACAGAAAAGTAAGAAAAATGAAAATTAATTCCCAAGTTTTCTTTAATGTCGCCCAGTCTGCATATTTAAATAACATAAAAAAATAATATAATCTTTGAAAAAATAAATATAAAAATTCGCATTTTGCTATCAAAAAACCCTTCTCCAAATCATATAATATATATTCATGTAGGTTTTATATACGTTTTTATCTGGTTCCCAAATGAGCCTGGTTTTTTAATCTTTTAGCTTATTTATTATTTATATATTTATTTATTTTAATCGTCAATTACTCATGCAACTTGGATACTCTTACCTTCCAGGGATGAAATTGGCCTCCCCCAAGATCACTCCAGCCAGGAGGTACACACATACGGCAAATACCTGAAACAGTGAACGATCTTAACTATAAAGCAATATAGGAATAACTAAGATGAAATTGGCCTCCCCCAAGATCACTCCAGCTAGGAGGTAAACGCATTCAGCAAACACCTGAAACAGTGCACGATCTTAACTATAAATCAATATAGTAATAACTAATAACATAAAGAAGTTCAAATCCCCTATCTGACGTGTTTTCCATTCTCAAAGAGATATCCCGCAATGTTTGGGTAAAGTGTAGGAAAATTTTTAATCAATCCAAAGAAGCCAACTGTGCCTCAATACAAAGGGCAAACCCATTTTTCCCATTTCTCTATTCTAACTCTATATAAACTCGCGTTCCCTTTCACCAAATAATCTAACGATGTACAGAGGAACGTATACGCTCCCTAAAGCCATGAAAGATTTAAAAAAATCATAAATCCGTTTGTATAAAAAAAAGCTCGTACGCTAAGAACCGTCGTTACTGAAATATGCACAGCATTTCTGCTCACAAAGTCATTTTCACCATAATTTATTAAATTAATGATGTTCAAAAATAAGATTAAAATACCATATTTTTTCAATAGTTGAATAGTCAGTTAAAAAATAATATATGGAACTTACAAGCTTTAACATGATGAGAGTTGTCTTCCAATTGTTGAGTCGCAACTGCGTTATGAATATATAAACACAGTTTGTTGTTCGGTATTTATACCCGTAAGAAAGTAATAAAACTGAAAATCGAACGCAAAATCAAAAATAATTCAATTTTTATTTCCGGAACCAACCGATTTTTTGTGACAAGTGTTGTATGGAATCACCTTATCGTTAGTTTTTTGCACAATTATACGCATAAACGATTTGATTCCACATTATCATGATTATTTATGGGTTTATTTTAATATACTTATATCATAAAATGTCCATATTATTATTGTATTATCGTAATATTGAATTATTTTAAGCTGGTAGTTATTGATTATTGTCGGACAAAATCTACTCCGACTAAAAGTAAATCAGCAATAGTAAAAAATAAAAAAATCTTCACAGCATCGTTTTCGTATTGATAATAAATAATGGAAATAATAATTGCACCTACCTATGGAGCTTCCTCCGGGGTAATTTTTCCGCTCAGGTAGGATTATTGGCATTAACTTCTTAAATCGTTAACCTAGTTAATATTTTTTCTAAATTTGTGTTTTTATTAATTCTTCGATTTCATACACTTGTTGCTATTTTTGTTGCGGTTACCTGTAGGTAGGTGCTTTTAAAATATTCTCCATTAGCCATGGCTCACTTTATAAAGATTTCATTAATACAATTTTAATTATTGTTAATAAATAAAAGTATACACCCATATCAAAATATTATATTTTGTATACAGGATCTATCAGCACGTACCCAAAATATTATATTTTGTATACAGGATGTATCAGCACGTACCCAAAATATTATATTTTGTATACAGGATCTATCAGCACGTACCCAAAATATTATATTTTGTATACAGAATCTATCGGCACGTACCCAAAATATTATATTTTGTATACAGGATGTATCAGCACGTACCCAGTATATTATATTTTGTATACAGGATCTATCAGCACGTACCCAAAATATTATATTTTGTATACGTGCTGATAGATCCTGTATACACAATATAATATTTTGGGTACAGGATCTATCAGCACGTACCCAAAATATTATATTTTGTTTACAGGATCTATCAGCACGAACCCAAAATACTATATTTTGTATACAGGATCTATCAGCACGTACCCAAAATATTTTATTTTGTATACAGGATCTATCAGCACGTACCCAAAATATTATATTTTGTATACAGGATCTATCAGCACGTACCCAAAATATTATATTTTGTATACAGGATGTATCAGCAAGTACCCAAAATATTATATTTTGTATACAGGATGTATCAGCACGTACCCAAAATATTATATTTTGTATACAGGATCTATCAGCACGTACCCAAAATATTATATTTTGTATACGTGCTGATAGATCCTGTATACACAATATAATATTTTGGGTACAGGATCTATCAGCACGTACCCAAAATATTATATTTTGTTTACAGGATCTATCAGCACGTACCCAAAATACTATATTTTGTATACAGGATCTATCAGCACGTACCCAAAATATTATATTTTGTATACAGGTCTATCAGCACGTACCCAAAATATTATATTTTGTATACAGGATCTATCAGCACGTACCCAAAATATTATATTTTCTATACAGGATCTATCAGCACGTACCCAAAATATTATATTTTGTATACAGGATCTATCAGCACGTACCCAAAGGATTTTATCCGGTGATTCCTGAATAGACGGTGAAAAAAGAATACGGCTTTTTTTAAATCATAGTATTGTTGCAAATGTGACTGCATGCCCATTTCCTAATAAAATACTAGTCATTCAGAATGTATACGTATGAAAATGTAAATGAAAATTGTGGAAAGAAGAAATTTTTAAAACCATTTGCTCCTGATGACCTTCTTTCTCTGGTGTCCTGTTCCTGCAAGTCTGGATGTGGAAATTACTGTGGCTGTAGAAAATCTGGATTTACCTGCTCTGCCATGTGCTACAACCGTAACGAATTATCATTTCTGAACACACCCCAGTATGACGAACAAATGGAAGACTCTCTTGACTAGAAAATTATTTTAATATTTGCCTAATGTTGTCATAGATAATATTGATAGGTATATAATATAATTTACAAACCGTTTTGTCATTATAATATTTTTGAGGTATATTTTAAGAAGCTTGTTTGAAAGTAAACCATTTTAGATCTATGCACTGTTTTAAGTGATTTGTTGTTTCGGTATTTCATTGTTGATAGGTGCATATGATAAAACAAGTGAGAATTTCCACAAAAGATTTTTTAGAACTTCACCATAACATAAGGTCTGCAATATTTTAATGTTGTGAAAGAGTAGTCTCACGCTGTTGTCGGTATTTTTGGCTTATTTCACATAACTTTATTTAAATAATAAGTAACAAACAATCATACAACATAATATGACTGTTTAGCCAGACCGGGGCACGGCGGTTGGTGGATAATGAAAGCGCTTCATTGGGCAGGGGAAAATATTTATATTCCCCCCCTCCCCTCCGAACTAAAACTGGTAAATAACAATAAAACTCTTCAACGTTAAATGAATTTGTTATAAAAAAAGCAAACACATGAATTAATCATTACTTTCCTTAGGTTTTTGTAATTTCTCGCTGCGCCGCGAACCGCTGCGCGTTCGAGCCGCCGCGCGCCGTGCTCCTTATTAACAGCCTACGTGCCTTATTATAAATTAAAACCCATCATTATATACATTAATTTATAGCTAGAAATATTGTCTACAAGTTTTATTGATTTATTTTTTGTCGTTTACAGGCTCAGAAAAAAGTTATGTGCAAATATATTCTGAAATACTATTTTAAAAACTGATATTTTTCCTTTAATAATAAATTGTAGAGATTGTATAGCTTTTCTCGCAAAAATGAAAGAATACAATTTTTGAGAACAATTTATTAGAAAATAAACAAAAAATAAATAATCTGATTTAATAAAACCACTAAGGAGATATTAGCGTATTCCGAAAGGCTTTGAAAAACATATTCAAGAGGGGGTGGGGAAGGAAGCACAAGGGGGAAAGTCGGGGACTTTTGTAAAAATACATGTCTAAAGGTCTTCTAACATCTGTGAATAATTCAGCTTCCGGGGAATTAGTTCCGACACAAAACCTTCATTGACTGGGCTAATAGTAAAATAATTTTACCCACCAATAAAATTTATATTTTGTTTCCATCGATGCCTGGAATCCATTATGAGAGAGCTTGCTCTTTCGCCCTTTTCATTTGCGTTTCGCGCGTGTTTATTCCCTATATTTGCCCCTTTTCTCCACTTGCCACACTTTCTCTCCCTACTGGCAACACTGTAGTGACGCGCATTTCAGGTCACGTGATGTTTTTGTTCATATGACTCGTAATGCACCAGGTAGGGATTACCTGGATTCCAGGCATCGATGGAAACAAAATATAAATTTTATTGGTGGGTAAAATTATTTTATTTTGTGTTCCTTTTTGTTTCCTCGATGCCTGGAATCCATTATGTGATGTGTCTGCTCTCACATGGTGATCTGAAACTTGTGTTATATGTGATGTTATTTAAACTGGAGTAAAGAATGGAGCCATTGAGCACTGCAGGTGTTCGCTACCCGAGTGAGCGACCTCCTTTCGGTAGAATTTCCGGAAGGTGTGCTCAGATTTCCAATTCCCTCTTGTGAGTATCTCCTCTATAGGATAGTCTTCCACCAGTTTAGAGAGGCTACAGCCGAGCGTACACTTCCTGGGATTGCGTGGACTCCTGCTTCTCTGAGGACTGATTTAATCCACCCCCCTATTATTGTCTGCGTTGCAGGTTTTGCCTCTCCTGATGTGGTCACAAACAGGTGCTTTAGTAGCGTGCCTCTTCTGGCTTTAGAGAGAGCAACAACTTTCCTCAACCATTTAAGTGGGTTGATGTTGTCTTTTTCTGAACCCGTCAATTTCCAGCCTGACTGTTTGTGCTTGGCTGAATCGGTCTTTGCTCCGAAAACTGGCCACAAGGTGATCGTACTCCTCTTGTCGATAAAATGGTCTGGGGTAACTCTTAGGAGAGTTAAATCATGAACTCTCCTGCCTGACGCCAAGACGAGAAGTATTGCTGCCCTTCGTGATGCTTCAAATAGTGAGTCTTCTGCGGGGGGATTCTTGACCAACCAGTCTACCACCTGTCTTGGGTCCCAGATGGGGGCTTTCTCTTTGATTCCTCGTGCCATTGAGATTGCCTTGAGAACGTGTCTCACCAGAAAATCAGAACTGATTTTTCTCGCATTCTGAGCTGGGCCGCAAAATGTGACGATGGCTGATTTTTGGACCTGAATGGTCTTAGGGGCTAGACCTTCTTGAAAAAATAAGTGGGCTAGATACCTGGCGACCATTGTTGGTGGGGGATTGTTGACATCCACGCCGTTCTGCGTGCCCCATCTACGCCACCTGTCCCATGCAGGTTTGTAAGTCTTCAGTGTAGACTCTCTCCAGGATGAGTTGAGGAGTTGGCGTTCTTCCCGACTCCAAGATGTGAGGGCTTGATCCCACCCACAATTCTCCATACCTCTAGTTCCAGATCCTGGATCCTGGGAGGAGGCAGTCCTGTCGACGTGTCTATTAGGACTCCCTCTAGACTTTGCAGGCGCATTGGGGGTTCGTCTGTTCGCTGTTTTAGGTCGCTTCTCCAGAAGGTCCTCTCCCATTTTGGGATGACTAGCAGAAACATGCCCCTTGCCTGATTTAAGTGTGCTAGCACTCTCGGAACGAGATTTGGCGGAGGGAATACCCATGCTAAATTGTAGTCCCAAGGTCGACTAAACGCGTTGGGAAAGCAAGCTGAGCAGTCGCTTGAGTCTCTGGATACGTAGGTTGGTACCACGTGAGCCATGGCTGAAGCGAACAAGTCTATTTGAGGGCAACCCTATTTTCCAAATATCTTTTCCGTCAACGGACTTAGTAGGTGCCACTCTGGGAGCTGTGCGCCCCGAGAGAGACGGTCCGCAATTCCGTTGTATCTTCCTGGAATGTATTGGGCTGTCAGAGATATCTCTATCTGGTCTACGAAATCTAGTAACTCCCGCGTTGTTTCTAGAAGGGCAAAGGATTTTGTGCCCCCTTCCTTGTTGACGTTAGCCACAACTGTCTTGTTGTCCGTCTGTAGTAAGACATTTGTCCCTGCCAGGAGATGAGCTTGGTCTTTGATGACCGCTAACACGGCGAATGCTTCCTTCCGGTTTGAGTGCCATAGTACCTGCTCCCCCGTCCAATGACCCGCAACTGTGGTGTCGTCTAGTTTTCCTCCCCATCCTGTGTCCGCTGCATCTGTCGTCAGGAAGTGATGGAATGAGAGGGGTTGAATTGGGCTCGTGCTTCCGATGGCCCCTAGCCACCACTGTATGTCCTGCAGTGCTGCGGTGGACAGAGCAACCGGCCGAGACGGTTTCAAATGCTGTATGTGGCGGCTGAACCTCTGCAGTCTGCGGCAATGCAAGCGACCACGAGGGATCACGAAATTTGCAAAGTTGAGTCTTCCCAGGAGACCTAGAGCCTGCCTGGGAGAGCAACTGCTGACTTCCAAGGGAACCTGTAAGGCTTGGCGTAGACCAGAGCACTTGCGGTCGGAGAGAGACTTTTGGTCTGCTCTCGTGTCCCATGTTATGCCCAGGAAATCCAACTTTTGCGTGGGCGTCAGGATGCATTTCTCCACGTTTATGCACCAACCTAGTTGTTGAAGTGTGTGCACTATAGTAACGACTTGGCGGGCCAGGTGTTCTCTGCACTGGTTTGCTACTAAGAAGTCGTCTAGGTAAACTACTGTCCTCAGTCCCTTCCTTCTTAGCAGCTCCGCTACCCAGTTTGAGAGCAGCGAGAAGATCCTTGGCGCTGATGACAGGCTGAAGGGCAGACACGTCATCTGAAGGAGTTCTCCATTGTAGACGAGGCGCAGGAATTTCCGGTGTGATCTTGCGATCGGCACGTGGAAATAAGCCTGGGAGAGGTCTACTTTTATCATCCAATCGTCGGGTTGGAGGAATTCCGGAACTCGAAAATGGCTGAAAATTTTGAAGGGCTTTGAATCTATGAAGACGTTCAAGGCCTTCAAGTTGAAGATGGGTCTGAAGGTGTGGTCTGATTTGGAGGTAAGGAACATACCTGACAGGAAGCTCGGAGAGTCGTCTGCTGCCTCCAGAATCTTTGACGCTTTCATCATTTCGATGTGCGCGGTCATGTCTGAAGACGACTTTGTCCTGAAATTCTGCCTGAGCTCGGCCGACGGGAGAGCCAGAGGAGGTTTGGACACAAAGTGAATCCTTGCTCCTTCCAGGATGTTCAGGATTAGTGGTGAAGCCCCCAACTCCCTCCACACCTCCCAATATGCCTTCAGGCGTCCTCCCCAGAAGGGCTCTGGCCTCCAGTCACCTCCATCGCGTCCTACCCCGATCGCTAGTCGCCTTGCGAGAGGGCTCTTGCTTCTTGGTGGGCTGGCGATGTGTCCTATCTTTCTCTGGCCTAGGAGCGGGTCGAAAGGGCTTTCTAGGGAGTGAGGGTGGAGCTTCCCTCACCGGCCTTGCCATTTGTGAGGTAGAGGGTAGTGGTTAACGGGGGGTATAGGACGAAGGTGCGACACTGACAACCTTGTCTCGTCCCCCGTTTGCCAAGATATAGGCCGCAAGTTCCTCTTTATTAAAGAGGTGACTGGAGCTCGGTGGGATCCTGGCGAGGCCTTCCCTGGTAAAGGGGTCTGTTATTCCCTCCAACAGGGCCTTTCGCCTACATTGGAGACACTCAGTTCACCTTCCACATACAATTTGTAGGACGTCGTCCGTGATCCTACTGTATGAGGATTCCTTGGCGAACATCTCCTGGATTTTCTCGAACAGGGTCGAAGGGGTCAAGCAGGTGCCGGGATCGGCTGCCCAGTTTACTAGCGTCTGCATATTCCCTTTTACTGCCTCCGTTTGTGATAAGATGGCATTCGAGAGAGCTCCCAGGGAACGATCCAGGGCTGGTGCAAAAGAGCTGTTCTTGTCGAGCCTCTTCAGCTCTTCATTCACCTCCAGCTCTACAAAGGCAGGCGTGGCGGTGTAAGCCTTTTGGGTTTCGGCGTAGCGAACCCGCGACCATTCCTCCGAGTTAAAATGCTGAAGAGCCGAAATAACTCCCACTCTTCTCGCGTCCGCTTTCGGGATCGGTGCCTCTTTCACCACGGTGCTCGGGTTTCCAAACTCCAGAATGTTCTTCTGGGCGGCTAGGCTGGCGGGTAGTTCTATGAACCCCGATCCTTCCCGCCGTGTACCTTCAGCGGGGTCTTCTCTCCCCGGATATTCCTCGAGTTCTACGCGACTGCCCATTAGGGCGTCCGTCAGAGTGGACACCTGTTGCGTCAGTCGTTCAACTCGCGTGTCCAGGTGTCTGTAACCCCTCTGACTGGACGAGGAATCGGAGTCCGAATCCTCGCGTCGGCGCTTCCGGGAATCTTGCGTTTGGTCGCTGTTGCCGTCATTATTTTCGATGTCACTCATTTGCGCAACAATCACAATTAAAAGACGACAAAACACTGATAAACACGATAAAACTATGAGTTAATTTCTCGTAAACAGTATATTTATAAAGGCTAGGTAATAAACTATGATTTATGCACTTAAAGTTGGTTTTTAAGCACAGCACAAACACGAAACGTACTTAAGGCGCGAAAAAACGGGGTCATATGAACAAAAACATCACGTGACCTGAAATGCGCGTCACTACAGTGTTGCCAGTAGGAAGAGAAAGTGTGGCAAGTGGAGAAAAAGGGCAAATATAGGGAATAAATACGCGCGAAACGCAAATGAAAAGGGCGAAAGAGCAAGCTCTCTCATAATGGATTCCAGGCATCGATAAGGAACACAAAATATGTATTATATTATGGTTTTGGAAGAGTAAAGCATTGTAAGGAATGGCGCCAGCCTGTATACCGGAACTATGTCTCCGACACATCTTTAGCAATAGGCAGCTTACTCTAAGGTCAGCAGATAAAGATGTTAGTAATCGTCTAATCGAACTTTCTAGGTCAAATCAAGCCGTTTACTGTGGTCGCTCTTTTCGTGCAAAAGACCCGCTCATCTGGAATAGACTTCCCTCAGCTCTTACTAATCTCCAGAATTTGGCGGAATTTAAACGGGCTTTAAAAATAAAATTATTTAAAAAATCTTATCATTCATTAATCTTAACTTCTTTTCAATATTATATAATTAGCCATATTCTAAAACTTCCGGTAATTTTTTGATTTGGGTTGCCTCCTTGTTATACCTTTTTAAAATTTCTGCTCAAAAGATTCTCATTTCTGAGCACAAACTGTCTCCTGTTTTATCTTATGTTTTAGTTTTAATGTTCTTGTTTTGTCCTGTCCTTCTGTTATTGTTTTGTCATCACTTTGTATAAAACACTATTAAATCTGTATTGGGTAAGGCACACTGTAGGAATAATTTTAAGAACATGACCGCTAAAACTAAATTACAGTTTTTAAGTTTACTATAGTAAAACGCACTTGAAGTTAAATGACACTAAACTGCGCTATATAAATTCCATGTTATTATTTCATTACTCATGGACGATAATGTCACACGTTTAATGATAATGTATCTATTATCTTTATATTTAGGTAACTCCGTTGGAAAACAAGGCATTCGAGATTTATATACATATTCAAATGTTGACTTATTTTACACAAACGGTACATGTGTGCGTAAAGCGCATTCAGTGGAATACTCAAAATGCTGTGCCTTTCGGTACAATCCATAATTATTTTAGTGTTTCTTTATTCATAAAATTTAAGTGATTTTTTGTGTTCTTTACAACCACCATACTAGGCTCATACCCGTATTATGGTAGTCATAATGCTTTAAATTACAATGTTATGTGTACACAATTAGAATGTTGTAAAACAAAAAGTAATTAAATAAACACAAAATAAAATATACAACATTACTAACAATATTAAGATGTAGAAAAATAGCATGTTGTAAAACAAAATATAATAGTTGTAATAAAACATAAGCAATAAGAAACAGAAAGAAAAAAAAGAGATGAAAAAAAGGAAAACACATTTAAGGAAAAATAAGTCTAGATACATATTTAGATATAATATTTTGGATGGATTTTGAGTGGGGTTAAATAAATAAAAAAATACAATTTAAAATCTACAAAAATATGTCATCCTCGTTAGTACAAATTGGAGAGGCGAGTGTGGGTACCGCCGCCCCGGGAACCATTTATTGGATAGCCAACACCTCTGCCATAGATGTAGCAGAGGTGCCCTGGTCCATCGGGTGAGGTGTGTTAAGGATGCACTCCGCTCGGGCGAGGCAGGTTTGGGAAGATCCTATGACATCTGTTTTAGTGCACCGATTTTAACTGTGTTAACTGTTATTTTCCCATTTAAAAATACTTTATTCAATGCTACGTATCATACATATTACCAAGCCACAAATACATTATTCAATGGATGTATTATTTGTCGACAGTGTAGTAGGCACTCATTGATATGTATTTAAGAATACTTTTAAACTTCATAAACAAATAATTGTGCTTATTATTTTCGAAATGGTTTTCTAGATCTGCAGTTAATAACGTAACTATATATATTCGATGAAGAAGAGAAACTACTTACAAAAAGCTGTTTTTTTTTCATCCTTTTTTTAAATGGCTTTAATGTTGAACTCCCAATGGTTAGACCACGAACAGTCGCTGTACCTAAACAGGTACTGAGTTCTTCGCTTCCGAAGGATTGTAAAAAGTATGAATTGATTTTTACACAACCAACACACCGTTTCTCTGCAGATGTAAGCAGAGAGGACAGACCACCAAACGACTCGGTCATCGATCATTCATATTCATACATCGTCCAATAAGTACGTTTCTGTTATTCTGACTCTTTACATGGCTTCTTCGGGCGTCCCCCACTTCTTCTACCATTCACATTCACGTCATATATTCTCCTTACACTCCTTCACCAAACCATCTAAGCGTCCCTTTCTTAATCTAACTCATTACGATCAGACATGCATTATTTGCGAATCACCGCATTTCTCAAACGAACGTACATGGTTTTAGCACACATACGCCTCAGGGATCTTATTTCCACAGCATTCAATCAGCATTACAATATTCAATGCACAAAATAAATGTCGGTCCTGCCCGTTTGGAATTTGGCGCTTGTTAAGTGTCAGCTACACTACTCGCTTCGACGCTTCGACGAAGTCCTCGACAAAGTTAGCCGAAGTTCAAAGTGCGTGCCCACACACTCGTGCAACTTCGCGAGTAACGCTTCCTTCACTCGAGTCCTTTGACTCGGGCGCATTTACCGACAACAATCGGAAGTCGGGCGAAGCGAAGCGAAGTTGCCCGAAACGAACTGAAGTTCGTGCCCACACTATCGTATTCGGTCAACTTCGATCAACTTCGCGAGTAGTGTAGCTGGGCTTTTGGATGTATTTTTGTAAAAAAACTTGGATTTTCCTTGTTGATTTATAATAATGATAGATTATTATCATTAATACATAATATTATGCCTGTGGGAAATTTTGTTTAAAGATAAAAAGTTCCGGAATATTGAATATTTTGGAAGTTCCAATCCATTATTAAAAATGATTATGTCAAAGATATAATCTATCACATACTTTAACATTGTTTATCTGTTACCTCGAGATTTTATGATAAACGTAGGCGTTATCAGTAAATCAGATTAATTGACCACATATAAAACAAGGTTTTTTCTGTCACTCATCATCAGTTCACTGAAAACATTTCAAGATGAAAGCCGTGACAATTATTGTTGTTCTCTTCGGAGTGTTGACCGTCGGTAAGTTTGTGGAATGTTGATGCCTCTTTAAATATAGATTAACAATTTTAAATAAAAATATACTAAAAAATCAATAATAAAAATAGATGCCTATTTGTCTAGTTTTTTAAACCCTGAATAATGAAGTCGTCTCTTAATTTTTATTTTTATGAAATGTATTATATATAAAAAGTTATTAACGTCAGTAAAATTAGTTTTTCGATGTGTTCTTATTCAGATGCAGAGTTAAAAATAATTTTGTAAAATTCCCTCGAAAGAAAAAAAACGCAAAGTATTCTCCGAAAACTGTCAAACACACCCGGTCTGTTATTTCACATGCCATAGGAATGAATAAATTCAAAGTGGTTCTGCTATTTCAAATGCTACAAGTAAGAATAAATTCAAAATGGTTCTGTTATTTCACATGCCATAGGAATGAATAAATTCAAAGTGGTTCTGCTATTTCAAATGCTACAAGTAAGAATAAATTCAAAATGGTTCTGTTATTTCACATGCCATAGGAATGAATAAATTCAAAGTGGTTCTGCTATTTCAAATGCTACAAGTAAGAATAAATTCAAAATGGTTCTGTTATTTCACATACTGTAGGAATGATTAAATTCGCGGTGGTTCCTTTATTTCACATGCTAAAACAAATGATTAAATTCACACTGGTTCTGTTATTTCACATGCTACACGAATGATTAAATTCATAGTCGTTCTAGTATTTCACGTGCTAGGAATGATTAAATTTACAGTGGTTCTCCTATTTCACATCGCATATGAATCTCAGATGTTAAGAGATTGAATTTTGATCAGCAGTCGCTTACTCCTTACTAATTACATTTATTTTAATATAAGAGCGCTTCCTCTACCATTCATATTTACATATGTCCCATTCAATTCATCTTCAGTGATCTTTATCTTCTTGTTGAACGCTTATGGCAGAGCCTTAATTACGGGATGTACGTTAATTTATTTTAAACCACTTTAATTGGGTACATTTGAACGTAGTTCTACAGACAGCAACCGACCGGTTTCAAAAGTACCCTTCCATCGTCAGAACAGTATTAACGATAAACTCATCAATGTGTTGTGTTTTCTAGCTATTGCAATTCCTGAACCTGTTCAGGGCAGATTTGTTGCGGAGACTGACGTTATTCTCAACCTATATACCAGGTAAGGCTTTAGTAGGAAATCGTAGTTTAGTAATTATTAGTGAAACTTTTTTGTGATTTTTTTTGTATCATGTATTTCATTTTTTAAATAAGTGTTTTTTTCGTTTCTTCAGAAATAATCCCAACCTACCCCAAGTTTTACAAAATGGAGATGTTCAGAACTTAACCGACTCAAACTTCCAGCTGGATAAACCTTTAAAGGTCTTTTCTCATGGATGGACAAAACAGTCTAAATCTGACAGTTTAGTTGAAGGTAATTATTATTATATTTTCATCATTAAAATGCCAGGATTTTTTGTATTTATATCCTTTAAAAGACAAAACTTAAATGACCCTAATAATATAACATCATAAATTAGTTTTAATTATCCAGTTTTCCTTGGAGTATTTAAACACAGTGGTTTTTACACTGAAAAAAATGTTTAGGTACTATTTACTAAATTTTCAGTAATTATCAGTAATTTAAAAAGCAGTAATGATGAATTAAAATTTAAAAACTTACACTTATGATAGGTGGATTAATAACATCCCTGAGCGCATTAATGTGTGCTGTAAACAGTGCCCGGTGCCCTACAGTCGGAATTAATTCTTTAATATCATCTTCAGATATTATCAGGAGTGTTTTTGAGTCTATGGCTTGTTCTGAAATAAAGAAAAAAACGACGAGAAAATACAAAAATTTTCAAATAAGAAAATAAAAAAATATTTTTCAAAGGAATGAAAAATATTCATTACAAAATGTATATACAACAGCAGATACCGAACACCCTATATCATGAATCAAGCGGAGATAAAATAGTTTTAATAGTGAAATTATTTATATAATATAATAATAATAAGCCTTTTATTCTGAACTTCTGTTAGGTACATTAATATTAGAAATATTTTGTTTGTTATAATATATCCCGAAGCTCAGTTTGCCTCTTGGCATAGGCCTCCTCGAACAATTTCCATTGGGACCTGTCACGCGCTACTCTTCTCCATTGATGTCCAGCCGTGAGTTTTAGGTCGTCTTCCCATCTCATGTGTTGACGTCCTCTACTTCTCTTGCCATCTCTGGGATACCAGTCAGTGACATTTTTACACCATTTCTCTTGTGGGTCTCGGATCATATTACCTGTCCATCTCCATTTTTGTTGGTCTATTCGGGTAACTATATCGGCAACAAGTGAAATTATTTAATTTATATGAAAAATTCCAATGTAAACATAAACAATGGGTACACCCTGTATTTAAAAAAACATATCCCTCCCAAAAAAATAAATAGAATTCAATGTTCAAAATGATATGTCCGAATTAATAATTGCAATACACATTTATTAAAATTAAACATAACCTGCTATGATTGACCATCCATCGGTACGATTTAAAAGCTAGTTTGGTTGGTTCTAGTTTCTGGCTAGGGTAAAACTGTAACTTAGAAAATACTGCAGTTTCAAACAACATTCGTTCAATACAAAATAATACTGGCAGAAACGAACAAAGAAATAAAGGTGCCCTTGAGGTGATTTTGCACAAAAACAGCGCTATACAAGTCATCCAATTATTATTTTTTTTATATACCACTCTCTGTAACCTGTGTCATGACTCCTGACATAATCTGGTTGTAGCGTCCACACGCACTCTTCAAACTAGGTACATAATAAATACAAATCTACTAAATCTATTGCGTACTTGAGTCGTGAATAATGAAGGTGCCAGTTTCTAAATCAAAAAGAATGGATATTATCGTAAAATGTATCATAGTTCCATGATCTAAATTCTAGATCAATAAAAAAATGAACAAAAAACTCACCTTTAAATGTTTCTATGTAAGCTTCCAGATTCCAAGAAATTAAATAATCCTCCACGGTGTTGTTTGCCATTATCACTAGCAACAAACGTCAATTCAAGTGCGGACTGTGGCGAACTGACAACTGCGTCGTAAATAAACAACTCGTCATCGCGGACCGCTAGCGAGTTTAGGCATCGCAAGTTTAGGCGATGGTTACACAACTTCAATTAGCTTAACACTTTATCTAACTCATTTTTTTCAGTGTACGTACCTACTTTTTAAGCCTACATAGCCGGTGGAGTACTTGATTCAACTTCTAGTTTTCCTGACTATGCGGAGTGTTAAACGTGATTTACTATTCTAGCTTTCCTAACCCATAGAGTGTATATCGTGATTTACTATTCCAGTTTTCCGTGTTCAGCGTGATTTTCTATTCCAGCTTTCCTGGCCATTGGGGACTTTAACGTGGTGCTCGTAGACTGGACGGCCGGCACGGGGGGCGAAGAGGTGGACGTGGTTGCCAACGCCCCCTTGGTGGGCAAATACGTGGCCTCCTTCCTGGACTGGTTATCCACTCTCGGTCTCCCCTTCTCCCAAATCCATATCATCGGGCACAGTCTGGGCTGCCACGTGACCGGCTGGATTGGAAGGAGCTGCAAGCTGGGCCAAGTCGATTACGTTACTGGTTAATAAATGGAACATGTTATTTTTTATAAATTCACTAGTGGGCCCGGGCAAACGTTGTTCTGCCACAGACCGCATTCTATGTAGACCGCATTTTATATAGACTTAATTTTATGTAGGCCACCTTTTATCTGTTTTCGCTGTTGTCGGATATTTTATGCATTTGACATAGAATACATGCGCAAGTCACATCCATCGTAGATATTGTTATGACGTTTCAATTGATATCGATCATTTCAGCTGATTGTAATTATTGTTCAGCAAGATAGAAAATAAGTAAAAATGTGACCGGTATATACCGCTATACCCGTCGAGATGTACCAAAATGCGGCTGAAAACTGCAAAAATCGCCATCATCAATGTATCTGTGATGTCATCTTCAGGTTTCGGTGCATAAAACGGCATGATGTACCAAATAAAATTTAAAAAAAAACCACACCTGTGAGTTGCGTCATTATTCTAACCATTTAAATTCTTTGGTCGGATCATGTACAAAGTTAAAATAACCGAAGAGTCTGTATGAGACGATAATATATTAGATAATTCTTAACGTAAGTAAGTATGTGGTCAAGACAGAGTAGTGTGACTTTTAAAACTCTTTACATGCCCCTGGTGGAAACGTCTTTCAATTTACTTGACAAAATAATATATGTGACTGTCTGTATTAGATTTCAAATCACTCTTCCCAGGCAACTCAACTAGTAAAGTATAAAAGTTTCCGCAATTTATATCAACAGCAAAAAGTTAATCTACTATCATCAAATAAATTGAAAATTTCAACAATCCGCTTATAAACCGTTCTAGAAATGAGCTTTTCTTTGCAGGTCTTGATCCATCCAAGAAATTCTGGGAGGATTCTCCAGACAAGATAAATGCAGGAGATGGGAAATATGTGGAGATTATCCACACCAACACGCACTACCACGCCCTAATCCTCCCCACCGGTACAGCCGACTTCTACCCCAACGGAGGAACCAACAACCCCGGGTGTAACGGCAACGATAACTGCGACCACATCAGGGCCGTGCAGTTCTTCGAGGACTCTATCGGCTCCAATGGGGGATTCGTGGCACAAAAGTGCAGCAACTATGACGAGATTGTTAGCTTAAGCTGCTCCAATATTAGCACATCCTACATGGGCGGGACTGGACCAGCAAAAACCATGTAAGTCATCTTCATGTTTTGTCTTCACTTCATTTTATGTTATTTATTTATACGAAACAGACAGCTTATACATAAAGTAAAGTGCGCTAACTTCGGGAGGTGGTTTTACATGATGGTAGAAGTAAAAATGATAAATAACTTTATCGAAATTACTGTTTATTTTCTCATTCAAAAATATTTTTCCATAGAAGAATCCCGTACAAACAATTCAACTTTTAAACCTTAAAAATATCTTGAAACGTTGGAAGTTAGCGCACTTTGACACCTGTATATAATAAAAATACCTATCTAAATGAGGTTTATTAAGGCTAAGCTAAAATAATTTTCGTATGGTAAAGCTGCAGATTGGAGTTTATCATGACTTAAAACTAATGAGTAGGCGAAGAGGAACATATATGATAAGGGTGGGAGATGCTCCCGATACATCTCATACTCGTGTATTCATTTATGATTGTACGCGTTACTTCCGTTCGATATTTCTGAAGTTTTATTGCCATGAAATTTTGTGTTATATTGTGCACATATATATATGAGGAATTGGGGATTTTTTTCAATATGGTGACACGGTCAGGCAGCATTACCTATGTTCCTATAATCAAGAAATTCATTATTTCCATTTCGAAAACCTCTAAGCCAGATCGGCTTCCGGCACGAAAATCTCTCTACTCTCTCTCTCTTTCTTGCCTCTCTCTCTTAAGACTAGACTGAAAAAAATATTTTTAAAATACCAAAAGTAGAAGTGATTTCCTCAAGTAATAGGAAATCACTTATGCTGTACAATTTTCAGGTACCTGAATTCTCTTTCAATAGAAAACGTAAAAACCAAATCTGTCTCTCTAAAGAAACACTCAGTACAATAACAAAATTTAAAATGAGGACATAAATAAAATAAAAAATATTATGATTTCTTCCAGTTCCGGGGTTTACTACTTGACGACCAATGCCGAGAAGCCGTTCTATCAAGGATGAAGAATATATTTATTTATACACAAATTGATTTACTTGTTTGTCTATTATATTCTTGTCCGAAAAATAAATGTTGCAAATAAAAATAATTAATCGTCAATAACTCAATAGTTCGTATATTTATTTTCAACAACATTTTCAAGTCAAAAAAGTGGACTATAACAAAAATCTAAGATGAAAGGAGGCCAACGGCACGCGGTGTTCCCAAGCGGTCACCCATCAAAGTACTGACCGCGCCCGATGTTGCTTAACTTCGATGATCGGACGAGAACCGGTGTGTTCAACATGGTATGGTCGTTGGCGAAATGTTTGAAAGAAAGAACTTATATAATATAAATATAGTATCGACTTTTAAACTAAAGTAGCCTGTCTTATTTACGTATGGAAAGAAAACAATTTCCTCTTCGAACATGTTTCTTATAATTATGTTAATAATAACAATATAACATCATTCTTGTTGTGTCTATTGCCATCTATGTTTATGAAAATAAAGCTCATCTTTGAAATTTCATCAGACAGTTCAAAAATAATGCAAGCGATGGCACTTGAAAGACCACTTGAATTTATGAATTATTGGTTCAGATGTTTTATTTGTAAGGGCCCGTTCCCACTTCCGTTTTAAAAACGGAGGCGGGTCCCGTTTTAAAAACGGATGCCCTAGTGGCTGTAGTGGATGTATGGAGCTGTTTACACTTGTCCGACACGATTTGAAAACGGATCCGACATTTTTTGTCGGATGGCTCGCCTACGCAGCGCGTCCGTTTTCAAATCGTGTCGGAACACGCTCGCTCATAGTGTTGTATGGAGCTGTTCACACTTGTCGTCCAGTCGTTCCGGCAGAGTCCCCGCCACACCCCGACCCCTCCCCGCCCGCTCCCAGTCGCAAGGAAGCAGGCACGCTGCGTGCTTGTATTTGGTTATTTTGTTAAGTAAATAAATCAAAACTACAATAATGGATAACGAAATAAATCCCGAAAATTTAATACCACTGGTCGAAGAAAGAGTATAGTAATATTTTATTTTTAACTAAATAAAAACAAAACACTTGTTTTTTTTTATTTATTCAACTTTTGTGAATCAAAATTTATATTTTAATTTTTTAAAGTTTACTTTTTTTAAATTTTAAAGCTTTAATGAGATGCACGGAAGAGCGTATTAGTTTAATAAACACATAATAAAAAATATTTGAGTTGTTATTGTTTTCTTACTTTAAAATATCAATAGTCTTTCTTCAGGACAAATGCACTCTCTCAATTTTGTATTTTGATATGTTAAGCTCTCTGAAACTCATTCCAGTAGATTTTTTTTTTTTTTATAGTGAATACCTCACAAGAGTCCCAACTGCTCCCGTCTGGAGCCAGTGAGACTATGGCATCCCCAATTGGGGGATGTTGTGAGGCTGAAGGTAAGTGGGGAAGGGAAAGAGGAAGGTGGGGAAGTACCTGGCTATTCAGATCTAGTCACTAAACACGGCTAAAGCCATTTGGAGCAACGTTTCAATTCTGAATGGTGGTCTTACACCAGGGCGATACTGGTAGTATCTTCCACTCTGGAACGTGCCGCAAATATACTATATATTATTTTAATTAATTAATTGTGAAATAACACAAATTAATCAAATAAAATTTATTTGCGCACGCCGGGTTCGAACCCGCGACCTTCGGAATGGCAGTCCAATGCGTTACCACTGGACTATGCCGGCCGTCATGATAATTGATAGGAAGAAGTGATCAAGGAAGTGATAGATCGCCCTTGAGGTGATTTTCTCACGGTGAAAACGGCGCTATATAAATAATCCAATCATTATTATTCTAAAATAATTAAAGAACTTTAGTTCATCACTTCTCAACTCACCAATTAACACTTGGAAAATTCCCACAGAAAATCATTCAGCTATGATTGGGTGTACCCAAAATTTTCTTTTCACTTTTTTCCTTCTTTTTAATAAGTACCACATGACAACAAGAGCTTCATCGTCGTCCATTGCGCACGATCGTCTACTGAAGAATGAGCAAATAACATGTTTGAATGTTTAACATGGTTGAATCGACAATTATTTTTTTTCGTAGAGTATGGTCCGTTTTTAAAACGGATCCGTTTTTAAAACGGAAGTGTGAACAGAGCCATTGGCCATCCGTTTTAAAAACGGATGGCCAATGGCCCTGTTCACACTACCGTTTTAAAAACGGACCATACTCTACGAAAAAAAATAATTGTCGATTCAACCAAAACATTTTATTTGCTCATTCTTCAGTAGACGATCGTGCGCAATGGACGACGATGAAGCTCTTGTTGTCATGTGGTACTTATTAAAAAGAAGGAAAAAAGTGAAAAGAAAATTTTGGGTTCACCCAATCATAGCAGAAAGATTTTCTGTAGGAACTTTCCAAGTGTTAATTGGTGAGTTGAGAAGTGATGAACTAAAGTTCTTTAATTATTTTAGAATGTCTATCACTTCCTTTAACCATCTACTGGAACGAGTTTCAGAGAGCTTAACATATCAAAATACAAAATTGAGAGAGTGCATCTGTCCTGAAGAAAGGCTATCGATATTTTTAAGGTAAGAAAACAATAACAACTCAAATATTTTTAAATATGTGTTTATTACACGTACGTTCCGTGCAACGTGCAGCTCATTTAAGCTTTAAAATAAAGAAATATAAAACTAAGTAAACTTTAAAAAATAAAAAATAAATTTTGAAACAAGTTGATAATTTTTATACAAAAAAGTTGTGTACACCAAGTGTTTTGTTTTTATTTAATTAAAAATAAATTATTCTATTATGTTGACTACTGGTTCTTCCAGTGGCGGTCCGTGAGTTTTCAGCGAGTTAGATTGCTAAGATAAAAAATACGACATTATTGATGTTGTTTTAACTGAATGTATAGTTTTGTTTTCAACCAAAATGTGTGTAGGTATAAAAAATCTTATTACGAAAATTTTTATTTTTAATCTGATCATTTTCAGCTACAACAACTCAATAATGTCGTATTTTTCAATCTTATCACTCTAGCTCACTGTAAACTCACGGACCGCCACTGGGGTCTTCTAACCCTGCAATTAGTTAAAAGTCTTTAGTTAAATTCATCAAAATTTAAATCCGTACTATCTTGACTGGTGTTATTAGATAGTTGAGACAATACAGAATGAGTAGGTGATGCAGTCGGTTGATTTGTGGTTTGTTTCCGTGCATAATATGCAGATCCCGCAGGCGGCTCGTTCGGTTGACAATTCAATTGATATTGACACTCAGAAGGTGTAGAAGACGGTTGTTCGATGGTTGGGTTTTGTATATATCCGTGATTTCTTGGTTGCGTGTTCCATACATAATGTGGTGAGTAGAATTTATCTTCACGTTTCTGCTTAATTTTTTGAATTAACGATAACACGCCTGCTTGAAGCTCTAAAGTTTCATCAACATCGAATGATGTTACGGCCGGTAGAACCCCTTTAAAATAAGAAAGCATTGGATGTTCTTCTTTCACACCTAGCCTGTTGTCCAAAAACTGAGACATTTTTTCATCTACGTTCATTTTCTTATTTTTAGAAGAACTTGGTAGAGAGTCTTGCTTTCTCGGTGCAGACCCATCAGAACTTCCTTCAAGATTATATGGGTTGTAACCCGAATCATTAGTGCTGTGACGTTTTGAAACAGATTCATGGGTAGTTTTAAGATTAATAGTTTTTTGCAAAAAGTTCATTTGTTCCTTATAAGGCCTTTTGAATTTTGCCGCTGCTCCAGATTTAACATTTTTTTCGTCTCTGTGTGCTCTCATCCATCCATCTCGTTAATTATTCCACTTAGCGGAAAGTAATTTACCTGCAATAAATAAAAGTAGTTTTAACTTGTGTTGCACCTAATATACGGCTGTGTACATTTCTTGTTATTTTTATTTTACAGATATTTAGCATCGGGATGTTCCTACAAAGAACTACATTTTAACTACAGAGTTGGTGTGTCAACCATTAGCAAAATTATTAATGAAATGAGTAGCATTATCTGGGACACGATAGGCAAAGAGTTCATAATGTTGCCTGATACTGAAAGTAAATGGGAGGACATCGCAAAAGGTTTTGAAATAAAAACAAATTTTCCTCATTGTCTCGGAGCGGTTGATGGGAAGCACATAAGAGTTGTGAAACCAAAAAATAGTGGCTCTATGTATTATAACTACAAACATTAATTTTTCTTCATTTTACTTGCCGTAGTTGATTCGGAATACCGATTTACCTACGTGAGCATTGGTTCATATGGAAAAGAGTGTGATTCCTCGATATTCAAGGAGACTACTTTCTGGCAGAAATTGGATGACGGTAGTTTGAATATACCAAAGCCTAGACCTCTTCATGATAATATGGAAAAAGATTTGCCCTTCGTACTTATTGGCGATGAAGCTTTCCCGTTGTCAAAAAATTTATTGCGACCTTTCGGAGGCACTCATTTGGATGACAAGAAGAAAATTTTTAATTATCGTTTAAGTCGAGCCAGGAGGTATGTTGAATGTGCTTTTGGTATGTTAGCCAATAAGTGGAGAATACTACATCGACCATTGGATGTCGACCCAGAAACAGCTATCAAAATAATAAAAGCTTGTACAGCATTACACAATTTTGTAAGAGAAAGGAACGGTCTTAATTTTGAAGATATCCAGTCTGCAACCCCAGTGGAGCATCCGATGCGTACACAAACACACATTACTCGTGGTGGTCCTACTGCAAATAATATACGATCAGAATTCGCCGACTATTTCGTTTCTCCAATAGGATCTGTATCTTGGCAAGCAGCAGCTACACACACAAAATAAAAACAAAAAAATAACAATTTTTAATAAAAGTAGGTACTTACCAAAATCTTTTCTTTGTTTTTCTTCTAATTTATCAAAATCCGGCATGAATATACAGCAAACTTCTCGCCAAGCCGATAATTTTAATGAATTATTTTTATAGCCTTCTGTCGTTTTATCCCACAGCACAACTCTTTCTTCAACCAGTGGGATTAAATTTTCGGGATTTATTTCCTTACCCATTATTATAGTTTTAATTTATTTACAACAAAATAATCAAATACAACTGCGAAGCGTGCTTGCTTCCTTGCGACTGGGAGCGGGCGGGGAGGGGTCGGGGTGTGAGAGGGGACTCTGCCGGAACGAGTAGACGACAAGTGTGAACAGCTCCATACAACACTATGAGCGAGCGTGTTCCGACACGATTTGAAAACGGACGCGCTGCGTAGGCGAGCCATCCGACAAAAAATGTCGGATCCGTTTTCAAATCGTGTCGGACAAGTGTGAACAGCTCCATACATCCACTACAGCCACTAGGGCATCCGTTTTGAAAACGGGACCCGCCCCCGATTTGAAAACGGAAGTGGGAACGGGCCCTAAGACTGGAGAAGGGTGAAAAAATGTACAGACAGCAGGTTGGTCCTAGACAAAAATCTTCATGTACCCAAAGTGCCTACTTTAGCTTCGTCGATATTGTAAAAAAAGTATTTGTTAGTGTTTGCCAACGACTATACCATGTTGAACACACAGGTTCTTGTCCGAACGCCGATCACCGAAGATAAGCAACATTGGGCGCGGTCAGTACTTGGATGGGTGACCGCTTGGGAACACCGCGTGCCGTTGAAATCTTTCAGTGGCACGACGTGCACTTTTACCAAATAATTCATTTTATTGAAATCGTGTGATTTTGTTAAGTTAGTTAACTCAAACTTTGTATTTACTTAGGCTTTTCAAAATACACTGGCATTTTGTAAGTTTTTTTCCCAGCTCACGACAAAATGCGTTCTGTCCCAGGGGTGGTCCGTGACTTTTCAGTGAGCTAGAATGTTAAGGTTGAAAAAATACGACATTATTGATGTTGTTATGGCTGAAATAGGTTTTTTTATCATTTTCAAAATCTAGCAAATACCGTCTAGTTATAATGTATTATGTAAACGCAAGGAAATTGGGATAATTCAGTTGGTGGATTTATTCTAAGGGTTACCACCATAGACTAAATACATCAATGGTTACCACATATTATAAAGGTGGCGCAATATTCATCACCCATCGGCAGAAAACCTATTTTTTGCAAATGGCGTCATAAGTCATCACGACTTTGACATTTCTGAAATAAACAAAATCAGAATAAACTTTGACATACCATAGAGCGCTGCACTCCTCAATAACGCTGAATAACTGTTGTGTTCTAACAATTATATTTTTTATACAATTAATACCATTTTTTTTAAAGCAAATTGGTTACTGCTTGAGGAAATCAAGTGAAGACTTTTGCGCCACTAATACGAAAAGCAATAAATGAAATGTATTGTGATAAAGGATATTATATTTATTAATTAACACAAACCGTTGCATTTCCGAAAGCACCAATCAATACTGGATATAATTTATTTATTTAAACGCCATAAAATGACTTTTACAATAGAGTTATACATCAATATAAGCACACAGGAGAATGTTTGTAATAAATTAGAGAACAAGTAATGTGTACACAAAAATATTATTGCAAGATGTTAATAGAAGTGCAGTGAGTCAATACATAATTAAAAGAAATATCTACTAGTGTAGCAATATTCTAATGAATACTAGGTTTGTACAAGACCTGACATAAATCGAGGTATGAGGTGTTTATGATAATGGATAGTAATTAATATAAAATAAATTCTATTAAGGTATGTAATGTTATAATAACAGGGGATATTTTAAAATCAGAATATAATAAAATCATCTTAATTTATTTGGAATTCTGAGAAGAGAGCACTATTCTGCAAATTGAAGGGTTAATCCCAAAGGCGAGGACGGACTGTTGTCTTTCAGTAATAAATGGTTATGTGTTGGCGGCGGGGAAACCTTGTCAATATGTAAGAATGGGTTAATTCCGTATTTCACCTGCAACAATAGAAAAATGACATCATTATATCGATATATCATTTATCGTGCGAGATCCCATGTACTTTGTATGCTCCGAAAGCGAGGACTTCTGCCTATTAAACGCGGCAATCAACAGAGCGATTCTGGATTGACTATTGACATTTTTAACGTCACTTACAGGCAGTTTAGCAACTATCTTGCATCAACGCATGTCACAAAATATGTAGGAAAAACATCCCCCATTATCTTTTTATAGCACAAAGGGTAACAATTATTTTTACAAGCAATAATTGTTCGCCTGAAACACTCATCCACATTGAAAAATCTCCTGATAAAAGATACATGACGCCAACGGGACTCGAACCCGTGTCCCTTCGATTTTCGGTCGACAGCTCTGACCACTGAGCTATGGCGGCTTATCTATTACCCGCGAAATTATTCAATATATACTAGTGTTTCATTCAACAATTACTGCTTGTTACATTTTTCACCTCTTTTACTTAGTCTATTTCCTATCAACCTTCTCTAGTTGTACCAACATACTCGTAACATAACTCAATAATGTCACCTCTTGGGTGTTCATTTTATTTTGTTGTCTTTAGTTTTTTATTTCTTCAATACGCACATCTTATTTGCATATTGAAGAAAACTACTATTTACTATTGTTACTACCTGTTTATACTTTTTTACCATTTCTCTTTTACTATTCCTTTATGGGTTCTAAAGAGTGCAAGGCTGCTGTAAGCGTAATGAGTAAGATTAAGAGAGGGACGCTTACATGGTAGCAGAAGTCGGGGACGCCATAGGAAGACATGGCACGATCAAGTGAATCAGATACTCGAGTCGGGCCATGTAGACTCAGAATAATATAAGAGTATGTGTGAGACGATGTATAAATGTGAATGAGGCAAGGAGTGTGTGCCAAGACCAAGTTGTTTGGCGGTTAACACTAACCATCAAGCCGGTTCCCCTGCGGGGAAACGGCTTGATGGTTAGTTAGTTAGTTTATGTGTTCTTAATTTGTAATCTTCTCTGTAATACATTAGTGTATAACTGTTTGCAGAGACCATAAAAAAATAACGTATAATAAGGTTTCAACAGCAGTATGAGACCAAAAGAGGTACTTAAGCTCTTGGTGATACCTATCCAAAAGAAAAATTATGAAGTCAAGTGTATTGGGTGTACCCATTGATGTATTGTATTTAGTCTATGGGTGGTTTAAGTAAAAGTCATTGTTTGACTTGTTGCAGTTGTTTTAAAAGTTGAATAGGTAAATCTTTACCGGTGGATCTTGTGCGACTGGGATTGTGAATTCATCGGGATATCTGGAGCACCTAGAACAAAAAGCAGAACTATAATAATGTTTTAATGGTGATTTTTCGAAAGGGTTGGTATTTTTTTTTTAGATGTTGGTACATAAATTACTTATGATATTTATGGTTTCTTTGTAGATTAAATTTTTTTGCGTGCCTAGATTTAGGCTTTATTATTTTTTGGTATTCATTTCACGTCCTGGTAATTATGTTCAGTGGCGGTTCGTGACTTTTAATTGAGCTAAGTGAGTGCTCTGATTGAAAAAAACAACTTTATTGATTTGTCCACTTTTGTTAATCTATTTCGCTGTATTAATCGATTTTGGAAAATGTGTAACATATTTTCTTAAAAATCGTTGAGTAGAAGTTATCATTTGTGAATACGCGAATAAGTAATTTGGAACGGGATGTAATAAAATTATGAAACAACAAATAAAATTCATAGGAAAAAGAAACTTACACCGGGCTGGAATTACTTCCAAAGACGCAATGAAATTTGTGACCTCCAAACTCAGGAAGAACGTTGCTTTTACAAATGCTTGGATTGAAGTTACCCACAAATGTACCGGGAATATTGCTTGCAAATGGAGCAGGAATAGTGTTTGCATATGGAACAGAAATGGTGCTTGCGAATGGAGAAGGAAGATTACTTGCAAATGGAACAGGAAAATTGCTAGCAACTGGAACAGGAATGCTGCTTGCATATGGAGCTGGAAGATTGCTTGCAAATGGAACAGCAATATTGTTCATAAATGGAGCAGGAATATTGCTTGCATATGGAGCAGGAATTAAAGCAGGTTTGAGGCTATTATCAAAGACATCGTTGAAGCTTCCTTTAGTCCAACTTAAGGCGACGCTGTCTTCGGCTACCAGGCATGTACCCAAGATGCACAGGGCCAATGTGCGTAACTGAAAACAGTTCACAAGTGTTTAGATTTGTTTATTTATTCATTTAAATTTCCTCCGCTATGCAAATTAAAATATTTGTTATTTATTAACGCCCCATTCGGCTTTTACAGGGAAACTGACATTTGGTTTACAGTGTGTAAGTATATCAGGATACATTGATATAAATATTATGTAGAACAAATAGTATAGCTACAAAAAAAATATAAAAAGTACAAATACTAATACTGTGATTAACATCGAATCCAAATAACAAGACTTTTTTTTTTTTTTTGTATTAGGCAATTCACCCTAAAGAGAGTGCTTTGTGCCGATTGGGTTAAGATATATGGTTAAACTGATGTGAATTATCTATAAGGGGACTGGACATATCATATATTAAAGTCATTCAAATCTATAAACTTATAAAGAATAGAATATACGCGAGAGTTGTTGAGAGACAGCAAATATGGAATACTAAGGGGAGACTGGTGGGTGATTTTAATAAGCAATCGATACATGCCTTTGAAAGAAGAATGGTTTTTACAATTGAAGAAGACATGGTCAAGAGTCTCATCCTCCACACCACACTGGCATAATGAACTTTCGAGCACCCGAATTTTAAACAAATGAGTTGCAATAGAGCAGTGGCCAATTCTCATTCTCGAGATACAGGAAATAAATCTTTTGGACTTTTTTTTGCCGTGGAACCAGGGTTTACTTGGAATATGATTTTGTATTCCAGCATAGAAAGATCCAGTTTGAGTTTTCGTGACTGTCCAATTTTCTTCCCAGGAACGAGACATGTTGGATTTAAGAATAGAGAAGACGTCAGAGACAGGAATTTTAAAATCTAAAGGAATAGAACCAGATACAGTTCCAAGTTTAGCGAGAGAATCAGCTTTCTCGTTACCCTCAATTCCTAGATGGCCAGGCACCCAAACCAGTATTGTCTCAAACATAGATTCGTTTAAAGAATCGAGGATTTTTTTAATATTACAAATAACATAGTCTTCTGGACATCGAACAATATTAGAGGAAATTTTTAATACTGCACTTAGAGAGTCAGTACACACTAAGGCTCGACGAATATTGAGGAGTTGGATTTGAATTAAAGCTTGTTCAATTGCGAAGCATTCTGCAGTAAATATGGAAATTTCTTTAGGCAATTTATAAGACAGATTAACATTGAATTCAGGAATATATACCGATGCGCCACATTCTTTGTGGTCGGATTTGGAACCATCTGTGTATATGAGGGAAAATCCAGGAAACTTTGAAAATATAAAGTTTTTAAAATGTTCTTCAACATTTTGAAAGTTATTAGCTGATGATAAAATGTTCGTCCGGAAGTCAGAAATTATTACGTTTGGGATAAAATTAATAGCATTAAACGGGGTACTGTAAATAGGAAGGATTGGATCATCTTGTAGATTTTGAAGGTAAGAAGACAGATATTTAAATGATAGAAAACTTTTTAATAAGAGAGGGAATCGATCTCTATCTATTACCCTCCTTCTGCTATTTAAATTACTTAACAAACGATCGAGACTCTGTTCCAATGGGTGACGCGATAAAGATAACGCTTTGAAGATATATCTATCCGCGAGGTATTGTCTTCTCAAAAACAAGGGAGGATCTACACATTCTATCTGAAGAGCATTAATTGGAGAAGATTTCATTGCCCCAATAATCATTCTAAGCCCTTTTGATTGGATTCTTTCAAGTTTTTTATCCAGATATTTAGGAAGTGGGTCGAAAAGAAATGTGCCATAATCCAAGTGACTTCGAACGAGGGAATTATACATTAGTTTAAGAGTAGTAGGATGGGATCCCCACCATACTCTGGAAACAGCTCGCATCATATTAAGCCCCTTTTCACACTTAGCAGAAACGTTCTGAATATGCGGGAGCCAGGAAAGCTTATGGTCCAAAAGCAGGCCAAGAAATTTTATTTGCTTAACGATTTGAATGGGGAAATTATCAAAAGAGACTGTAAAGTTAGGCAGTTTTCTTTTGCGAGTAAAAGCCACTACCTTGGTTTTAGAGGTAGCTAAATTCATTCCATTTGTCAACATCCAAACTTTAATATTATGTAAGGCCAAATTTAATTCCTTCGCAGCATGCGATAAATTTTTGTGAAATAAATATATGAGAAAATCGTCCGCAAAATAAAGTCGCTTAATAGACGAAGGGATTATAATGTCTAAATCACTCATATAAATATTAAATAATAATGGACTGATTACAGACCCCTGGGGTAGCCCTTTCCAAAGTTTGCGCTTCAATATGTTTGAGGAAGAGTGGATAATAATGGTTCTGTCTGTTAGCAAGTTGATAATAAATTGAACTAATTTTATGGGGATTTTTATTTTAATTAATTTTTCCTTCAAAACATCAATTAATACATCGTCGTAAGCTGAAGAAAGATCTAGAAATGTGGCCAATGTACAAGAGTTAAGGGATTGAGAAATACGGATATCTGTTGTTAACAAACTTAAATTATCCATAGTAGATTTCTTTTTACGAAAGCCGTATTGATTAGGAGGGATAATACTGTGATTTTCAACAAACCATTCTAATCTGTTCTTTATCAAATGTTCCACTACTTTAATTAAACACGACGAAAGAGCAATAGGACGATAGGATGAAACTTCGGACGGATTTTTCCCTGGTTTTAAAACCGGGAGGATTTTTTGAACTTTCCAGACATCCGGAATAAATCCTGTTTCAAACATGTTATTAATTAAGGATAAGAAATATTCAACCGACATGTCGGAGAATACTTTAAAGAAGCTATATAATATTCCATCAGGACCCGGAGAAGAGTCAGAAAGAGATTTGATTACTCGTTTTAGTTCACTAACTAAGAAAGGAGAGTCTAGCCAGTTAGAGTGAGATGGATATGAAATAAAAGAGGGCATTTCTTCACATCTGGCAACTGAAGGAGGGGCAATCTTATCAGCAAAACCCATAATAATTTCCTCCGGAATATGTTTGGTACGCTCCGGAGCATATGACGAACCGAATTTTTTTAAATTAGTCCAAACAGATGACTGGGGAGTTTCAGGAGACAAGTTTTCACAAAATTTTCGCCATCCAGACCGCTTTTTATTTTTCAAAATACGTTTAGTTTCTGATTGGACGCGTTTCACTGATAAGAAATTTTCAAAAGACATGCATTTGCGGTAAATGGAAACTGCTTCTTTTCTAGAGTTAACAGCACGAGTGCATTCTTCGTCCCACCACGGAGTCGAATGTTTAGTTTTAATGTTAACTTTACGCTTTGGAATGGATTTTTCTGCTGCTTTTATAACTATACTAGGAAATAATTCACATTGTGTTCTGATGTTCCCAAGAGAAGATTTTACAGAGTGAACAAGAGAGTCTAATACCGAAGAAAAAAATCTCCAGTTCGCATCTTTCGTTTTAAATTTAAAATTATTGTTAATTGTAAAGGAATGCGAGGTGGTTAGATAGTGAAAGAGGATTATAATAGGGAAATGATCACTGGAAAGGGGGTCTTTAAGTATGTTCCAAGAACATTTACGTATCACCGAAGATGAACAGAGAGATAAATCAACAACACTTTTCCTTTGTTGAGGGGGGGTGAATCGGGTTGGAGATCCGTCGTTTAAAATACATAAATTATGGAAATCAATAAAATCTAAAAGATTACGGCCAGAACGATTCGTTAATTCACTACCCCAAGAGGTAGAATGAGCGTTAAAGTCGCCCAGTAACATATACGGGGGACGGATCTGAGACATAAATGATGACCATTCGTTTTCATCAAAAATAGTGGAGGGAGGGACATATATTGATAGTATTGTAATATCACATACAACAGCTGCTACTATCTGAAAATTGTTGGAGAGAGTATGAAACATGATTGGTTTGAAAGGGATAGAGTCGTGGATGATTAAGGCAGCGCCACCTTTACCATCCAGTCTATCATGTCTAAGACAATTATATCCAGAAATCTTAAATAGATACGAGGGTTTAAACCACGTTTCAGAAATAGCGGCAACTGAAATTTCATGTTCATCGAGTAATTTTACAAGTTCAAATTTATTACAGATTAGACTTCTGATATTCCACTGAAGAATTCTGTTCAGTTTCTGAGACATTAGGAAGACAGGATAATAATGATTTAATGCAATCGGCAGCGTTGGACGGTATATTATTGTTGTTTGAAAGAATAGAAATTAAGAGGGTAATTAAAGTCTGAATGAAAGCAGAATTTTCATTCACCACTTTCCCTAAATTAGTGGAAGATTGGGAACTATTTAAAGCACTCCCATTGAGTGTCTGAGATTTATAATTCCCATTTGGGTTAAACAAAATATCATTATGTTGATTTTTATCAATAGAAGCAATAAATTTTGGTTTTGGTTTTTGAGGTATAAAAATTGTTTCCCTGTGAGAAGATGATGGAGGAGATTTAGAGTAAGATAGATTGCTAGGAATTGAGGTAGATGTTACCTCAGCAAACGATTTTATTGCAGGTGGGAATAATTTTGATGCCTGGAAATATGAAATGTTGTCTGAAGCCATTGATTGTTTAATATTCCTTTGTCTGGTCAATTCTGGACAGGCCACACTAACCGCTGTATGATTTCCCTTGCAGTTAATGCAACGTGGATCATTCGATGATTTTTGGCAAAGATCAAAGGGGTGGTCTTCTCCGCAATGAAAACAACGTGGAGGGGAACGACATATGGGTTTTGAGTGTCCGAAACGGCAGCAGTTAAAACACTGGATCGTCGGGAATTTATATACTTCCACAGGGAGTGCGTTGTAATAAATAAATACCCGAGATGGCAAAGTTTGGCCTTCAAAAGTAATAACAACCGATTGTGAGGGTTTCCATGTAGTGGTTCCATTAGATGTATCTTTGTAATTTAATCTACGTGCTTTTAAAACCTTGGGGGTCACTTGAGAATCATTAAGTGCATCAACAATTTCAGATTCTGAGAGATCGGTTGGTATACCTCTCACTCGGCCCATTCTAGTAAGGTTGTAAGTTGGAATATAAGATTTAAATTTGTGGTGTGAAAGCGTATCTATTTTTTGGACAAATTCATTTGCAAAGTTTGCGGATTTAAATTCTAGGGATAACTTATAGCGGCCTTCCGGCTTAATAGATCCGTTAACTATGCCAAGGTTACTGTTTTTTGAACTAAAAATGAATTTCCCGAAATCCAGAGGATGAATGATTTTTCCTTGTTCAGTACTTTGGACATTGACAATGAATGGAGCCGAGGAAGATGGGGAATAACTTAGATCAGTATTTTTAGATTCTGATAATATGGTATCCTTACGACTTTCCTTAGGGTTTGAGGTTTCATCGGATTGCGAAGGTTTAATTTTGGATGGTACATTAAGACAGAGCGATGGTCTTCGTTTTCTGGAAGGGAGTATTATAGAAACATCCGATTCATACTCATCTCCAATATTAAATATGGACTCGGGGTCAGGAGGGCGATTTTCATCTTCCTCCATATTTATAATTAATTAATTAACAAAAAAATAAAATAATACAGTCTATTTGATTGACTGTACACACTAATTTATCAAAACCTAAATATAACAAACAAATAATAGAAAACAAAAATGTAACAATAATTTCTTATCTGAACGAAGTCCGCGACAGCAGGTAGGCAATTCGTCAAACACAGAGCACGACTATCCACTACCGTAGTTCGATGACTAATCTAACAAGACTTTATATTTCTAAATACTCGCTATCTGCGTCTTCGTTTTTCTTTTTTAAAAATTGCCGGCAACCCGGGCGTTTATTGAAATAACATTATCATATTCAAACAAGTAAGTAACCCGCCACACTAGAAGATTTCTGTTCTGAGGCGGGAACATACATATATGCTTACATATTCACATATATAGGTATTTATGTATCAGTATATATACCTATTAATCAATATATACACATACATTCATACGTATACATACATATACATACACACATACAATCACATACGTATACTCATGCATGCACATGATAAGAAAAACATAAGTATACAAAGTTTAAATAAAATTATTGGAAAATATTATTAGGTAATCATAAATCCAAAAATTAAAAATAAATATATCTATGTATATTGGTAATTGCTAAAAGGTTAACATGGAGTGTACATAGTGTCATATAACCAAAGATCTAGTAAGAATTATTGGTAGTTGCTAAGAGGTTATTATAGAATGTAAATATTGTCATAAACATAAAATAATGTGCATATTACCGTTATAGGTACTTAATGTACCTAATTTCTTATTTTGTATGGCATTTTCAACAACAATATTTCATTTCATTTAGATTCTAATTACTTCACTATCGTAACTGTTTTTTTTAAATTAGCTGAACCGCAACATACTTTAATATAAGTTTTAGACTTCAATATGGTTAAATACAATATTATATCCTTGCGTTTAAAATAAATAAAACTATTAAAATATGATTACGAATAAATAATAGCTTCTATAACGTGTGATTCCAATTATCTCTCACATGCGTTCTGAACTGTATCTAATAAACAGTGTTAATATCAAGTGACCTGTCGGACAAGTGTGGTTCTGTATACGACTGCCTATACATATGTCCATTTGACCGCAGCATCACGTTTATAGGTCAAATGCATTGTACATAATATAGTTCTGTTTTGGTAAACCGGTAGATGTAATCTGTCAACCGTGAGTATTAGATGGTCGAGTATCGTATAGTCCTGTTTCGGTGAACCGGTAGATGTAATCTGTTAGGTGTGAGTACTAGATTGACAGAAAAAGATACGGTGGCATCTAAGTGTTGGAGGCAACCGTATCTTTTTCTATTTCAAATTTTCAATAATGAAATATTACAATTTGAGGTTTTATTCATTAATTTATTCCAAAAATATATATCTTATTATTACAAATTCGTCGGAATTAATTAAAATGTGAGCCTCGAGCAAGCCCCATTATTAGAGTCTTATGTCATTTAATTTGGCCAAATAAATCCTTACCAGTCCCATGGTGCGAGAGGTGTGTGGAGATTTGCTGACGAGTTCTGAATAGGGTGACCAACAAAAAGTAAACGCAACTCCAAAGCCGCCTGTATTTATACTAGCTAAAATAATATATTTTAATAAACTACTTATTTAAATAAAGAACATATTAAAATATTGTAATAGCCTATCAAATATTAATATTATATTATTTCGTGCGCAAAAATTCATTCAAAATAATAATTTCAATTTGCAAGTTGTGAAACCTCGCCATTTATAATATATTATTTTAATGGGGGGTTATTATTTTTATATTATTAATATTAGTTTTATTGTTTAAAATTAAATGCGGGTTAATATATTATATTTTATGTGGTAGGTTACGGTAGGTAGGAATGTTGTTAGTAAAATAATAATAACAGGTCTGGCGTAATGGATGTATGTATTCATTTTACAAAATTGGTACGTAAGTTCTTATTATTTTCAAGTTTACCTATTCCAGTAATCACGTAGACAATATGAAAATGTGGCTAAATATTTTGTTTTAAAATCGTCATTTCTTTATTTATGTTAAGGATAATAGATATTTCTTATACATTATATTAAGAAAGAAAATACTTTGAGTTATAACATTATACATTAAATAAATAAAAAACACACTGCAAGTAATACTTTAGGTAAAAATTTAATTAATACGAAAATAGTGGTGACAAACTGAGCCACTCGGGCATATATAAACATAATTGAAATGATTGTTCCGCTTTTTAAATGGGAAGATAAGATCATCAGCTGTAGGCAGACTGATGGAACCTAAGCGCAAACCAAATACTAAGTTTGGTGATCGCGCTTTCGGAGTATCTGGGCCGAAGGCTTGGATTAAACTCCCTCCGGAACTAAGATCCATAACAAGTCCAACAGAATTCAGGTCTAAACTAAAAACTTACCTTTTTAAGCTGTTACCCCTTAAAATAAATATACCATTCCCGAGAGAAAGTGCAACTTTATCCAATTTTCCAATTATGTCCTAAATCACGTATCTAAATTTCTCCATTAAAAATTAGTTAATTAAGTGTTAATCTCAAGTGACCTACCAGGTAAGTATGGTACTGTATTTTATCTCCATATATAGTTCGTAGATCATTGTAGAAGTGTGTTATATATTTGTACAGCGCACTTGTGGTGATTTTGCACAAAAACGGTGTTATATAAATCATCCAAATATTATTTATTATTAAGAGTAAAAGAACGTCTTAGAAGTTTAAATAATAATGCATTTTCTGAATTCACGAATCATTTCATAAAAACTAATCACTCTTTCCATAAAACATCTGGAAGTAAAATATTACATGAAAATGGAATTGTAATTAGGTTAAATAATTTGTACGCCCTAGAAATTAAGAAAGCCGTCAACAACTCCAGCAACAAATATGTGTACATATTTTTTTACATTAACCCCACACAGAAACCCCTGAGGAAAATAATTTCCCTCAAAGTCTATGTCATCTTTCGGGATGCTGTGTGGAGGCAAAGGTTTAGTTATGGAGGTGAAAGGTTTAGTTATGCTGTGAATAAATCCCATCATTTTAAGTGATTTGGACTTAATGTCATTGAAGTGTAATGTCAAATATGAATTTAGAATCAAGAGTAATTCCTAAATCTCTTATAGAAGACGCTTTTTTAAGAATAATCTTATAAATGACATATTAAGTTTAAAATGTAACATTTTTCAACATTTAAGTGCATATCATTGACAGTACACAAGTTATTTAGTGTATTGAGATCTTTTTGAAGCACTAGATTATCGGTAACAGACTTAATTTCACGAAAAATTTTAAGATCATCGGCGAAAAAAGCGTAATCACAGTTTAATTTCGATCCAAGGTCATTTATTAATATAAAAAATAGCAGAGGGCCAAGATTTTACCTCTGTGGTACTCCAGAAGTTACAACTATAGGGGATGATTTGTATCCGTTAATAAGCACTAGCTGTGTTCTATTATATAAATATGATTTCATCCAGCGCAAGTCTCCATGTATTCCTATTTGTTCTAGTTTCCTTAGTAAGATGAAATGGTTAACTTTATCAAAAGCTTTTTGGAAATCAGTATAAATTTTGTCTACTTGTTATCTTTCATTAAAAGAATTACACACATAATTACAAAATTCCAAAAGATTTGAGTTGATAGATCTATGAGGAACAAACCCATGTTTCCTAGTGCAGAGAATAGGCTTAAAACGTGAAAAAATATTTTTGTATATCAACGATTCAAAAACCTTGGCAAAACATGACAGTATACTAATCGGTCTGTAGTTTTTTATCAAAGATTGGTCACCTGATTTGAAAACTGGTACCACATGTGCTTCTTTCCACAAGTCAGGAAAAGTTCCCGTAGTTAAAGATGCATTAAAGATATTGAACAGCGGTAAACAAAAAGAATCTGCACAGCAACTCACAAAGAATGGAGGAATTTTATCAGTTCCAGGACCTTTACTCGAGTCTATTTTACTCAAAAAACATTTTATTTCATCTGCACTAAAATGTATTATACCTAGGTTGCTTTGGTTGTGCTCAGTAATGTTTGCCATTGAATCAGTAGATGATTTGACTTAGTGTAAACAGATGAAAAATATTTAGAGAATATGTTTGCTATGTGTTCTCCATCATTTGCGGAAATATCATCAAGGTGCATTATTTTAGGAATGCAATTGGTTTTTCATAATGATTTTGAGTATGATCAGAATATCTTTGTTATCACGCAGACCACTTTCAGAGTTAATGTATGATTTATAATATTCACTTTGCATATTTTTTGCCATTTTTCTTAAATTAGAGAATTCTCTTTAATCTGATGAATTATCATGTTTTTTTTACTTTAAGACTAACCTCGTTTTTTTTTCTTAAGAAGAGCAATCAATTGCTGATTAAACCAGACAGGATATTGATTTGTTGATTTTCTAACATTTTTTACAAAATTTTCGTCAATTATTTCCTACAATTTTTCATAAAACAAGAGAAACATGTTATTCACATTTTTATTTTTAAAAAGTGTTATCTAATTAACCGACAAGAGATCTTGTTGACATTTAATATAGTTTCCTTTCCTGAAGTTATACTTTGAATCATATTTGTTATGTTCTAAGAAATGATTTTTATTTTGTTTTACCTTTAGAATAACAATAACAGCAGGACAGGACAAAACAAGAATATTAAAACTAAAACATATTATAAAACAGGAAGCAGTTTGTGCAAAGAAATGAGAATTTTCTGAGCAGACATTTTAAAAAGGTACAATAAGGAGACAACCGAAACCAAACAATTACCGGAAGTTTTAGAATATGGCTTATTATAAAATATTGAAAAGACGTTAAGATTTATGAATGGTAAGATTTTTTAAATAATTTTGTTTTTAAAGCCCGTTTAAACATAAGACCCGTGTAACAGAAAAAGAGACTACGCTCCACTTCCCCGGAAACCATGTCGACGCCATTGAAGCGTCGTTTGTCAGATTCAGATTGATGTGTTGATTGTGTTATTGTCCAAACTTGGGAGTCGTGAACGTAAATATTTTGAATGATCTGCTTGTGTGAAAATGTCTCACGATAAAGGTAGTAAGCTGTGTTGTGTGAAATACTGTACTGACAGTAAGTCCTCTTGACACAAATATCCGACCCACGGAAGCTTTGAGGAGAGAAAGTTCCGCGAATAGGCATGTAGAATTGACAGATTTGAATACATATCATACCCAATATTAGCGAGATATGCGTTAGTTTGTGGCTCTCATTTCTCCATCATTAAGAAGTTTCGCCCTGCCAACGTTAAATCTTCCCGGCATTGTTCTTGGCAATCTTCAGGATTTACAACAACATCGGACCCGTAGTTGTGACGAAAATACAGGTGCGAATCTCCCTTTTTGTGTCTCCAGTGTTTCGTGTAATGTGTTACTTAATCTTAACTTAATTTCACCTGAGAAATGAATTTACTTTTAGACCTCATCCGTGTTCCGCCAGGACCCTTCAGTACAGGACGGTGTGATGGAAATAGCATGATTACGTCATGCAAGATGTAAATTCTTCTTCCAAAAGGATCCTGGAGGATTACAAATGAATAAATCTATTTTGTGTTACTTGAAAGGGAATAAATATTCCATGTTTAGTTCACGAACTTTGGTAAATGCAATTAATATGTTTATTCCAGAGAGTAATATTTTCCCTTGTACCAGCGGTGTGGTTCCTTCTGCTAAAAGGATCAAAGAAGAGTACGAAGGCAAACATTTGTTCTATGTTACTTAAAAAAGAATAATATTCTATCTTTAGTTCACGAACTGGTTAATGTGATAAATATGTTTATTCCAGAGCTTAATATTTTCCCTTGTAGGTATGGTTCCTACCAGCGGTATGGTTCCTTCTGCTAAAAGGATCAAGGAAGATTACGAAGGAAAACATTTGTTTTATGTTACTTAAAAAGGAATAATATTCTATGTTTAGTTCACGAACTGGTTAATGTGATAAATATGTTGTGGAAGAAATGGTTGACTTAATTATTGATTTTACTTGTCATTATCTTAGTATATTGTTTTTTTAATTACTTACTCAACGTCGTCATAATGGATGTCTTTCAACACCTTCTTTAAAATGTATTTTGTTCTTATATATATTTTTGTAATTCTTGAAGTTATATATCTATATCTATATATTATATATCTATATCTTATATATCTATATCTATATATCTATATTGTGTTGGTACACATTTGAGGTATGTTTTGTGTTTATATATTCGTTCATTTCCTGTTTCTGTGCTATCCATATTATTTTTGTATTAACTTATGGAGTAAAACCACGATTTGTAATATTTAAGCATTGAGAACAATATTAGCAACTGTCAAATGAATATTTGAAACAGAAAATTCAGAAAAAAAATCAGTCGCAGTCTTGATACACATTAAAATATATATTGTGCTCATAAATTTATTTGTGCTTCCTGTTTCTGTTATCTTTATTAAAATTAAAATAAAATACTTCACAACTTGCCACTAGTTTTTATTTTTTTCTGATAAGCAGAGAAATTTTAATATTCAATACTATCGAAGAAAAGCACAATCAGTATTTCAAAAAAATAACCTTTTAAAGAAAAGGAATTCAAATTTCAAGTAATTTTAAGTCTATTTTACGCCTCTCGGGACGAAAGATTTTCAACTTGCAAAGCGCCGTCCTGAGAAAATGTGCTGTAAGGAAAGATACAGGACAGCACTATGTGCGATGGAGCGTTTTCATCCTGAGAGAATATGTTAACATTTCTAAAATTTATTTTAAAAATCATATTTTAGGTTGATGAATGGCGTAAGAACCTAAGGAAGATCATATTGTCTATGGTCGCGCCTTTTTATTGTTTCCTCTATCCTTGTTAATTGGGTTGTGTCTATGTCAAAATTAAAAACTGTCTAAATTTCGGCAGATCTATGATAAAATAGTGGACAAAGTTTCTCCATACAAAAAGCTCGGAGTTATCAATCTAGTGAGAGGTTAATCTATGGTTAATCATACACATACCGCACAGACCTAATATTATTTAACACACGGGCATAGACTAATATTCAGGGGCGTATAACTCCCGTCTGACCTTGTAACCCTGATGGGAGGAGTTATTCCCAACCCAAATTCTTATAGACAAAGCTGTTGGGGCTGAAAGCTCAGATCTCATTGGCTCAGAGCAAAAATTGTAGTTTGATCTCTAGCTCTCTACCATAGCGACTTGTGTAACAGATAGTGATGGGAATGATCGAAATATTTATATAATCGATTTTTTTTAACCGAAACATCAAAAGAATCGAATGATCCATTCGAATGAATCGCTCGGAGTGCGGGAGCAATAGCTACGGCCAGGAGCAAAAATTTTTCCGTCGGGGGGGGGGGGGGGGGTAGGATTCGAAAATAGAAACTTGAATATCAAGACTATTCCTATCGTAAAAAAAATTGTTTGCATGTTCCGGTTGTAATTTATTTTCATTATTATGGCAATATTTTTGGTAAGCAGGTACTAGCGAAATTTCAATCACTAATTTTCATTCCTGGCAATGATTCCCTTGTTGTCTGCTAGCAACATCTGATAGTATTATTGTCCCAGCGTCTGGACGATGTAGGCCCTCTGATTGGTCAAATTAAAATTGTCTGTTTCGGGTAACTTGAATATTAAGACACGATTCCATACTAAAATAGGATCGCCTCATAATAATACGAGATTTCTTCAAAAGCATCGTTTCTGCTCATATAATTTTTGGATAATATCGAAGAAAATATGTTTTAGAAAGTTCATAATCCATTGGATTAATTACATTACAATGAAAATTCTCCACAGTTACGTGATTATGTTTGAGGTTTATAAAAATTCACGCGTTTCTTCAAGATGGCCGACAGAGCGCACCTCTGGCGGTTTAAAAACGAACCAAATGCCTGGCGCGAATATTTAAATATGCAGCTCACAATACTTGACTACTTACCATTGACAAGCGTTTTATAAGAAGATTTCTTCTGGAAGCTTATCACTTTGTAATGGCATTTATCATTATTATTTATATATTTTTTTCTTATTAATTATATCTGATTTTATATTGGCATGTTTTCTAATTTCTAAAATTTCAAAATTATTTATTTACAATGCTTTATATCCTGAGTGAAGTATTTTAAGACCTGAATTTTTATCGAAAGTGTGATCATTATACAAAAGATTATTTGCAAACTCAGATTCACTATTTCCATTTATAGTCCTGCGATATTCTTTAGTTCTGACTTCAAAGTTTCTATTGGTTCTACCTTTGTAAAAGAAATTAAAATCATCTCAATTGAGTTTTTAAACTCCTGATTTTTTTGTTTGAATTTTGCTATTTTTATTATTAAGAATATATTTCTTCATTGTTATTAGTGTAAAACGCCAGTTGAATGGTACCAGGATTGTTTATATATATAATTTTAGAAGTATCGTTATCCACAAACAGAATTCTACGCCATTGTTTATTTCTATCTCTAGAAAGACCGTTTGAAGAGAATGTGTTTAATTTTTTTATTTAGTATTTCAACTATCAATTTATTAGAATAACCGTTATTAAATGCTGTTTGTCTTATGAATATATTGTTTTATGGTTATATGCTATTTGTTTTTTTCAGGTCTTAAAATACTTCACTATAAATAATTTTGAAATTTTAGAAATGAGGAAACATATTAATATAAAAGCAGATATAATTAACAAGAATTTTTTTATAAACTCTCTTTTAAATATTTTCCCACTCAACTGGTCTTTCCCGTCTAACGATATTGTAATTCCTAATTATTATAAACCCAGCCTACTCTTACCCCTCCCCCCTCCTTCCACTTCTTCTTTCCCAATTGCAATCTATATTTAATTTTTGACTTCGGTGTATACACAATAAAATGTAAACATTATATTTATTTATTTATTGGACAATTTGCATAGCGCCGCTTTTGTGAGATATCACCTCAGGGGCGCTATATTGTAATAATCTACCTTTATATATAGATTTTTACTCTCCTGATGAAGGTGTATATATAATCTAGCTTTAAACTTTATTAGATACAGTAACAGTTGTAGGTAAAGAATTACCACCAGTTGGAGTAAAATTAACACATTTTAATTAAACCGACTGCTAATGTCATCGCACAATTACCCTGCTTTTATTCATAAACACGGGTACAATTAATCAATATGTAATAATCTATTATTTAAGTGAACTTTGTTAAAACTATCTTTAATTGTGACAAACTAAACGATATTGATTCAACTTATAGACATTGACGGTTGTAACACATATTCAAGCACTGCAAGTCTCCTATGAGCTAATTATATTAGGTACGATAACAGTTAATATCAGTTGTAGACATGTAGTCAATAATAGTGTTTCATTTGAAATAATCCATCACAAATACGTAAAATTTCATTTATTCAAACAACTGTCATTCTTATTATGCGTAAATTTAGCATGTTATTATTAATTAACTCCTTCCTGTTCCGTGTTTTAACAATATATATACCTACTCACCCTCTCTCTGTGAATGTTCTAATATATATCTATTAAATGTAACTGTTGTTAATATCACTTAAAATGGGCGAAGCCCAACAAAGAGCCGCCCGCAGGGCCTAGCAGAAAAAAACCCGCGGAGCGGGTTTTTAACTGCTAGTTAGTATTATTCCTGTTAGCCACGAATTTCAAATATGTACGCATATGCAATTAACATTTTTATAAATAATTAATAAGATTCGAATATCTACATACGTACAATTAAAATAAATTATTATACAAGTTTTTTAAGTACAAAGAAAAATATTTTTATGTACATTATTATTGTGCTGTAATTTTCATTTGCTGTACTTTGATATCTGTTTTATATAATATTGTAAGCTCCTGCTGAATAGCTACTTAGTGTAGCCAGTAGGTACAAATTCCCATTAATAATATTTATAATGTACCTCTTAATAATAAAATAATAATTATATGCCGTTTTGTTAAAAATAACCTCTAAATCTCATGTACGTTGTAGGCGCCTACTAGAACCCAAAACAAACCATTCATTCATTTGTAATTTGTATGCAATTCACAAATTATTATTAAGTAAATAAAGTTATTTTACTACAGAAAGCGTTTCATTTTAATTACTAACTAAGAGACACCGATGTTAGTTTCATTCATGTTAATTTCAAATAAATTAAATATATTTGTTCGTAGCATAGGTAGCAGATATATTATGTTTATATGAACGAACACATGCACTTGATGAGTTTAATATATACTGAATATTGTATACTGCCCGAAGAAGCTACGGTTGTAGTGAAACCCGATCAGCATTAAATATAAAAATGGTGTTTGCTAAGTTATTGGTTTATTTTATTTTAAATATACACTACCCGAATGTCCCGAATAGATTTTTTATTTATTAATCTTAAGTTAGCTCACATCTTCGTGTGTGCTAATAGTTTTATAAACATATAAACATGTACATTGTTTGGCAAACATAATCTTTCTTTAAATATTTCACTAAAGTCACAAAAAAAGAAACATTAATAATTGAGATAGACATATTTTCTTAATTCATTTTTGAACTTATTAATATTTTCTATCACAGCAATTTCCTTCGGGATTATGTTATAGAGTTGAACGGCCTGGTACATCAGAGCTTGTTTTTTTTCTTGTTGGCAATCTAATTTGCTTAGAATTTCTCGTCCCGTGTCCGTGTATCTCGTTATTGTAATTTATTTTTCTTTTCAGTTCCTTAGACATCATCCCTAAGTTAATTTTATGTATAAAAATAAGTACATTCAAATACACAGTTTGCTTCACCGTCAAAATATTTAGCTCCTTTAACATGTCTCTTATCCGTGTGTATATGTTGCGCTTAAGTATTATTCGCATTGCTTTATTTTGCAGTATTTGCATTTTTTTTCATTTTCTCTTTATTGCAGAGAAAAAGAATACTTGAACAGTAATTAAAGTGTGGTGATATAATTGTATTGTATATTATCTGGCATGTTTCTTTATTTACTTTGTTTCTGATTCTACCAAGATATGATATTTTTTTGCATTTTTTTTAATTGTAGGTATAGTCTGCATTTTTTGAGAAGTTCAATTTTGAGTCTATAATAACACCTAGATATTTAATTTCTTCCACTTTTTTATGATTTCTCCATTTATAGAAACCTTTGGTATAATGGTATAATGAATAGATGATACATAACCTAAAAATAACATAGGTAGGTATTAAACCTTCAATTGTGAAAAACTATCACCATGAAAATCTTTTACACATAAACTATACCTACTGGAAACGTAAATCGTCACCTAAAAGTATTAATTCATTATTTACAATTCACACACGAGGTTGATTATAACATCAACATGCTTCAGTAGGCAGCCAACAATGTACTTCGTTTGTCAAGCAATCTGAGATATTTTGACATCTCGAAATATAACCTCTCGAATGTGAGAATCGATTTGCGTTTTCGAACGAATTCTGACAGTTTGAAAACGATTATCTCGGACTGAACATTCGAATGATTTCTGACATTTCAGAGCGATTGTCTCGATTCCACTTTCGATGACATTTGAAAACGATTATTTCGGACCGTGCATTCGAATTAATTCTGACCAATCACAACGCTTGGCTGGCATCGATTATTTCTGACCAATCACAGCGACGACTTTCGATGACATTTCAAAACGATTGTCTCGGAGTTGCATTCGAATTAATTCTGACCAATCACAACGCTTGGCTGGCATCGATTATTTCTGACCAATCACAGCGACGACTTTCGATGACGTTTCAAAACGATTGTCGCGGAGTTGCATTCGAATTAATTCTGACAATGAATCGAGATATTTCGAATGGTAAAAAATATCGAGTAAACCATCGATGATTCATCGATTCCGCCCATCGCTAGTAACAGAAAGAGAAGCTAAGCATGGGTTATGCTCTGATAAAAATTAACGGTAATTTCCAAGACGCCATTTCGAAAGTTGAAGTTTTTAGCGTAAATATTTTGAATTTTCTTTCACCCATCTAAAAATAATGTTGCGTGCTAGAATTCTTCAAGGTAAATTAATGCCGTGTTTTGTTAAAGTGTGTTATCCGGTCTATCTCCACTAATTGAGAGAAGGACCCGAACCCGTTGTTAAATACAGGTACTAACCTCTCGTTCTTTGATACAATAAAGTATCCAAGAAGTTCCTGATTCCTGAATGTACTTCATTGGCTAATAATTTAATTAATTTTCCTTTTCAGACCTATCCGTATTCCGACGCGATACTATACCACGTATTAGGATGCTAAAACTGCTAAACAAAGCCACGATTACATCAAACAAGGTCATTTAAACCTCTCCAGAATTGCATCATGTAAGTACCTTATTCAGATTTAACCAGCATTTTCTATAATGTTTGCTGACGACAAAGCTGTGGAAATTATATGAAACCCTTGCAGGAGAATTTGAATAACTTCTAGTGCTGTGGTAATAATAATTAACACTTAAATTTGTTACTCTTTAAGGTTAAACGCAACGCTCGTTGTATTCTACGTGTTCACAGATGGCGTTAATTAATTACTTTTGTTTAAATACGCTTTTGCAAGGTATTGCTTTACAATATTAAGACAAATCATTTGTTTGCGCCCGTATATACGCAATATGAATATGAATCAATAGTTTTGTTCGTTTAAAGACTTAATTCTTTCGAGAAAGGCACACAAATACAATATTTTACCCATTATTCAATCCAATATTGTATTTGTATGCCTTTCTCGATAGAATTGAGTTTTTATATGGACAAAACTATTTATTCATATTCATATTGCGTATATGAGGGCGCAAACAAATAATTTGTCTTAATATTGTAAAGCAATACCTTGCAAAAGCGTATTTAAACAAAATTAATTAATTAGCGCCATCTGTGAACACGTAGAATACAACGAGCGTTGCGTTTAACCTTAACTAATATTTATAAGATGTAAGTCACCTATAGTACGCTTGAACAGTGTGGAATCCTCATTTGAAGGAATATTCTGAAGGTATACACCTAATTTATATTGCAGTGAAACTCGTTCAAGAAGTTTTGTTTTCGCTCCGTACAAATTCTGCAGAAACTGCATAAAACGCGATTTTTTCCCATACAAGAAAGTTCAAAAGTTCAACAGTGAATTAATCCATCACCATTAATGTCCCCTTTTTCTTAAAATATTTTTAATTAATTTTATCCATGAAATTTATTAAATAAGTGTACACTACTAGAATAGTGTAATCATTGGTCTCAAATATTGTCTTTTTCTAGGTCAGACGAAGGGCATTTTGAGCTGCGTTGGTCCGACGGCAGCCCTTTCTCCCAGGAAACAGAAGACGCACTTGGAGATTTTGGGGACCAGACGGCAACTGCGATATGTATAACATTTGTATATATATATACATAACAGACTTTTCTGTAGGCCTTTTTAAGGTATACAATTCCATAGTACATTATTTTGGTATTCTCATAATGTCTCGCCAGCGTTAACAATGTTAGCAATTGCTAAGATATGGTTAAACCGGGAATCGAACCTGGTTATTAAATTGGCTAAGCTCAGATAAAATGGTAGAGAGATGAGGCTCGTGTACTATCAGGGGCGGGCAGCTTCTTTGGTCATCAGGCTCGTCCATCGGTTAGGAGGTCAAAGGGTAGGTTTATCACACAATAATAACACATGGGTAGTAAGGCACAAGGTATATTAATTGTCTCGAGAAATACAGGTTGACATAGATCTCCCTACTAACTCTCTCTACTAATTTGTGACGACCAGATAAAGCGTGGATTCTACATGAATTTACGAGAATTGAACACAAGAAAAGGGGGAAGGTTGAAAGCTTACGATTCGCCTTGAGATGTGGTACATCATGTTGACCCAGGTTTCCCGCGCTTAAAAGGCAGCGGAACTGATGGTGTGGTAATATGAACTCGGGATTTTACACGAGAACGGGACTCCATTGAGTTTAGTTCGAACCGAGATAATAAACATGACTGCTAGTTTGATGGCGAAATGTATCTAGTTAAACTGGAACGAGATCGCGTCCGTTATTGCGTAATCATGCAAGCCATGCCCGCGAGGGGTTTTCGCCATCGTGAGCGACCGTGTTGCTAAGACCAAGGTCGGATTTGCACTGCCGAAGCGCGCTTAGGGCCGCCCGTGTTGACCGCGAGCAGTGTGGGTGGTCCAAGTCGATCACGTATTTCGACCATCTGGTCGCGTGTGTCGCAACTAGTGAGGGGGAATTGGGGCTAGTGTGCATCCTTTTTATAGGGTAACTTGTATTACGTAACACATTCCCCCTCCGCCAGTAAAAGGCGACGTGGTAATGAAGCTTTAGGCACTAAAAATCCTCTTCATCTTGTCGTGAGGTGAGTAGAGAGAGAAAAAAACAGTGTTGATTTGCAAAAAAAACAAAGAGAGAAAAAAAAAATATGGTTATGCAATGGTGAAAAGACAAAATACAAGGTTATGCAGTGATGACAAGAACAACATACAAGGTTATGCAGAGATGACAAGAACAACATACAAGTTTATGCAGTGATGAAAAGACAACATACAAGGTTATGCAGTGATGACAAAAACAACATACAAGGTTATGCAGTGATGAAAAGACAACATACAAGTTTATGCAGTGATGAAAAGACAAACATACAAGGTTATGCAGTGATGAAAAGACAACAACCTGACTCTAAAATTTCATTGGTCTGTAAGCTAAGTTTGAAGAGCGTAGTGTTCGTTGAGTATCAAGTAGACGTAATTTCACTGAAGTTATTAAAGTTACACTTTCACTGTAACTTGACCCATTTGAGATTGCACTCAAGTATCACTAGGGCCATAGAAATTGAACTGTGCTTCTTGGTTGTGGTTGAGAGATGGTGATGCTGAGGGCCAGAAGTATCCGGGTTCTGATGTTGTACCAGCGTGAATTCCATTATGCTGATGTGGTGGGGCAGTGGTTGTCAAGGTGAAGTGAAGTTGGTAAAGACATGGAGTAATACCAGTAAGTTGATTGATGATCGATGCGTGTGATGGCTATTATGTTGAGTTTGCGCATCGGCAAGTGGTTGATTTGTACAATGGCCCGTAGTTGATTGTACGACGGCAAGTAGTTGATCTATACAAATGGCAAGTAGTTGATTGCACAATGGCAAGTGGTTGATTTGTACAAACGGCAGGTGGTTGATTGCACAATGGCAAGTAGTTGATTGCACAATGGCAAGTGGTTGATTTGTACAAACGGCAGGTGGTTGATTGCACAATGGCAAGTAGTTGATTGCACAATGGCAAGTGGTTGATTGCACAACGGCAAATAGTTGATTGCACAACGGCAAGTGGTTGTTGCTCAAACGGCAAATAGTTGATTGCACAACGGCAGGTAGTTGGTTTGTACAAACGGCAGGTAGTTGATTGCAGGAACATAACTAACCTTGAGCTGGCATGCTCTGAGGTTGGTTCTTTTGAATGTGGTTAGAATGATGAGACAACTTGATTTGCTACTGCACGCACGACTCACACCTAATTTGGGTGCGGTCGGGTGTTTTTTGGTACGCAGAGATTGGAGAGAAGTGAGTGATGGAAGTGAAGGCGGCAAAGAAGTGAAGCTCAGCTTGCAGGTGATGAGGAGGGCTGCTGGTCTTCTTTTTAATCCGGGGACAGGTTATTATTATAGTCAAAATTCTTGAAGTTTACCTGCCTGGTAGACCAATGATGAAAAAACGTTTGGAGAGAAACAAATTGTGTTCAAGAGAAAAGACAAAAAGATAAAAAAACGTTGTTGGTTAGAGAGGAGAGAGTAGAGAGAGATCTAGTGTGCTGACTATACCATGAGTATCCCGAGATTGGGGAGACAAAAACTATCACGTCTAGCGTGAGGTTACCTATTTGATTTACAAGGTACAGGTAGGTGGTTGTGCCGTAGTAACACCAAGTTTCTGAAAGAAGTTGGCCTTCCATGGCCGGTGTTAGCGCTTGAGCGATAACAACTTACGACTTTCAAAATTACAAGAAATGTGTTGATTACCTAGGAATGGGGTGAAAAGGAAATATTTGAAGCAAATTTCATGGATAAAGATTGTCTTAAAGACAGACGATACGCTATGTGCGTAGGGTACACCTTCCAGATTCATGAAATCAACCTCAAGAATAATGAGGGATGAGGAAAAAATGGCGTTGAGCGAGAAGGTCTGCTGGTGATGGAGCTTATTCTCCGTTCGATCTCTTTCAGAGAACGAAATGTGGTCGACCAGCAGATTTCTTAGCTCTTTACAAATATACATGAGTTTGATGGAAGGGTGAAGGATGGAGGGTTTGAGTAGCGAAAATTGATGGTGACTGAGCTAATTCTCAATTCGATCTCTATGTGAGGACGAAATATATCAACCAGCAAATTTCCTAACTCTTTACAAATATACATGAGTTTGATGAAAAGGAGAAGGAGAATACACAGTAATAACAATCTAATCTTTCACGTGTATTTGGTGAAAGATTAGGGGTCGTTTTTAATCTTCTACAGTTTGTGAGAACATGACAGACCCTTGCTCAAGTTTCACAAACCTGGGAGTTTTTCTTATTCGTCTCCCAGACAACGAGTTAGGTGGTTTTGTGTCACTGTCTCAATTAACTCCCACGACACGATACCTCATAACCAACAGTGAAGCTGATGGCTAGTCCATGGTCAATGGATAGTGGATGGTTCTTGGGTCCGCTTGACAAGAAGTCCACAGGTATCAGTTAGCGTAAAAAATTGCTGAATGCACAGCTTCATGTTTGTTTGAAGAGAACAAAAAAATTTCTCACTACAGTGAAGGACATTTCCCTCAGTGTCATGAGTAATACAAAAGGGTCCCAATTAAGGGCGACAAGTCAGGGTAAAATGATCTACGTCTGGTAGAACAAGTACATAGTGTCAACTTATTTAAAGAAAACAACAACAAGATATTGTATCGTTCGCACGAATCATGGTAAATATTATAACGTTTCCACGTCTCATGTAGAAATTGAACGAATTACGAAAGAACCCTAGTATTGAAAGGACGGTACAACATAGATATTTATAACCATTTATGGAACAAATTATCTCTTTGGCCACAGTGTATGTGAGCCAGTAAAAAAAGTAATTATAACGAACTTCTCGTATCACGGTAGATATTGTAACATTCTCATGTATAATGTTAGATTTTATAACGATCCCTCGTCTCATGGTGGATATTGTAACATTCTCATGTATCATGAAAATAACATATCAACGTTCAATAATAAAAAAAAAGTACCGTTTCAATACCGGAAAAAGATACATACACAATGTCAAAAACAATCAAGTAGTGGCTATTGGTATTATCAAAAAGGACAATGGCATAACCTTTGGTTGGGTTTATGCGTTTAGTTGGCAATAATACAAGACATATGCCTAGAGATGTCTTACGCGAGACACACAGTATAGCAGAAGAGACCTATTTGGTTTTACTAACTCTTTGCTTACAAAATGTTGAGATGGCATAACCTTTGGTTGGGTTTATGCTTTAAGTTGGCAATAATACAAAACATATGCCTATAAGGATGTCTTAGACAAGACATACATATAGCAAAAGAGACCTACTCGGTTTTACTTACTCTTCGCTTACAAAAAGGTTTGTAGTGGTTTATTTAAGACCTTTTTTAGGGTTTTACTTACTTAAAATGACCAAACACAAAACGGGGAACACACTTGGTGTTGCCAAAATTGCCACAAACACGAATGTTGTGAACTTTATGTTACAAGTAGATACAAGAGGCACCTAGAGACACAGGATGACTTAATATAAGTGACCTGGCTCGGTGTATTTGACAAGGCAAATTAATGTCATTTAAGTCAAAATATAGTACATAATATAACAAATTGGGGTCAGAAAGTTGAGATCTTAAGATTTTACATACTCAATGTGACCGAAAGGTGTTATTGATGAGGAGGACAAAACGGCGTTTGTTCTCCTTTACAACAACCTTTTTCAGAATTGACGTGTCAATATCAAATTCTGAAAAAACAACAAATTAGAGCAAATGGGAATATTGAGCGCCATTCAATTTTTTAGACAAAACTGAAAAAACTTTAAAAAAAGGTAATTGTAACTTTTATTTGTTACACCTTTGTAAACATGAATCAAATGACGATACCAAACTGGAATTTACACACGCATTATGATTACAAGTTACCGGGGTAGAAAATTCACCTCAATTGGGTGTATGTTGCAAAGGGTCATTGTTTTATGTACGATGGAGCCCAATGGAACAAATGTGACGAACAAATGTGAAAGAACAATGTGAAAAAACAATGTGAAAAACAAAGAACATGAGAGAATTAAAAAAACATTTACATATAATGTTGTACGTGACTTTTTGTGGTAGTTAAGACAAAAAATAGTTATGTATTTAGTGTCGTAAGTGTCAGAATGGTGACGACTGACAACTGATGTCCAGGGTCATGACTCCGGGAGCATCAATCGTTTTGGAGGTGGAAAAAATCTCTTGACTGGAATGATCAGTTCCAGAGAAGAATACGTACAAAATATGAGTACAATTTATATACATTACACGGTGAGGTGTGACAAAGAAACAAAAATAACAAAAGTTTTATACAAAAGAGCATAGTAGTACATGTATGGGTGAGAAATGATTAAAAAAAACCACAGTTGACACTTCTGTGTTTTTTGAAAAATGAGAAGGTTACCTTGCAGAGGTCGAAATGCGAGTTTTTATGAAACTTACGCGATGAGACATGCTGTTTGTCTGCACGAGGGCCAAATCTCGTGGGACAAAGGTAGAGCCAAAATTTTGTTAGCTATGTATGTGGTGACCTAGTGAAGGTGGTGTCTATTGTGTCCACGCTTCCTAGTTTGATAATATCTTTCACATGGTAGTTACCGATGTGTTTACCAGAGGCGTCCGATAGGGTATACACTACATCTGAGATTTTTCTCAGCACTTTTGCTTTAACAAAGCGAGGAGCTAGTTTTGCAGAGAAGTACAAAGCACCTTGTGAAAGTGTGTTGTTGCGTCTCCAAACTGTGTCGTTTTCCTTAAAGGTAACATGTTTCCTGCGTAGATTGTATCTGTTTGCGTCAGAGATTATACTGCCGGGTTGAAATTGCAGTCCTTTTATGTATTTCCTGTTGTGAAATGCTGCGTACTTAATCAGGACGTTTTTGGTTTTGTTGAAAGGAGAAATATTCCTGTCTTTTAATTCCTTTTCTAAACTTTGAGTACTTTGAGAGCAGATGTTGGCTATTATGCCTAAGGTGTTGTTTTGAGGATTCATTTTGTGGAAGTTGATTTAGACTTTGTGAGAAGAAAAAAGAATTGTCTGAGTGTGTGGCTGGTTGTTTTTCAAAAAAAAATACCAGGGGTTTGCTTGTGATGGTTGGTGAAGAATTTTGTGAAATTTTTCAAAGTCCTAGTATGGAAAAAAAAATGGCCAGCGGTTTCCTTGTGTTTTTGATGGAAAAATCCCTGAGATAGTGCGCTTTTGAAAAATTTCCGAAAAATTTTCAAAGTTCCAATTATGGAAAAAAATGGCCAGCGGTTTCCTTGTGTTTTTGATGGAAAAATCCCTGAGATTGTGCGTTTTTGAAAAATTTCCGAAAAATTTCAAAGTCCTAGATGAGTGAAGAAAATTTTTGAAAAAAATTTCCAAGTCTTTGATTTGAGAAAAAAAACGGCCAGGGGTCTCCTTGCAATTTTAGTGGAAAAGTCCCTGAGATTGTGCGTTTTGAAAAAAATTTCCGAAAAAGTTCAAAGTCCTAGATGAGTGAAGAAAATTTTTGAAAAAAATTTCTTCCGAAAAAAAATTTCAAAGTGCAGATTTCGAGAGAGTATTGTTTGTTTCTTTCAACAATTAATTGGAGGGTTGTTTGTGATTCGAGACAAATTGTCTGAATTTAAGCAGAACCAGTGTTTGGTTATTTACTCGTAAAGATTCCCTTTCCCTTGGACAATCGACAGGCCATTGCGGAGAAGCGCCGAGGGTCCGGGTTTACGTCAATCGCGAATCTCAATTATATGTAAAGGGTAAGTCGGCTTTCAAGACTTTTCTTTCAAAAAGGATACTCTACCCACCTTTATTACATATAAAGCGGAATTATCAAATGACAGAAGGGCGTTAGTTTTCCTTGTCTATGTATTTTGCAGAACGATGCTGGCTTATGGCTCCACTAACAAGGAATTTATTTTGTATCATGTACAAGATTTGAAACTGTTGAATTGTAGATTATTGTAGTTCATTCTCTCTAATAGTTGCACTTGGAAAGTAAACCATTGTGGTTTTGGATCACTATGTGATGTTTGAGATGTCCGAAAAGAAGTAAATGTTGGTTGCGCACCTTGTGATGGAATACCGGTACTTAAAATTTTGTCGAGTGACGATTCGTAAAACTTGTAATTTGACACCGAATGGTTTTAATGTGACACGGTTGTTTTAAATTTGACGCGATGGTTTGTAGAATAGCTAAGATTTATTGGAAGAAAACATTGTTATTCAAAGGTTAATACAAAACAAGGCATGAAAACAGAGTGAAGGAGTACAAGATTATTTCCAATTTGACCTCCCGATGGACGATTAATTACCAAAAAAAACCACGTTTTTGCGCCAGTGCTAAGTATTGGTTAAACCGGGAATCGAACCTGGTTATTAAATTGGCTAAGCTCAGATAAAATGGTAGAGAGATGAGGCTCGTGTACTATCAGGGGCGGGCAGCTTCTTTGGTCATCAGGCTCGTCCATCGGTTAGGAGGTCAAAGGGTAGGTTTATCACACAATAATAACACATGGGTAGTAAGGCACAAGGTATATTAATTGTCTCGAGAAATACAGGTTGACATAGATCTCCCTACTAACTCTCTCTACTAATTTGTGACGACCAGATAAAGCGTGGATTCTACATGAATTTACGAGAATTGAACACAAGAAAAGGGGGAAGGTTGAAAGCTTACGATTCGCCTTGAGATGTGGTACATCATGTTGACCCAGGTTTCCCGCGCTTAAAAGGCAGCGGAACTGATGGTGTGGTAATATGCACTCGGGATTTTACACGAGAACGGGACTCCATTGAGTTTAGTTCGAACCGAGATAATAAACATGACTGCTAGTTTGATGGCGAAATGTATCTAGTTAAACTGGAACGAGATCGCGTCCGTTATTGCGTAATCATGCAAGCCATGCCCGCGAGGGGTTTTCGCCATCGTGAGCGACCGTGTTGCTAAGACCAAGGTCGGATTTGCACTGCCGAATAGAAGTGAGTCGTTCGCGAACGAGTCGGCTCAGTGAACCGGATCTTTACACCGATCCGTAAGATCCGGTTCCCAAATCAGCCGCTCACTCGTTCGCGGATCGGTAGTGACTCACCCGTTCGGGAACGGTGAGCCGGTGACCCGGTGACCCGCTTCACTCGTTCGCGAACGAAGAGCCGGTGAGCCGGTGAGCCGGTGACCCGGTGACCCGCTTCACTCGTTCGCGAACGATGAGCCGGTGAGCAGGTGACCCGCCAGACCCGAAGAGCCGACTCACCCGTTCGCGAACGAAGATCCGCATACATCGTTCAACGGATCTCACGGCTCGCGGGTCACTACTGACGTACTGACCGGATTGATCATATATACGACATAATAATACTGGTATTCCCGCTTGCATAACATTTTAGTTGTTGTGTCGGCACTTATTTAGTTTATTATAACAGGAACAAGGAAGAGTTATATTATGTTCATGGTTTATTTTCAGTTAATCATTGATATCGAAATAATCGTAAAAAAGTAATGTTGGCATTGAGTACTTACATGAACGACGTTTAGCTTATTATTCTCACACCGAAGTATTTTGTTTCACAACACAATTTTTATATTATTATTACACTTATTTGGGACAGAATTAATTTAAAATAGATTTAAGTTTATTTTCATTGTTCTATATTTTGATTTCATTCACCAATTGATTTTTTTAAACTTAATTTAAAGAAATTTTTTCAATAGTATTGATATAGATTATAGATTTTAATTTAAAAATAACACATCTGACAATTTTTGTGGCCGCAGAAAAAATGATTCCAAATTTCACTCTTTTTTCTTGTGGAAATCATGGTAAATTTAAATTAAAGCTATTATAAAGTTCGTAACTATGTTTTCCGGGTAAAAAAAACTAAAAAGCGATAAGAAACGTGATTTAACGATTACCGTACGATTGAAGTTTGACGTTTTGTACCAAAAACCTAACAAAACAAAAGATTTCTCGATTTGATTTTTTCATTCTAATAAAAGGGTATTCCAATAAAATTGGGAATCCCCTTTGAATGTAATCATAAATATACGATATATTGATCGATTTTTCTGGGCAAAAATTTTGTCTTCGAAATATATAATATTCCCAAAGAAGCAAAAATGTCGGAATGTTTCCTCACGATAGCAAGGTCCCATTTGACGAAGCGCAGTCCTGAGAAATGACCTTTAAAGCATTTATCTTTTCAGCTCATTCTTCCGGAGGGAGCTTTGACAGACGCAACCTGTTATGAAACATCATAAAACCCTAAAAATATTTTAAATGCAACTTTTATAAAAGAAAAATGAAATCTCATGGTTTCATGTTTAAATACTTTTATTTTATAAGCAATAATTATTAGCCTAAAACACTCATCCACATTGAAAAATCTCCTGATAAAAGATACATGACGCCAACGGGACTTGAACCCGTGTCCTTTAGATTTCCGGTCGACAGCTCTGACCACTGAGCTATGGCGGCTTATCTCTTATCCGCGAAATAATTCAATATATACTAGTGTTTCAGGCTAATAATTATTGCTTATAAAATAATTGTTACCCTTTGTGCTATGCATAAAAAATCTTGTCTTAAACATTAGTTTACCAAAAAAAAAAATAATAAATACTTTTAATTTCACCAAAACATAAAAATAGCACATTGTATAATAAACGATCCAATTTGATTTCGGTCACAATGTACAATTAAAATAAATTTCACTAGCGAATCTTAAACATCTTACGACACTGTAAAGTGTAGAACACATGTCGATTTCAATATCTGTACCATTGTATAATATCGACGACTACACGTATGTATTCTTTTATCGCGAAGAACTTTGTTTTTATTTTATTTATGGAGGGGGGAGGGGGGTTCAATCGAGCCGGTTCACTGAAGCGGATCTTTCAGGTGAACGGGACCCAGTGAACCGGCTCCCTCAACTGAGCCGCTTCGCCCATCTCTACTGCCGAAGCGCGCTTAGGGCCGCCCGTGTTGACCGCGAGCAGTGTGGGTGGTCCAAGTCGATCACGTATTTCGACCATCTGGTCGCGTGTGTCGCAACTAGTGAGGGGGAATTGGGGCTAGTGTGCATCCTTTTTATAGGGTAACTTGTATTACGTAACACAATGTAACGCGAATGTCACTTTATTTTATACTATTTATAGATAATGGATTCCACCACGAATTGTCAGTATCTAAAATAGAAATATTAATTACATGTTCTTAACTTCTATTTCACTTATCTTATCTTCTATTTTTCTTATCTTTTGTTGTTTTATAAGCTATATTTCTTTACAAGCTTTTATTATGTACACGATTTTTATTTCTTATATTATGGTTTGTGTATTATGATTTAAATTATACCATGTAACAGTCAAAAGGCGTTACTATTACTTGACGTAATGAATATCTTTCAACACGTTGAATATGTATTTTGTGTATATATTCTTGTATTTTTGTGCAAGCTCAAATTAAATCCAATGTTGTTGCAGTAAGACAGAAATCCTGGGTTCGATTCCTAGTTGAGACCGTTACTTTTTATTTTTCTGTGTCTTGTTCTGTTTCATGTTTTGTTTAGATATATTAGTATTATCTTCTACTTCAATAATAAATCAATGCTCAATACATCGGTTGTACTGACCCTGTTTTGTATTACTGTCCATTGTCTTTTTGAAGATAAAAAATATTTTGATGTGTGCATAGCTGTGGGTTTTTTTTATTTTCCTTTTCCTGCATTCCAATATTTTTATTTTTAAAATATAATTTTTGTGGGCTAGTGAATGAACTATGTTAGCTGGGTGCAGTTATATTGTCTATGTTTGCACTTTTTTAAATGGCCTTGAGATTTCTTTATGGTCCACGATATAATTTACCTGTCTGGACCAAACGACTGTTTTATCTGTGGTCGTCTGTGGTTAAGGGGGTGACAAAATGGGGCCATACAAAAAGCCCGAAGATATCGATCTAGAGAGTGGTTTATTTATGCTAATATTAGACTAGTATAATACATGTGCACACGGGTGTAAAAATGAAATACCTACAAGTACTCGTAAGACAATTTATTTATAAAATACATTTTCCAGACAAGACGGAGGGCTCTCAGGAAAATACCAGAAATATCTAACTGTAAAAATAAATCTAACTACAATAATTGAACTTATTGTACAAAAATGCAATCAAAAACATTGATTCAGTTAACCCAACAGTGAAACCTCTCTCCCGGAAGGTAACTAAACCGCCGGAGAGGATATTCACATATATGATGCTTCCATGATAACTCAGCACAATGACAATTAAACACACATTTAAAAAAATATATAAAATCATTTAATTCCACGAAATAACTAATATACCATATATACAAACCTAACCAAAGTAACCTAGTTCCTGTTTCAGCACCTTCATGACTTTATATCAGAAAATAGAAAGAAACGAAAAAGGACGGCTGGCTTAAATAATCTATGCAACAGTAACAATCGATGTACACGAAATAATTGCTTGAGCGTTCATTTGAAATAATAATTTTAAAAAAAGGACGCCAACGGCGTGCGGTGTTCCCAAGCGGTCAGAGGCGGATTTGCCCTTAGGCCTATGTAGGCCCGGGCCTAGGGCGGCCAGATATTAGGGGCGGCCAATCGTGACAAAAAAGACACAGATGATAACAAGAAATTTCTTCCTAAGTACCTAAATATTCTACGTACAAAATAGCGATATGCAAGAGCGTGTTCACACACAACACACAGCGCGCCCCCACGCCCCGCAGCCGCCCTCGCCACACCTATGATGGGTACTGAGAAAGGGGCGGCTAAATGGTCTGGGGCCTAGGGCGGCCAAGACTGCAAATCCGCCTCTGCAAGCGGTCACCCCATCCAAGTATTGACCGCGTCCAATGTTGTAACTTTGGTGATCGGACGAGAACCGGTGTGTTCAAAATGGTATATTTATTGTTTTTGTGTTTAATTCGTAGAACTCCATTTAATTTTTTTATAAATTTAATTTAGATTAAATTTGATAATATTATTATTAAGTTTATTATTAACACTTGCAGAACTTAATAATAATATTATCAAATTTAATCTAAATTAAATTTATAAAAAAATCAAAATGGTATGGTCATTGGCATAAAATTGGAAAAAAACGTACTTCTAGTACAAAATACGCACTTTACACCTTCAAGATCTTTGGCAAGTACCGTAATTTATTTACTCTTATTTGGTCGTAAATATCTGAATTAATTTATAAAATATTGGAAAGTTTCATGTAAAGCAATAAAATGTATTAATAAAAGCGGGCGTTATAACACCACCTATTGCATTATTTTTCAACTGCCAGGGAAAATTTCAAATACAAGCTTTATTTTCACACGCATAGATGGGAATAATCTCGTAACCCGAGCAAGAGTCATCATAATAATATATTTATTTTGATTTTTGTCTGATTGTGGGTAAGAAATATGCCCGAAGAGTAAATTGAATTCTATTCAGATTAATATAATATGACTTATAAAAAATAGTATAGCTTACTTTGGTTTTGAATACGATACTCTAAATAAGGTCTTTCTTTTACACATTTCGTCGACGACCATACTATGTTGAACACACCGGTTCTCGTCCGATCACCGAAGTTAAGCAACATGGGGCGCGGTCAGTACTTGGATGGGTGACCGCTTGGGAACACCGCGTGCCGTTGGCCCTCTTTTTGCTTATTTTTAAACAAATTTTTCAATGTAACTACACCGAGAACCAGAAAGTCGCAATAAATTTGTATTTAAAAAAATTATTTAACTAAATCTCAATAATTCAGTATTCAGTAGCAACAATTTTTGGCACAGCGTACATGTCCATTTATTTATGAGAACAAAAAATATTAAAATGCTTACATAACAAAAAAATATAAATATGTACATGTTAGTTATAAAGCTGCATTTAAGTGCACTTACCTAAAATAAGAAAGGGAGTGTAAATATACTGATGGACAATGGGACACGGTTAATACACACTTTTAATAGAAAAACTATCGTCATCAGTTAGATAAGATATGAGAAGTAAGTATTTCAGTTTCCTAAAATGCAAGTATTCATTTTAAGTAGTCTTTTCTTCACGCCATGTTTTGACATAATAATTAAAAATTGTGTTTTTTATTTATGTTTTGATTAAACCTAACTGACAAACTTTCTAACAAATATTTTTTTTTTAATATCAAACATGAAAATGTTTGCAAAGAAACTTACTAGGACAGTTTGACTCAAAACGTCCATAATTTTGAAAGAATTCTATATTTATAAAACATATTCCTTTTGTGTAGGTAATTAGAAATAAAACTGTCACTTTTTATGCCGTTAATACAACTTTCAACTGTCAATGAAAAAATGCCGCCAATTCGTAATTATGCACTTTGACAATTTTTTTTTTAATTTTATCCATGTAATAATGTATAAATATTTGTTATAAACTGGGAAGAATAATTATTTATCTTTCAAATGACGAACAAATCACATTTCTACGCATTATAGAAAAAAATATAAATATACTTTTATAATGTATTGACGCCCCGGACAGATCTGTCCTTCAGAGGCTATAATGGAATATGATGTGTATAACAGGGTGGAACACTTTTGGATGAAAAATTTTTTTTTTTCGAAATTCGAATTGGAATACCAGGGAAAAGTTGCTTTATGTAATTCTAAATAACAGTTCTCAATTTGGAACTTCTAGCTCGACATCTTGAGGTCCCGCCAGAGACTTGAAATTTTATATTTTAAGTTTTTATAGACGTTTTGTATTAAACACCCTATAAACAAAATAATAAGTAAATATAATATGTTATGCATGAAATGATAAAATAAAAGTAGATTTTAATTAATAAAAACATTTATTTAGAAATTAAACACAGATTAAGAAAGTTATGTTGGTATGAATAAAATCATTTTTTATAGAAAAAAACCATTTTTAGGTTCAAACTTTGGCATGAGTTTTCGAGATGCTAATTTAGATTTTATGAATCCCTCTCGTCTTATCTTGTCGAATGCACTTAGAACTGCTTCTGTCACAACTTTTACAAATCTTTCCACAGCCTGGGTATGGCAAGTCAGTCTCATAAACTTCAACAATGTATCTTCTCCATTTTCAATAAGATCTTGTAACTGACCATCGGAAATATTCATCAGTATTAAGGGTTCGTATATATTTTGTTGCCAGTCAATCATGTCTATGTAAGAACATGCATTTAAGTTCACTTTTGACACCTCAAAAATGCGCGAAACAGATTTTTTATTAACTTGACGAGCCTTTTGAATGCGTCTTGCAGCGAGTTCTCTAATGTGCTTACATGAATCTGTTATCATACTCAACAACAAGTTTTCTGGATGAGCGAAGTAACTGTTACAAATTATAACAGGGTCCACTATCACTAACAACTCGTTGGACAAATATCTAGTGCTGTTAATGAGCTTCCATAAATGATTTGAACCATCTTTGCAGGATGAATGTGTTTTGATAGTACCTAAACCAGACAGGAGCGTATGATTATACGACAAACATTGCTAAAGTCACAAGATTTTGCTGTGGATTTTCTGCAGAAATATACAAATGCAGTATGCGATTAGCTCTTGTCAACCAGCGGGCATGGGGTAGTTTACCTGGGCTTCTCTTTAATAAATCCAGGAGACCAGGATCCATTTATGACAGCAGTAGTAATTTCTTGTAAATATTTCTGGTCTGTACTGAGATCTGTGGATATTTGTGGAGGTAGTTCACCTTCTATCTTCTCAAAGTTAGCCAACGGCAGCGTCTCGTATATCTCTAATGCTTTACCAATTTGACCTGCAAATGATTTAGGTCCTGCAGTAGGGCCATCCAAATAGGTAAACAAATGCCTCAATGGTAACTCATTGGAGTGTAAATTATCCATTGCAATGGTCGAGATAGTCTGTTTTCCCTGTATTTGTGTTTTTTCCATCACAGCCAACAGCCATTAAACCATCTAGTGATATCTTTTCAGTCGTTAAAAATCTGTGGATAGCTCTTTAAATATTTCTTGCACTGCCCGATGTTGGAACCCCATACCCAACATAAACAGTACCTGGTTCTTTTATAATCGAAATATTTTCCTCTTGTACAATCACTCTAAGCCTCTTCGATCTTTTTAAAACAGTTTTAGCCGTCTTGTCTTTCCTTCCATCGAAATATAATGAAGAAATTTTTGTTACTCTTTCTTCGGTTAAAATTTGCTCGCGTCTCATTCTGCCTTATTGTTGTTAGTTTCATCCTGTCTTATTATGCCTCATTTCTTGTTTGAGAGTACGTAATCTTCTATTCAGCATTTTTTTACTATGGATAAGATCAGTTCTTCCTAAAGCCATTAGTCAGTTAGTGCGTTGGTCTTCTTAAAACATTTGTTCCTCTTTTGGAACTTTTTTTTCTCTCAAACAAGTACAGCTTACAAATTCTTCATATTTCATAATTCTTCAAATTCACATTTACTTGCAGCTATGTCAAAAATCTTTCTACTATGTACTCTGAACTCTTCTAACTTTTCTTCCTTAAGTTTCTTCAAAGACTTTTTCAGATTATAACACTTCGAGTGATAACTTTTTAGTAACTGTAAGATTATTTTTCATACGTAGGTAGGATATTCTCTTTCAACTCTGCACTTACACCAAATATCGGACATTTTAAATTTTGTCTTCTAGAAATCAGTTTAATTCACTTAAAAAACGTTTATCAATAAGTACTTGTGAATATAATTGACGCGCGACCTTTCACCTGAGACAATTATCGACAGTAGTTTAAACAAAATACTGCATTTCGTAGATTGTCAGGTGCCGCTCTCCGCTTCGTCCCGCACTTTGTACCTCTGTTACAGCGCCAAAGTATATTAAAATAAAGAAATATTTGATTGCAATAGCTAGTTAACTATATTTGAATATGTTTTTTAAATAAAATAAACCTATTTTAATAAATTCTGTGCTATTTTCCCCTAAACTGTCGTTTTTGTAAATGTTCGATGTCTTGGCGGGGGCTCTTACCGTTGTCTGATATTTTTTTATATTTTTAATTGAGATAATTGATGGCAATTGGCAACTTAATGCAACTATTCCAAATCAGAATTAGAAAAAAAAAATTTCGCTCCGCCCTAGTGTATAATGAGGCTATAATGGAATATGACGTGTATAATGAGGCTATAATGGAATATGATGTGTATAATGAGGCTATAATGGAGTATGATCAGTGTTGTAGATTTTTTGTTGTTGTTAGTTTTTGATAATAATGTTGTTAAAAATATCGTCGGACAGCAAAATGAGATATAAATTTTAAATAAAACATGCTCAGAAATCGGTGGTTAAAATCTTTCGAGTACGTGCTGATACACCCTCGTGTAAATATATAGATTTAGAAACCCATTATCACATTTGGTGTTTAAGCCTTATCAATCTGGTAAAATATGAACTTAAGATAAGCATAGCAACTAGCAACGGAAAGAAGGTACTCTTACGTTCCTATGTATAGTAATATGTATTATATTATGGATGTGGTATGAGTAAAGATTTTTGGTTTTATTTCATTACTCATTGACGATAATATCACACGTTTAGTGATCATTTATCAATTATCTTTAGATTTAGGTAATTCCGTTGGAAAACAAGGCATTCGAGATTTACATATTGAAATGTTGACGTATTTTACACAAAAAAGTACATTTGTGTGCGTAAAGCGAATTCAGTGGAATACTCGTAGGTGTTAGTGTTGAAAAAGGTTGTGCCTTTCGGTACAATCCATAATTATTTATTTTTTTAGTGTTTCTTTATTCATAAAATTTAAATAGCTAGACATAATGCTTTAAATTACAATGTTAAGATAAGTACAGAAATAGCATGTTGTAAAACAAAAACTACTTAAATAAATACAAAATAAAATATACAACATTTTATTATTTATTACAATTTTAAGATGTAGAAAAATAGCATGTTGTTCAACGAAAAATAATATGTGTAAGAAATAAGAAAGAGAATGAAAAAAAGCATATTTAAGGAAAAATAAGTCTAGATACATATTTAGATATAAATAATACATAATTGAATATAAACTAAGTAATTAAAATATTTTATAGACAGATATATTATTTTTCAACAATTTTAATATAAATTCTTGTTTGAATTACGATTTTGAAATAGAGTGAACAATACAATTTTATATTTTATACTGTCACAATATTTTCTCAACAAATTCTAGAGCGACTCTTTAAGTACAAGACACATATTAGTGTGGTCAAACATTTTTTCGTAATTAATATGAATGGTTTTTAATTTTTCTGATATATTTTTTTACAATTTTTCTTTATTCATTCACAAAATAGTATTAGGATGGAATAAAAGACCAGTTAATTTAATTAAGTGAAGCGAGACATTCTTTACTATTTCCTTCCCTTTACCAATAGCCAATTTTTCATATAATGATGATCAGTTTCCGATTTTCTGGTATCTACTCGTATATTGAGTGATTTGAACATCTTGGGAGCAATTGAGAATTGTCGCTGGGCGAATGTTGTTTTTGTTGGGGGAATTACACATTTTAGGTGTGAATATTTTGTTGTCTTTGTGTTTTTTATTCATATGTATATAAGAATAGTCTTAATGTATAATTGACGAATATCTAGGATTTAAATTTTTTTTTAAATGACTGACGGGTGTGACAGTGAAATGTAATGAGCATTTCCCTCTGTTGATACCTAATTAGTACAACTTAATTAACTAAATAAAAATCATACTATGATGACTTTCTTTTGTGTAATCGATAATTTTTTGTATATCCATGTATATAGTCTTATAGTATGCATAAATTAATGGTTTGTGTGGATATTTAAATGCCTATTCTGATTAAAAACTACTAATGTACTAAGTTTTTAACCCGTGACGTGGTGAACAAAACTCATGTAATGTCCCTTGGATCAACATTTTTCAAAACGACGTAAACGTAAAAGACACTTTTTTTAAATTATCAATTACAATTACAAATCAAACATTAGCAAACATAAATAAAACAGGTATTATTTCACTGTTGGCGTGAGACTTCAAAATTCCTTTAAAAAACAAACAGTTTGGGAGGGGTTTGTGTACCGCTACCCCGGAAACCACGTATTGGATAACCATCTGCCATAGGTCACCCCAAGTGGTTCGCTATGTGACCGGGTTCATCGGGTGAGGTATGTTCAATATGTCACAAGCTGCGCGGCGTGCCAGATAGGGAAAGTCTGCTTTGGGGAGACTCGTTGACATCTCCAACTGGTCTCTTGTCCCATCGCCTTGTACCGCAGTGGGAGGGGTTTGTGTACCGCCACCCCGGAAACCATGTATTGGATAACCATCTGCCATAGGTCACCCCAAGTGGTTCGCTATGTGACCGGGTTCATCGGGTGAGGTATGTTCAATATGTCACAAGCTGCGCGGCGTGCCAGATAGGGAAAGTCTGCTTTGGGGAGACTCGTTGACATCTCCAACTGGTCTCTTGTCCCATCGCCTTGTACCGCAGTGGGAGGGGTTTGTGTACCGCCACCCCGGAAACCATGTATTGGATAACCATCTGCCATAGGTCACCCCAAGTGGTTCGCTATGTGACCGGGTTCATCGGGTGAGGTATGTTCAATATGTCACAAGCTGCGCGGCGTGCCAGATAGGGAAAGTCTGCTTTGGGGAGACTCGTTGACATCTCCAACTGGTCTCTTGTCCCATCGCCTTGTACCGCAGTGGGAGGGGTTTGTGTACCGCCACCCCGGAAACTATGTATTGGATAACCAACCCATCTGCCATAGGTCACCCCAAGTGGTTCGCTATGTGACCGGGTTCATCGGGTGAGGTATGTTCAATATGTCACAAGCTGCGCGGCGTGCCAGATAGGGAAAGTCTGCTTTGGGGAGACTCGTTGACATCTCCAACTGGTCTCTTGTCCCATCGCCTTGTACCGCAGTGGGAGGGGTTTGTGTACCGCCACCCCGGAAACCATGTATTGGATAACCATCTGCCATAGGTCACCCCAAGTGGTTCGCTATGTGACCGGGTTCATCGGGTGAGGTATGTTCAATATGTCACAAGCTGCGCGGCGTGCCAGATAGGGAAAGTCTGCTTTGGGGAGACTCGTTGACATCTCCAACTGGTCTCTTGTCCCATCGCCTTGTACCGCAGTGGGAGGGGTTTGTGTACCGCCACCCCGGAAACCATGTATTGGATAACCATCTGTCATAGGTCACCCCAAGTGGTTCGCTATGTGACCGGGTTCATCAGGTGAAGTATGTTCAATATGTCACAAGCTGCGCGGCGTGCCAGATAGGGAAAGTCTGCTTTGGGGAGACTCGTTGACATCTCCAACTGGTCTCTTGTCCCATCGCCTTGTACCGCAGTGGGAGGGGTTTGTGTACCGCCACCCCGGAAACCATGTATTGGATAACCATCTGCCATAGGTCACCCCAAGTGGTTCGCTATGTGACCGGGTTCATCGGGTGAGGTATGTTCAATATGTCACAAGCCGCGCGGCGTGCCAGATAGGGAAAGTCTGCTTTGGGGAGACTCGTTGACATCTCCAACTGGTCTCTTGTCCCATCGCCTTGTACCGCAGTGGGAGGGGTTTGTGTACCGCCACCCCGGAAACCATGTATTGGATAACCATCTGCCATAGGTCACCCCAAGTGGTTCGCTATGTGACCGGGTTCATCGGGTGAGGTATGTTCAATATGTCACAAGCTGCGTGGCGTGCCAGATAGGGAAAGTCTGCTTTGGGGAGACTCGTTGACATCTCCAACTGGTCTCTTGTCCCATCGCCTTGTACCGCAGTGGGAGGGGTTTGTGTACCGCCACCCCGGAAACCATGTATTGGATAACCAACCCATCTGCCATAGGTCACCCCAAGTGGTTCGCTATGTGACCGGGTTCATCGGGTGAGGTATGTTCAATATGTCACAAGCTGCGCGGCGTGCCAGATAGGGAAAGTCTGCTTTGGGGAGACTCGTTGACATCTCCAACTGGTCTCTTGTCCCATCGCCTTGTACCGCAGTGGGAGGGGTTTGTGTACCGCCACCCCGGAAACCATGTATTGGATAACCATCTGCCATAGGTCACCCCAAGTGGTTCGCTATGTGACCGGGTTCATCGGGTGAGGTATGTTCAATATGTCACAAGCTGCGCGGCGTGCCAGATAGGGAAAGTCTGCTTTGGGGAGACTCGTTGACATCTTCAACTGGTCTCTTGTCCCATGGCCTTGTACCGCAGTGGGAGGGGTTTGTGTACCGCCACCCCGGAAACCATGTATTGGATAACCAACCCATCTGCCATAGGTCACCCCAAGTGGTTCGCTATGTGACCGGGTTCATCGGGTGAGGTATGTTCAATATGTCACAAGCTGCACGGCGTGCCAGATAGGGAAAGTCTGCTTTGGGGAGACTCGTTGACATCTCCAACTGGTCTCTTGTCCCATCGCCTTGTACCGCAGTGGGAGGGGTTTGTGTACCGCCACCCCGGAAACCATGTATTGGATAACCATCTGCCATAGGTCACCCCAAGTGGTTCGCTATGTGACCGGGTTCATCGGGTGAGGTATGTTCAATATGTCACAAGCTGCGCGGCGTGCCAGATAGGGAAAGTCTGCTTTGGGGAGACTCGTTGACATCTCCAACTGGTCTCTTGTCCCATCGCCTTGTACCGCAGTGGGAGGGGTTTGTGTACCGCCACCCCGGAAACCATGTATTGGATAACCATCTGCCATAGGTCACCCCAAGTGGTTCGCTATGTGACCGGGTTCATCGGGTGAGGTATGTTCAATATGTCACAAGCTGCGCGGCGTGCCAGATAGGGAAAGTCTGCTTTGGGGAGACTCGTTGACATCTCCAACTGGTCTCTTGTCCCATCGCCTTGTACCGCAGTGGGAGGGGTTTGTGTACCGCCACCCCGGAAACCATGTATTGGATAACCATCTGCCATAGGTCACCCCAAGTGGTTCGCTATGTGACCGGGTTCATTGGGTGAGGTATGTTCAATATGTCACAAGCCGCGCGGCGTGCCAGATAGGGAAAGTCTGCTTTGGGGAGACTCGTTGACATCTCCAACTGGTCTCTTGTCCCATCGCCTTGTACCGCAGTGGGAGGGGTTTGTGTACCGCCACCCCGGAAACCATGTATTGGATAACCATCTGCCATAGGTCACCCCAAGTGGTTCGCTATGTGACCGGGTTCATCGGGTGAGGTATGTTCAATATGTCACAAGCTGCGTGGCGTGCCAGATAGGGAAAGTCTGCTTTGGGGAGACTCGTTGACATCTCCAACTGGTCTCTTGTCCCATCGCCTTGTACCGCAGTGGGAGGGGTTTGTGTACCGCCACCCCGGAAACCATGTATTGGATAACCAACCCATCTGCCATAGGTCACCCCAAGTGGTTCGCTATGTGACCGGGTTCATCGGGTGAGGTATGTTCAATATGTCACAAGCTGCGCGGCGTGCCAGATAGGGAAAGTCTGCTTTGGGGAGACTCGTTGACATCTCCAACTGGTCTCTTGTCCCATCGCCTTGTACCGCAGTGGGAGGGGTTTGTGTACCGCCACCCCGGAAACCATGTATTGGATAACCATCTGCCATAGGTCACCCCAAGTGGTTCGCTATGTGACCGGGTTCATCGGGTGAGGTATGTTCAATATGTCACAAGCTGCGCGGCGTGCCAGATAGGGAAAGTCTGCTTTGGGGAGACTCGTTGACATCTCCAACTGGTCTCTTGTCCCATCGCCTTGTACCGCAGTGGGAGGGGTTTGTGTACCGCCACCCCGGAAACCATGTATTGGATAACCATCTGCCATAGGTCACCCCAAGTGGTTCGCTATGTGACCGGGTTCATCGGGTGAGGTATGTTCAATATGTCACAAGCTGCGCGGCGTGCCAGATAGGGAAAGTCTGCTTTGTGGAGACTCGTTGACATCTCCAACTGGTCTCTTGTCCCATCGCCTTGTACCGCAGTGGGAGGGGTTTGTGTACCGCCACCCCGGAAACCATGTATTGGATAACCATCTGCCATAGGTCACCCCAAGTGGTTCGCTATGTGACCGGGTTCATCGGGTGAGGTATGTTCAATATGTCACAAGCTGCGCGGCGTGCCAGATAGGGAAAGTCTGCTTTGGGGAGACTCGTTGACATCTCCAACTGGTTTCTTGTCCCATCGCCTTGTACCGCAGTGGGAGGGGTTTGTGTACCGCCACCCCGGAAACCATGTATTGGATAACCATCTGCCATAGGTTACCCCAAGTGGTTCGCTATGTGACCGGGTTCATCGGGTGAGGTATGTTCAATATGTCACAAGCTGCGCGGCGTGCCAGATAGGGAAAGTCTGCTTTGGGGAGACTCGTTGACATCTCCAACTGGTCTCTTGTCCCATCGCCTTGTACCGCAGTGGGAGGGGTTTGTGTACCGCCACCCCGGAAACCATGTATTGGATAACCATCTGCCATAGGTCACCCCAAGTGGTTCGCTATGTGACCGGGTTCATCAGGTGAAGTATGTTCAATATGTCACAAGCTGCGCGGCGTGCCAGATAGGGAAAGTCTGCTTTGGGGAGACTCGTTGACATCTTCAACTGGTCTCTTGTCCCATCGCCTTGTACCACAGTGGGAGGGGTTTGTGTACCGCCACCCCGGAAACCATGTATTGGATAACCAACCCATCTGCCATAGGTCACCCCAAGTGGTTCGCTATGTGACCGGGTTCATCGGGTGAGGTATGTTCAATATGTCACAAGCTGCGCGGCGTGCCAGATAGGGAAAGTCTGCTTTGGGGAGACTCGTTGACATCTCCAACTGGTCTCTTGTCCCATCGCCTTGTACCGCAGTGGGAGGGGTTTGTGTACCGCCACCCCGGAAACCATGTATTGGATAACCATCTGCCATAGGTCACCCCAAGTGGTTCGCTATGTGACCGGGTTCATTGGGTGAGGTATGTTCAATATGTCACAAGCCGCGCGGCGTGCCAGATAGGGAAAGTCTGCTTTGGGGAGACTCGTTGACATCTCCAACTGGTCTCTTGTCCCATCGCCTTGTACCGCAGTGGGAGGGGTTTGTGTACCGCCACCCCGGAAACCATGTATTGGATAACCATCTGCCATAGGTCACCCCAAGTGGTTCGCTATGTGACCGGGTTCATCGGGTGAGGTATGTTCAATATGTCACAAGCCGCGCGGCGTGCCAGATAGGGAAAGTCTGCTTTGGGGAGACTCGTTGACATCTCCAACTGGTCTCTTGTCCCATCGCCTTGTACCGCAGTGGGAGGGGTTTGTGTACCGCCACCCCGGAAACCATGTATTGGATAACCAACCCATCTGCCATAGGTCACCCCAAGTGGTTCGCTATGTGACCGGGTTCATCGGGTGAGGTATGTTCAATATGTCACAAGCTGCGCGGCGTGCCAGATAGGGAAAGTCTGCTTTGTGGAGACTCGTTGACATCTCCAACTGGTCTCTTGTCCCATCGCCTTGTACCGCAGTGGGAGGGGTTTGTGTACCGCCACCCCGGAAACCATGTATTGGATAACCATCTGCCATAGGTCACCCCAAGTGGTTCGCTATGTGACCGGGTTCATCGGGTGAGGTATGTTCAATATGTCACAAGCTGCGCGGCGTGCCAGATAGGGAAAGTCTGCTTTGGGGAGACTCGTTGACATCTCCAACTGGTCTCTTGTCCCATCGCCTTGTACCGCAGTGGGAGGGGTTTGTGTACCGCCACCCCGGAAACCATGTATTGGATAACCATCTGCCATAGGTCACCCCAAGTGGTTCGCTATGTGACCGGGTTCATCGGGTGAGGTATGTTCAATATGTCACAAGCTGCGCGGCGTGCCAGATAGGGAAAGTCTGCTTTGGGGAGACTCGTTGACATCTCCAACTGGTCTCTTGTCCCATCGCCTTGTACCGCAGTGGGAGGGGTTTGTGTACCGCCACCCCGGAAACCATGTATTGGATAACCATCTGCCATAGGTCACCCCAAGTGGTTCGCTATGTGACCGGGTTCATCAGGTGAAGTATGTTCAATATGTCACAAGCTGCGCGGCGTGCCAGATAGGGAAAGTCTGCTTTGGGGAGACTCGTTGACATCTTCAACTGGTCTCTTGTCCCATCGCCTTGTACCACAGTGGGAGGGGTTTGTGTACCGCCACCCCGGAAACCATGTATTGGATAACCAACCCATCTGCCATAGGTCACCCCAAGTGGTTCGCTATGTGACCGGGTTCATCGGGTGAGGTATGTTCAATATGTCACAAGCTGCGCGGCGTGCCAGATAGGGAAAATCTGCTTTGGGGAGACTCGTTGACATTTCCAACTGGTCTCTTGTCCCATCGCCTTGTACCGCAGTGGGAGGGGTTTGTGTACCGCCACCCCGGAAACCATGTATTGGATAACCATCTGCCATAGGTCACCCCAAGTGGTTCGCTATGTGACCGGGTTCATCGGGTGAGGTATGTTCAATATGTCACAAGCTGCGCGGCGTGCCAGATAGGGAAAGTCTGCTTTGGGGAGACTCGTTGACATCTCCAACTGGTCTCTTGTCCCATCGCCTTGTACCGCAGTGGGTGGGGTTTGTGTACCGCCACCCCGGAAACCATGTATTGGATAACCATCTGCCATAGGTCACCCCAAGTGGTTCGCTATGTGACCGGGTTCATCAGGTGAAGTATGTTCAATATGTCACAAGCTGCGCGGCGTGCCAGATAGGGAAAGTCTGCTTTGGGGAGACTCGTTGACATCTCCAACTGGTCTCTTGTCCCATCGCCTTGCACTGCAGTGGGAGGGGTTTGTGTACCGCCACCCCGGAAACCATGTATTGGATAACCATCTGCCATAGGTCACCCCAAGTGGTTCGCTATGTGACCGGGTTCATTGGGTGAGGTATGTTCAATATGTCACAAGCTGCGCGGCGTGCCAGATAGGGAAAGTCTGCTTTGGGGAGACTCGTTGACATCTCCAACTGGTCTCTTGTCCCATCGCCTTGTACCGCAGTGGGAGGGGTTTGTGTACCGCCACCCCGGAAACCATGTATTGGATAACCATCTGCCATAGGTCACCCCAAGTGGTTCGCTATGTGACCGGGTTCATTGGGTGAGGTATGTTCAATATGTCACAAGCCGCGCGGCGTGCCAGATAGGGAAAGTCTGCTTTGGGGAGACTCGTTGACATCTCCAACTGGTCTCTTGTCCCATCGCCTTGTACCGCAGTGGGAGGGGTTTGTGTACCGCCACCCCGGAAACCATGTATTGGATAACCATCTGCCATAGGTCACCCCAAGTGGTTCGCTATGTGACCGGGTTCATCGGGTGAGGTATGTTCAATATGTCACAAGCTGCGTGGCGTGCCAGATAGGGAAAGTCTGCTTTGGGGAGACTCGTTGACATCTCCAACTGGTCTCTTGTCCCATCGCCTTGTACCGCAGTGGGAGGGGTTTGTGTACCGCCACCCCGGAAACCATGTATTGGATAACCAACCCATCTGCCATAGGTCACCCCAAGTGGTTCGCTATGTGACCGGGTTCATCGGGTGAGGTATGTTCAATATGTCACAAGCTGCGCGGCGTGCCAGATAGGGAAAGTCTGCTTTGGGGAGACTCGTTGACATCTCCAACTGGTCTCTTGTCCCATCGCCTTGTACCGCAGTGGGAGGGGTTTGTGTACCGCCACCCCGGAAACCATGTATTGGATAACCATCTGCCATAGGTCACCCCAAGTGGTTCGCTATGTGACCGGGTTCATCGGGTGAGGTATGTTCAATATGTCACAAGCTGCGCGGCGTGCCAGATAGGGAAAGTCTGCTTTGGGGAGACTCGTTGACATCTCCAACTGGTCTCTTGTCCCATCGCCTTGTACCGCAGTGGGAGGGGTTTGTGTACCGCCACCCCGGAAACCATGTATTGGATAACCATCTGCCATAGGTCACCCCAAGTGGTTCGCTATGTGACCGGGTTCATCGGGTGAGGTATGTTCAATATGTCACAAGCTGCGCGGCGTGCCAGATAGGGAAAGTCTGCTTTGTGGAGACTCGTTGACATCTCCAACTGGTCTCTTGTCCCATCGCCTTGTACCGCAGTGGGAGGGGTTTGTGTACCGCCACCCCGGAAACCATGTATTGGATAACCATCTGCCATAGGTCACCCCAAGTGGTTCGCTATGTGACCGGGTTCATCGGGTGAGGTATGTTCAATATGTCACAAGCTGCGCGGCGTGCCAGATAGGGAAAGTCTGCTTTGGGGAGACTCGTTGACATCTCCAACTGGTTTCTTGTCCCATCGCCTTGTACCGCAGTGGGAGGGGTTTGTGTACCGCCACCCCGGAAACCATGTATTGGATAACCATCTGCCATAGGTCACCCCAAGTGGTTCGCTATGTGACCGGGTTCATCGGGTGAGGTATGTTCAATATGTCACAAGCTGCGCGGCGTGCCAGATAGGGAAAGTCTGCTTTGGGGAGACTCGTTGACATCTCCAACTGGTCTCTTGTCCCATCGCCTTGTACCGCAGTGGGAGGGGTTTGTGTACCGCCACCCCGGAAACCATGTATTGGATAACCATCTGCCATAGGTCACCCCAAGTGGTTCGCTATGTGACCGGGTTCATCAGGTGAAGTATGTTCAATATGTCACAAGCTGCGCGGCGTGCCAGATAGGGAAAGTCTGCTTTGGGGAGACTCGTTGACATCTTCAACTGGTCTCTTGTCCCATCGCCTTGTACCACAGTGGGAGGGGTTTGTGTACCGCCACCCCGGAAACCATGTATTGGATAACCAACCCATCTGCCATAGGTCACCCCAAGTGGTTCGCTATGTGACCGGGTTCATCGGGTGAGGTATGTTCAATATGTCACAAGCTGCGCGGCGTGCCAGATAGGGAAAGTCTGCTTTGGGGAGACTCGTTGACATCTCCAACTGGTCTCTTGTCCCATCGCCTTGTACCGCAGTGGGAGGGGTTTGTGTACCGCCACCCCGGAAACCATGTATTGGATAACCATCTGCCATAGGTCACCCCAAGTGGTTCGCTATGTGACCGGGTTCATTGGGTGAGGTATGTTCAATATGTCACAAGCCGCGCGGCGTGCCAGATAGGGAAAGTCTGCTTTGGGGAGACTCGTTGACATCTCCAACTGGTCTCTTGTCCCATCGCCTTGTACCGCAGTGGGAGGGGTTTGTGTACCGCCACCCCGGAAACCATGTATTGGATAACCATCTGCCATAGGTCACCCCAAGTGGTTCGCTATGTGACCGGGTTCATCGGGTGAGGTATGTTCAATATGTCACAAGCCGCGCGGCGTGCCAGATAGGGAAAGTCTGCTTTGGGGAGACTCGTTGACATCTCCAACTGGTCTCTTGTCCCATCGCCTTGTACCGCAGTGGGAGGGGTTTGTGTACCGCCACCCCGGAAACCATGTATTGGATAACCAACCCATCTGCCATAGGTCACCCCAAGTGGTTCGCTATGTGACCGGGTTCATCGGGTGAGGTATGTTCAATATGTCACAAGCTGCGCGGCGTGCCAGATAGGGAAAGTCTGCTTTGTGGAGACTCGTTGACATCTCCAACTGGTCTCTTGTCCCATCGCCTTGTACCGCAGTGGGAGGGGTTTGTGTACCGCCACCCCGGAAACCATGTATTGGATAACCATCTGCCATAGGTCACCCCAAGTGGTTCGCTATGTGACCGGGTTCATCGGGTGAGGTATGTTCAATATGTCACAAGCTGCGCGGCGTGCCAGATAGGGAAAGTCTGCTTTGGGGAGACTCGTTGACATCTCCAACTGGTCTCTTGTCCCATCGCCTTGTACCGCAGTGGGAGGGGTTTGTGTACCGCCACCCCGGAAACCATGTATTGGATAACCATCTGCCATAGGTCACCCCAAGTGGTTCGCTATGTGACCGGGTTCATCGGGTGAGGTATGTTCAATATGTCACAAGCTGCGCGGCGTGCCAGATAGGGAAAGTCTGCTTTGGGGAGACTCGTTGACATCTCCAACTGGTCTCTTGTCCCATCGCCTTGTACCGCAGTGGGAGGGGTTTGTGTACCGCCACCCCGGAAACCATGTATTGGATAACCATCTGCCATAGGTCACCCCAAGTGGTTCGCTATGTGACCGGGTTCATCAGGTGAAGTATGTTCAATATGTCACAAGCTGCGCGGCGTGCCAGATAGGGAAAGTCTGCTTTGGGGAGACTCGTTGACATCTTCAACTGGTCTCTTGTCCCATCGCCTTGTACCACAGTGGGAGGGGTTTGTGTACCGCCACCCCGGAAACCATGTATTGGATAACCAACCCATCTGCCATAGGTCACCCCAAGTGGTTCGCTATGTGACCGGGTTCATCGGGTGAGGTATGTTCAATATGTCACAAGCTGCGCGGCGTGCCAGATAGGGAAAATCTGCTTTGGGGAGACTCGTTGACATTTCCAACTGGTCTCTTGTCCCATCGCCTTGTACCGCAGTGGGAGGGGTTTGTGTACCGCCACCCCGGAAACCATGTATTGGATAACCATCTGCCATAGGTCACCCCAAGTGGTTCGCTATGTGACCGGGTTCATCGGGTGAGGTATGTTCAATATGTCACAAGCTGCGCGGCGTGCCAGATAGGGAAAGTCTGCTTTGGGGAGACTCGTTGACATCTCCAACTGGTCTCTTGTCCCATCGCCTTGTACCGCAGTGGGTGGGGTTTGTGTACCGCCACCCCGGAAACCATGTATTGGATAACCATCTGCCATAGGTCACCCCAAGTGGTTCGCTATGTGACCGGGTTCATCAGGTGAAGTATGTTCAATATGTCACAAGCTGCGCGGCGTGCCAGATAGGGAAAGTCTGCTTTGGGGAGACTCGTTGACATCTCCAACTGGTCTCTTGTCCCATCGCCTTGCACTGCAGTGGGAGGGGTATGCAGAGGCGGATTTGCCCTTAGGCCTATGTAGGCCCGGGTCTAGGGCGGCCAGATATTAAGGGCGGCCAATCGTGACAAAAAAGTCACAGATGATAACTAGAAATTACTTCCTAAGTACCTAAATATTGTTCGTACGAAATAGCGATATGCAAGAGCGTGTTCACACACAGCACACAGCGCGCCCCCACGCCCCGCAGCCGCCCTCGCCACACCTATCATGGCTCCGTCGCTCGCCCGCTCGAGTATTTCCAATCCCTACCGTGATTCAGTTGCGCTAGTGACTGAACCGCGTTAGGTATTGTTATGCAAAATAGCGTGTTCACACACAGAGCTGATGTGATGCTGTGTGGAGGGTCTTTTTAAGGAAGGGAAGGATAGGAAGTTCTGAAAAGGAAAATGTATGAGGGGTGGGTAGGAATCTGGGGATTAGTGTGTCCAGGAGTGACATACGTATGAATACATCCCTTCAACTGCGGTGCAAGGCGATTGGTCAAGATAGTCCGGCTGGAAAAGTCAAAGGCCTCCCTCACCCAGTCTCTCTCGATCCGGCCCGCCACGCAGCAGGTGGGCAGACGTATCCGCCGCTAAGACCTGGACAAATCTCACCCCATGAACCATGAATGATAATGGCAGGAAAATTAAAACGGTTTTGACCCTAGGAACTTACTGAAAAGTCTGGATACTCCTGGTCAATATGATGGGTACTGAGAAAGGGGCGGCTACATGGTCTGGGGCCTAGGGCGGCCAAGACTGCAAATCCGCCTCTGGGGATATGCCCATGGTCATAGTCCGTCACTCCTGGACACACTGATCCCAAGATTCCTACCCAACCCACATACCTTTTACCTTCCCAGAATTCCTTTCTTTCCTCAAAAAACTATGGTCTATTTCATACAAGTTAAAGTCCGTTCCGAAAGGTGCTAGGAGGTATCAAAGAGTCAAAATTCTTTATTCGTGTGCGCCCGCGATAGATTTGTTTGACCCAGAACATTACCGAACGTATTTTGGTGATAAATTAGCTCTATATCTGTTTTAAAACTTCATTTTATTTTCAAATTTTAAATTTTAAACTGTTATTTTCAAGTTTAAAAATACTTTATTCAATGGTACGTATCATACATATTACCAAGCCATAAATGTATTATTCAATAGATGTATTATTTCAAGTCGATAGTGTAGTAGGCACTCGTTGTTATTTTTTAAGATTACTTTTAAACTTCATAAACAAATAATTTTGCTAGTTCTTTTCGAAATGGTTTTCTAGATGCAATCTTTTAAAATAACTTGACTCTATATCCAATACATAAGTTTCTGTTATTATGACTCTACGTGGTTTCCTACATGGACTCTTCATACTATACTTCCTACATGGACTCTACACGACTCTACATGGCTTCCTACATGGACTCTTCATACTATACTTCCTACATGGACTCTACACGACTCTACATGGCTTCCTACATGGACTCTACACGACTCTACATGGCTTCCTGGTCGTCCCCGACATCTTCTTCCATTCGCATTCGCGTCATATGTTCTCCTTACACTCCTTTCTTCGCTCTACATGCCCAAACCATCTTAGCGCCCCTTTCTTAATCTAACTCATTACGCTTACATCAGACTTGCATTATTTGCGAATCACCGCATTTCTCACCCGAACGTACATGGTTTTAGCCACAGACATAGGAATTAATAGACGAGAAGATAATGGCGAGGGGTAAAATCAACTGTTGAAGAACGAAGGGGGTAAGGCTGACTGTGATTCGTCAATAAATCAATCTGACAGTAAATAGGCATCTAGCATTTTAATATCACCATTTAGTTCTTAAAAGTAAAATCTGCTTTTGAATGAATAGACATTTTTACATGGGAGCGCAAATTACTCGCCACGTTATGAACTAATTTGCGAAGTCCAAATTCGGCAAAGTAAGGCAGCTTCTATTTTCAGAGTCGTAGTTAGTTTCAGAGTATTTAGTTAAGACACTTTTACAAATGTTTCATAATTTACTTACCCCAGTAAACAACGATGAGCACACTTGAGAATCGCTACATTGTGATGTGATAGTATATGTTTCTTAAACTGATCCATATAATACGGTGTGAATAAGCTTAAAATAAAGTAAAATAATGCTTACTTATGGAATGTAATACGACAATTGGGTTTATTCTCTTTTTCACATCTATTTTTACAAGTTTTCATATCACAAGTCAACATTTTGCAGTGTTATTTCGTAAAATGAACCGATGATGCCTCGACCATAGTTCGCACAAGAATGATGACGTCACGTTTTCAAATTTCACTTGAGGCCATACGCGAGCACAGCCGGCTCCAATGGAACCGGTATGGGGAGTGGGGATAATACGCTTTTAATCACTTGGGGCAGGTCTACTAATATTCATATGTCTATGGTTTTAGCACACATACGCCTCGGGGAACTTATTTCCTCAGCATTCAGTCAGCATTACAATAGTCAATGTACAAAATAAATGTCGGTCCTGCCCGTTTAACATTTAGCGCTTGTTAAAATGTATTATTGTAAAAAAAACTTGGTTTTTCCTTGTTGATTTATAATGTTATAAGTGGGAAATTTTGTTTAGAGATAAACAGTTCCGGAATATTGAATACTTGGGAAGTTCCAATCCATTATTAAAAACTATTATGTAAAAGATGTAATCTATCACCAATTTAACATTTTTTATCTGTTTCCTCGAGATTTTATGATAAACGTAGGCGTTATCAGTAAATCAGATTAATTGACCACATATAAAACATGGTTTTTTCTGTCACTCATCATCAGTTCACTGAAAACGTTTCAAGATGAAAGCCGTGACAATTGTTGTTCTCTTCGGAGTGTTGACCGTCGGTAAGTTTGTGGAATATTGATTCCTCTTTGAATATAGATTAATAATTTAAATAAATAGACTTAAAATCAACAATTAAAGTAGATGCCTACTAGTCTAGTTTTTTAAACCATGAATAATGAAGTCGTGGCCTAATTTTTATTTTGATGTACCTACAACAAATGTACTTATTATATTTAAAGAGTTATTAAGGGCAGTAAAATTAGTTTTGCGATATGTTCTTATTCAGATGCCGAGTTAAAAATAATTATGTAAAATTCCATCGAAAGAAAAAAATCGCAAAGTATGCTCCGAAAACTGTAAAACACACCTGGTTCTGTTATTTCACATACTACACGAATAATTAAATTCACAGTGATTCTTTTATTTCACATGATACACGAATGATTAAATTCACAGTGGTTCTTTTATTTCACATGATACACGAATGATTAAATTCACAGTGGTTCTTTTATTTCACATGATACACGAATGATTAAATTCACAGTGGTTCTTTTATTTCACATGATACACGAATGATTAAATTCACAGTCGTTCTATTATTTCACATGCCACACTAATGATTAAATTCACAGGGGTTCTGTTATTTCACATGTAACACTAATGATTAAATTCACAGCGGTTCTTTTATTTCACATGATACACGAATGATTAAATTCACAGTCGTTCTATTATTTCACATGCCACACTAATGATTAAATTCACAGTCGTTCTATTATTTCACATGCTAGGAATGATTAAATTTATAGTGGTTCTGGTATTTCACATGCCATACGAATCTCAGTGTTCTATGCTAACTCAACACAGTGACTATTCAACACACCTTTAAAAAGTGATATAAAGTCATTAAAAACGATGGAAAAAAATCCTAACCTTACCTACTTAACCCAGTTAATAAAGTTTTTGTTTCATCTCTTTCCATGACTTTATATTACTTTATAAAGATGTGATGAATTATCATTTTGATGATTTATCCGGTCACCGAATCTCAGATATCAAGAGATTCAGATCAGATGTCGCTTATATAAATATAAGCGCGCTCCCTTTACCATTCATATTTACATATGTCCCTTTCAAATCATCTTCAGTAATATTTTTATTCTTGTTGAACGCTTATAACAGAGACTTAATTGCAAGATGTACGTTAATTTGTTTTAAACCACCTGGTAGTATCTTTCCATCGTCAGAACAGTATTAACGATAAACTCATCAGTGTGTTGTGTTTTCTAGCTATTGCAATTCCTGCACCAGTTCAGGGCAGATTTGTTGCGGAGACTGACGTTATTCTCAACCTATATACCAGGTAAGGCTTTAGTAGGAAATCGTAGCTTAGTAATTATTAGTTAAATTTTTGTGAATTATTTATCATATATTTCATTTATCTCATTTTTAAACGAGTGTTTTTTCCGTTTCTTCAGAAATAATCCCAACGTACCCCAAGCTTTACAAAATGGCGACGTTCAGATCTTAACCGACTCAAACTTCCAGCTGGATAAACCTTTGAAGGTCTTTTCTCATGGATGGACAGATCGGCCTAATTTTGACAATTTAGTTGAAGGTAATAATTATTATATTTTCATCATTAAAATGCCAGGATTTCTTTTTATTTACACCCTGTAAAAGACAAAACTTAAATGACCCTAATAATATAACATCAGAAATAAGTTTTGAACAAGACAGCCACATTGGCTGCCAGCGTTTGGACACTTCAACACGGTTTAGCTGTTCCAGTTTTCCTGGCCTGTGGAGCATAACGGTGGAGTATTTAACACGATTCACCTACTACTTCAGCTTTAGAGCATTTGTCGTGATTTACAATTCCAGTTTTCCTGACTGGCGGAGTGTTAAACGTGATTTACTATTTATTCTAGCTTTCCTGGCCCGTAGAGTATATATCATGATTTACTGTTCAGCATGATTTTCTATTCCAGCTTTCCTGGCTTTTGGAGACTTTAACGTGGTGCTCGTAAACTGGACGGCCGGCACGGGGGGCGAAGAGGTTGACGTTGTTGCCAAAGCCCCCTTGGTGGGCAAATTTGTAGCCTCTTTCCTGGACTGGTTATCCACTCTCGGTCTCCCCTTCTCCCAAATCCATATCATCGGGCACAGTCTGGGCTGCCACGTGACCGGCTGGATTGGAAGGAGCTGCAAGCTGGGCCAAGTCGATTACGTTACTGGTAAATAAAAGGAACATGTTATTTTTTATAAATTAACTAGTGGTCCCGGGAAAACGTTGTCCTGCCTCAGACCGCCTTCTATGTAGAATGCATTTGACATAGAATACACGCTCAAGTCACATCCATAGTAGAGATTGTTATGACGTTTCAATTGATATCAGTCATTTCAGCAGATTATGATTTTTCTTCAGTATGATAGAAAATAAGTAAAAAAGTTACCGGTAGGTATATACCGCTATACCCGTCGAGATGTGCCAAAATGCGGCCGAAAACTGCAAAAATCGCCATCTTCAATGTATCGCTGCTGGGGGCCATCATCTTTCAGATGTCATCTTCAGGACTCGGTGCATAAAACGGCATGATGTACCGAATAAAATAAAATAAACTTCATTCCTCTAAGTTGCGTCATTATTCGTACCACTTAAATTCTTGGATCGGATCGTGTATAAAGTTAAAATAACGGAAGAGTCTGTATGAAACGATAATCGTAACTGTTTCCTAAAGTGTGTGGTCAAGACAGAGTAATGTGACTTTTAAAACTTTTTGCGTGCCCATGGTGGAACCTTCTGACATAATATCTAGTTATTTATTAAGAAGTTATTAAGAACCGAGCGGACACCGACATTTTGCACACTTGACCTTCAAAATAATATAAGTCACTGTCCGTATTTGATTTCAAATCACTCTTCCCAGGCAACTCTAGGACTTTAAATAGTAAAGTACAAAAGTTTCCGCAATTTATGTCAACAGCAAAAAGTAAATCACTTACATGAAATAAATTGAAAATTTCAACAATCCGCTGATAAACCGTTCTAGAAATGAGCTTTTCTTTGCAGGTCTTGATCCATCCAAGAAATTCTGGGAGGATTCTCCAGACAAGATAAACGCAGGAGATGGGAAATATGTGGAGATTATCCACACCAACACGCACTACCACGCCCTAATCCTCCCCACCGGTACAGCCGACTTCTACCCCAACGGAGGAACCAACAACCCCGGGTGTAACGGCAACGATGACTGCGACCACGTCAGGGCCATACAGTTCTTCGAGGACTCTATCGGCTCCAATGGGGGATTCGTGGCACAAAAGTGCAACAACTATGACGAGATTGTTAGTTTAAGCTGCTCCAATATTAGCACCTCCTACATGGGCGGGACTGGACCAGCAAAAACCATGTAAGTCATCTTCATGTTTTTGTCTTCACTTCACTTTATGTTATTTGTTTATATGAAACAGACAGCTCATACATAAGTAAAGTGCGCTAACTTTGGGATGTGATTCTACATGATGGTAGAAGTAAAATTGATAATGTCAGGCAGCATTACCTAATTGACGCAGCATTTCCACAAATGTTCCTATTATCGAGAAATTCATTATTGCCATTTCGAAAAACTCTAAGCCAGATCGACTTCCGGCACGAAAATCTCTCTACTCTCTCTCTCTCTCTTGCATCTCTCTCTTACGACAAGACTGACAAACTTTTTTTTAAAATACCAAAAGTAGAAGTGATTTTCTCAAGTAATTATGCTGTACAATTTTCAGTTACCTGAATTCTCTTTTAATGGAAAACGTAAAAATCAAATCTGTCTCTCTGAAGAAACACATGATGCTGCTACACAAACTTTACTGTCCTCATTTTAAAATAATAAAATTAAAATGCGTACATTAATTAAAAAAATATTACGATTTCTTTCAGTTCCGGGGTTTACTACTTGACGACCAACGCCGAGAAGCCGTTCTATCAAGGATGAAGAATATATTTATTTATACACAAATTGATTTACTTGTTTGTCTATTATATTCTTGCCCGAAAAATAAATGTGACTAATAAAAATAATTAACCGTCAATAACTCAATAGCTTTGATATTTATTTCAACAACATTTTCAAGAAAAAAGTGTAAGTACCATAAAAAAATTCAAAATGAAAGGAGGCCAGCCAACGGCACTCGGTGTTCCCAAGCGATCACCCATCCAAGTACTGACCGCGCCCAATGATGCTTCATTTCGGTGATCGGACGAGAACCGGTGTGTTCAACATTGTATGGTCGTTGGCAAAAAATTGGAAAGAAAAAACGTACTTCTAGTACAAAATACGCACTTTACACCTTCAAGATCTTTGGCAAGGACCGTAATTTTTTACTCTTATTTATCTGAATCAATTTATAAAATATTGGAAAGTTTCATGAAAAGCAATATAATGTATTTTTAATAAATGGAGGCGTTGTAACACCATCTATTGCATTATTTTTCAACTGCCAGGGAAATTTCAAATACAAGCTTTATTTTCACATGCATAGATGGCGATAATCTCGTAGCCCGAGCAAGAGTCTTCATAATAATATATTTATTTTGATTTTCGTCTGATTGTGGGTAAGAAATATGCCTGAAGAGTAAATTGAATTCAATTCAGATTAATATAATATGGCAAAAATGTGGCTAACTTTGGTTTTGAAATACAATACTTCAAATAAATTATTTCTTTTCAATATTTGCCAACGACCATACCATGTTGAACACACCGGTTCTCGTCCGATCATCGAAGTTAAGTAACATTGGGCGCAGTCAGTACTTGGATGGGTGACCGCTTGGGAACACCGCGTGCCGCTGGCCATTTTTAAACAAATTTTTCAATGTGACCACACCGATAACAGTAAGTAACAATAAATTTGTATTTTTTTTTATTCTTTCACTAAATCTCAATAATTCAGTATTACGTAGCAACACTACACATATTGAGTAATTTTTGGCACAGCGTACATGCGCGAGACCCACGATTTCTATTTATTTATTAATTATCAACGCTCTGGTGGGCTTTTACACAACTTAAATTTTACATGATTTAGTGCATGAAACATAGAACAAAAAAGATTAAAATTTTTACAAAACAAAAACAATTATTAATACATGTTAGTTATAAAGCTGCATTAAAGGTTAAACGCAACGCTCGTTGTATTCTGCGTGTTCACAGATGGCGTTAATTAATTAATTTTGTTTAAATACACTTTTGCAAGGTATTGCTTTACAATATTAAGACAAATCATTTGTTTGCGCCCGTATATACGCAATATGAATATGAATCAACAGTTTTGTTCGTTTAAAAACTTAATTCTTTCGAGAAAGGCACACAAATACAATATTTTACCGATGATTCAATCCAATATTGTATTTGTGTATGCCTTTCTCGATAGAATTGAGTTTTTATATGGACAAAACTATTTATTCATATTCATATTGCGTATATGAGGGCGCAAACAAATAATTTGTCTTAATACTGTAAAGCAATACCTTGCAAAAGCGTATTTAAACAAAATTAATTAATTAACGCCATCTGTGAACACGTAGAATACAACGAGCGTTTCGTTTAACCTTAAGTGCACTTACCTAAAATAAGAGAGGGAGTGTAAATATACTGATGGACAATGGAACACGATTAATACACACTTTTAATAGAAAAACTATCGTGTATCAGTTAGAAGTAAGTATTTCAGTTTCCGAAAATGTAAATTATTCATTTTATCAGGTATTTTGTAAAAAACAGATAATTGGACGTCTTTTCTTCACGCCATGTTTTGACATAATAATTTAAAATTGTGTTTTTTACTTTAGTTTTTTATTTATGTTTTAATAAACCTAACTGACAACCTAAGAATTTAATTTAAGGTCATAGGTTCATATTTTGGTTTAAATAAGAGAAGAAAATAAAGAACCATAAAAGTTTGACATCAATGGCCGCCAAGTAACAATCAGTTTTAATTTTAACCCTTCAGGTTTTTAAATATTTTTACCAACAAGTCCCAACGACATGGTGAATTTTCTTGAAATTTCGGAATGCTCCCTAGGTATCTAAAATGTACTACATCTGACTTGTTCTTTGATCTTATCTTTCTAAAAATAAATTATGTCAAATCAAACATGTTAACAAAGAAACTTACTAGGACAGTTTGACTCAGAACGTCCACAATTTTGAAAGAATTCGATATTGATAAAACATATTCTTTTTGTGTACGTAATTAGTAATAAAACTGACATTTCACTTTTTATTCCGTTTGTACAGTAAAAAAACATTAATTATTTAACTTTCAGTCAATGGAAAAATGGCGCCAATTCGTAATCATGCATTTTGACATTTTTTTTAAAATTTTATTCATGTAATAGTGTATAAATATTTGATACAAACTGGGAAGAATAATTATTTATCGTTCCAATGACGAACATATCACATATTTATTCATTTATTTATTTATTTTTCAATTTATTATTCGTTTATATTCTAAATAACGAGGACAAAGACTTAAAAATGAAAAAATCCGGAGTTTACCAATTGAATTGCAATGATTGTAACCATTTTTACATAAGTAAAACTTGCAATTTGGAAATTTGGAAACAAGGATTAAGGAACATTTGAGATGTCTAAATAGCAATAATTATTCGGAATTTGCTAACCATCTAATTGAATTCAACCATTCATTTGACATAAATACTGGTTTTTAAATTTTACACACTAATGTTAGTGGTTTTCAGTTAGACCTTTTAGAAATATTAGAAATTAGGAAAAATGTCAATAGAAATTTAAATATTATTAATAATCAAACTAATTTTGTGAATAACCCTGTCTTAAACATATTTCCATTGTAATTTTTTGTCTTTGATCTTCTAAGCACCTCCCCTTTCCACCTCTCACCCCTCCCCTCAACCCCCCCCCCCACACTACTTCTTTTTCTACCCACACCTGTCTCTATATACTTGACAATTTAGTTTTTAGTACATTAATTGTCCTGATGAAGAGAACATCGTTCTCGAAACATGTTGACTTTATATAAAAAATAAAGATTATCGTGGTAAAAACAAAGTGTTTTAATTATTTTATTAAGAAAGCTTTTTGGTTGTCAGCTTAGGCCGGGTTATGTCATTCCTGGCATCTCATCATCAAACATATTAATTTCAGTTGTCCATGCGTTAGTCCTATGTGAAATCTGATTCAATGAACTCAAATTTGCTTAAATTTTTTTTTTTTTTTTGAATTAATTTGTGAAGAATTTAGACAAGCGATAAAACCTACGAACATAATATTTTAAGGCGAAACACAAAGTAGTAACGCAAAATCATTTGGCTTGAAAATTTGATCGGTTAGAAATGTTTTATATTAAATACTGTACACTCAACACATCTTGTACAAAATCTCTTCAAATTAGCAGTAATTCGGTTATGAACGGGATTGCAGGCCGATTCCTGATAAACTTTTAGTACATTCCTAATACACGGAACAATTAAACAACATGAACATTAAATAATTGCAAGAATCTTCGAAAAGGTCATCTTAAATTTAACGGAAGACAAGCTCAATACAGAGGACTCTCAAATGGGCTTCAAAGCTGGATGCTCTACTGATACGGCCATATATAGCATGAAACAAACAATAGAATACTATAAAGCCTGAAAAACAACGGTGTACGCATGCTTCCTAGACTTAAGCAAAGCCTTTGACAGGGTTTGTCATAATGCATTGTGGAAAAAACTGACCGAACTACAATTTCCACCACAAATTGTTAATATATTGAGAACATGGTACAACCAACAGGAAAACTTTGTCAGATGGAATGAAAGCCTATCAGAAGCAGCCAAATTAAAGTGCGGCATTAGACAAGGAGGCTCAATGTCCCCAGTGCTTTTCAACGTGTATATGGATGAACTTAGTAAAACACTAAATACGACAAGAATCGGATGCCATATTGCCGGGGTATGTATGAACAATATTAGCTATGCAGACGACATGGTCATACTATCTCCATCGATAAGAGCGATGAGAAAACTTCTGGCAATATGCGAAGCTTACGTTGATAGTCACGGGCTGATGTACAATGCTAAAAAGTCATCCCTGCTGATAACTGGTCCCACTGTCATTCCACCCATACGTCTCGGCGGGGCCAACCTGACAATTTGCAGCGAAATCAAATATTTGGGGCATGTCATGACCGATGACCTAAATGATAAAAAAGACATAGAAAGTCAAAGAAGAGTACTGAGTGTGCAAGCTAACATGCTTGCCAGGAGATTCAACAAATGCAGTCCTCCGGTGAAGAAGCAACTTTTCCAAACATATTGTATGAGCTTCTACACTAGCGAGCTATGGACGACATACACACAAGGCGTCATGAACACACTCCGAGTACAGTACAACCACGCATACAGAGCCCTATTTGGCCTCCCCTGGCGATGCAGCGCCTCACAGATGTTCACCGAAGGAAGGGTGCATGGGTTCGCTGTTTTGATGCGCCACAGAATAGCCGGGACGAGTCAGCGCTACCAGAGATCGGACAACACTCTTGTCCAGGCCGTTGCCCAGTGGCAGGGAGCGCCTCTACACCAGAGATGGAGAATTTCACTCAAGCCACCATAAAGTCCTAATGTGCTCATCAATGTATTGATTATTTTTATTTTTCTTTATTCTTTTTATTTTTATGTATTAACTTAAATGTAAACTTTTATGGCAGGCAGAGCATTGCACACACCGCTCTGTCCAGCTGAAATAAACATTATTGTTATTATTATTATAATTATTAAATATAATGACGAAATGCGAAAATATTACGATTTTTATGAACACGTGTTCCAACATCGTGATAATACATTCGTATTTTATTAAAATTTATTAGGAAACCAATATCAACTCATTTGTTAAGAGCCTACAATCCCGATTTTAACTGGATTCTTAATAAGTTGAAAAGATTCTTAATAAATTAGCACTCCATGTGGTCATTGAAATAATGGAGCATTTTTTATAAAGTCTTTTTATATGCCCAGAAAAACATAAAGTATCAGCCCGACAAAAAATACTTTAAAGTTAAAAATCTCCTAATTGCTTATTCATTGATTTTTTTCCTGTGTTTTGTTTTAAGTGAAACCGCAAAAGAATTCCGTCTGTAGCCAGTGAGACTATGTTGTACGGGCTGAAGGTAGTGGTGAGGGGAGGGAGATGGGGAAGAGGAAGGTGGGGGAAGCACCTACCTATTCAGGTCCGGCCACCAAACACGGCCAAAGCCATTTCAAGCAACGTTTAAATTCTGAATGGTGGTCTTACATCAGGGCGATACTGAGAGTATCTTCCACTCTCCAAAATCAAAATAGGCGACTGGTGATAAGCGGGAATTTAGACCTTATCGCTATCTACATAAGGAGTGTTAGTGTGAGCGGCCCGATTCCAAATGTTACACGACGTTTCACAGTTGAAATAATAATATCCCGTAATTTTTCACTGGTCTGCTCTAATTTGTAACCTATTTCGAATTGTTACCGAAAATCCGGTCGGCGGAAAGTGGGTCATGGTAGGAAGACCATTTATAAATGAATATTTTTTCTTAAGATTTACCTTTAGGTATTCAAAAGTACAATCGGCAGATTTTGACGATAAATGAATTAATTCAACGGGGTTGAGAAATGCATTCACCTACGTCTAAAGACATCGAGGTTCTATGGAATATTAGAATGCTTCGTCACGTTATTTCGTTAGGATGTGAAGGCACATGTTCTACGTGATATCATTACTGACTTTATTCATAAGGGAAAAGGGTTCTTTTAGAACTGTGATTATTTATTGACACATTTGGTTTCTGTTCTGAGAACTTGTATACAAATACATCAATCGTCAACTATTTACTATGGAAAATTAATAAATTGATAAAAAAACCCAATGCATTCAGTCCAGTTCAGTCCCTAGTGCAGGGGTGGAGAAACGTTTTTGAGTAAATATTGAATATAATGTCATGAATTTAAAACAACGATTTAACACACAAACGCTTTGGAGATTTTTTAACAATATTAGTATTGCGAAAAGAACGCAGCAAATTCATACTACAATAATTGGCTCTGGTCTGAGCTTTTTGGCAATTCACACTAAATCTTCATTTAGTCAAAGAAGTTATTATTTGTATCAGGCTCCACTTCTATTTAATAAACTTCCAGAACACATTAAGTCGTCTAATTCCATGTGTACTTTTATGTTAAATTATTTGTTCTAGCTGAGGATTGCCAACATTTTTCATATTTGTCCTTTATTAGTGGCATAAAATGTTGTACATGTATATTTTTTATTCTTGCCCGTTTATAATGTAATTCTTTTTTTCTTCTCTCTGGTCCTTTTTAAATTAATAGTTTATTATGTTTTTTTATAATCAAATATCAACATATGGTCACCCTACATGTTTACTACATTATACTGCAATGAATAGGCTGGAATTAACTTAATAGGTACCTAATCTGTAGAAACATATTGTTTTCTCAATAGATAATCTTCGTGTGATTTTGTAAAATTATTAGCTTCAATACAGGCTTGTCCTAGTTAGGTTAGGTTAGGTTCTAACGTTCTAGGTTCTAAAAAAGATACAAAGTAAAGAGACAATAAACAATTTATAGGTTAAAACGCGGGTTTGAAGTGAAAACGTTTAAAAATTGACGTTGTATATGGAATATGGACGCAATTGCGCCCAAATGAGCCATACTTTCTGTCGGGGTAATTTCAAACTTCTATAACTCGGCTAAGGATTGACACAGCGCTGCCATCTTAGGGTGAAAATTAATGCCAGTAGATTCATTATTCAATTTTCCTACGATTTTCGACTTTCCGTATCAGAAAAACTATTGAAATAAACTAGGTCTGTAATATATTTCAATATACTATAGACCTAGATGTCCCAAGTCCTAGACCATACAGGTATTACACGATTGACGTGTTCACGAAAATAACTGCGTCAAGCGGGTCCATGATAACTCAACGACAACACAATGACAATTTAACACACCTTTAAAAAGTGATAAAAATCATTGATGTTGAAAAAAAAATCATAAAAACTTTTTGTTTCATCACTTTTCATGACTTTATATCTCTTTTTAAAAGTGTATTGAATTGTCATTTTGATGAGTTATCCGGTCAACGCAGCAAACACTACTTATCTACATTTTTTTCATAAAATCTTGTATCTTGAGATACTTGATACTGTGACATGTTATCTTTTTACTATTATGTCTGTCCAAAAACTTGAACGTGGTTTATTTAGAAACAGACAAGTATTTTTTTACTTACGTAACATTATTAAAAAAAAAAATTTGATACATTTATTTTGTGAAATCTTTGTTTATTTGAACTATCTTAGACACATTTTTTTTAATATTATGGTACATACCTTCACGAAAAAAAGAATTGCTGTGGAGATAGTGACGTTTCTTTGGACAGCGTATATAATTCCTTATTTAAAATTAAAACGTTACATAAAATATTGTATATTATAACCATATCATGGTTTATGAGCAGTTCAGTTGTTTCACATTGTATAATTACTACAGGGTGTCCGGAAACTCGTAGTACAAACGGGAAACTGGTGAATCTACATCACATTTGGAGTCGATTTTGTAGTATATTTTTTTTTATTTGAGCTTTCGTTATCGAGTAAATCGAGTTTGAAGTTAATTTTTTTTTTTTTTTAATCAAATTCTTATAAATTATTACTGAAGATCAAAGTACCCAACTAATTAAAACTATTTGAAAGTAAAACAAATGAAGAAACTCGGATTTGAAGCATTATTTTGAAATCACCCTTCATTTAACCCGGTGTAATCATAAAGTATTTCTGCTCTGCAGGGTTAAAACATCTGTTATTCAACCCTAAACACCAGAAAAAACTTTAACCCTAAAATAGCCGAAAAATATTTTTTTTTGGTTTTTTTTTTTTTGAAAATGCTCAAATCAAAAAACTTTATGTTTTTTTGGGTTCCCCATGTGGTGTAGATTCTCCAGTTTCCCGCTTGTACTACGAGTTTCCGGACACCGTGTATATATAAACAATGAAGGACGTACTTACAAATTTCATGCTTTGAAAGGAAATTTGGGTTTTGATTAAATTAAAGACTTGAGGTCTAATCTTCAAAGAATTATTCATAAAATCAAAATGAAAACTTTTAAAAAGTTATTAATTTATTTAATTTAGGTCGAATATGCCCTTTTTGGACCAATTATTTGATAATTGCATAAAAATGAGATTATTACATCTTTATCCATTTTACGAGGGCAATAAACTCCCCATACCCGCCCTCTCGTTACTGCTGTTCGAAAATTATTGTGGCTTTTCTTGCAGTCAGCATCTTGCCGTGAGACAGACAGAGAAAACACTTTTCATATTGCGCCCACCATAGGAATCCGGCGAGTTAGAAAGAGAAGCACACACTTCGCGTCATAACGAGATGCAACACATGCACGACCGAAGCGCGCTCGGAAACGTTCGGAAATATTCGTAACGAGGTTCGCCGTTCGCAGCGCCATAGAATTTCTGACAACAAAATAATAAAAACCAGTTTTGAGACGAGTGTCGTAGGGGGTGTTGTGTCGCGCGCGTGAATTGCAAATGGCGGTTTGTTTATATCCATAAAATCACACAAAACGTCAGATTTACGTGTTATAAGTTGGATCAAACGCTCGAAGTGAACTCCGGACAATAAGCAGACACATTTGTGACCATAAATATTTCATTTGAACGTTATTTAACCTTACTTTCGTGTGAAAATATGCTCCAGTGCCCGAATCCGTAGTGTTTGACGTTGCTTCCGATTTCAAATGGCTGTGTAGATAAATAAAATGTGTGGTAGCATTACGTTATCGCGTATTGATGACCGGGAATGCCGTCACTTCACACCGTACTGTTGAACATGTGCCAAGTGACAGATCTCACTAATACGCAGACATGGTTTTGACAAGTAGTGCCCAAGTGACATTATCCACGTGTGTTTCGCGAGAGTATTGATAGTACCTACCTAAATGAGTGTTGTTCGTTTGATTGTTGACATTTTCGCATAACTTTTATACGAAAATGTGTATCCACGGCATACTTTCTTCAAGTTTCTTGTTTCTTGGACTCATAATCTGCTGCTTTGGCAATCTCAATGTTTTTCTGAACGAGTACGAGGTCAAGCGATTACTCGGTAAGTCATTCAATGTTTATTTTTTATACCTCACTTGAATAATCTGAATTTATAATAATGTTACGGATATTATGGATACATTATATCCAACGCAAAGTTAAATATATAATGTATTATCATCATACATATCATCACAGCGCCCTTGAGGTGATTTTTCACAAAAACGGCGCTCTACAAATTATCCAATTATTATTATCATACTGTTATTGAAATCTGTATGTGATGACGGAAATGTGTGCAAACATTACAAACCACTATAATAATATAATGAATAAACTATTCAACACAAGTGTATTGCTTCTTCTGTTTCACACATACAATCAATTCCCCAGATGTTTACAAATAAAAAACAGCTTATTTTGTGAATAGAAACATAATACAAAGGTAATTCTTAGTCATAAACATATTGTCAAACAAATTAGCAAAGGAGGTACGTAACATTTTCAAATATCCATTCCAAATAAAAGTACACAAGGCAAGTACCTACCTACCAAGAATGCTAATAGTTTAAAATTAGGTAGGTACCTGTTCTAAATTTAAAAATAATTGTGTTGCTGTAAATTCTTCGGATTTAAATAACGTAACTTCCTATTTTCTAGCTTCTAGTTTTTAGTAACTTCATGCACAATTTTCTCCATTCTAATACCCAGGTACCCAGAGACACAAAGTGAACCAATCTATTCTGTTTGACATTTGAATAGATTTAGAAACGAATCTATTGTTAGGCAGTCAGTCTCTCCGGCACATTATCTGGACTAGGTTGGGGTACAAATTCTGGGCAATGCGATGGACCAAATTTATAATTTTACACGAATAAAATTAATGTTTTATCTTTCGATCTCGGCGAAAATCTTATCTTCTTAACTTTGGGATATTTTATTATTACTTGTCAATGTTCTAGTAAGAGCTATTTTTTTGCCATATACCGGTATTAACACATTAATTTTATGGTGCCAAACGCTATGGAATCCGTCACTATGATATCTAAGTGAAAATGTGGCGGTCCAAAAACGAAAATTGTAATACCTACCAAATCGAACATAAACAATACACATGTCAAAAATATGTATATTCTTAGTGTGTCTTATTTCACTACAAAATAGGCATAACAATCGCTTGGCAAACCGAATCCAGAAATTTTCGATAATTTTGTAAGAAAAAAAAAAATAAATCAAACAAACTGTCTCAAATAATCTTTACCATAAAATAGTATTTTTTTTTTAAATAGTTTCTTATGTGCTTTAAAAATGTTCTAATTAAACAAAATACATTATTTAGTTGTTTTCCCCATATATTTTTTTTAAGTAATTAACAATATTATTTTAATTCTACTCGAGCGAAACGAAAAGTTTAATTTTTTCGCCGTAAATGTCAAGTGAACAAAGCCACAAAATCACAAAGATTTTTTGGTGACAAAAGTATAACATTTTACTTGTTATAAACTTTTGTTTTGTTTTTAAATACAGAACAGTGAAACTTGGAATATAGATACTTTGTAGTGTTATCTTTTGTTATTATTTTGGTTGAATAACTACAAAAATAGTATTTTGGAAAATATGTGTGTTAATATCTCTTGACCACTGAATGTAGAAAGGAACAGATGGCAAAGATAACATGGTTTGATGGTCAAAAGAGTCAGGCCTCTTGTGTCTGCATCTTTGATGGCTTTAAAATGCGTTCGTTTTCGACAACTTTGTGACGCTCCCTTCACCTTGACATCTACAGCGAGGATTTATTCTAAACATCTTTTTGTTATTCATAATGTAAACCCATTCAGAGTAAAGTTAATCGAAAATATTCATTTCACTGGATTCGCCAAAATATTGTATTATTTGTTTTAAATAGGTACCTATCTACCTACATACGTGATGATAGTAACCGTAGGTAATTATTGCTATTCATTTATTAGATTCATTCATTACTATGCACAGAGGCGGATTTGCAGTCTTGGCCGCCCTAGGCCCCAGAGCATGTAGCCGCCCCTTTCTCAGTACCCATCATATTGACCAGGAGTATCCAAACTTTTCAGTAAGTTCCTAGGGTCAAAACCGTTTTAATTTTCCTGCCATTATCATTCATGGTTCATGGGGTGAGATTTGTCCAGGTCTTGGCGGCGGATACGTCTGCCCACCTGCTGCGTGGCGGGCCGGATCGAGAGAGACTGGGTGAGGGAGGCCTTTTGACCTTTCCAGCCGGACTATCTTGACCCATCGCCTTGCACCGCAGTTGGAGGGATGTATTCATACGTATGTCACTCCTGGACACACTAATCCCCAGATTCCTACCCACCCCTCATACATTTTCCTTTTCAGAACTTCCTATCATTCCTTTCCTTAAAAAGACCCTCCACACAGCATCACCTAAGATGACATAGGTCGTGAGGGAAAATATTTTCTTCAAAGCCTCCTGTGTGGAATTTATGTAAAAAAATACGCTTGCTAAATTCGCTAGTTCAATTACTTTAAAAATAATTACTGTATAATTGTCGATTGTCGCAGGCCGGATTGATGACATTGGCGGGCCGTTGTTTAGAGACCTCTGATATAGACTATAGACTACATAATGAATTTACTTTATTGACATTTTTTATCGAAATCGATTCGGAAATTTAGTTAACTATAATAGCTATTAATTCTCTGTGTGTGAACACGCTATTATGCATAACAATACCTAACGCGATTCACTAGCACACTAGCGCAACTGAATGGATTGGAAATACGCGAGCGGGCGAGCGACGGAGCATGATGGTGTGGCGAGGGCGGCTGCGGGGCGCGCTGTGTGCTGTGTGTGAACACGCTCTTGCATATCACTATTTCGTACGTACAATATTTAGGTACTTAGGAAGTCATTTCTTGTTATCATCTGTGACTTTTTTGTCACGATTGGCCGCCCCTAATATCTGGCCGCCCTAGGCCCGGGCCTACATAGGCCTAAGGGCAAATCCGCCTCTGACTATGCATGTCTGTATCCAATATTCCACAAAATATTTTATTTTATTTGTTTTTACGCCCAGTTGGGCTTTTACATGTATTATAAGACCAGAATGGTGAGGTATTGTAAATTATACACTACGTTTTTAAAGCGTGAAATAACGACTAAATATGAAACAATAGGTATTACGCTTAATTTTATAAGTGGATTCTGTGAATGTATCATTATTACCCCCAAACTTGTTGACCAGATCAAGCATCCTATTGATTAGTGAGTGTGTCTGATAGTTGGTTGCGTATGTATTGCAGAGGACTGCTATATTTTGTCCTGTGTTCCTAGTCGGTACATTGAATTTAATAGCGGCGACGATGGCAGGGCTGTCAATTAAGTTGTTAGTGACTATGTGTATTATAATATTATGTAAAATGTTTCAAAGTTATTCAAGTAGATTTATATTATTAGTTCCCTTATTACCTTTGAGACGTACACGACATACAGTGCTATTCCAAACGCTTAATTATAAAACAAATGCAGTATCTAATTCGCCAATTAACCGAGCTCTTCATACTCTAAATAATATTTGTCTTAACTCTAACATTGACATTTTTTCGGTTTCACTGCCCAAATTCATACGTAGCATCATGTCAATAATTTAAACTGTTCAATGCGCATACATACACATACATGTATACACACACACACAAATACTCACACTTACGCATACATTATACACACACACACACACCTATATACTACACACGTCACCTGGTAATTAAGGAAAAAACATACCACTTAGCAGGCATTACAAGGAAATATATCATAGGTACCCAACATGAAGTATCTGATTCCTGTATATTGTTTCATCTCTGTAAATCATGTACTGTTTGTTTCTATAATATAAAATAAAATTTATAAAAAAATGACATGTCCGTAACCGGTGTATTTACCCTATTATCAATATACCTGCCGCCGGTCCGTGTTGTGAGCGTATTATATTTCTTCTTTGAAAACCCATTATCCTCGCAAGTCTCTTTGTCCCGAGTGCGACATATTTATCCCCCGTTAATTATCTCCGAATAATGTCCTTTATGCACAAGAAATTGTACATAGTGCTCAAAAAATAATTTCTTTTATGGTTCTGCTATTGAGAGGTCCGTTGTAATTTGGAAATTCATATTTCTGTTAAATACGTCGTTTATCGCAAAGAGATAGGCATATTATAACCAAGCTATCAATTAAATGCATTTAAATGGGTTTTTAACCCGCATTTTTGTATTTTTCCATGTGTTTGAGTCTAGTTTATATTTATTTTCTATCTTTTTAAGCTCCCCTGAAGTAAGACATTATAATAATAGGGCTATACGTATAATCTATTGATATCAAATACTAATTTATTTAAGGCCAGATTTTTCACAGTATTTGAACAATTCATCAAATTTCAATGTTAACTGTCAACAAAGTTCTGTGAAAGTTCTATTCTGGTTATGTTATTATTTCATTATGGTCTAATTGTTTCACAGAACTTGAAGAATTTTATGAATTGTTCAAACTCTGTGAAACATTTAGCCCTAAATCATTCGTCCAAATTTGATTTGGTGGAAACATCGGTAAGTAAAAATAAATACAGCATAAAGCTTTGTGCGCTTAGTTTCTAAGGTTTATATATATAATAGATGCATATTATATTTATAGAAAGTAGAGGAAAGTTGACATAGCTTATTTTCTGCTAAATGCAAAAACAGACCAGCAACAAATGTAGACTGTTTCAACTATAAATACAGTGGTATGCACATTGTACATTGCACGTGCCACACTTCGGAAAACCCTGGTCTGTAATCCGCCATTCGATTATGAATTGATTTGTTTTATTACCCCACACTTCCCGGCACAATGTTGCTTGGTTTATTTTCAAAATGAGTGGTGTATTTGTTTTGCACGTTGTTTGGATATTAATGTTTATAGCTATTTTGGCCGGGAGCCAGAAGAAACAAAAATCGCCGGGTACGAAATACATACTGGAGTTTTCACTGCTACGTATATATATTATTCGCGCTACTGATTCCACGAATAACATCGAAATAATTACAATACAACATTTCTTAATTAATAACGTTTTAATTTAAGCCATTATGATAACCATTACATCTCACACAGAATCTAACTAACAAGACTTGCATATAAAACTATTTTATCTAGCTTTCTTACTTGAATGGTGATGTAATGGACACGATTATGAAAGGGGTCCTTATTTATTTATTTGAGGCGACACAAGACCCCACGGAAAGATCAATTTTCTACGCCTGCTAGGGCAAAGTCGACCGTAGGTCAGTCCATTTCGCTGGGCCGCGCGCCGAATATGTCTTTACACGACTTCATCACTTATGCCACCAAGATTCCCACTTTATTTTAGAGATCTGCTAGGGCAAATCAATGGTAGGTCTGTCCAATACACAAATAATAATAGTATTTGGATGATTTGTACAGCGCCGTTTTTGTGCAAAATCACCACAAGGGCGCTGTACAAATATATAATACATTTCTACAAATTTACACATGTTTTTATTCTTATTTATTTATATTTTGTACATGCAGATAATACATACTTGAATTCCCTGATGTTTCATCAAAATGAATACTCAACACACCTTTAAAAAGTGATCAATATCAAGTGACCTACCAGTGACGGCCGGCGTGGTCTAGTGGTATACGCTTTTGACTACAGATCCGAAGGTCGCGGGTTCGAACCCGGCGTGCGCAAATAAATTTTATTTGATTGATTTGTGTTATTTCACAATTAATTAATTAAAATAATATATAGTATATTTGCGGCACGTTCCAGAGTGGAAGATACTACCAGTATCGCCCTGGTGTAAGACCACCATTCAGAATTGAAACGTTGCTTGAAATGGCTTTAGCCGTGTTTGGTGACCAGATCTGAATAGCCAGGTACTTCCCCACCTTCCTCTTCCCCATCTCCCTCCCCTCCCCAATACCCTCAGCCTCACAACATACCCCAATTGGGGATGCCATAGTCTCACTGGCTCCAGACGGGAGCAGTTGGGACTCTTGTGCGGTAATACTGTAAAAAAAAAAAAAAAAAAGGTAAGTGGTGACCGGGTATGTCATTAAAATGACAATTCAACACACCTCCAAAAAGTGATATAAAGTCACGAAAATTAATGAAACAAAAACTAGGTTTAATAGTTACTTCTGTAACCTTTAACCTAATTTTTGTTTTATCACTTTTTGGAGGTGTGTTAATTGTCATTGTGATGACATACCCGGTCACCACTTACCTGGTAGGTCACTTCAAATTAACACTGTTTATTAGAGAAATTTAAATACGGTTCGCACGCACAGGAAATAATTGGATTTTCCTGTATTTCTTTTAATAATATTTATTTTAACAAGACCGAGGGTCGTATATTTTTCACTTACGTCGTTAAGTTCCGCCTTTAATTTAGGGTATCGTCCCGTCTTAATTATGAACGTCCTTTTTAGGAATAGTAAAAATTATATATTTTTTTCTTTGTGATGATCAAGATATCCACTGACTAAGCATATTATTTCCCTCCATTAGTATTCTGGGCAAAGAGGAATACATATGGTAGTTAGTCCAAGAATTTCTGTACTGAAATAAATCCCTACTTCTAGTATTACTTTTTGTAATCCGGAAGCTTATCAATGCAAGAAATTCTGTACTATCAAATGAATCATTTAGAATTTTATATAGAAATACCAAATCAGTGAAAATCCTTCTGCCCGATAGTTATACGGATCATTTAAAAGAGTGTTGTAGTTAAAAATTGATGAAATACCCAATTTAACGAAAGCGTAAGAATTTATTTAGAATATGTATTTCCAATAGCTTGTACATGACTTTGATAATGTAGGTTCCAAAAGGGATAATTGTATTCAAGTTGACTAACACAGGCGAAATATAACAGTTTTATTGTTGAAATTTCTAGATAATTTATTATAAATACGCCCTTGTTAGATATTTTCTTTGTGTGGTTGATAAATGGAATGAACTATTATTAAATAAAATACTAATTGCGTGATATTATGTAATGCTTTCACTAAAACACCAGGGACCGCGACTGAGTTACCAGAACACTAAAATTCATCTGAATTCTGAAAACAGAATTTTCGTTTGTCCCGCACAAAATATTATGATCTCTGATACTTTTACCCTTGCAATATTACAGTACCTAACTACTCTCTTAGTACCAAATTTAACACAACACCGCACAAGCGTCCCAACCGTCTAGATCCAGTGAGACTATTGTATCTCCAATTGGGGTATGTTGTGAGGCTGACGGTAGTGGGGGGGGGGGAGAATAGATCTGATCGCCAAAAACGGCTAAAGCCATTTCAAGCAATGTTTCAATTCGGAATGGTGGTCTCACAACAGGGCTATACTCAGAGTATCTTCCTCTCTGAAACGTGCCGCGAGTATTATTACAATTAATACATTTTGAAATAACATAAGTTAATCAAATTAAATTAACTTGCTAACGCCGGGATTTGAATCCGCAACCTTCGGCTTGCTAGTCGAGAGCCTTACCCCTCGACCACGGAAGCTCAGTTGTAAAAATTAACCGCGTCCCACTACAGAATATTTTCGTAACTCGTAAAAGCATCTATATCTGCACTTTGAAAATCGAGGTCAGAAGGTAAGACGGTAGCAAGTAATACGTATGCAAGTGTGGCGTGACCAGAACCACCCCGTGACAGTAGCCACTATGGCGGGGTGTTAAAACGATAATGGCAAAAGGGTAGTTAATCTGACTAAGCAATGAACTGTACTGCCTTTGTCCTCAATACCCGAGCCACCCCCACCCACAAGGCTGTACGTGACCTGACTCATCCGGAGGTAGTTCACCGTATTATGTATGAGGTCATTAAGAAAGAAGAAGCAGGTAAATTACCTAATGGGTTTCGGTTGGAATCTTTAAGTGATTTAAGTTAATTACGGGTCAAATTATAAGTCTTGTTCTCAACCTTTTGAATAATGAACCCACAAGCCAAAGAAAGGACACACTTAATAAACAAGGAAATCCTTATTTCCTTACCAACACATAATAAAGTATTGTTAAGTTAGTTCAGATTCGTGTTCAAATGGAGTAGGTATTATAACTGAATATGGCTTATTGTGATATTCTGTGTCGCCCGTTTATATAATATTGTAACGGCTGCGCGGCCTTTTACATACAAAACTTATATTTTGATTTGAGGCCAAAATATCCAACGATATAATTATTTTTTAATCAATAGGTAATGCAACTATCGTATTTTAAACAATGATATATAGACTATTAAATAATTAAATATCTAGTAAACGTGTTATTTTCTTTATATGTTTTTTAAACTATGATATATTTATATACAGATTTTAAGAGTTACATCTTTGATGCAAAGATTTTAGAGACAATTTTGACTTTTTTAAGTATTAAAAAAATATATTTTACTCTGTCTACTGTGTTAATATAATGAAAAATTAAATAAAATACCTAAGAAAGCTGTATTATGGGTAGAAATTTTAGTTTATTTACGACATATTTTTTATTACAGCGCAAATCGGTCGTTTGCACAGACATAGGAATTAATAGACGAGAAGATAATGGCGAGGGGTAAAATCAACTGTTGAAGAACGAAGGGAGTAAGGCTGACTGTGATTCGTCAATAAATCAATCTGACAGTAAATAGGCATCTCGCATTATAATATCACCATTTACTTCTTAAAAGTAAAATCTGCTTTTGAATGAATAGACATTTTTACATTGGAGCGCAAATTACTCGCCACGTTATGAACAAATTTGCGAAGTCCAAATTCGGCAAAAAAATTCGGTTCTATTTTCAGAGTCGAATATTTCGTTTAAGTATTTAGTTATGACACTTTTATAAATGTTCATAATTTACTTCCCAGCAACCAACCAGCTTTGTGTTTCGCGTCCAGACGTTTCTCGATGTGATAGTATATGTTTCTAAAACTGATCTATATTATACGATGTGAATATGCTTAAAATAAAGTAAAATAATGCTTTTATATGGAATGTAATACGACAATTGGGTTTATTCTCTTTTTCAAATCTATTTTTACAAGTTTTCATAGTACAAGTCAACATTTTGCCGTGTTATTTCGTAAAATGAACCGATGATGCCTCGACCATAGTTCGCACAAGAATGATGACGTCACGTTTTCAAATTTCACTTGAGGCCATACGCGAGCACAGCCGGCTCCAATGGAACCGGTATGGGGAGTGGGGATAATACGCTTTTAATCACTTAGGGCAGGTCTACTAATATTCATATGTCTATGGTCGTTTGTAAATTCAATTAAACGCCCACAGAAATGATTTTTCAAACAAGTTTTTTTTAATTTTATTTTTATAATTCATCATATTAGAACAGTAAACAGAGTTTTTTTTTAATTAGCATTAACACACAAATAATTGCCAAAGTTGCATATAAAATCATGAAAATTTGAATTCTATAAAACACAAATAAATAAAGTACTCATTTTGATTTAAAAGAAAAATTATCTCGTTTGGCTGGGTATTTCGGCCTCAAATCCAAATTTATGTTTTGCATGAAAAAGGCCGCAGTAGTTCCCCTTAAAAAGTACCTCAGAGTGTTGCATTTGATTCTATTTGCTGCATATAATATATGTTTACTCTTATCATAAAGTATGTTTTGTCAACTGATTAAATTTTATGATGAGGTTGATTCATCCCTGACCCCTCTCCTCTTGTTCTAATCTCATCGTACTAATTCTTGTTTATTTGCTCTTTAATCAGTCAACATTCAAGATGACCCATCGTAAGTAATTTTCCTAATGGTTGCTTTATCCGGAAATAATTAGACAAGACAGTCTCGAGTTTTGGTGACAGGCGGTTACCTTGGAAACTAAATAATTATCTAAAAGTACACATGTCATTATTACAGTGATATTCATGCAGCGATATTTCCTTGGATGAAAAATATACGGAGAGATAGCTAAAAAAAATTACCAAACTTATGCAAATTGATGAGATTTCTCTTTCTCCGAGGAATTCACGAAGTATTCCGTAAGAGCGAGAGAGATAGAGAGTAAAAACTATATATTCGTTTGTTCAAAACTATCAATGAAAATTTCATCATAATTCACTGCTTAAGCTTAGGTTATCTATATAACTATATGTTCGTTTGTTCTTAAAATTCAATCGTTATTCACAGATTGCTTTGAAATTTTCACACAACTTTGCATTCGAATACGCGTGTGTTTTTGTATACCTATATTATGTAGACGGTCACCAGTGAGAGGTAAAAACATGCTTTTTTGAAAAATAGCGTAATCTGTTGGACAAACATGCTTAAAAAAAACAAAACAAAAACAGCGCCACCTGTTGGACGTAAAAATAACACGCGCTCTTGTTTTTCTGTCTGCACAGACAGATTGAGCCACAGAAACGCGTGGCGAGGTACAGCTAGATATATAATAAATTTACACGGCAATATTTTCCTTTGGTAATATTCTTACTTTAATTAAATTACATTTATAACGCACTAACTGACGTGTACCCGGCGTTGATAGGGGTTATGAATGTTTCGGAGTAAAGTTTTTGAGGTTGTGAAATCTAATTTACCTGAAAACTGGATGCATTTTTAAGGTGGCAGCAATATTATCGTAACACTTGAAAAAGCTTCCTTTTTAAAAGTATTTGATTCACTTGATCGTGCCATTTCTGTATTGGGCGTCCTCGACTCCTTCTACCATTCATATCATACATTGTCCTTACACCCCCTTTTTCTTCTCACATACACCACATTTTACCACCCTAAAGTATTTGATCGTGTCATGTCTGATCGTGCCTCGGGCGTCCCCGAATTCCACCATTCACTACTGTATGTGTATATATTGTTACTATTAAAAAACTACATTATATCAACTTTTATTCGACTCCGTATCTCATTCGAAAATGCGTTAATAAATTACATATTTAAATTCGAATTAGTTTTCTGCTGACAAAATTTTTTTAATTTTCTTATTGAATCATGAATCATTATTATTGTGAATTTTTAAGATGGTGATGTGAGGACACAAAAAATACACAAGTCATGCCCAGTCTCAACTGTCACTTAAAATGCCTTCAATTTTCGCAATTGTACTCCATGTACACATTTCCTTGCATGTGTTAAAGAAAATGTTATTTTTAATCTTTGACCTGCTAATATGGGTTGTCATTCGTTGCCGATAATACCCATTGTATCCCAAACAATTCTTGTGTATAATTTCCACCCTCGCCATAAACTCTACGTCTGTTCTGTTTATCTTTGAAATGTACCAGATTTGTCCTAGAATATAGAATGCCGACTGTAAGGCGAAAGGTGTAGGTTTTGATTACACCCTATAACTTGCTTGTAAGTAACATTCAAGATAGGTAGTACCCTCGTGATCGGCTTGTTCACTGAAGACTTTACCCTTCGCTAATCTGTTGCGATAGTTAGCTGTTAACCTTTGAGATTACTATATTAGTATTGCTACGATGATTTCAGCGTTTGTGTGACACGATTATGAATAGATCGGCATATTATTTTAAAGTCCTAGTGCCTAAAGAAACAGGATATTATTATTACCCCCTCTAAAAGTAAGTGATCTGTTGGGTAGCCATCGTGATATTCGAACTTGTCGACCATAATGTTAATGATATCAATCTTCAAGCTTTCAAAGATTTTGGGAATTTGAAATAACCTCATAATAATCTAATATAATATAGTACCTAGGGTGCTTTAAGGGGGGTGGTTGAGCGGCCTTTTTCACACTTTGGATTTGACTCCAAAATACCCAACTAAACTGAAGAATTATTTGTATCCGGAGACCAGGAGGTTATCCCGCAGAGATCGCGTGACGCCGTAACGTTTATTAAATGCCTCGTCTGCGTTGGTTGCCCTCGCGATACGCGCATAATCATCATCTCGTGCGATTTACGACGAGACTACCGACGGGAAGTCTCCGGCGACCTTTCCACCACCTCCCCATTTCTCTGCTCCTGGTGTCATCATATTTATATTATGAAAGAAAAGTTATTCTCATTGAACTTATAGTTTTTTACAAGTGATTTAATTATGTATTTGAATTGTCCTCTCCTCTTTATCAGAATTATAAACACTCAGAAATCTGAATATTAGACCCAAAACCTTGGAATAAATTTCCATGCGAACTATATAACGACAAATAAACACACTACACTGAATTCAGAGCGACAAGTCACAAATTATTTATATTTAATTCATTTGTTTACACTAGACTTCATACAAAATGTTCTCATTGATCACCATGAAACAGATGATAATATTTGGATGATTTATATAGCGCCACTTTTCGTGCAAAATAACCTCAAGGGCGCTCTACAAATATATAATACGTTTCTACAATGATCTATGTTATTACTAACTATATATGGAGATAATATACAGTACCATACTTACCTGGTAGGTCACTTGAGATTAACACTTAATTAACATTAACTAATTGTTTATGAGCGAAATTTAGATACAGCATTTAAGACATAATTTGATATAACTGCACTTTCTCTCATGAATGGTATATTTAATTTAAGGTTATTACAGATTAAAAAGTAAGTTTTTAGTTAAGACCTGAATTATGTAGGACTTTTTATGGATCTTAGTTCCGGAGGAAGTTTATTCCAAGCCTTCGGCCCAGATGCTCCGAAAGCGCAATCACCCAACTTAGTATTTGGCTTGCGCTTAGGTTATGTCAAATATTATGTATTTATAAATAAAATAATATAAAAAATGTTCCTACAATCGACCTATTACAATAGCGTTTAATTTTTGGAAATTAAATATATTTTTTAAATTCAACTCTGACAAAATATGACAGAATTGCCATAGGCCTTCGCGCAGCACCCTCGGTTTTAATTTGCGAAAGCGACTGTCTATATCTGAGCCGATTAATAAATTTGTTTGGGAAAAATCAACGATTTTCGATCTGTTTTATTTTTGAACGTAAATGTAAATAACCGAACCGCGCTCGTTAACAATTTGCACCGTATATTATCATCGTACCTATAAATATGTTGGTTCCGTCGAATGTATTTCCAATGAATGTAGTAAGGTAGTTAGTTACCCTGCAGTGGCTACTGACTACTGGCTGCTGTGACTGGATACGGATCCTGGCTCGTGGCCAACGCAATTTGGCTGCCGAGTTCCCATGTAGATAGACGGAACACCTCCTGGCGTGTAATCAGAATTCCGCGTGGATATCTTGAAAATGCTGTCTTCGCGCTGGCCGATCCGCGATCGGGTGAAAATATCTTTATTGGTCACGAGAAAAGGCATTTTCCACACGTAATTTCGAACGTTTTATCGAGATTTGAAGTAGAATTTGGGTCGATTGTTCACATAATAAAAGGCCACGTCTCTTCACAATTTTCCAGCGCAAATGAATTGTACTACTGTTCTAATATTTTATATAATAATAATATTTGTATAGCGCCGTTTTTGTGTATGATACATTTCTACAATTATCTATTATGTATCGCAGTTCTGTGTGCCGATGGCATAAATTGAAGACTGCCTACGAATATAAGAACTAATAACGTTTATCGCTAACTCCTCTCCAAGGAGGGTACCTACAACAGCGTTAGGAAATATTTCCGGAGGGACGAATGCATTCTTTTAGAGCACTAATCTCAGCACCGAGAGGGAATCCTATTTGCTCAAATATCACATCTACACTTTCTTTGAAGACAGGAGACCAATCATTTTTTTAAGCCGTAATTTTAAATATTTTGACGGCCTGCGCGGTCGAGTAGTAAGGCTCTCGACAAGCAAGCTGGAGGTCACGGGATCAAATCCACGTTATTCGATTCATTTGTGTTGTTTCACAAATTACTCATTTAAAATAATATATGTATAATTGCGGCAAGTTCCAGGGTGGAAGATGCTCTCAGTATCGCCCTGGTGTAAGACCACCATTCAGAAATGGCTTTGGACGTGTTTGGTTACCGGATCTGAATAGCCAGGTACTTCCCTGCCTTCCTATTTCCCTACCCGCTACCTCCAGTCTCACAACACACCCCAATAAGAGATGCCATAGTATCACTGGCTCTAGCCGGTTGGGAGCAGTATGGACTCATGTGCAGTTTCACATAAAAAATAAATACCTACGTTAATTTACTCTAATTTTGTTTGTATTTCTCATTGCACTGCATACCCCTGCATACCTTCTGGGCTAAATTATTATTAATACTAAAAGCTTATTTGTTTTTAATTTACCATTAATATTTATTCCACCTTCTTTTATTCACTTTTTAGATAACCCATTCTGAAGTCGGCTACAGTCGGCTCCCGTCACAACAAGCACAATTGATGGAATATAATAAATAATATCCCCTGATTGTTGATATCATAACCCTTTAATCGTCTGCCCGAGCGTGTTCTTGTCAGTGGTGAGAAATGCGCCCGTTTAGGATTGTGATGTACCTGACAGGGATGTGAAGGGTCAACTTATGATACAGCATCCCTTGTTGCACAAACTCGTTAAAAGGGCCGTTTCTTGTGGTGCCCCATTAATAAATAAATTTCATTTTTATTTGAATTACTTTTGAAGGTTATTATACCCATCAATGTAATATATCGTCGAAGAAGAAGATAATACTAAACGAATCATGAAACAGAACAATACACAGAATAATAAAAAGGTGACGGTCTTAAGGCGAAGCTTAATGCTAAATCACTATTTCGATTAATCTTTATAACGAATTGGTGTACATTATGAATACCAAAAATATGCTTTAGATAAATTTAAGGTTTTCCTATCGCTTCGCCTGAGTAGAATACAAATAAATTACTAAATTAAAAATATTAATTTAAACTATTAAAAAATATTAATTTAAACTATTAAAAAATATTAATTTAAACTATTAAAAAATATTAATTTAAACTATTGAAAATATTTTTTTCAATTGAAATGTATAAACGCGTGAAGGAAACAACTTTTAAAAAATACAGTATTATAGCTAAAATTATCTGTGACAGTTTAACTTTATAAAAATTTTTGCTTTCTTATAAAATTATTTACAAAATAAATATAAACAGATTTTGTGCTTGAAATCGAACGTTTCTAGAATCCGTTTGTCAAGCGATTTTAATGCCTATTACCTACGATATAAGGTATACCATAGACATATTAATTCCTATGTCTGTGAGGTATACCAATAATATACACATTTTTGGCTTGTACACTCTATAATTATGTACACACAGACACCAGGCAGGTCACTTCAAATAAACACTCTTTTATTAGAAAGTTTAAGCTTGGGGAAGATACGATTTTGCACACAAAGAACAATATATCAAAAACCCTGCATATTGCATAGCGATTTTAATGCCTATTAACTGCAATATAAGGTATACCAACAATATTCACACTTTTAATAATAATAATAATAATACTTGGATGACTTGTATAGCGCCGTTTTTGTGCAAAAACACCTCAAGGGCGCTGTACAAACTGATAATACATTTGTACAGTGGTCTATGTTATTACTTAACTATTTATGGAGAAAATATACAGTTCAATACTTACCTGATAGGTCACTTGAGATTAACACTTAATTAACATTATCTAATTGTTTATTGGCGAAATTTAGATACAGGATTTAGGACATAATTGAAAAATTGAATATTACTGGACTTTCTCTTGGGATTGGTATATTTAATTTAAGGATACGACAGCTTAAAAAGGTAAGTTTTTAATTTAGACCTGAATTCTGTTGGACTTGTTATGGATCTTAGTTCCGGAGGGAGTTTATTCCAAGCCTTCGGCCCAGATACTCCGAAAGCGCGATCACCAAACTTAGTATTTGGCTTGCGCATAGGTTCTATCAGTCTGCCTACAGCTGCTGATGTTGCTGATCTAAGCGTTGACTGCCTCAGACCAGTGTTTTCCGGGAAGCATAGTTCAGAGATGTAGGGTGGGGCCATTTCATTGATGGATTTAAACACCATCCAGCACAGTTTGTACTGGATTCTTTCAGGGCACTTGAGCCAGTGAAGGTTACGAAGGTGTTCTGAAATGTGCGAATATTTTGAAACCCCGGTTATGAGCCGTGCTGCTGCATTAAACACTGATTGAAGTTTGTCAATTTGATATTTTGGAAGGCTGGCATAAATGCCGTTGCAGTAATCGAGACGTGAGACTACGTAAGAGTTGATAAGTAATTTTGTTGCTTCTGAAGGAAGGTTTCTTCGGACAGACTTGAGTTGTCTTAGGTGAAAAAAACCGGTGCTTACAGTCCTATTTATTTGACTTTTAAACGAAAAGTCTGAATCTAAATTGACACCGAGAAGTTTGACTGTTGTTTTTGGGATGATATCGCTGCCGGAAATAGTAATAGGTGAATTGTCTATGAAATGTTGACGTTTGTTTGTGGCTACCCAGAGAAACTCAGTCTTAGATGGATTGAGCTTCAGCTTGTTTGAAGACATCCAACGAGTTATTGCTTCTAGACATTCAGTTATACGGATTTTGAGACTATTGATATCATTTGGAGCGCAGTAAAAATAAACTTGCTTTTGGCTTATAGCTTCCTCTTAACTGGGAATCTTTAAAAACCGGCCATTTATCCGAGGCACTATCTAAGTTACAAACCAATTTCTTATTGCAAAATATTATTGTTAATTCTAAATTTGAATTATGAAATTGGTTAGGTCTCAATGGCCGAATGGCTAAATGTGTTGTCCCGGTAAGACAGAGATCCTAGGTTAGTTAGATCCCAGCTGGGACCGTTAACTTATTATTTTTGTGTAGCTGGTTTCATGTTTAGTTTAGATTTATTTAGTATTATCATCTTCAATGACAAACCAACGTTTTCTTACCCCCTACGAGGAAGGTTTTTATCGTCTCAAAATTGTTTATTCCCCATTGTCACACAACGATCTTACCATTTAGGCAAAGCGGACAGAAATTTGTTTGTTTCTTTTTTCTTTCAAAACATCTTTTTAAATGCTTTATGCTGTCGTAAAGTTGAAGCTACACGTTTGCATTTTTAATAAGGATCTGTTTTATGCTGTGACATAATTCAACGTGTTCGACTTTATAGGCATCCTTTCCCATTAAATTCTAACGATTAACTGCCCGGTCCTTCGTGGAACTTTTAAAATAAAACGCTTGATTTATTGTTGAATTTCAGAAAATATACGCGCATTAAATATTTTATTATTGCTGGTTCTCGTGGGTTTTGAATAGTATCACGATTTATGCAAAGGAGTAAGCGGTGATGTAGTATCGTCCATAAATTTACCTTACGAGTTGAATCAGTGTGATTCACACAAACATATCCATTATTGCTATTTTTTGTAACGGTTAACTTGAAGACAGAGAAAATTAATCATATTCCACTTATATTAAAACGCCCTCCAGTTATAACAGTTTGTTAGAAATTTAATTATCTATTGTGTAATACTAATCTATCATCTGGTACTTAAATTTTAGAATGTGTGAATTTCACGTTCATACGTCGTCGTTTTGGTGCTAACAATAAATTTGTCCAAGCGTCGTAATAAAAACACCTAGCAGAATATTATTTACAAAAATCTATTTACTGAAAGTAGAAGCGATAAATCTTTTTTAATTGTGTGCTGTCTGTGTGGTTTAAGAACATATCCGTTCACAATATTCCCGTGTAGGTATTGTATTGTGTTGTAGGCTGGTTCTTGGCTCGGATTAAGTATCTCCGTATCGTGTGGAGGCTGCATTGGAACATGTACCAATTTATCCCGCTGCTCTTCCTTCCAGGGTCCAGTAGTGATAGTGTTCTATGCTTTCGGAGACACCTTCGCGGCATCTTTTTACTTTATGTTACACAGCCAAAGGTAATTTATTATCGGCCATGGAACACAAACGGCGTACATAACCCCGCATTTTTGTTTACAGACTGCAAGTAAAAAAACTTAGCCATTTAGTTGTGCGTTTTTTTTATTCGGAATTTCTAATTCTGCATTTTCGAAATTTTATTGTCTATTGTATGGACGCATTGTACCAGGAATAATGCTAGTTTAATTAGATGAGAAAATAATTATTGATCTTTATTATCTTCACTTCCTAGAGTTAAACAGTTACATTGATTGTCTCACTACATTTCTGTCTAGTTAAAAGTAGCTTTACAATGAGGGATAAATAACATCGTGTGAGATTTGGTAATTGTAATTTGTAACCGATTTCCTCTTTAGATATGTTTATTTGTAACACGCTGTATTCACCACCATTCCGAGATCAAGATTTATGAACAGTCAATAGGGGTCAAAACGGTCCGCCTTGTGTTATTGTGACAAACTTATCATTTTTAATAATCTTAACAAGGGGCTTATAGGAAAAATGGCCTTACGCACAAAGCCGACGGAGGTAGGACAAGCCCATCGGTTTTGGTACCCGTGCCTGTTTTTTTATTGTATGGTTTATTATAAACACACGGAGTATGGCTTGTGGTAGTTGTGGTGGTTAGGTTAGGTGTGCATCGTATGGAGAAGGAGATTACAATATTTCCATATTGGAAGTGGTTAGTAGGTATACTAGTAGTAGCGCGCATGTAGATTGTTCTATCCCCCGATGTTTGGACCGTTGTTAAGTTGATCGATGGTCGTTAGTGTTTATTTACCTTTTAAATAAATCCGCCGGCGAGCGGAATCATAATTGAACAAGTCAGAACTCTAACTTTGTACCTGGCCGCGCACCTATTGTCAAATTGTTTTACGCCTTGCCCCGGGACAAACGAAATACGTTTTATAATAAAAACACATAAATTATGATGAGCCACAAAGTGAATGCTTTTTAAAATTACGAAATACGTTTTAACTTATTAATTGTGTTACTTGCCAATTAGTATTGCATAAGTAGAAATACTTATTTAATCAGGGGAGCTTTTACAAAAGCTAGAAGGTTTATGTTAACACTTGATCAATACTTGTATTAAACGATACGTCATTTTGTATCTATTTAGTCACAGATGGATGAACTGTCTAGAATAAAATAATTTTAATTAAATTGTGTATGTTGTGAATTATCATGGAACCGAATACAGAAAGATCCCAACGAAACACAGTTGAATATTCGTAGCCATTAAAAAGTGTATGATTTGACTTTACAGGTTGCATCAATGATTGACATATCTGAAATGGTGATCTTGGAAAACGCCTTGTATTTGAATTGAATGATTCCAACCATGTACCTGATAATTGATTTTTTTTTTAATTTCAAACATTTCGTATTCCGTACACCTTCTAACACGGAACATGTCTATCTCGACATCTTAAATAATGAAAAAGCACTCTGTAACTGAATTATAAAAAAGTGTTATGACAAACGAAATAATATACATATTCTATAAGCACACATTCAGCTCATTTATTATTCATAAGAAGCGTTTTCATTATCATGTGAATTATGTATTACGAATAAGTGTTAAATAAAAATAATATTAAGTACCTTCATGTTAACTGCATTACAGTTTTAATTAGTCGTTTAAATTAATCTGAACGTTTCAACGGTCTAAAGCTTTGGCTTTATTGTGGGGGCTTTTTATCTCTTGTAATTAGTTTGTGGGAGATTTTGTTAATTAAGCGGGGATTAACGAAATTTAAAGCATGTTTTAATTCATTTTAAAACGCGATAACACAATGCATTCGACAGAGGATATTATCATTTGATTACTTTGCTCGACTTTTGGTTCGGATTATTTTAATTATTGTAATTTAAATATACTAATAATGATGAATAAAAATTGACAAATTTGAGGTCATTTTTTCATAAATAATTTAATCAATATAGTCAAACCACAAAGTGTAATTAATAGGTACCCTTTTACGAAATTAAAAAAATATATTTACATATATTTTGTTTCATGTAATTATGTGGGTATCTTCATGGTTTTAAAATAAAACATTGCGTTATATTTGAAGTAATGTTTTCCGTAACTATTTCCGCGTTTATGGTTTCTTTTTGAAGATATGTTGCGATATGCGTGAAGTATAAGTGCAAGCAACTGCAGTAATGAAAACATGCACCGGTGGTAAAAGGGAATTCCTAAAATTGTTCTTATTTATATCGTGTTTGTTTTATTAACACAACCGCTCTGAATACATTACCTACGTACACTTTGCCACAGCTAAGGTAAATAGCGGATTTTCGTATTAAAGCAGCCACGTTAAAAGCATTATGTCCGATTAATACTTTGTTCCACACTTTTGTTGTCTTCATTTTTAACGTAAATTAATTAAGCCTACGGTAATTACTTTAATAATACATTATGGATGGTTTATGTTGGTGGATGGTGTCTTTAAACATCTCTCACATATGATTAGCAGGTGTGGAACGATACAAATTGGCTGTTTCCTTTCACCTTGGAGTCATTGGAGTCATTCCGCGGTGGACATTTCGCTGTTCCGCGGCGAATTCAGAACGCCATCGGTGGTTTTGTGTTTAATGGCGGTTGTATATTTCAATTAGGCGGTTTCCCCGCGCGAGCATTTAGCGCGGGTGTTTATGGCAGCGATATGTTTGCGCGGAGAGGTAGTTCCTTAAGTACCAACATGGTCCAAGCACCAACACCAACACCGAGTACCGAGATATCGGGAACAGCCATCTCACCGGCCTAACGAGGGGTTCCATCATCGAATAGATCTTCCCATGATAAGGGCGCCTTATCACTTTTCTCCGATGGTCGCACAGATAATTGAATACGCTGGAAAGCGAAGCATTTTCATTGTTCTCTCTCTACAAGATCCAATCCCAAGTTGGAATCAATACCGCAAATTATCGATTGCCACGGTTCTAATACTTTCAGTAAGTTACCCATACTTGGCTAACTGGGTTGGCACTGTCGGCGGTACGTGCTATTCCTCGGGCTATACAGTACAGTAGACATGTAGACTGTAGACAACCTGTGAGAAATTAGGTGTTTTAGAAAACAATACGGTGTTTGTGATTAGTGGAGTTCAAAGTTCAAACACTAGAATGGGGTGTACAGTATGCATAGTTAAATGTTATTTGTAGTCACCTAAATCAACTTGAATGTTGTTTCGTACTAAGCTAGATCTACGATTTTCCACAAAGTAGATTATAATACTGCCTATTGAATTGCATTCTTTGGAACAGTGCCTAAACGATCCACCTGTGTTTTCTGTAAAAGTAGTAGCTTTTAGATTTGTCTATTTCAACCATTATTGTTTGGTCGTTTGTTGAACCATTTCACGTGAACATTTCGGGCATTGTTCCGTGGCAAAGCTTCCTGCCTTTTATTGGCTACGGGCTGCTGAACACATTCTGCAAACAATGCTGTTATTTATGTGTCTAATAACAATATACAGAAGGACCTCTCCTTTCCTAATCGCAGATATAATTAAATTTGAGAACTTTACCCCCATAAGTAAAGCTTCTAGAACTCCCAGTTCATGACTCAATAATATAAATAAACACTGCATTTTATCATGTCGTTTCCGGCTAAAGGAATCTTAAATTGTGTACTCAAATTTTTAATATTTATTATAATATCAATAATGATGTACACATTGTAATTAGAGGCGTGGGATACATGCATAGTTGTTACTTTATAATAACCGGGTTCGAATCTCAAATGGGCGGTGTCGTATTTTCATTACGTATTAAATCATGATCCTACTATCAATTATTAAATGTTTTTAATTAGCGGGTTCTTGTAAAAATAATTAACTGGTTGTATGTGAAAATGTGGTACTATGTTTGGTGCTCATTTAATAGGATATGAATAATGTTTATTAATATATCCTCTACTCCTCCCAAAGGATTTCTCTTGTACCTACGTATATATCGTTGATTTCATTGATATTTTGAAACCTACATTTATAAGGGCATACCATTTTGTACTCCACTCGCGTCAGTAATTTATTTAGTTGCGATTCTTTTTGCAGAATCATTTAGTAATAAAATACTAAATAAGATCAAATCATATAATATTTTTTTAATTTATCCGTTATTTAAGGTTGTAAATACCTAAGTTTGGTCGGTTCATTTTTGAAACCGGATTCATCAGTTGGAAGTTGTATTAGCAACAGTATCGAAGCTTTTAGTACGTAAAGTTTTCAGGTTGAGATACTAAAAGTACCTTTCGAATGAGTGGTCTTCTTCTGACTCCGAGTGTTGGATCCTGCGGCCTTAACCCTTCCGCTCGTTAACATTTTATTGTGGAGATGATGTTAACTATGAACGGTTTTATTGTCGTTAACCCGCGCACATTGTTTGTGTGTTTTACCATCTAATTATACATTTATAGACCCAACTGAGACCGAGCTAGGGACAACCAACCCCATTGCGGTACTTACTCGACCAGCATTGCTCTGCCAGACATTTTGTGTTCAATTCACAAAGCAAATATTTATTCGAACATATTTTTCATTTCATCGACACGCTCAACATCTTTTCGCTGGACTTAATCAACACTCAAATCAATAATAAACGATCAACGATTTAAATTTAACTATGACAACTCAACAACTGGTTTACTACTTAAGATTCTGTAGAAATGATACCTGAGAAATGTGTTTTCTATTCCGCGTCCTGTAATAATAGTCGGTTAATTTCCGAGTCTTGTTATCATGATTGGTTTATGCCTTTCACAAGGTACGGGGTACGAGGTAGAAGCGACCGTCCAGGTGTTATGTGTTGTGGAGACTCCAAGGCGGTGAGCTGTCAGCGTAAATTACTAAGGAACCTCCCTTGGTACCCCTTCTCTCTCGCTCCCGCCCTTCCCCGCCATAAACCGACCTCCGAAACCGGAATTGGAACCACTTCAACACCACCGCTTAGTTCTGCCACCGTACAGAAAGGATTGGACAAATCATAATACATTATTTATATATCGCTTTCTTTACAGAACACACTTTTACGAATGTAATCCACAAAACTTTTTGTTGAATGAAATGTTATTCAGAACCGTAAACGCAAACACTGCTGGCTGGTACTATAAGCTCTAAGCACTGCTCTTCTTGAAATCCATCCTAAATCCCCGGATTTGAATTCTGATCCTAACACTTCTGCTTTCCTGTTTATATTACCTGTTGCCTTTTGCCCTATAATATATAGTTTAGACCTGGAACCCTGTTGCTCTGTACTTTATTAGTTTTTATCTGACAAGGTAAACCAGTACCCACCTCCCCACTCCAGTACACCTTTGAAAAGGACCATTTTAGGTTGTTACCTAAACTGGTTCTCACACGATTTTATCACTCGTGTTAAAATAATTGTAAGCTATATGGAAATTTGGTATTTTAAATATTTAGAGTGAATGGGTCGAGCGGAAAATTATTCTGTTTTATTTGTTTGTTGGTTATTTGTTATAAACACCCCCACTTATAATTAATTCCTGAAATATTTCATTTGGTTGCTACGCGGTATGGACTCTCATTATTTGTCAACAATTTATTAACTCTCGTTTGGTTTTATATCTTCGGTTATTCGTCGACATGTGCCAAGCGATCAAGCTATACCTGCCCGATGTATAGAACATCGGGTATTAGGTGTCACCTGTGACAGTGTGGTTACCTGCTGAGGATAAATAATGTTCCCTCCGTCAAAAAAAACTCTGTATAGATATTGGGTTTCCACGACACCAGATAGCCCTAGCATATGTTGCTTTCTGTGTGAAATCTAATACATATTTGCCTTCGCTCTCCTGAACATGGCAAACATGCGGTTTTATGTTGGAACAAGTTGGACGGATCTTCCAATAGTCCTATTCGGTCCTTCCTTTGTTTACCTCTGTGTTTGTACCTCGCCACACACTCGATGTATGGCGAGCTTTATTTTTTCTTACTTTCCCGCCGTCCAACGGTAGCTTGTGCCTCGCTGGATTCTTTTTTATTTTATTAAGTCTACAGTCGAACGGATTATCCATCGGATCTTTGTATGTATATGGGCCAGCTAATTAATTGGTGTGTAGTTTGTTTGGTACATTTCTCGGAAGCCTGCTCGTTTGCGGCTGGAAATGTGTGAGATAATTAAAGTAAGTTTTACTTATTTGAAAGCTGTATAATATTCCTTTTAACCTTGGATAAATCGAACATTTTGAAATGTGACTCAGTATTTGTACACTGGCTTAGGAATTCGGGGTACTGGAGACAATATAGGGGACAGCCAAGTTATGATGTTGTGCTCAAGCAGAATTCCACCAATACACGCGGCGAAATCTTTGTAAAATAAACAAATCAAACGTTTCGTGATGTTGTCTTAGCCTGGCACTATTTCTAGCAAACACAACATTCCCTCAACGCTATCAAAACCTTCCGATATTTGCTTTCATCCCCCAGCGGCGCCTGGTAATGACATTTTAATATGTACCCCTGCCCTCATCATACCTTCCTGGTAGATGTGTTTATTTTCTCCGATCCCGTTTTCATCCCCGTTTGGCGGCGATTGTTGATTTTACACTCATGTCGGCATTTGATCAAACCAAATCACACTTCACGTAGAAGAGATAAAGCATAGTATTGAACTTCCGTACAAGTCTGCCTTTTGAACCAAATAATTCGTTCCCTCGCATTGAAAACTCAACTACGATTTTTCATAGCGTTGTGTTGTGTGCTTTTAAAAAGCCCTACCTTTTAATGGTACATTCACGTCGTTGTTTCTGTTCACAAGTTGTGTTTTCCAAGTGCTCTTGTTAGTCGGTTATTCTTAGTTTCTTACCGAACAAGACGACTCTCAAGTATCTCTTGAGGGATCTACAAATTTGAACCACTTGGAAGGGAGGCCATTATACACTTGTCCCAAAACTATTAATGTTTTTGCGGGAGACCCTTTTAGGCCACGGTTGTCTGAGTAATGTGGTTTTCTTGTACGATAATCACTTCTATTCTTATCATTAATTACTTGGGTTGGCGGCGGTATGCATTGACAATAACAGTTTAGCATGTTTGATTATGGAAAATGTAGATATGTACACTGTACACGGATAATGACTTACCAATAAATAATGCAGATCAGGAATGAGCAAAATTTCATTCGACATTTGTAACGGATATGACGAATTTGTAAATTTTAACATAATATTTATATCCGTCACTTTTAGTGCACAATTGAATGAATTAATTTATTGGATTGTTGTAGTTTGTTATTGTTATTGCAACCCGCCGGATGGTCATGCAGCTCTCTGTTTATTTGATTTCTTGCCAATGTTGAGATGGGCGTGTAAATTTAGAACCCGTTTTCCTTCAATGTTAATACTCGACAACAGATTTACTTCTTGCGTCTTAAAACATTATTTATGTGTAAACAATTTAAACACATTTTCAATGAGTGATTCGCTGAAAGCGTCGGCGTTAAAATGCTTACCACCGAACATTTCAACCACATCTCTAAATAGTGCTGTATTGTTTTTTCGGTTTAGGGTAGATTTTATAGATTGGATAGGAGAAACGTTGACTTATCCTATTTGTTTACAAGTTACTTTTGTTTTTTCACCGTCACCAAAACTTGCAGCCTATTTAATAACAACTTATTACTTTTAACTACCAACACATTAATCACAATTCAAAATTATACATGCATTGAGGTTGGTGAATGAATGTGATCTTGTATTACCTAAATGTGACACATTATTACGCTATTCATCAACATTTTGATAAATCAAGCAAAAGATTAATAAATAATGACACAATCTAATCAAAATAATTATAATCGCCTTGATATTAAACTTAAGGCCTTAGTCGTAAGTCTCTAGATATAAGTCTCAGACGTAAGTCACTAGTGTTAAGTCAGTAGTTCTCGTGTTAACTATTTAAGAAATATATTTGTACAGCGCCCTTGAGGTGATTTCCTTTGATTGATTAAATTAACCAAATATTATTATTATTATTAACACTACATTATATTCCGTTAAATATTAAGTAATTAAATATCCCAGAGCATAATGTAAATCCGTTGAATACTAAATAAGTTCACGAAATAAGTTCGTGCTTCTTTCCTGGGAGTTTTTATTTACATACAAAGAGTGTTGGCGCTCGTGATCTGCGCTGGTGTTGTATGGTCCTCCCCGCAGCCTCCGTCAGTTGCTATGTCTCCTCTGGACCGCAGCCCGCAGCCCGCAGCCCGCAGCCCGCTAGTCGGCTCACATTATCTTGAAGAGGAGATCTCTCCGTGCAGCCCCGCTCTTGTGCTCTGTCCTCTATGGCCGGTCACTGCATCAGAATTCTTCACGACTTGTTTCGTTTCCTTTTTGTAAATACTGAGATATTTCCCCTTGACTAAAGGTACACTTCTCCATGCTACAGATTTATTTCCAATCTAAATGCAAAATACATTCATTTTGGTCAAAGTTTAATGAATTTAAACTCTAGAATCCTACTACAAAATCATAAGTTATCATCATAATTCATCCCTTATACCGGAATAATTTGTTGTGATAAATAACAGATCGTAATATTTCTTAATAATCATTGATCATTATTATCCCCAACTTCCAACTATCGTTCTGCTGCTTTGGGGGTGTTTTACTCGTTAGACTCATTAGTTAGTACCTAAAGGCATACTGCAGATAGTTTCGTTTTATGCTACTCCCTATTTTCCATAAACTCCGTATCTATCACAAAGGAAGTTTAAAACGTTTCTCAGTCGAAGGACTATTTCATCGTTGGGTTGAATTTATTATTAGCGGACTTTTTATGTCACAGAGGTCGATTTTCCCCTATATTATCCACTTTGTTTATGACATAACCTCGTACAAGCTTCAAGAACATGCCAAGAAGAGGGCGGCTCGATAAGCGGTGTTTTTAGAAGTTCTGGTCCAAACATCCGAGAACTTCTATTACGATAACGTTTTTGGTGAGACGTCTCCATTTTCCCCGATTCTTTCGTCAAAGGGTCGCATCTGTGGCTCAGCACAACTGACATGACAAAGGATCGCTCGGGACACGTATGTCACACGAGGACACATTTTTTATCCGCACACGCGCTGTTTTTGGGAACCTACACAAAGACTATTCTATTGGCGGCGGGGCTCAAACAGCCCTCGGATCGTTAAATGGAAAGCGAAAGGTCCTGCCGCGATAACGGTTTGATAAAGCAGATCTCGGTCACACGGAAGAATGCCGTCGTACTTCGCTCTTCAAGGACACAGTCTTTTGAAGCACCGTTCGTATCAAGTGCTTACTCGTCGTATTTATACATTTGCTAACTACTAACCACCACTAAAATTCTTCACAGAAGTAAGCGAAGTTGCTGGAACACCAAACTAATAATATTTTTATATCATGAATTTAGTTCATGAACACCGTTTTAATCAATGATTCGTGAGAGCTTGCTCAGGTGAGAGCATTTAGATGAGCAAGTTAATTGTGTTGGAGAAAAGTCTGCCGCTTCACATGCTCTGTAATTACTCATTCTTCTCGTATTTAAGTGTCGTTTGTTTTGGGAAGTTCTTTGGTTGGAAGTTTTAATGACCGCGCTAGTCCATCTAGTGAGATTCCTGCCCGTCTAGCGACGCGCGACGGTGCCAGGTGCCAGTGGTCGCGCCTGCTGACTGCGGGACTCGCATTCCGGTTGCCACTCGCGCTGAGGATATTGTTTCGGCCTTGTGGAATGGACGATATTCGCCGGCAGCCATTCGTCTTCGTTGCGGAATGGCACCGGAATGCACGGAATTTAAAACTGCGATTATAATCACTGCTGGGTGGACTCATTACCCTGTGAGAACTTGATTCGTATTGGATTTGACAGGACACCTTTTTTCTTTGCGCTATAATTTGTGACAATTCACTCTGTTTTGTTATTTACATCTATCGTATATATCAGTAATTGTAAATAAAACGCAAAATGTTTGTGATTTAATTATGTCCGTTTCTATAAGTTTTGCGTCCTCTTTCATTTGATACAACTATCGCTACTCTATTTTATACACAAATAGTCCACCAAACAAACTAGTGAATTATTTTTCTATACATATACAGGGAGAATTGAACAATTTAATCAGTTTTTATGATTATTATATTTTTATCTATGTTTTTGCAGACCTGTAAAACCGGGTAATTTGGGAAATGTCAGGGAATCAATGAATATTTTTCCAATATCAGGGAAATTATTTTATTTTACGAAATCCGAAATTTTAAGAAAATTCTAGTTCCTCGGACGCGTCTTGAAGGTCAGGTAATTCGGAGTAAATTCGTAATAAGTCGACTTACTCTCGTGTAAATCGTATTTCTGGGCCTTAGAATTCAGACATTCGAAAAAAATTCGTAAAATTCCGACACATTTCCGTGTAAATCGAAATTTCGCGGCAGATTACCGTCGCGGCCGGGTCGTCGGAATACAAATATTCGAAGTAAATTCATAAAAATATACGATGTATTTCCTTGTAAATCGAAATTTCCTTACCGATTACCGTCGCGGCCGGCCTGTCAGATTTAGACATAAAAAAACATATTACGAATTACAACGATTTGTAACCGCGTAGTGAAATTATACGTCATTTTATCTATCTTCGTAAAACCCAGCCAGCCTGTAAGATTCAGATTTACCAAATAATATCTTCACAGAAATTGAACACATTTTTCACCCTTTATGTAATGGCGGCTTTTATTATTGATTGGAAACATGTCGCATTTTGAAGGTTTATTTAATCGATCTCTGTTTTCAGTAAGACTTCATTTGGATTAAAGTGTATAACGTCACGTTAATAATATGTTAGGTAATAACCCAACATCCTATTCAAGAAACGCGTGTTCCCGACGTAACACACAAATCCAATTCTACAAAAAAGAACACGGATAAGATACACCATCACGTATGCACATAAGTCCCATAAATTTCCATAGTCGTGCAGCGGGCCCAGCGCGGAACCCCTTACCTCTCGCACTGCTCATCTCCAGGATCTACCATTGATAAGGTCGCCTAATTTATTGCCCGAAATTGAAATATCCTTATCGCAACGGGCCGCTTGTAAATCACCCCACACGTGACAGATAGCGAAACCCTACCTCCGGAATATGTATGTATCGGACGCAGCCAAGTCGCAACACGAACTCCCGTTTTTCAGAAATATAAGAGTACTACGTCAAATTAATATTCATATGCTGCACAGTAGCTACATAGCTATAATTGGCTTCATCAATCTTTCATGCCCTGTACAAGATCAAAGACCTCGGCGTAATCTTCTAGCCTATAACAGCCTCCAAGTTATTACGACAGACGTTGTCATTTGTTGAGAAAAGACTTAATGTCAATCTATATGTCAGTCTTCCCTCTTATCATAACTTATATCTGTGCTGGTCTGTGTCCTGCTATTATTTTGCAAATCGGGTTTTTTCGGATGTTGTATTTATTTTATCTTCTGTCAAAAAACCTTTTCGTGACTGTATTTATTTAGGAGAGATATTGATATTATATTATACAAATACACGTCGGTCTTCCCGATATACAGCATATATTTTATCTCGTTTGCCCACAAGCAAAAACACACTTTTCCTAAATGCTTATCTCTTCTCCTAAAGTTGTTTAATTTAAAAAACAAAACAAGTACCAGTAGGTATAAGAAAGCTTGTCGAAAGATATAAAAAACTTTCCTTGAGTAACGTTTCGATTTATTGCGATTTGTGTTTTTTCTCAGCTTTAAATGCACATCATGTCAAACCTTAGACTTATTTACGTTCTCATTTCTTTCACCTCGTATATAACTCTGTCGTGTTCTGTTTCTAGAGGAATGTGTGTTAAATGCATCCCGGAGTTTGTGTAATGGGAAATCCATACAACAGCATACACGCTATTACGGCCGGTATTTGTTGGTACATCCACATTGTATCCACAAAAAGCGGCGCCAGCGGAACAGCTGAGTCATTGCTTGCGACTCCGGACTCCGGACATTCGATGCCCACTGTGACAGGCTCGACTATCCCAGTAGATTCACCTGGCACCTCGCAACAAGGATATTACGTATACGTCTAACGAATTGAGTTTCGATTTAAATATGAGAAACTTTTTTACTTTTGTTTTCTGGTTGTAATTTTATTTTCCACGTTTCTCCGTGGAGTACGAATGGGACCTGACATCAACGTCAATCAATCTAACGCAGTGTGAGCGGGATGCTGCCATGTCCAATTGTTGGCATAACAGCCCTGTCTTCTTCTGTTTCCCATTGCACGCGCCTACATTTTCGTACTAAATTGTAACAGTTCTGGAAATAGTTTTACGCCCGTGAACATGAACCGTATTGTATGGCGAATCACGTATTTGGGAAACAACTGCTCAATACGGTCCGGAATCCCATTTCAGATGGAAACCGAATTTTTACGTCACATAAAACATTTTATTTGATCAAATTGGGATTGGGAACGCAGAGGGGAATCAGTCAAACGGTTTGCTTGTTGATTTTATTCTAACTTCTACAATAACTCTTTAAAATGTTAATATTTTTCTGCCGTTGCCAGGTACACAGAAAACAGCCACATTTTGAAACCTTTTTCCAGAGATTATTTTTCTCAATGTTATAAATTGTGCAAATTTGAATCTTAAGTGTATTTTGATATTTTTCATTCTTGAAAATTTTTTCCACAAATGTATATCTAAATATGAATAGCTACGAATTATATTTTCGGTAATATTACTATATTCATCTCGACAAATTAAGAGTAAAACTTAAAAATCATATCCGTAAATAATAGAAATGCACACCCAAAGTTAGCACAGCTAGTCTACAGGTTAGGTTACACTGCTACACAAAAAGTCGATTTTATTTTACATTCCGCGACATTGCACATAATTAAATGTTTAAAAAATTGAAATAACTCTTTTGGATTAAAACCGAGTAGAAATTCAAGCTTTTTAATATCGTTTTATAGGAATTCCCCAATCCTAAAATTGAACATTAAATGTTTAAAATAAATATCATTTCTACTTTTGCCACTAATCTTCCAATTAAAAACTGTACTACAATACTAAAGAAGGATGAAATAGCAAATATGAAATCAAACAATATGCAGGGTTTTTTGATATATTGTTCTTTGTGTGCAAAATCGTATCTTCCCCAAACTTAAACTTTCTAATAAAAGTGTGTTTATTTGAAGTGACCTGACTGGTGTCTGTGTGTACATAATTATATAGAGTCTACAAGCCAAAAATGTGTGTATTATTGGTATACCTTATATCGTAGGTAATAGGCATTAAAATCGTCTAGTAACGGTCGATTTCAAGCAAAAAACTGGTTTTTATTTATTTTGTAAATAATTTTATAAGAAAGCAAAAAAGTTAATCAAATGAAACTGTCACAGATAATCTAAGCTATAATACTGTATTTTTTAAGTTGTTTCCTTTACGCGTTCATACATTTCTATTGAAGCAATATTTTTTTAGTAGTTTACATTTATATTTTTTATTGAGTAATTTATTTTTTATTTGTATTCTACTCAAGCGAAGCGATAGGAAAACCTTCAATTTATCTAAAGCATATTTTTTGGTATTCATAATGTACACCAATTCGTTATAAAGATTAATCAAAATAGTGATTTGGCATTAAGCTTCGCCTTAAGTCATATATCATATATTAGATCAGCAACATCATCAGCTGTAGGCAGACTGATGGATCCTAAGCGCAAGCCAAATACTAAGTTTGGTGATCTCGCTTTCGGATCATCTGGGCCGAAGGCTAACTTCCTCAGGAACTAATCAACCATAACAGGTCCAACAGAATTCATTTCTAAAACAAAAAAAAACTAAAAACTTACCTTTTTAAGCTGTCATACCCTTAAATTAAATCTACTTGCCTTTCCCGAGAGAAAGTCCAATTATATCAAATTTTCCAATTATGTCCTAAATCCTGTATCTAAATTTCCCTAATATACAATCAGTTAATGTTAATTAATTGTTAATCTCAAGACTTACCAGGTAAGTATTGTACTGTATATTATCTCCATATATAGTTATTAATAATATAGATCATTGTAGAAATGTATTATATATTTGTACAGCGCCCTTGAGGTGATTTTGCACAAAAATGGCGCTATTCAAATCATCCAAATATTATTATTATTGCCTAGTCTCGTTAGCTCCATGAACTCAACTCAATGCGTGAGTAAGTTAGTATTTCCAATTTCCATAAAGTAATATCACATCCCAAAAGCAATCAGAATTCATGTCGATTGTGCACAACTACCTACACAGCCAACTTGGTTGGTATCGGAATGATTCGACAAATTTCCATTTCCACCCGAATGCATCCACTGGCTCTGGTACCGGTACTGGCTTCCAGTCCCTGCTTTGGAATACCCGATAGAAAGTTCTCCCGTCTATTGTCGAGACTAAAATGAATACGTGGTTCTTGGGATGCTCTCCATTGTGGGGCTTATCTTTCATTGTTACATCAACTAAATGGAAATGTTGCTAACTGTTCTAGCTAGAAGAATAGTACATTACTGCTTTTCCATTATTTATCCTGGTTGAGAAGATATTGAGCCTCATTTGATTGCTTTGGAAAAAATGCTGATGCTAATCCACATAATTTTGGCCGTACACGTCTCGCGTAGTATCTACATTTTATTAATACTTTCCTTTTGAATTTTGTCGAATTTTTAATGCGTTCAGTAGGGTAAATCTGTAGCGAAGTCCAGTTTTAACTCGATCGTTTGGCATTTCGTCTGTCTGGTTCAAGATGGTGAGCATTTTAATTTTTAATTGGTTCTGTATTTTTTTATATGTGAATTCGTCGTGTTTATTTGGGTGACCGGGTATCTCATCAAATTGACAGTTCAACACACCTACAAAAAGTGATATAAAGTCATTAAAAGTGATGAAACAAAAACTAGGTTAAATAGTTACCTATTTAACTTAGTTTTTGTTTCATCACTTTTAATGACTATATCACTTTTTAAAGGTGTGTTTAATTGTCATTTTGATGAAATATCATGGAACCGTTTATTTGGACTTTCTTATTAGCATTTTTTTTTCAATATTATGGTTAGGTACCTGCCTGAAGAAAGTTTGAAAAAATAATTACAATTTAGATAGTGAAGTTTACTTACTTACAAAGCCTTGATGATTTCAAAGGAAATTTTGGTTTTGATTTGTATTTAAAAATAAAATCAGAAACTTACTTTTTTTGTCTTGTGTCTTTGTTCACAGAACTACTAGTATCTCTCTATCACACACAGGGTAGGCAAATATGGTACACCACTCCGTCCACAGTCCACACATCATATTCATGCGAACTTGACATGACTTGATTTAAGTACTTTATCAGCGGTGCATTCATTCGGTAATACATGGTTTTATCACACAACATGCCTTCTGCATTCGGTTTACTTTCGTTCTTCCTTTGCCGACTCCATGCCTCACAGTATATTTACAAGTTCTCTGCCATTCTTTGAGAGTGGCTTAACGAGTGTTGCTGATATTTTCGTCCTTCTTCTGCCAACTCCATGCCTCTCAGCATATTTACAAGTTCTGTGCCATTCTTTGAGAGTGGCAAAACGAGTGTTGATGATATTTTCGTCCTTCTTCTGCCAACTCCATGCCTCTCAGTACATTTACAAGTTATGTGCCATTCGTTGAGAGTGGCAAAACGAGTGTTGCTGATATTTCGTCCTTCCTCTGTCATTTCCATGCCTCTCAGTATATTTACAAGTTCTGTGCGATTCTTTGAGAGTGGCAAAACGAGTGTTGATGATATTTTCGTCCTTCTTCTGCCAACTCCATGCCTCTCAGTATATTTACAAGTTCTGTGCCATTCGTTGAGAGTGGCTTAACGAGTGTTGCTGATATTTCGTCCCTCCTCTGTCATTTCCATGCCTCTCAGTATATTTACAAGTTCTGTGCCATTCTTTGAGAGTGGCAAAACGAGTGTTGATGATATTTTCGCTCAGCAATTTCCACTAAAATCAAGAATCCTGATTGTCAGCAATCTCATCCAATCGCCGTTCATTGTTTCAGCTCGCAGAACAAATGGCAGCACTCAGCGCACGCATTAAATGTGACACGTTCCTCTGTTTAGCTGATGACGGCCCGGCACCCTCTGATGGAGATGGAAGTCTATTTATGTAATTACACCAATCTAATACAATGACAGCTGCTGTGATTGGGTTGTTTGTGGTGTTTACTCGTTGCTGTGTCGGTTTGGGAGGCTGAGTGGACCGTTTTTTATCTCGCTTTTTCTGTTCTGCAATTACAGGAACGAGCGTCTCACCGTGTAGGCGTCATAATCAATTGAAATAGCATTTTATTCTCCTGTGTCCATCTTCAATTTAATTTTAAATGGATTTTAATGGACTCTTAGTAACTGCTTACCTTTACATAGAGTTTTTTTCCTGAGAAATACCAATACTTTTATCACGTCACTTTTCGACTGTTGGTTTGTAGTTTCCGCATATTACAGAACTAAACGATACATATTTTTTACCAATGGCAGACCCGTGATTATAATTGTAGGATTTGTGAAGTTGAAAGTATTTATAAAATAATTGTCTTGGGAAGGCAATGATGACTTCTGAAATGTGAGACTAATAAATCGTCACTAATTTGATTTTCTTATAAATAAACCATGGTTTCTATGTATCGCGTACGAAATTTCAAAACCCTATAACTCAGTTAATAGTGCCGACCCCCACCTAATTCTTACAGATTCGGATTCCCCAGCCCTAAATTAGTCTAAATCAAGTTCAATTTCGGTTATTCGAGTGACTCCCATAAACCGAATTTTACCCATGCCTTCTTTCAAAAACGAATATTATTATTATTTTTTTATTTGTTTTTTAAATGAAAAACTAATGTTTATAAGACAAGGTTTTTTATGCATAGCACAAAGGATAATAAGTAGCGGCATTTATTTTTACTCGGGAGATATTTTCAATTTGTATTGATATTACAGGAGACTAATTATTGCTTATAATAATTTATTGTCAATTTTTTTCTTGACAAATTAGAGAAACGTCAGAAAATTGCCTTTCGAATTAAAACGGTTAGTAAAATTGAAAAATCATTTGTCAGTTTTAAAGAAAAGATATTCAAATAACAAATATAGAATTTTTAATTAATTAAAATAAAATAATTTGGGTAGTTATTTTATCGTTCATGAAAATCAGAATATTTTCGCATTTCTCCATGATGGCACCAGAAAACCTGTTAATCGCGTTATTAATCGGAATTACCAATAATTTGAAGAGATTCTTAATAAATTAGCAATGCTCATTTTTCTCTGTGTAACTTTAAACCCAAATGAAATAGGGTACATGTAAAAAAGTATATTTTAAAATAAATATACAGATTGTGGCTTTACCAAAGCTTCATAAATAACACCCAACCACATCAGACTCGTCATCCGCAAGTGAAGTGCCTTATTTCAGTCGAAAACTCCTTGATAATAATTTGCATCTAAATGGATTGATGGGAAGTTGAAGTTGAAGGGGTACAAAACACTGATGCACTCCGGCGCCTATTCATGCGTGGTGGTTTAATGCAATTGCATATAACCAACCGCACAGCGCTATTCCCCTGGCTGGATCCCGGCAGACATTCTACATGAACGATTCTCTCTCTATTCTCTATTATCTCATTTTGTGATTTCATCTGTGACGCTCTCATCTCGACTAGGATTTGCGAGTGATGGAAGGGATCATATTAGCATGTTGTAAAAGGGGATTATTATTATGGTAAATATGCCACAAACCCAATCATCATTCGAATCTAATAAATCATGTTTTAACCTTCCCCGTTGCAGAGATAATAAGCCCCTTGGTTTAGGCTTAGACCCAATTGGTGCCGGTTCGACACGCAGCGTTGACAGGCATTTAAACACATAAAAATATATATTCTGAAACCAAAAGGTGTGTTTAGTGACCAGATCTGAATAGCCAGGCTATTTCCAACCTTCATCTTTCTCATCTCTCCTAAACTTCATTCAGAATCACGACATACGAGCAATGTGGAGCTATGCATATATTTAGCGAATTACCAGACAAAATTATTGTTGAAAAAATATATAATAAATAAATTTAAATTACGTAAATATGTGATCAATTCATTTTTTATTATTTTAGATATAAGGATTATATTAGGCTATGTATCTTCATATTTAAAAAAATACAAATAAATAAATAGACATTTTCCGACTGGAGATGGCGTAGTTTCACTGGCTTGTTGTATTTGCTAAGTAAATAAGTTATTGTATATTGATTTTTTTTAACTTTTTTGTGCTTTTAACTTCCACACTGGGATCATGCCTTTATCATGGTAGTCGAAATGTGTGTATATTATAAATATATATCATATAATACCTGTTGATTGTAAAAATATACACTATTAAATACAATGTATTGTTAAAATGAGGAGACCTATATTGATCTCTCGATCAAGCAAATTGTAGATCTATAAATCACAATTATTTTATAGTTTTGTTTTCTCTACATCAAAATAAATAAATAAACTGTACTGTTGAAAGAATGGAAATATTGTGTGTCAAATAGGTACTCTTCTATTAACTAGACTCAAAAGTTTGAAACAGACGAGCTCCGAATTTACAATTAAATAAAGAATATTGTCTTACTTCAGTCCGTTAACTTATTTAGCAATTTAATTTAGAAATAACAATATGAAAATCGATTCTAGACTTATTAATGTTAGGTTAGCGGGTTTTTCCAATGTACTCGTTCTTGTATACCTACCTTAGATGTTACGTAACAAGAATTTGTTCTATAGTATAGAGGGCCGTTAATCATATCCATTTTAGCAAGCTTTGTATTCATTGGCGTAGCATTCATCTCACCGATTAAATTAATCACGAATCAACAATAATTAATTTAATTTCTTTACATTTGTCCCTGTACCCGCATGGGCGGCGTTTCGCCCAACAGTTGAGGTAACGGAGAAAATTCGTCCGTGGTTCGGCTCTTTGGTCCGATCTTATTACCGAGTAGTAGCCCCCCCGGCTAAAAGCTCCGTGATTGTAGAATGTGGAAGCAAGGCAGTAGCGGTGGCGACAGATGTCCGTGATTGCACTGCCGAATAATCCCCCGCATGTAATTTGTTCGTTTGATTGGACACCGGATTACTTACATTGTTGCGTTTAGGGTCTAACGTTTGGGCGATCACGCCTTATTGTGCCCGGTGATGGAGTGACAATCAATCGCCAATCCATTGGAATAAATGCTGTTTTCAAAGATCAAATTATTGCATCAGGTATTCAAAATTAAGGTTGATTTTTCATAGACAAAATGCCGTGTGGGTTTTTAGTGTATTATCATAATTTTAAATTGCCGTTGTAATCGTAATGCGCAAGCCAAATACTAAGTTTGGTGATCGCGCTTTCGTAGCATCTGGGCCGAAGGCTTGGAATAAACTCCCTCCGGAACTAAGATCATAAAGTTCTGCAGAATTCAGGTCTAAACTAAAAATTTACCTTTTTAAGCTGATAATGTTAAATTAAATATACCATTCATGAGAGAAAGTCCAATGATATCCAATTTTCCAATTATGTCCTAAATCCTGGATCTAAATTTCTCTAATAAACAATTAGTTAATGTTTATTACGTGTTAATCTCATGTGACCTACCAGGTAAGTATGGTACTGTATATTATCTACATATATAGTTAGTAGATCATTGAAGAAGTGTATTATATATTTGTACAGCGCCCTTGAGGTGATTTTGAACAAAAACGGCGCTATATACATATATATCATCCAAATATTATTATTAACTTATGACTAAGGTTAAGAGAAGAAACCCCGGAAAGATGGATGAAAAAAACAACCTCTATAAATTTGTTTACAATAATACTCAATGCCCGGAGTTGCTAAATTTTACGTATCTGCGCGCTCTACACGTTCGTCTGTCCTATTCAAAGTGGATCAATGCAAAGCAAACTATGAACAAAATTCTTGCTTGAACGGGCTATGTAATATTAACATGATTTCCAGTTGGTAGAACAGCGCCCCGACAAGGCGAAGGTCTTCGGGTTCAAGTTGTAGATGCCATCGTATCATCGGATTTTTACGTTCCAAATTTTCGTTTTAAAATCTCTAATATTGTCTTCAATAATTAAACAATAACATGATATCACAAGGGGACATTTTCAATTGAGAGCTGAACAACTACAAATGCAAACAAAACAATTACAATGAAGACATGGCACTATCAAGTAAATCAAATACTGAGTTGTATCATGTCAAGAGTCAGCGTATTGTGTGTAAGAGACGAATGCGATTAAGTGAGGAGCATGTGCCAAGACAGAGTTGTATAGAGTTATATCCTTTTCAGCTTACCCTTGTGATAAAATTTAGTGATGTTAACTTAATTAGGGTAATGCTGCGTTTTCGAGAAAGTGAGGAGAGGCTGCAATGGAGAAATATATTTTTTGTTTTTGCACCACTTTGGACATGCACTTATCACGAAGTGGCAACAGCCCCGCCTGGTTTGGACTCATAATCAGAGAATAGCTTTTGTACCTTGCTCAGCGAGCCGTCCTCTGAAATCGAATTATCTCGAACAATTGTACCAATAAGGGAGCCCCCATTGTGCTTCTGTTTCACACAAGTGCGTAGCACAGTATTGTCTGTTGCGATTCTATTGTGGCAATTCACCGTGAGCTTTTGTCGCGCCTCATTTCTTCTGTGCTTGATCGTTATCATTCCGGCGTTGATTAGTATCATCTGGACTTTGCGCGTATTGTATCAATTCATTCATTCTACGCGGGTTGGCTGGTAACTAATAAACTCAGCGGTTCCTACTAGTACTGTCGAACTTAGGATGGGTAATTTATTCATTTTCGGAAAGCTGATAGAGATATAACTCAACTAATGGGGGAATGAACACGGTTAGCGCTAGCAAAAACTGTCCAAAGAATCTAATCTAGCAGTCCATAGTGGAGTGCTGGTACCTACCCTGATGTATGGTAGTGAGTCATGGAATTGGCAGACGAAGAATGAAAGTACACGGATATTTAAAATCTGGTTAAATTATTCGTTTTCCTGTTGTAAACGAGACTGCAGGCCTTTAATGAATGAATGAATAAATTGACAGAGTTTCTAACAAGGTATCAGTTAAAAGCGAATGTTATATGAAGACAGCGGAACACGTGTTCATGCAAATACTGATATTGTCGCATTCCGTCATGATATTTATTAGGAAAAGAAGTTCTCTATATATTCTGAATGACTAATATTTTATCAAGAAATTGGCTTGCCATCACTTGTTCGGTGTAGACTATTAGTTTTTACTTAACTATTCGTTAGGTTGAGCCTTTTTATCGGCGTGCGTGCGCCTACCAACGCGAATGCCTTCTGAATCACGATGTGTTTTTCCTCATCTGTTTTGTGGAAACCGATACTAAAAACTATCCCAGAGGATTAGACAGGACGCTGGCTGAATGCGTAATGTAAATTAGTATCACGTATACGGGCCTGCATTAAATAACCGCTGAGTAAGTCATAAAACACTGAATGTCTCTTCACAATTCTTTTGTCGTCCTATCCCTCGGCTCATCACGATTTATGATGGCAGGTACAAGGGTTTGGTCGGGTTGGAGTGGCTATGGTTGTTGGTGTCCAGGTGTTGGGAATAATTTGAGTGACAGCAGTAGGTACCTACCTTCTTTGTAAGTGACAGGGTTTGGCGATAATTCCAACCATACAGATCATTTCTGACACAGATTATTGCGCACATTCAAAACTCCGAACACCGATTATTCCCCACACTGTTCATTGCGTACAATGGAAACTTCTGCTATAATTTAACTATAATTTTTGTTGTATTTGAATACCTCACTGACCCAACGAAAATTCCAGATGCCCAAGAGAGTCCCGACTGCCACAAACTGTTTGGAGCCATCCCCAATTGGGGTATGTTGTAAGATTGAAGGTAGTGAGAAGGTGAAGGAGATGGGGAGTACCTAGATATATACAGATCACGGCTAAAGTCATTTGATTTGATTTCGATTCTGAATGTAGTATATTATATCTAACAAGAGTTATACCGCACGTAGAAAAGTCCGAACACGAATTATTCCGCACATTGAAAACTACGAACATAGATTATTAATAACGACGATTTGTTTCAAGACATTATAAATATAGATTTACTGCCAGAGCCTAAAATATTAGGCACCCTCGACATCATTCAGTTAAATACATTTAATTACTGAATAATAACTTTTCACGAATACTTTTATTTAGTGTTATTAAACCCTCATGCTTTGCTAATTCAACAATTTACTTTTAAACATCATAATTTTAAAATAAATCCAACGTGCGGAATAATCAGTGTTCGGTGTATTCAATGTGCGCAATACTCATGGTCGAAATAATCGTGGTAGGAATAATCCGGTCACTTTGTGACAGTCGCTGGTCCATCAGTTCCCCGCTCAATTGCCCTAAAACAACAAGACTGTCACTCTAAGCCGCGTCACAATACCGGCCCAGAATTCCTGGGAAAATCGGATTAAGCCATGAAAGGGCCCCATACAAGCTGACAGGAAGGTAGCGGCTTACTTAGGCTTACCGTGGAAATGTCATTAACACTCTTTTATAAAGGTTTACTGAAGCAGGAGTAAAAACACACCAAGATTTAAAACAGAAAAAAGATCACTTCTTATTCATAAATCATTTTTTTTTGCTGTTTTTTTTCTGTTAAAATGTGTAATATGAGATTTTTGTACCATAAAAATTACTTCTAACGATATATTATTTATTTAACTACATAATCCTATTTGATTTTTATATAAAAAAATGTAATATTTAACGACTTTGAAACATAATACCGGGACCTTTTTTATGTGTCATAAAAAAATAAGAATTATTTTTAAGAACGTAAAAATAATTGTTTGTGTTGGGTCGGGGATAAAAATACATTAATACTGTTTTATAATCCAAGATCTGAAGTTCACAGCGTGATTCCAAACGTTTGGTGCAACCATGGACCGATCTCACAGCTGCGGTGTGATCTATCATGGTCATTTATTACGATACGTTTTAGGCTTTTTCTCTCCGATACAATATCTAACCTCATTGATCAATTTATTGAACGAATAATATGACTATGTTTGTGTTGGTGTTGGTGCCCCGTCCTATAAATCACTCGCCGTAGAAAGCGGGACCGCTTGTTTGTGAACGATCATTTTTAGTATGCGCTTGTTTTTGTTTCAATATGTAAATACGTTTTTGGTGTTTGATAATATGTAACTTAACGAACATGTTTTTGAATTACGGCTTTGATTGATTTAAAGCTGTGATTCTCAAAGGGTGATTGGGAAATATCGTTTTTTTAATATATCTGTTAACACATTTCTCCATTTTTTCTTTGACTTTACAGATTGGTGACGAACCGTTGCAATAATCATATAATAAGTTTTATATTTTATTTTTGTACCACAGTCTACCAGATACAACATACATACTCCCAGGACCACGTACTTCATCAACGATCGTCTTCTTCCTTTATAGAGACATAAGATACTAGAAGCATGACGTCACGTACGACGTACGACCTCTCTCTGGAACTACTACTCTGCTAGATATATTATGTGTTCAGAATCAAAACGTTGCTTGAAATGGCTTTAGCCGAAATTAGTGACACAACCTTCCTCTACCCGAAACTTCGTCACTTCCCCTCCTCTCTTTCTTTCTTTCTTTCTTTATTTTCACAGGACTTTTCAAATTAGGGATTCCAAAGTACCACTGAATTCCTGCAGTAGATGCTTGTGATTAAAATTGTGATCAAAAATTAAAATTATCGTTTTTTCAAGTCAATAATATTAGTTTAAAGAATCTCTTCAAATTATTAGTAATCCGGTTAAAAACCTGATTTCAGGCCCTCAACGAAATAATTGATAGGTTTTTTTGTAAAACTTTTAGAAAAATACGAATATATTATCACGATGTCGGAACACGTTTCATAAAAATCCAATTATTTTAGCATTTCGTCATTATATATTATTAAGGTATTTACTAAAAGTTTATCAGGAAGCGGCCTGCAACCCCTTTTTAACCAGATTATCAGTGATTTGAAGAGATTCTTACTAAATTAGAATGACTCATTTTTTCCGTGTATACAGGAAAAAATGGAATCGGTGAAGGCGAGCCAATTAAGTTTGGAAAATCTGTTTTAAACTTTGTTTTATTTTATAAAGTATCATTGCAGGCGTCTCTGTGACTTATTTTATAAAATATCATTGCAGGCGTTTCTGTGACTTACTTTATAAAATATCATTGCAGGCGTCTTTGTGACTTATGAACACAGTTCACCCGTCGAAATGCATCTATCATTCAATCAATGTCTCACCATTTATCGCATTTTTATTGTACATGATTTTTTCTGAAAGCGTTTTGGTCTTCTGCTCGAATTTCATCATGTTGGCTGCCAATCAGTTCGGAGGATCGTGACGTGTTCCCGTCGACATTGGTACCATTTATGGCGGCTGTGTTTGTCTATTGTAACACGTACCGATATATACCAATGTATACCAATAATTCAATTTGGTGTTGCGCTTACATTTTGTAATTCTTTTGGACATACTCACGAACACGAGCGAATGAGTCCTGGTCAATAGAAATGCCGGCAACATGACCTGAGACAGACATGAATATTTGTTACACGATACGAACAGAATAATTTGGCATTTGTCAGGTGGTACATACATTCTCCACAGATGTATGTTTTTTCTTCAGTCCCACATTCTAAATTTGAATAATGTCCTTTAGCGACCAATCCATAATAGGATTTTATCTGTCGTGTGACGTGTTTTGTGGCGAATGATTTATCAGTGTCTCGTGGTTCGCCATATTTATGTACCACTCCATCATTGGCCGTCAGTCCTTGGGTCGGCCGAATCGATCAGTTTCTTCGCTGCTTTTGTGGCGACAATGATTTTACTTCATAAAACTCCACCCACAACAATCTTGGTTTCTAAGAAAGGTGATGTTTCATTTTTCAGTTATTCATATATTTTAGTTATTAGTTAAAGGTTTATTATTAGATTATTGTTATGTAATATCTCGGAATAAGTCCTGCTTGAATTAGCAGAGACAGGATGAAAGTAGACAGACTTAATGCTATAGAAATGAGATCCCTGAGGCGTATGTGTAGTAGAACCGTGTATGATCGTGTGAGACATTTGGAGATCCGCAAAGAGTGCACGGCTGATGTAAGCGTAATGAGTAAGATTAAGAAAGGGACGCTAAGATAGTTTGGGCATGCCCAGTCGACTCCAATTCCTAAATAGGAAGGTTCAACCCCCAGTCAAACCAAAAAAACAAATTTTAAGTTTTAAAAGATATTTTAAAATAGATGTATAAACTACTTTGTTTCTCGTTAATTTCCCTTGTTCACAAAAGTTGCACTCTAAAAATTTGTCAAGTAGGTACCTACTCATTATTATTTTCTCCTAGTGCCTGATTTGTCTCCACGATCTCTAATTTATACTACAGTTAATATTTTAAATCGATAAAACGTTCTGATGTGAGGTTACTTCTCTACGTTGTTGGAGGTTATATCGCAATAAGAATTCAAGACGACTGCGACTATTGATCCAAAGCCATTTATTTCCTTCGGAGCCTCCGTTCTACTACGTGGTATTTGTCCAAACGACTTTATTGTGCGGGGATCCCGACGTGTGGCGTCAACAATATTCAGAATATAGGCACACTGCTGATAGCTCCGTTGTAAACTCTCCTTCTTTCTCATAAACGACGCATGTATCAGAAAGAGAGGTTACAACTCTGCTCTCAGCGTCCATATCCAGTATGGCCGTCGGCGTCTTGGCTATTGGTAGTTCATCATGAACACACCGCCACTTATGGTCCTACCACCTTGAAGGCCGTTGTAACGTATCTTTCAGTGTTATACATATACACCTTTATGATAAAGAAAGCGATTTTAAAATTAATCTATCATTGGTGCGCAACTGATAATAGTGCTGATGCAGCGACCAGCCTGTGATGGGTCACACTGGTTATGCATTCAGGCCTGGTTAACACTACAATGTCCGTGTTCTCTGTAAAAGGCAGGTGGTTGTGGTTGGAGCTTTTTAATTATTATGTAAGGCAACATTTACCCCCGTAGCCGAATCTGGTCACTTTTGTCCCAGTTCTCCATTTACGTAATACTAGAAGTCGGGATTTATTTCAGTGCAGAAATTCTGGGACTAACTACCACGTGTATTCCTCTTTTCCCAGAATAGTAATGGAGGGAAACAATTATACCATGTCAGTGAACATCTTCAATTTATCTTTAAACAACTATAAAATGTTGTTAATGAAGCAATTTAGTTATGTAAATAAATAATGTATATTTCTTAATACTTGTATGTAAAAGCCCCGTAAAAGGGCGTTAATTAATAAATAAAAAGTAACATTATTTTCAAACATAATATATCTTTAAATATTTTAAATTTAAACATGAGATCATAAACAAAACATCAATATTTGAGGTGGACTTTATTTAAAATGAATCATATTTTTAATTTGATTCGGGATTTCGTTGTAAAGTTGGACGGCTTGTTATCAGAGATTTTGATGTGACATTCTACATGATTGATGTTAAACAAATAGTTTAATATACCTACTGTTATTTGTATTGAAGATTCGCCGCGTTATGATATGATTTCAACCGAAACATTTCAATTTACAATATCATTGCATCGAGCTACCGATTATTTGACGATCAATCCAATATGAAGTAGCCAGGAACTGATAACATTATCATCAGCGGGGTATTATCGATTCTATCCTATCTACGCGGATTAGTTTTATCTGTCCTCTGTGATGTACCGAATTTCCATAATAAGCAGCCTTGTGCTTGGTACCTAGTACCAACAACTTACAATAAAACTACAGAATACATAAAATCCTGAAATAACTTAACAACCAGTACACGAAATAATATTGACTGGTCTGTGTTAATACTAAGCCCTGAAACATGACAGGGCAGAGCGTGTGTACTGTGTACCCAACTATCTATGCATCGGAGTATCTACAACCTATAAATTCCACACTCAGTACTGGCGTAGGTACAGATGTAGTTGTTGAGGTATTTTTAGTGATAGTGGCGTGATCATAATTTTGTTTATTTACATGAGGAATAGATAACAACCAGAAATTTCCCAATACTTAAATCATAACTCGTTTTATGTCTGTGGCGGGGACCCTTATCAAATTACTCAATTTGTAATGATTTGTGGGCATGCTAACTCTTTTCCCTATGTACATCTAATGGTTATTCTGATAAAATAATTAGTTCACTTTTTAAAATATACAGAGATACCTCAGGAAGACACGAGAGTGTCGGGTCACGTCAAGAGTCGTACATACGAGTATAATATGTATAATAACAGAAGAGTATATTGTATAATAAGATTGTATCATAAGTATAAGTATTTTTATTGTGCGTAGCTTATTGTATGTCGTGTGTTGGAAAATAACTTTAAATTGCCATTCTACTCAGATTAAACGAAAACTTATAAATGTGAAGGAAGCTAAGAATATGTATTGGCTGATTTGTGTCTCGTATGGCATCCCATTTTTTTTAACGCAGGGAAATAACTTGTTGGTTACGTAGTTATTATGTTCTTAATAATTCCAATGTTCTCGTTGATCGATCTATCATCACATATAAAATAAGATTTATTGCGACTTGTACGTCCAATATAACACTGCCCCCAGACTCTGCACCTGTTATCGTTATTCTCCACGACAGATCTCGTTTGAATTGCTTCACGTTTTCTTCTTTACATTTTCCGATTTGAGTCGCATCCGAGTTTCGACTTATATTTCATACTTCATACCATATTACTTCACAATACGGTCGAAGAATGTATATAAATAGTATAGAAGCGCGCTAACCAGTTACCACTGTCTGACTTGGATTCAAAGACCAGCTTTTCTCGGAATGAATGTGTTCATCTCGGCCGTTTATCCCTTTCTGTACCTGTCTTGAAATGGCGGCCTTAATAAGGAGAATATGAATTGGTATTATTCAATACTACTTACAACGTGATAATGACTGTCATCCGACAGTGCCTCGTTCATACGTTTATAGGGTTTACATGTGAACGACACTTGTCACATTTGTAATTGGTTCATTATTTTTGGATACGATAAAGTGAATATTATTTTGTGGTTGTGATATTATATCTGCTCTAGTATTGTCCTACAATCCATTGCTTTAACTATTTATTACGCGACGGGATCAATAGCTCAGAATCATACACTTTTTATGTTTCATCTTTACTAGACAGCGGTAACGTCCCAGTTCTCAAAATGTTGAAATTAACGACTATTAAAACCATTGGCTTTGGTAGGTATCTGTAGTTTGTGTTTGCTGAATACACCATTTTCTTGTATTGCTCCCAAGATTCGTCGTGTAAAATATCGTATTATAACATATATAACTATTCTTCGTGAGGACTGAGGACCCCGCAGCAATAATGATCATGTAAACGTGTCCATAAAATACATACAATGTGAGTCCGGAATTTGTGACATCATTCATTTAACCGGAGGTAATAAATAATAATTAATTGATGTTTGTTTACCTTAAATATTGATTGAAATTTCAATAATTATAGGTTTCTTGCCATCGCGATATAAACTTTGCCTGGTTGTTTTTTAAATAACGGCTCCAATATTGAACTTTTTATGCTATTGTTAGGTACCTAACGTTTTCAACAGAACCAGTAACAGTCAGTACCGCATTGGAGAAATCAATCAAATCCCATGTATGATTTAATAAATTACTTTTATTATTTTTCCAATAAATAATTTAGCTGGAGCGATTAAATCAATCACAGTATTTTTGTAGACCCGCAGTTTCTCTAATACGATCTGCCTCTGTCGACAAACGAGCTTAACTATTTAATTACAGTCGGCAAAGTATTCATTTATCTTGAGATAAATCAACATGTATTTACATTCTACAGCCATTCGCCTTTATTGGAAAACATAATTGATTAAATTTGAGAGACGTTGTATCTTGAACGTTTTCTCGGCAATCTCAATACTCTTCATCACCGAAACAATAATTCAATTCGGGCCGGTGATGAAAAACTTTCTCGTTCAGCTTCATTCAAATGATTATAACTTACAACACATTAAATAAATAATGCCAACGTTTTAAGGAGTGAAAATTTAGATTTAATAACAGCCCCGGGCGCTCGTTATCGAAGAGCTTTTTGGCAGTCGGTAAATTCATTTGCATTTTTGATTTGACTGACGAAATTCTGATGTTATGCTATTATGAATTATTTACTTTCCTTTTGGTCTATGAAACCCTATCCAATTTATTTTATTATTTATATACCTGTTGATGAAAACGTAATAAAATGGTTTTCCCGTTAGGCTTTTATACATTAGCCGTAATCATTGATGTATTATACTTTAGTCTATGGCCGTAATGCTACGCGCTGGCTCAGTGTTGTAATAATAATAATTGGATTTTTGTCAAAGCGTTATTTTTTACAGAAACAGAAACATACAAACATACTTATTATTTACAAACAGTTACAGAAAAACACACTTTTATTAAAAAGTTTACGTATTTGCACGCAGAGTACACAGAAGTATAGTGAAAACACTGGACATTGGTTTTACATTTTCTATTTTACCCTCCATTACTAGGATGTTACATTTATTAGAAGATTAGTGGCAGAAGTAAAGTTGATATTTAAGACTGGAGAATTCTCATGATATAACCTTAAAAAGCTTACAGATTCTTAGTTATTTACATTTTTTACACATTTAGTTTATTTTTTTATTTATTTTATTTTATTTATTTATTTTTTATAATATTGATTACATTTTATGATTTTGACTGTCCAACTAGGAAAGGATTCCCGTTTCAGGACAGTCAAATTTACAGGTTTCAAGTTATCCTAGACGAATACAGGATTTAAGACTAGCTAAAATAAGCATGTTAAAACGAAGATACATAAAAAGATACATAAAAAAGATACATAGAGGCGTTCGTGATTTCAAATTAGATTTTTTAGTATCATTTCGGAATCAGTCCTGCCTAGATCCAACAACCATTTTGTCACTCTTGGACCGAAGGATGACAATTCACGCAGTTTCAGCTGAGAGGGGATTTTATTATATATTTTAGGACCGAGATATGAGAATATTTTTTGATAAGCCGCTCTGTTGCTTGTTGGAACGGAAAGGTCATTCCTTCCCTTACTTCTGGTTTGATGTTTGTTATATTATTTAATATATTTTATGTTATTTACAATGTCGGGACTGTGAAGATGTAAGGTTTCTGACTTTATGGATATGACCCTAAAAAGGTGAGTTTTAAGTTTAGCTCTGAATTCTGTCGAGTCTGTAATCACTCAATAATGTGGCAGTCCATTCCAGGCTTTAGGTCCTGACACTCTGAAAGCACGCTCACCGAACTTAGTACCTGGTATGCGCTTTGGTTCCTTCAACCTTCCGATAGCCGATGACGCTGCTAACCTAAGGGTTGACTGTCGTGAATTTGTATTTTCCGGAATAAACATTACCGATAAGTAAGTCGGAGGTTAGGTTAGCTTAGGTTATAGGTTACCTAGGTCGTGATAATAAAACCTTATGCGCCGCCTAATATTTACACCGCCCGCGTTACAAAGTAAATGGTAAAGAATTCAATTTAAAGTAAGTTTTTTTACTTTAAATATATTTATTAAATAATTAATCAATTTACAGAGTATAATTAATAATGTTAACAAAGATAATTCATACAATTAGTACAATTAGTTTTCACTGCTTTTGATTTCTTAATGTTCCTCTTCTATAGAAGCTGGCGCTTGTGTCTAGAAGAGTGGTAAATTTAATAAATAAATTTATTCTGCTTCTTCCGCTGTCCTCTCCCGTCAGAGGTTGGCTGTTATCGGGGCAATCTTCACCCTGCAGACTGTAGCCTGGAACCGCACTCGTACCAGTCACGTAGATTACATCTTTCTCCGTTACGCTACGTTATTACAAATTAAAAGTTCTCTGTCAACATACTAAACATGCGATGATTTTTTCATACAAAGAACTATCATCTAATTAATTCATTTATTATTTGGTATTAAGAATAATCTCTCTTGCTTACTTTCACGGCACACGTGTTTGACAAATGCCGTATGATTGCTTGTCGTTATAATAATTTAAATCAACTTCCCAGCGTATCATAGCTGCCGTGAGCCGTGGGGAGTGTTGCCACCTACGAGTATGTACGCGATGTGAACTGATATGTTCGAGAATTTCAATAAATTTTGATTACACAGTGCTCCGGATAACTGGTCCACGCGGTGGAGAATGTTCTTAAGGGGTACCTTCGCTCGGGAGACTGAAAGTTACGGGGCTCCATCCGCTTGTAAATTTGAATGCAATAAACTTTCAATCTGAGCATTTAAAAAAAAACTTCTTTTCTATTTGACGCCACATAAAAATACTTTTGGAGCAATGTCTACGCTTCGACGTACTTCTATAGTAATTGAACAACTGATATTAATCCCCTAGCTACCAATTTTTTATTAATTTGACCTAAAAAATTCCAACTTCGGGCTTAATTTACGAAAACGAAAGCACACATTAAAAAAATTTATACCATAAAATCGATTCCAAATGTGATGTAGATTCACAAGTTTCCGGTTTGTACTACGAGTTTCCGGACACCGTGTACGTTATTCACTATGTATACAGGATGTATCGGCACGTACCCGACAAACTTTAACCAGCTATTCCTTAGCACATTTGGAGTAAAAAATGTTATGGGCACTTTGCTGTCCGGTAACATTTTTTTCAATTAAAAACAAAAAATAAATAAAAAAATCCACACTCCGTCACTGTCATTTGCATTGTTTCTCGTGTTCAACAGCTGTTATTAACAAGTGTGTCAAAAAGCGTCTTCACTCTTTCATACACACTAAATAATAGCTAAAAATGAGACGAATGGTGCCATGCCATTTCGTTGTGATTGTAAAAGCGCGCCAATGTAGGTACGTACGTACATTATTCAAAGAAACTCGAATATAATATTGCCAGATGGGTTTTAAAACTTTGACAAAGGATAAAACAGTGGTGACATGTGGTGAAAATATGAATAGTAAATTTTTTATTAAAAAAAAAGGTTACCGGACAGCAAAGTGCCCATAACATTTTCTACTCCAAATGTGCTAAGGAATAGCTGGTTAAAGTTTGTCGGGTACGTGCCGATACACCCTGTATAGTTAGACTGATCTAGAAATTCCAGTTTTGCAAATATCTCCACGCAAGAGACCACCTCTGAAGAGTTACCTATTACTGCTTGTTTTTATTGTTTTGTATTTTTTTCGAAAAGTGTATACCGTCTAACGGTGAGTTCTGGTGTCTTGAAATTTCTACAACTTTTCCTGTCTGCAATCAATCCTGTGTACAACAACTATTTTCAACTTAATTTAATTTCCATCGATCACAAAATACATCCATTTAAATATCACAATGTGCCCACCTTACCATTATATTTTCTTATGAATCACATTTTTTTCGGATTACTTTGTGATTTGCGGATCGGATTAAACAAACATGGAACCTCGTTATACCGAGGCCGACGGTGCCAGGCCGATTATCACAACATAAATAAGCGAGCGCTAACTGTATAGAATATATAATCACCCGTTAAACGGTGCAATTTTGAATACCAAGTCGTTAGGCAATACAGCTTCCAGCCATCTTCCTCTAACTACCTGTCAACAGATGCGGTTAAAGGAGACAAGGCATCTGTTTACAAAGCACCCTTTAATTTTCCCTTGGCTTTTTTCCTTCTCAGAATCTCTGATCTGTGTGGCCTAAATGGTTATAAAATTATAATATTTTTTTGCTTTCCATACAACCACCTGCAAATACGGCTTAAGTATGCGTTTAGTAGAAATCGTACTACGTTTTCAAGGAAGCTATGTACATAACTACAAATTGATGGTGTTTAAAAGTAACCATATAATTTAACCGGCACTGTAAATATTATAAATTAATAAATGGTAGTTACCTAATTGCATTGCCATTTATTTTTATGAATAACGTATTAGATAGTTGCTGTCCGAGTCCTTCTCCAGTCCTTTTGTCTTATTAAATAATCGAAAAATGAGCCAAACTTTTTTAAAACGATTAAACGGCTGTCTAAAATTTCCGTAGCTCATGATGGAAATTGAGATGCTTGTTGAACATGGTTGACCAAGAATTTACAGTCAGAAAGAGCTGTCTCAAGACGCTATTATAGCTCACCGTTTGAGAGTTTTTAGTACTTTTAGTAGGTTCACATATTTTCTGTTTTGTAATTAAGATTACTGCAGATATTATTTATTATTATTATTCTTAATTTTGTATACAGGGTGTATCGGCACGTACCCGACAAACTTTAACCAGCTATTCCTTAGCACATTTGGAGTAGAAAATGTTATGGGCACTTTGCTGTCCGGTAACATTTTTTTTTAATAAAAAATTTACTATTCATATTTTCACCACATGTCACCAATGTTTTATCCTTTGTCAAAGTTTGAAAACCCGTCTGGCAATATTTTGTTCGAGTTTCGTTGAATATTGTACGTACGTACCTACGTTGGCGCGCTTTTACAATCACAACGAAATGGCACGGCACCATTCGTCTCATTTTTAACTATTATTATTTAGTGTGTACGAAAGAGCGACGACACTTTTTGACACACTTGCTAATAACAGCTGTTGAACACGAGAAACAATGCAAATGACAGTGACGGAGTGTGGATTTTTTATTTATTTTTTGTTTTTAATGGAAAAAAAATGTTACCGGACAACAAAGCACCCATAGCATGTTTTACTCAATGTGCTAAGGAATAGCTGGTTAAAGTTTGTCGGATACTTGCCGATACACCCTGTATAGTTTAAAATTAGTTTCTTCCTACACCTAAAAATAACTATAATAAATAATAAATAAATAAATAAATAAATATAATTAAAGTTTGTAGAATTCGTGAAATCCGTTTCGTAACTTCGCCGCAAATCATGGACAATACCTTATATTAATTTTTTTATATTTTTTATACTTATGATTGTAAAGTTATTCGGCTTCAATACCAATAATAATAATAATAATTTCAATCGTGTTCACAATTTACACAACACCGATTTGTATGTTTTCTTACCGTTAGCCCACGAAGTGCCCAAAGTCTCGTATGGCCTGCCGCTAAGGACGATGCGTGTAAAAGAAAGAGAGGTTTCAATGATGCTTGCTATCAGCAATGTGCGTTGTTCTGCCGCTGATAGGCCCGTTGCTCCCTGCGTGTAATAGAAAGAGAGGTAAGAGTGCCAGTGTAGCTATCAGCGGTATGCCTTGTCTTGTTAAGTCCGTACTTGACCCCTTCACCGCAGTCGTGATTGCCCGAACAGATCATGGCGTGCCGTAACGTGTTATTAAATTTGAGTAAATTTATTCGCCGCCTATAATTGGCAGGAGGCTGCGGAGGCTTTAGTTTTTTTTACCTGCATTGAATAAACATTCAATTATCTTGTTGTTTATTTTGTTTTTGCTCATCTTGCCTCCAGTCCAGTCAATATTGATTGTTTCTCCTCAGAAGATCGACATCCCATCGGCTGCGGGCATCGCAGGTCCTCTACCAGTAGCCATTTTGACTAATTTGCTCCGTGGTGGGCTGGGTCGAAAACGACCCGGCCTTAGCATTTTTCTGTCATTACGCGTCTCCGCCATTTGCATAATATTATTTATAGCATTTTAATGCTTATTTGCATACATGCCAAGTAATTATCCAATTACTTACAATGTTGGCAAAGCATCATTATTTTTAATTTGAACATAGGTACCTAAAATTATGTAAATATTCCACTACTTAAAATTTTAACGGAAAACAAATTGTTACCTTCCTTTAATGCACTCTCTTATCGGAGGTTGGCTACTGCTACTACCAACTATTAAACGTAAGTCATGAAATACGACGTCTTTCTCTACTTGCCTTTTTAAATCTAAACTAACTAACCATCATGCCGTTTCTCCGCAGGGGTAGGCAGAGAGGACGGACCGCCAAACAACTCGGTCTTGGCACACACTTCTTACCTCATTCACATTTATTGTGTTTTTATATTTTTTACTTGTATTTTATATATTTTCTTACTATTCCATACTCTTCCATTATTTTGACTCCTGACGCGGCCCGACTCAAGTATCTGAATCACTTGAACGTGCCATGTATTCCTCATCCTCTGAATTATCAGTTGTGTTCAATTTTGTAGATTCATATTTATCACTCCTCAGAATGTGGTGACTAAGAAGTTTTTTTGTTTACATCTGGTACAAAAAAATAAAGCACGTGGTTAGATAAATAATAATTAGATTGTCCATTTATGAAAATTAGATGAAATTTATGCCTACATTCTGAGTTGGAATTATCTCTAAATGAATAACAGTGACTTCATTTCAACACTACAATAAATAATATTTTTTGCATTACTCCATCGTTGTTTCATCACATTCCGCCTGAAAACATCCTAATCCAATAATTCTTTCAAGTCGGTAATAATATTCTCGAGTCATGTGTCTAAACTTTTCGTGAGAAAGAAACAGAAACAGCCTGGCCTAACATTAAACGTTTGCTGGCAGCTGTTGGTTGCGCTAATCCAGATTTAAGACCGTAGGAACTTCTTTGTAAACTTATATTATAATACCTTAATCCGTTTTAAATGTAATTTGCCAAGCAAGCTCTTTATCAGTACGATTTCTATAGAATCGACGATAATTTACGACTTGGCTTTTTATCTCGCTGCGTTTTAATTATTCTCAAACTCGCTTTGTTTGTTAACACCTGATTAAGAATTGAAAATGCTTAGATAAATTTCTGTCAAATCAGAAAAAAGTACAGTATATTGCCACAAAAAGCAAAAAGGACGCTGTATGTCAAAATCATGTTCTGAGATGACAGAAAGACCTCGTGTTTTTCAACCTAATAAAATTAAGATTTAGATTAATGTTTCTGATTTCATTCTTAAATATACAATTCAATCTTCTCTAAATAAAACTAATAAAAAATGCCATTAATTTCATAGGCAAGAACACAGTATATTAGTAGTATTCTGTGTTCTTGCGTATGAAATAAATGTGTTTTTTTATATGTAAGGTTCAACACATTACTTAAAATTAGTTTTATGTAATAAACAATTGTCTAGCGTGATAAATATATTAATATGAAAAGATTCGTGCAAACAAATAACCTAAAATTAGTTTTATGTATACAATTGCTCAGCTTCATAAATATATTACTGTAAAAAGATGCGTGAAAACACATTACTTAAAATCTGAATTATATATTACCTACTGCAGTAATTTATTTTTAAATACACAATAAATTTATTAATTAGCTGTTTTTCTCAAAAAAGTTTTGAATACTGTATAATACTTTCTTGCTTCTCCCAGAATGCGGAACAATGCCTATAATAATAATAATATTTGGATGATTTTTATAGCGCCGTTTTTGTGAAAAATCACCTCCAGAGCGCTGTACAAATAGAATATATATTTCTACAATGATCTGTACATGCTGCTTTTAGCCACACTTACACTGTATTTTTGCTTATGAAATTCGATATATGTAGTTCTTATTGCTCAATATTACTATCTTGCTAGTTCGGTTTTTGTAAAAAAATTAAAACAGAAATACGTTTTTTACACTCTAAAATTACTGTTCAAAATGTTATACTATTCCTTATATTGTGGTTTTTATCATGTTATATACAACTATACATGGCTGACTTTGCTAATGACGGGACGGCAGTATAATAGTGTCAACGTGTTGCTTTATCACACCGTTTTGAAGAGAGTCAATCGCAATCTTCGCATTGAAAATATGTGTAATTTATACCTGTCCAAAAAGCAAATCCTTTGGCTGAGTATTGAATCCCAAGCATTGTGCGAAGGAAAACGTGTTATTGTGACACGCTTTCTAGCTCTAGTCATTTGCATTACGATATTCAAAGAGAAATACCGACTCTGTTACTTCTTTGTCTTTACGTATTGATTGTGATTGTAGTTAAGCATTTAACCTCTCTGCGTTCAGATGAACTCTAGTAATTAATTTCTTTATACAGCTGTCACCGAAACGTATAAATACATTATACTATGTGCGATATACAAAAAAGCTCGTTACTGTCGGGTCTGATCAAATGTACTTTATATGTTATTGCAATTGAGATAAATTGGGCAATTTCCCTTTATGGTGTTGATTTTAAAGACCCGAACTAAGTGGGTAAGAAGAAAAAACATTAATTCTTATGTAATGTTTATTTATCAAATGATTTAACAATTATTTGTAGCGCCATTTTTAATTAAATATAATAAAAACGTTTTGTTTTAACCACCAGTATTTAACTAATTATTGGAACTCTAGTACACAAAAATCTGTTTGATTGTCTGAGGCAGCTAAAACTCTCGTATAGCTCTGGCGTTATTAAATTTGAACAGGCTTTTCTGACGGAAATGTAAAGGTCAACGCACATATTCTTAGTTTTTCTTGTGATTTCCATCGCTTTAGATCTAAATGATCCATTTAAGGTTAAACGTAACGTACGATGTAATCTACGCATTCATAGATGGCATTAATTTAATTATTAATGCTTTTTGCAACTTATGTTTTAAAATATTAGTTTGCGCCCAAATAGATAATGTGAGTAAATAGTTTTGTCTGTATAAAAACTCAATTCTTTGTTTGCGACCGTACAGAAGCTATATGAATAAGGGTAAATAGTTTAATCTGTATAAAAAAACTCAATTCTTTGTTTGCGCTCGTACATACGCTATATGAATATGAGTAAATAGTGTTGTCTGTATAAAAAATTCAATTCGTTGATTGCGCCTGTACATACGCTATATGAATATGAGTAAATAGTATTGTCTGTATAAAAAACTCAATTCTTTCATTTTGTATCGGTGATTCAATCCAATTCTGTATTTGTATGCCGTTCTTGAAAGAATTCAGTTTTTCTATACGGGCAAAACTATTTATTCATATTTATGATGCATACTTACGGGCGCAAACAAATATTCGTATTTATTTTAAAACAACTTGCAATAAGCGTTTTAAAAGAAATAATTAAATAACGCCATCTATTAACGCGTAGATTATATTTTACGTTACGTTTACCTTTCAAACTGGCCCGTTGAAGGAATAATCGCTTTAGAATATGCCCCTATTGAAAGTGAAGGAGGTATTCAAATTTCAATCAACTGTGATGGATTGCCGCGGATGTAATCTGCAAGATCGAATCATAAAAAAGTGCCGCTCTACACCAAAGTGCGAATTCTCTAGACACTCGATAAAGATCACAATATTTCAATTTTTTAAAGATCGGCCGGAGGTATGGCATTACCACCAATAAAAATTATGTTTATTATTCCATCAGATTAAAACAAGGAATGCCGTGTCTATTAGAAGTGTGTTACTACAAAACAAACAGAATAACGTTAGATAAAAACTGGCCAAGCATTGTATATTCTATGGTATGAATTCCATTCGTTGAAATAATGTTGGTTTTTTACGATGTTTTGGTAAATTAATTTATGCCATATTTAAAACTCTCCCAAAATTTGTTTTTGACCCACTAACTCTTAACAGGTTGTAATAATTTAAAATTACAGTTACAGTTTGTAACCTTTGATAAACATGCATGGCGCTGTTGGTATTCTAAACATGGTATTCATTAAATTTAATAAAAAGTGAAAACATTGTCATAAAAACTTTGCCTCTTGTTTCGGCAGATGGTGCAGATTTATATTCAAATACTCTACTACGGCATGGCATTATTTAAGTCCTGCAATCCCGTTTTTAACTGGATTATCTATAATTTGAAGAGATTAGCGATACTTAATTTCTTCCGAGTGCGACTCTTGAGATAACGATTTATTCAATAACAGAGCTTTCTTCTTAACCATCTCCGATATACCTAATATAGTTTTAGAATCTCTTCCCACTCGGTTTCGGCGTTCAGCGCGAGCCATCTGTGTCGGCGTGTATCTATCCTCGGCAGACCCGAACCTTGCTGAGCGAGTGCGATGCGAGTGCGATCTCCCGCGCCGGCCGCCGCCGAAAGGGGGCGGTCTTCACGGGTAGATGAAATTGGCGTGAAGAATCGCCTTCATCTTCACCGCCCGTGTGCCGAACTGACAACCGATCTACCTATTAATTATTCCGTGGATCTTAAACTAAAAACAACTAGGTACCACTCTATTTATAGATATATATCTATGGGTCTTGTTTTTTCTAACTTAACACAACTATCTCTCTATATAGAGCGTGTGCTACGCTCGCATCTCCAAACTTTAGGGGATGGTTATACATTACATGTATACATATTTTTAAAATCCTAATACAGTTTAAACAAAGCAATTCTGATTAACAACCAATGTTATCTAGTGTAATTAAAAAGGTGTTAACATTTATTGCTTAGTTTTTCATGATTTTTTTCAAAGTTTCGCAACAGGAACGCGGAACACTGTATAGTTCAATAGATCTTGTCGAAGACAACATCCTCTCTATTTATATGTATAGTTCTATGGAAATTGTTTTTTTCGAATTGAACACAATTACCACTCTAGGTGTAGGTATAGTTCTGTGGATGTTCTCACGAAGGGTTACATTAATCAGATTGTACTAAATCCCTCGCGAATGAACTACAACCCAAATCCGACTGTTAAAAGCTCCAGATCAGAGCTTTCAGAGTATGTATCCTTTGTATTCTCATTGTTATCTCTGAATACGTGTTTTTTAACATTGTTAAACACCCCTTTTATCTATACATATATTGATGATCAAACCAGACTGTGTGATGAACAATTTTGAGCTTTGAGAATAATATTTAAAATTGAATTTAAATAGTGTTTTGTTAGTCATGGTCATTAAGGTATTTATTTTATTTTTTATCGCCACATAATTTTTAAGAAAACACGATAAAAAATACGCTTTTACATCACGTCAAAGTTTATGACTTCCATTCGGCCGATAAAATATTTGACGACTTATATAATAAGATATTTTAAAATAATAATCGAGTAGGTGTTCATACCATACATAAAAGCCCAGCTACACTACTCGCGAAGTTGATCGAAGTTGACCTAATACGATAGTGTGGGCACGAACTTCGCTTCGCTTCGGGCATCTTCGCTTCGCTTCGCAAGACTTCCGATTGTTGTCGGTAAATGCGCCCGAGTCAAAGGACTCGATGCGTCACGGCATAAATAAACCAATCACCGACTGGTTGGACTGAGTTACTCGCGAAGTTGCGAAGTGTGTGGGCACGCACTTCGAACTTCGTCGAGGACTTCGTCGAAGCGTCGAAGCGAGTAGTGTAGCGGCCGCTATACACTTTAAGTCAGTAGTTATGAGCCTTAGTCGTAAGTCACTAGAAATAAGTCTCAGATAATAACTAGTAAGTCAATAGTTATTTACGAATCCTAGCGTAAGCCAGCTGTTTTTAATTAATCAATAAATATATTTGTACAGCGCTCTTGAGGCCATTTTTCTCGAAAATGGCCAAATATCATTATTATTACTGGAGTTTATTTTATAGCACCCACCTCCCTAAGTGGCTTCGATTCAAGAAAAAAATAATTTCTGTCTGTGTTTTACTGATTTTCTTGGAAATACAATAGTTGACGCGTACGTTATGTAGTTTGTCTTGCCTCCATTGCTGATTTTTTGTTCTATCGCATTTATAGAACTCAAATGAAATGTACTTATGTACTCTAATTATGTTATTCCAGTTAGCTCTCACCTGACAATTCAACGAGGTGATTTACTTGGAAATAGACTCATTCCGAATGAAATAACATGTCTTGCATTCATTCCTCCGAGTAGCTTCAAAAATTATAGTCTTTAATTGCAAAAATTATAGCATATCGTTTCTCTTGGCAATCAAAAGGGGTAATTTACTGAGAAATATTTACAACACGTAGCGTTAGAGTAATGTTAAGAAAACGACCACTTCATAATAAATCATTATCTTGAGGTTTATTATAATAAATCGCACTTAAGTGAAATAGTATTATTTTTATTTATTTTTCGGAATAACTTTATTGGGTAAAACCTCATTATTTTTATGGTTGCACATTCTGAGTGAAAAGGTATGCCTTGCCTTCATAATGAAGAACCCAGTAATCTGGGTTTATTTCTATCGCATTTGTCTCCCCGATAAGCCTCGCCTCCAGAAATCGTATCATTTTTTCTGGTGGTATTTTTTTATGGCTATTAATCCAGTTTCCGCTCTTTTGGCAATCGAAAAGGTGATTTACTGAGAAATATAACGGTTGACACATTCCTAGTGCAAAATCAGGTCTTCAGTGCCTCGTTATCCCATTAGAGAGTGGACCTAATGACCTGCCAGAGTCCCGGGGACCTAGAATGTGTGAAGTTATGCGCATCCAGAATCCAGACGCCAGATGTTCATTTTATCAGAACCGACGACGCCTTTTGACATTTAGACTTCTGGGTGTTGGTTTCGTTATTGATATCTTTTTTTAAATAAATGTGCGATATTCGATACTTGGACTCTGTTACATGACATAGCTTTTCCATTAAATCATTATTACTACTGACAAAAACACGCTCACGTTACATATTACGTGTATCTGTTAATTTGAACGTGTTTGTAATTCTTCCCAAGGGAAGTTTTTCAATTCTTATAATCTGTGGTATTTACTTGCATAAAATTATTTTATTTTCCGTAATGTACATGTTTTTAATGTTGTTTTTCGTTTTTGTTTCAGGTAAGTGTCGAGACGGTTTCATTCATTAAACCATTTTTTTTCAATCCAGTCATCATTCTGCTGCCTCGGTAAGAATAATAAAATCTAATTAACGTTTTGTGTACAGCTGGGTGGGCCTTCGCCCGAGTTGATCCATTTTTTCAAAATCTCTGGACAATTAGCAAAATATAAGTCTTTTTTGTCAGCTCAATTTATTTCAAAACTCCATAGTTTTTTTTAAACAATACGGCAAATTTTATGACGTTATAACTTTCAATTCAACATTTTCTGTTCTCTCGTTAGTATGAGCTGCAGTGGATGAATGAAGTCCGTGTTGTTTGATTTGCGATTATTTCCCATTTAAATATTGTGTAACATACTGCTATGGTGTGATCCATAGAATAAATGGACTTTTATCTCATTAACGCTGTCAATCCTTCCTGCTCCGTGTTTTTTTTATGCAGCTTTTTGCGCGCGTCTTTTAACTCCGCTAACAATTCTCGCTTGAAGTTGCCGCCCGCCACCCCGTCAGATGTTTATTAGAATAGCACTCCTGCAGTCCCGCGAGTGCTGCGAAGGCTCGGATACATCGTGCAAGAATAATAAGCAAGGTAGGCTGTGTGGGTATTGCTAGAGGTTGCTAGTTTGTTGCCAAGATGGTTGGTTGGGCCAGTTAAGATTTTGACGTATTGTGAAAGGTTTTCGGCTCGCGGCGGGCGGGACGTTTGATCTGTTGGTCCGCGGAATGGGCGAGTATGAATCAAATGTGTACAGTAGACTCTCGACATAAAGGGTTGGTAAATGATGAAAAATATCCCGATGAAATTTTTTTCCTCCGTTAATCCAACTGTGTTAAATAATCTAATTTTATAAATGTGGTATTTGGAGTAATAAAAATAAAAATTTCGAAGATTTTCAAATATATTGAAAAAAATCTACAATGATCTATCTCATTACTAACTAGTACCAATGTTTGATCTCATAACAAACTAACTTAAATTAAATCATTGTAGTCGATGGTGAAGATCACGGTCAGACGAATTTCCTGCATAACATGCATACAAAATTCATGGACAAGACTCCATGTGCGAATGCATTAATTTACATCTATTTTAAATTAGTCGAAAAAGGTTATGCTGCGTCAACAGCTCCAGAAATTGAAATTCCTTCTGAAATTAACTTATTAAACCACAAACTTGATTAGGTACATAATTTTTAAAGAAATCAGTTTGGGCCGCTTGGTTAAGCCGAACTGTAAATCGAGATACTGCTGTACTTCATACTTCTTATGCTCACCGGAGAGACTTATCTCATTAAGAATATTAAATACATAAGATTCAGCCAATCATCCCGCCATGGCCAGGAGCCTAACAAGGTCTCAAACACGTTTCAATTGGACGCCATCGTTATTATATTTTAAATTGTTATGAATATTCCCATTGTTTATTTAGTATTGTTGGTCTCGCGGCGTGGCGGACACAAACACTTGCTAAATGTTATAAATAATAATAAGAACTTGATATATGAAACTTCGGGGTTAGAAGTTGTTTGGGCGGATATCAATGTTTCGCCAACACACTAATAGGCCAGTGCAATTAGCGCCAAAAAGGGGGTCGCGATCGAAGTAATTCCGGTAGTCCCAATTTTTTTATATGTTATATAAACTGATCCCCTGATGTAAAATCTGATTTTCCGACCTTGGCGCACCTGTGCTCGCGCCGCCATTTTGAAAAAACTGGCCGAAATCGGGCCAAAATCTAGTTTTTCCAAAATATCTCATTTCCAATGCAAATTTCGGCTAAAGCATTTTAACAAGTATAATAGAACATAAAATAACCTACAACTTTTGTGTATAAAAATTTCTTCTATCTCTAATAGGTACCGAGGTAGAAAGTCGTAAAGGTGCGTATATTTTTGAAAAAACAAGTTTTTTGCGCGACTAAGTTTGGTTTTTTATAAATACCTCGTTTCCAGTGGAATTTCATGAAAATTTTATTGATACCAATTATGTAGAACATAAAATTTCAAAAAAGCTGTGCCGATTTTATGTTTATATAGTTTTTTACCGATATAAAGAATAAACAAATCCAGGTAGGTACGCACAGAAAATCTATCACGGTTTATTATCACGTTATTAGATTTTTTTTGCATTTTTAAATACAAACATCTATAAATTTACTATAGGGCACTTCGGTATGGGGGGGGCTACCCCCCACCCCTCTACTCCTCCCCTCTGGTTCCCTTCAGTTGTCGCGTGTCACGTCTTGAGCCTGGAGCGGAGCTTCACAGCGTCAGTGTCACAGCAGCGTTCAGTGCGAAATGATTCAGTGCAATCGAGTATGAAAGATTTACAAAAGAGGGCTACTTTACGATCCGACGGTCTCATAAATTTTGGTCAGGGATTTGGTCTGACATGACCATCGAACAAACTCTGATGAGATCGATGAAAACATCTGGAGGTTTGACCCAAGGACGGGGAATCACAGACAGTTCCATCCTTCGTTGGACTGCTGGATTCGTTTATCTGCATAACATTTGTGAGGGTATCGAGTCATTTTGTAGGATTGAATCAGGAACGTCAGAGCAACATGTAGAGATGAGGCCTGCAAGAATTAAGAGGGATGATCGAGACGTTCAAACTCTCATTGATTGGTTTGCTTGCCATGAACCATTTCCTAAAACAAACGTGATTATGTCTATTAGCAGTGGCACAATCGGGGATAGCAAAGTCACTTGTCACATGGCTGAAAAGATGGGGAAATTAGCTATGTCTAAAGTTATCAACAAGAACTTTGGAAACCTACACTTAAAACGTAATGATGCAATAGTTTCTCTTGCGGCGGTGACCAGCAGTGTCAAAAATCAGGGTGTGACTATGTCAATAGATCCATTAATGCTATTCCATCGTATGTGTATTGCCAAAAAGTCTGAAAGTGAACTTAAATAATATTTTCAATATGAACTCTCTCCTGTACCATTGTCTCTTTTCTCAGAAGAAGGCATGCGCAAAAGAACGAAGTCTATATTTTATTCATCATTAAACCCTCTACCAAATAATACAGAACTGGGAAGCAGTAAAATACATGTAATTGATGGAGGATATTTACTGCACAAAGTTGTATGGGGCTCGTGCTCAACCTTTTTCAGTAATTTTCCAGCAATATGTCAGATATGTACAAAATCACTATGGATCCAATGCAGTAGTGGTATTCGATGGATACCCAGATTCTATGGAAAAGAAAAGCACTAAAGGGGTGGAAAGAGCACGGCGTGCCAGAGTTACAACTTCTGCTGAAGTTTTGTTTTTTGAAAGCATGCACCCACAGGAAAAGTTTCTGGGAAATGAGAAGAACAAGTCTCGTTTTATTTCCCTACTCAGAACCTCATTTGCACGATCCCACATAACGACAGTACAAGCTGAAGAGGATGCTGACGTTCTCATAGTGAACACAGCAAATTCGTTGTCATCTCAACATGATGTAGTCATAATCGTTGGTCAGGATATTGATCTGCTGGTACTCCTCACAGCTCTCTCACCTCTCAACGTATATTACCAAAAAGTTCTAACGCGTTGTACTCGAAAAAATGTTTTAAACACATTGAAATAGTTGAAAACATGTTATTACTTCATGCCATAAGTGGTTGCGATACAACTGGAGCTCCGTTCGGTCAAGGCAAACACAAATTTTGTAATATTCTTCTCAAGAACCACTCAGTGAATGAACTTGTTCGTGTATTTCAAGACCCAAAAGCAAAGACAGAAACAATCACTTTGGCTGCCGAACAACTATTTGCACTTTTGTATGGCGGCAACGAGAAATCAAATTTGGAAAATTTAAGGTACATCATTTTCGTCAAAGGAGTAAAAAAGAACAAATTCAATTTATCCAGGCTACCACCCACCAAAGATGCAGTCCAGCAACACGCTTCAAGAACATACTTGCAAGTGCAGACTTGGCTTGATCACGATAAAGATCCGACTGAATGGGGGTGGAAAAAGGATGCTGTTGGGTTACTTACTGCAGTAACAATGTTGAAGGAAGCTGCAGCTCAGGCCTTGCTGAACTTCATATCATGTCAATGTAAAAAAGGTTGCGCTGGAAAGTGCACCTGCAGAAAGTCGGGTTTGAAATGTTCCCTACTCTGCATTCATTGCAATGGCAACTCCTGTGAGAATGCTGTAGAAGCCTTCGTTGATGACGATGACAGGAATATGATGACCCAGTCGCCACAAATTTGGGTGATAAGACAGATGAAGAAGCTATTCAGGGCGAGAAGTAAGAAACTATAGTCAAGGGCTCGTACTTCTGTCTAAACTGATCTACCATTAATTTTATTTTTTGTTATGCTGACAACTTAACTAATAAAGAAAAGAATGTCAATAAATGTTAATTTTACGAAAATACCAATTTTTTATCTTTTTTATGTACCTTATCATCTTAATTGTATTAATAATCTTAAATGTATGTTGTGATTACGTTGATAGGCATGTCAGACCAAGCTGCGAGCACAAATGTAGTGGCTTGGCCTATTTTAGTGGTCTTCCCATTGGGAATGTATGGCGACCGATATGCTGAAATAGTCTATCTACTATATTTATAGCTAGGTCTGACACAGGCATGACGATTGTTGTCAACGTATATGTTCTTAGAACAATAATTGTTAAAGAAAAATAAAATCAAGGAATGCCAAGTTTAAAACACCTAACCTCAGTTTCAATGTTTGGCCTGGTTTTGGTGGATTAGAGTTTGGATACGTAATAGAGATAAAAAATAAAAATTATATACCTATTTCTTTAACGAAATTTTATTTTCTACAAAATTATTATCAATAAATTTTTCACAAAATTGTACTGGAAACGAGGTATTTATAAAAAACCAAACCTAGTCGCGCAAAAAACTTGTTTTTTCAAAAATATACGCAACTTTACGACTTTATATCTCGGTACCTATTAGAGATAGAAGAAATTTTTGTATTCAAAAGTTGTAGGTTATTTTATGTTATGTTATACTTGTTAAGATATTTTAGCCAAAATTTGCATTGAAAATGAGATATTTGGGAAAAACTAGATTTTGGCCCGATTTCGGCCAGTTTTTTCAAAATGGCGGCGGGAGCACAGGTGCGCCAAGGTCGGAAAATCAGATTTTACATCAGGGGATCAGTTTATATAACATATAAAAAAATTGGGACTACCGGAATTACTTCGATCGCGAATCGCTAATTGCACTGGCCTATAAGGTAAATGCTTCGTAGCGATAATTTATATTTTTGGTATCAAAACTTTACTCAAACAAACATTGAAGTTTAGTAATACGACAATAATAGTTGAAAACCATTTTTCGGAGCCGACCCATACCAAAATTCTATATCACTAAAACTGTCTCAAAATTATGGATTTAAAATGAATTTAAAACAATATCTTCTATTTTATTAAATTTTGATTTATATGTCTTTTTAACTTTTCACGCTTGACGGTAAGTTGGTTCTAAAACGTTTCTCAGTTTTTATGTATACAAATTCCATTTTATTCAGTTTTCTTTAAATTTACTAAATTAGATAACTGCTTTCAAGGTAATTTAACAATGTCTGACAAGTGACTAGTCTGTAGTTAGTAATAAGATAGATTATTGCAGAAATATATAATATATTTGTACAGCGCCTTGCGGTGATTTTGAAGATGATGACGGTATACAAATCATCCAAATATTATTATTATTAATGTATAGTTTATTTTCTTGTGTAACGCGTCTCTGTTTTAAAGAAGGGCAGAAAAAATTATGAAGTGTAATTTTATTTTGCATTTGCTATTTTATTTTCTTATGTAAATATAATATAATAGTGATAATTAGTTTATGCGTGAGAATATTCATAATGAAAATTATTAACTGTTGTTTTTAAATATTCATCAGTCGGCATGAACCGAGCCTTATTTATACGCATTAATATTATTATAGCTTAGTTTATTAACGTTTTCGTTCAAAATAGCCCCTTGCTTTGATGTACGTCATAATGAGTTATGTCCCCGTCACCGTAATGAGTTGGTCCGCTAATTTTCACACTTTCAACAAGAATAACCGCATATTTATTGATATTCACGATCTTTAATGAAAATCGTACCGGGAAATTTATAGATTTGTTAATTTGGTTGGAATGGTTCGTTAAGTGGACGATTTATATTTAAATTATACATCGTTAAATGGAGATACGTAAAAAGATCATTCATTAACTATATTTATGCAATCCTTTACATGCTAATTAATTTACCAGAAATTTAGGTAAATATTACAATTGGATTGTACCCCGGCTTTTTTCATAACCTTTAGTATGTTAACGTGTGTTATTTCTTTAGGAAGTAATTAATTTACTTTGTTAAAACTCTGAATCTAAATAAATAATAACATACATTATGTACAATCTAACGGAGCATCACTTCAATTGGTAAATGACAGTAGCAAACACATATACTTTATTATTTTCACAAACTGGCCATCAATGATCGTAGCAAACATGCATAATTTATTATTTTCGCAAACTCGACATAAATAATACATAATATATTATTTCCTTTTTAATATTAAACATATTTTTAATCACAGTAATTTCTTTCTGAATTTTATCATATGGTCTGGTCTGGTACATAAGAGATTTCTGGGTACTTGATTTTTTCATTGTTGGCAATCTAATCTGCTTTCCATTTCTCGTTCCGTGTCCGTGTTTCATGATTGTAATTTATTTCTTCCTTAGATATTATCCCTGTGTTAATTTTATGTATAATATAAATACATTCAAAAGTATAGTTTGCTTCACTGTCATAAAATGTAGCTCCTTTAACATGTCCCTTGTCCGTGTATTTATGTGTGCGCTTGAGTTATTATTCGCATTAATTTATTTTATGCACTCATAGTAAAAAAAGATAGTTGTCTTACCTCTAATATGTTGTGCTAAATTCATGATGTCAACTCTCCGTTTGAGAGTTTTTGCTGTTTCAAATATTGTTCTTTATGCCTAGTAGAGATAGTGAATATTTTCAAATGACTTTATTTCATATGTTTTTCTATATTCTTGTGTATATTTTATATGACGTATCATATTACACTATCCACCATTCACTATCTTTATTTAATAAAGTGAATATCCAACCCTTGTTTTAATCATGCCTTAATACAAGTGTTGACTCCCCTGCCGGCATTCGAGTTATTTACCTTAATTTGCCTAGATAAACAGTGTTTATTAAACAACCCTTGCCGCCGGAACGGGCGTGCGCCACTGCAATATACCCTTAGCTTGTAATCTCTCAGTCAACAAAATTAAACGCAGCCAGCACTTGCACTAAATTGATTACGTCATATCTTCGTGTTAACCCATTGGCATAAAACATGGTGCTTATTTCTGCTTAGTAACACTATTCAAGAGAATTGACACTTAAGGTTTTGCATAAGGCATAAGCCAACGATTGGCTTGTGACTGAAAATACTCAGAATACATACATTGACCACGCTCAATTTACCCAATAACAACTATAAAGATAAAATTAAATTATATAAAATACTAACAACGACATTCAATAAAATTCAATGGCTTAACAATTCAAGTTTTAATTAATTGTGCGCCAGTGTTTTTAACGAACTAACTAACAAGGTAACATCGGGTATCACCTATTACCGCGCATTTTGCAGTTTACGTCCAATTACGTTTTGATAAAATCATTTAAAACATCAATATAACGTCTCGAAACTAGACATTCACGGATTATGTTGGTGCGTGGCTAATTGCAAACGAACCGATCACAATCTCTTCGTCTCGCTCCGCTTCGGCGTGAAAACGGATATTTATTTATGTCATTAATGCCTCAACACTGTATAAATCTGCACTTCTCGTGTCACTCCGAAACGGCTGCGAAATCAATTGGATCGCGCCGGTAGCCAAGTTAATTGCCCGCTTAATTATACCTCTCTGAGTTCTGAGCGCTAACCAGCTTCTGATCGCTGCACTGGCACTGGTTTCACCACGACTAATATTGTCCGTATAGCGAACGGGACGATCTTATCTCCACACCAGTAATTTACAATAGTCGATATTTAATTCTTACGCCGGTAAAAGTAATTAAACAGAACTGTAGAGCTTAATTTAGTTTGCTTTTATATCACGCCTTTGATGTTTGGAGGAAGGCGCTACCAGTTCGTAGAATTCCCTGTACAATTTCGATACTGACAATAATCCCAAACAACACGTAACATATCGATTTCTAATACTTTATTAAATTTATATTTAATTGGTATAATATTTTATCAGGATCACATTTTACAGTAGTGGAAATCATCACTGTGGAGAATATGATTTGAGATTTTCACGGCCAAAAGTATTTTTGTTATTTGTTTTTGGGGTGTTATGCCGTGTTGCGCTAACTCCTTCTTTAGCCAACGTTTCGGACAGCATTGCAGTGTCCATCATCAGGGCAGATGTGTTATTGCTGATGATGGACACTGCAATGCTGTCCGAAACGTTGGCTAAAGAAGGAGTTAGCGCAACACGGCATAACACCCCAAAAACAAATAACAAAAATCACTGTGGAGGATCATCTTGTTGAATGTAGAAATAATACGGTTCGTTATTTTCAAGGCCGACTAAAACTATCTTACCTTATTATGATTTTTATAGCGCCGTTTTTGTGCAAAATAACCTCAAGGGCGCTGTGCAAATATATAATACATTTCTACAATGATCTATGTTATTACTACCTATATATGGAGATAATATACAGTACCTGGGTCACTTGAGATTAACACTTAATTAATATTAACTAATTGTTTATTAGCGAAATTTAGATACATGATTTAGGATATAATTGGAAAATTGGATAAAATTGGACATTCTCTCAGAAATGGTATATTTAATTTAAGGGTATGACAGCTTAAAAAGATAATTTTTTAGTTTAGACCTGAATTCTGTTGGATTTGTTATGGATCTTAGTTCCGGAGGGAGTCTATTCCAAGCCTTGGGCCCAAATGCTCCGAAAGCGTGATCACCAAACTTAGTATTTGGCTTGCGCTTAGGTTCCATCAGTTTGCCTACAGCTGATAATGTTGCTGATCTAAGAGTTGACTGCCTCAGACCAGTGTTTTCCGGGAAGCATAGGATGGTGTCATTTCATTGATGGATTTAAACACCATCCAGCACAATTTGTACTGGATTCTTTCAGGGCTATTGAGTCAGAGAAGGTTACGAAGGTGTTCAGAAATGTGCGATAGCTGTTATATAATATCAAAAGTTCCGCATTTGGTCAAATTTTGCTAATTTACATCTTTCATCTTTGAATCAGCTTTCTTTTATATTGGTTACAATCAAATATATTAATATCTTTGGTTACAGTAGTTTCCCATGGAAACATAACCATCGTATTATAACAGTTGATCTGAGAGTTTACATGAATATTATGTACTTCATTACATACGTTATACGCGTCATAATTCGAGTAGGCTAAAACATCGCTATTTTGTGGCCTGTTATATTCGTGTGTGTATGTAACCGTCAACAATAATACCTCCCCTCTAGTTTAAAATCCCTAAAATCAATACGCGACGTTATTGTGTTGGGAAACTTTTTTATTTACCAGCAACTTTATTGCTCCCCGCCGCGTACAATCACGCCTCTGTATTAAATCAAATATTTCGCTTCTATTCGCTGATCTACTTGGGGCCCGGAATAAAAAGGTTACCATCATATAAATAGCAATATTTAATTCATTTTGTTTTAATTTCACCTTTTTATGCGTTGGTTGCTTTGTTCGGTCGGGGAGTGGGGTATACTGGGTGCCTCATTGTCGATGGTAAACATTGGTCGTGTGGCGGACACGTTTTGCCAACACAATGGGAAGAGCCCGGATTTGAATTAAGCTCAGCATTGTCATCGGGTGCTGGTCCATGTGAAGATGGCAGACTCCCAAATAGTTAACTAACCAGGGGCGTATCGCGCCCATCAAATAGTGAAAATATCTAATTGAATTCCGCGTGGCGTGCAAAACCATATTTAGAATAACGAGATCCGAAAATATTGCGTCGTAAGCGTAATGGGCAGGTTTTAGAAAGGGACACTTAGGTGGATGGTTTGCCCATGTCGAGCAGATGAACGGATAAAGGATGGAAAAAATTTTGTAAGCTCCCGAGATTTCTTCCTGTTGTACTTAAGGATATTCTTAACCTTAATGACTATTTCGTTAACTAGATGTGATTCTGGTTCTACTTAAGGATATGGTATTGTCCTTACTTAAAGTGAACGATTTTTCGTTAACTAGGGTCGATTTCGGTTCTACGTAACCCTTTCAGCCCCAGTGTTAATTCAAATTAACATGAACTTTTTGAATTTTTTTACCGTAATGGTAGCGATTTAGAAAAGCCATGTTTTTATTTTCTTATAGCTTGTAGTGTTTTCTGTGGCGTCTATTTTTTTCCGTTCGGTTGAAATTCTTATTTCCGCCACAACATTGATAAATATTTTGACATCTGTTGATTGTGAGTTTCATCGAATTTCTGCCGTCATTGATTACTTCGTTTAAGGTGAGATATCAATATTTTCTATTCGAATTACAAATATTTTAATGCATTAAGATGTGTTCTATAATAATAACATGAAGTTCAATTCCCTGTTCACAGTCACTTCCCAGAATATTGTAAATGAATTTCAATGTTCATTCAAATTAACACTGGTAGTGACAGACATGTTTTCGACTAGTATGGCGAATTTTTAAAGATTTATTATCCTAGATTATAACTTTATTTCTGAATGAATTGAAGTAAAATGTTATTTATTTGCACCTTAGATATCATCACTGCATTGTAAATTTGCATTTTTGACATGAAACAGTTATTTGTATTACTTTTGTGTTATGTTTATTTTACCTAACTATTCAAAAAATACCCTCTGACGTCCAATGTTAATCCAAATTATATAGAATAATTTCTAAAAAAAAAAATATTTTATTACCACAAATTTTCAAATAATTTTCTGAGGTATTATCAAGCATAACATATTTTATATATTTGGAAACAATAATGCGGGTGTGAAAGGGTTAAGGGTTTGGTATTGTTCTTAACCTTAAAATAAACTAAGGTTGATGACAATTCCTTATCATTAAGCATAACCGGAAAGGCTGGAAGACTGAACCTACACGTAGAATACTTACTGATATAAAATATTGCTAATTTATTAAAAATCTGGTCAAATTATTCGTGTTCTTGTTAAAAACGGGACTGCAGGCTTTCAACGAATGAATTGACAGATTTCCTAACAAAGTATCAGTGAAACGCGAATGTGTTACGAGGAACGTGGAAAACGTGTTCATAAAAATAAAAATATTGTCGTATTTCGTGAATATATTTACCAGGAAAAGAACACCGGCATGAGCTCGTGTTCTGATATATTCTGAGTGGACCAATATTTTACCAACAAATGAATTGCCATCACGTTTTTAACAGGATTTCAATAAATCAGCCATACTTATTTTTCTCCGTGTATGAAGTGAATGACACATTGAGACGGGTCATGCTTCGTGCTAAACATGGGAATAACAGAAGGTTAATGTTATTTACAACAATTAGATAATGTTAATTAAGTGTTAATCTCAAGTGACCTACCAGGTAAGTATTGTACTGAATATTTTCTCCATAAATAGTTAAGTAATAACATAGATCACTGTAGAAATGTATTATAAGTTTGTACAGCGCCCTTGAGGTGTTTTTGCACAAAAACGGCGCTATACAAGTCATCCAAGTATTATTATTATTATTATTTAATAGCTTTGCAAAGCGCTGTAAACTATTGTTATTGATGATTGAGATGATGTAAGTCAGTGTGTAAGTGCGTGAAACAATGAGTGTGTGCCAAAAAGATTTGTGTGACTAATTATCACAAAACTAATTCATAACGTTTTTTAATGAAGACCTCAGCACGGGTAAGTGAGGCCAACATTACTGGATAAGTACAAAATGTAAAAAAACATTTTACCAAAAGAAATAAAAATATATTTGTAACTTTAAATCCATAAAATCAGCGTTTGTAATGTATTCAATATAAGTAAGGTATGGGAATTAATAAAAACCCTAACTGGCCAAATTGAAAGCATTTCACGCGAGGTCCTTGCGTAGGTAGGTACTCCCAGTACTTGGATGGGTTCTGGCTTCACCCGTCGATTAATGTATTCACGTCCTGGTCCGGAGGCCACCCTACCAGACCCTCGCAGCTTCCCTCAATCCCTTTAATAGATTTTAATCCCCGCTGTGTCCTCCGGGGAACTTTGATGTAACAGTTTGATTTATTTCATTCGCCAAGGGAAACTAAATTATTCCACGATCCATAATGGTCGCCATTACTTGATCCTTACAAATTATTTTTATAGTACTACTTGTTACATTTCAGATTCAATACTTTCTGAACAATATGGCATTAACGTCAACATAAAAATATGAAGGCCTTTTGTTGCATTTTGCTGAATATTTCAAAGCTCTATAACTTGTGATTAAAAAGAAATAAAGGAGTTGGATGCATTAACGACTAAAAACCCGTCGACTTTTTGGTGTCTCTAATTCCTTCTTTATCTGCTGTGTAAATATTACTTCTGTAGGTTTTCGCTGACAAAGCTACACGCAAAAGTTCAAAACAGTCACAAGCAAAGATATTAGAAGAACGAGATGTGCTATGAGCAGTTCATACTGTGTGGAATTGTTTTGCCGAGTGTCGCCGGTTTTGTTCGCCAATACTACTGCACACCTTCGCTTACGCTAAGGTAGCCGCACTAATACATAGAACAGATTTCTGTGCGTACACGTCCCGATACCGTTCAAAGTACCCTAATTAGGTAGTACTCCGGCTACGGTCCGGCGGCCAACATAGCATATCTCGTTCTTCTAATATCTTTGGTCACAAGTGTAAATTACGCATTTCAAAAAACTTTCAACGCGTTTTACTCAAAACTACGACTTTCATCATAAGATTTTAACGTCCAGCTTCTCAATTGTGAGTTAATTATATCAATTCCACACAGAAATAGCTGTGCAAATTTCATGACGCTTCAATTGCTGTTTTAGATATTTTACTAAAACAAAATATCAATTTTTTTAATTTATGCCGTAGGTATGGAAGTTGGAAGGTGCCTTCATAGTTCCAAATATTAAGGACGGCTTGTTTCACAGAATTTGAACAATTGATCAAATTTCACAGTTGATTTTCAAGTTCTGTGAAGGTTGTATTCTTGTTCTCTTATTATATCAGAATTGGCCAGTTGCTTAACAAAACTTAACTTAGAACTTGGATAGAACCTTCACAGGACTCGAAAATCAACTTTGAAATTTGATGAGTTGTTCAAATTCTGTGGAACAACCCGTCCTAAACGTATCTACTGAATTGCTAACCTTTTGGCGAATACCTACTTGTTTTTTTTCAATGGTACAATACACCAATAGATTTTCTATTTTACTGCTAAGTGCTCGAGTTGATGTGATAAAAATTCTTTTGGTTTGTTAGTGCTATGTCTTAATTTCGTTAAAAGTAGCAGAGATATGGTATTATTACAGGTATGGTAATATGTAATTTATTATATTCTGTTGTCACTTATCCCCGCTGGTACATAAAATAACCATTTTACCTCGGACTGGACTCGCGGATCGCGGGTTAATTTACAAGAAAACGCAATAAAAATTTAAATTTTATCTGTAAATAACAAGAAAACAAGATAAATAATTTGTCTCAAATATTTACCGATCGATTATTTATCGGCAATTTACCGGAACGCTACACTGCAGCTACACTACTTTACGACCGTGTAAAAGTAATTGCAACATTAAATGGCACAAAAGTCATTATTTGTGTTGTTATATAAAAATAATTTTCGATCACAAATGACAAATAACGGAAAGAAATAAATAATTATTACATTTGTTGGTTTTAAATTTGTTCGATGTTGTATAGCGGTTTTTTTTTAAATTTATAAATGACTTTTTTTTTTTTTTTTTTATATTTACTCCACACAGGAGGCCCTGAAGAAAATAATTTCCCTCAGGGCCTATGTCATCTTTGGGGATGCTGTGTGGAGGGTCTTTAATAAATAATAAATAATAAATAACCTGTCGTTTTCAAACAACAAATTTAAAAAAAATATATATATTGTACCGATTGTACATATTCATGAAAAGAGCCAACCTTTGATTTATATTTGCATTCTGTTAATAGAACCGAAGACTGTGATAAATCGTGTATGTTAATTTAACATTTTAGATTTATGTAAGTAAATTAAACATGAGAAATAATAATTGGCTTTTATCTGGTTTTGCGACGACCGGGGCTGGGGCCGGGTGCTGGCAAGTGAGAAAAATCATCTGTGAAATTTGAACCCGATTAATCTGTAATCTGTATAGATTTATCCGCTTCTTTGAGTTCATGTCTCTAGTCTCTAGTTGAAAGTAGGTATCAATTGCTGTGTTCTTCTTTATAAATTTTATTATACACGCACACTTACGAGTACCTACCTGACAACTGGGTGTATTTTTAGGGTGAAAATAATATAACTGTATTGAAATAATATTACATTTGAATATATAACACTTGGCCTTACCAAAGCGGGTAAATAAACCATTTTAGTTATCCGATTTGGTAAGGCAAAATGTTATTTTTGAATATATAACACTTTGCCTTACCAAAGTGGATAAATAAACCTTTTTAGTTATCCGATTTGGTATTCAAAGTGTTACATTTGAATATTTCAGCGCCCTTGAGGTGATTTCTCACGAAAACGGCGCTATATAAATTAGCCAAATATTATTATTATTATTATATAACACTTTGCCTTACCGAAGTGGATAAATAAACTTTTCTTCGATAGCAAAAACAAAGATGTTTAATTGACTTTCAGTCATTTTTCGGTGCGTTTTGATGTGATCAAGATTATGTGACTGCGTCCAATAGAAAGTGACAAAAACTCGGTCCGCTACATTAATTAATTAATTAAACCTTAATTAAAAGTCAACGACATAACCCGTATCTTATTAACATACAACGGGAATGTAAATTTAATGTGCATTGTTTTTCAACAAAACTTCAAAGTCTTTCTTGTTTCTAATTTAATTAAATTAACGTCACCCGCGGAATTTTAAACGGCTAATAATGAATTCGTCCACAAATTGATTGGAATAATGACAATGCTTAAGATTGCGAGAGGTGTCTTATATGGACACTTAATAAGCGATTTAACATAGAAACATAGTTTTATGGAAATATTTAGTATTCCACATAATATGATATTTTCCGCCGATAGTGAATACCTGACCCCGACAAAGTATATTATTCGAATAAAATAATCCAATAAAACAGACGTTTCTTTATAAAATGTTTTGGGAACGCTTCTCAGCAAAGCTACTCAACAACGCTGGCCATTCGCGAACGGGTGTTTCTTTCAGCATTCTCCCAATAAAGAGGAGATTTACAACTCCCGGAGCGTTACTTGTCTTTCAATAAATCCGAGTTATCATTTTTATGTTTATTTTATGCGTATCTCAATACCATGGTTTCCATGGCCACTCCGGCCAGGCCAGGTGAGCGGTCCACAGCCCGCATGGACTCAATCTGCTCGTAAATTTATCTCACTACCGAACGCCTCAGAACAATGTTTACTTGTTATTACGTACACTCGTTAAATAAACACTACTTCTCGAATTGTCTCTACACGATATATATTTTATTGTGAGAGTGCTTGCCTCTTAGATCTCCGTTGTCACCTATCTTTCTGTAACGTGCGTCGTTTATTGAGAAAGATAGCGAGGTTACATCGGAGATATCAGAAGTGTGCATTTATGGACCGTAAATAGTACGTTAAAGCGTGCTATCCTCTACACATGAATCTTTCAACATTATCTCAATAAAAATCAGTCGCCAAGAATATAAAATCTTTTTACCTGCTATTATCTTAAGAGTGTTGGTTATTATTTCAAGTAATTTATTGGGTGTTCGTTGTTAAAAGCTATAAATACTAAAATAAGTCGACAGTGTTCCTTGTAGATAGTATGTGGGCGATACTTGCCAGCTCGAATACCAAGGGCGGTATCGTGATCAGATTTACTAAGTTATAAAATAGAGCTGCGCAGATATTTCCATGTTTGCCTGACACGTCATTATGCATAAATCAATCAGGTAGTTATAGCTGTGTAACTGTAGACCCGTACTTACGTTGGTATATTCGAGTAACCCATCTTCCCAATGTTAAAACCAACAGTAATATTATTGAATTATGAATCGCGTTTCACGGATGGTTGATTTAATCGCTTCACGATCAATTATATCGCCCATCTTGTTTCCCGCGTCTTTAATTAATGCAGTCTGTATTGGTGCTAATAATTGATGGTGTGTTTGTTATTGACTGCTCGGCACTTACAAGTAGACTTAACTCCACACGCTGTGAGTGACCCGCGGTGACACTGCCATTCCACATTCCACACCATCTCTTCACCGGTTCCATCTCTCTTGTGTTTCCATCTGGGCACTGATTCCATCTCTTCACCGGCTTTATCTACCTCGGCGTAATCACGAATTTTAATAAAAAACCGGCCACGATAAGTCATTCATCATAAGATTAACTACACTTCGAGGTAACTAACTGTTGGTGATTATTTTTAACTAGTAACTGACTCGGATATTAGTTATTAATCAAAACGAAGACAGAAACAAATAAATTCAGATTTATTATTTGAGAGGTAGATATTGAACCAAAGGCAGCATTCTTCAAGTATTCTCGTTTAAACAGTTCTCGGTTCTTTTTAAAAAATAATACGAAAGTAAACTGTTACGCAAACTGTTTATTTGGAAATTGTTATCCTTGATTTAAACCCTTTATTGAATTATTGAAGACAATATTAGCGATTTTTAAACGAAATTTTTAAACAGAAAATCAGAAAAAGATACGGTCACATTCTAGGACTTGAACATAGGATCCAAGAGCCACGCCTTACCGGAGCGGTGCTCTGGTGCGTTGTTCAGCAACATTGTCTTCAATAATTATTAAATATTACAATTTATGGTTTTACCCGTTAAGTTATTCCAAAAAATAAATTTTAAAACTTTATATAATACGTATGTCAACGTACTTAGATACAATTACAACATTACTAAGGAGAGTTTTTTTTATACAAATCTACCATTTAATGGTAGCAGAAGTCGGGGGTGCCCGAGGAAGACATGGCACGACCAAGTGAATCAGATACTTGAGTAGGGCCATGTCAAGAGTATGTATGAATGTGAATGAGGCAAGGAGTGTGTGCCAAGACCGAGTTGTTTGGCGGTCCGTCCTATCTGCCTACCCCTGCGGGGCAACGGCGTGATGCTCAGTTAGTTAGTTACAAATCTACAGTTTTATTCCGAGATAGAGTTTTGCACAGATAACCTATAAAGCAAGAGGAAGGTCACTGAAAAAATCCCACCCCCTCTACCACCCTTTAAAAATTACGTTTGATACTTCTTGATGAAAATCTTTACAATTGACATTCAAAATAAGAGGAAAATTACCGCCGGGCATTTCAGCTAGTCGTCCTGTAAAATAGCCAATTCACATTCGAATTACATCTGATTTACGAAATGTCGACATGTCGTTAGAGTCTCTTATTAGGAAGGTATCGATCTCCTTGAACGGGTACCTGCCTAAATAAGATTTGACAGTTGTTGTTGCCCGTGTAACCTAATATCGCTGAGAGCTGAACACACTTGCGTAATTATTTCCAGTGACATCAATACTGTAATACACATGTTTTGTTCGTGTCTAGTTAGTGAGATGTTGAATTCAACGAGATATATTTAACAATACACCAACTGCTCGAATATCCTTTTAAATATTTAAATTAAATAAGGAATCGTTGTTATGAATAAGAATTTGACACAATGTTAAGATACTTACTTAGCCCATAGATGCGTTAATAGGCTGTTATTGTGTGTGGTTTTTCTAAGTACATTATTGACTGTTAATATGATTGAATAGTGGGTGGCCAAGTTTGACTTTGTTGGTCTTTGAAGGCCAACGCGCCAGAGTCCCTTCCAGTGGTTGAACTGGAAAAGAGCTCGCCAAACCGACCTACCGACGGTAGAGCATAATTCTCCATTCAGGGCGGGGAAAAATATATCCCATCTACATGATGTTTGAAAGGAAGTTGCAAGGTTGTAGAATGAAAGTAATCTGGATAAACTTTGGACTGGCCGTAACAAATTATATTTGATAAATTTCACAGAGAAATACAAAAAAGGTGAAAACTTACCCCCATCGACCAGAACGTAGAATCTATCTACCCTGTCTAAAATAATAAGAACGTATTTAGTTATGAGGAACGAACACTGAGTGCCGCGAATGGCGGAGTAGATGAATCAGCCATGTAGCTAGAGGACGGCAGCATCAGGATGTGGCTGGCCGACGGCCCAGTGTGGTCCAGCCAGTAGGAGTAGACGGCATCAGAATGTGGCTGGCCTACGGCCCAGTGTGGTCCAGCCAAGAGGAGTAGACGGCATCAGAATGTGGCTGGCCTACGGCCCAGTGTGGTCCAGCCAGTAGGAGTAGACGGCATCAGAATGTGGCTGGCCTACGGCCCAGTGTGGTCCAGCCAAGAGGAGTAGACGGCATCAGAATGTGAGGTCCGATTTAAAAATGCTCCGAATCAAAATGCACTCGGCGAAAACAGTTTATCGGCAGAAATAATCACCGATCGCTTGGATAAACTCTGATTACCCCCAAGGCCACACATGGTGAAAAACGTTATCATTATTCACGCCATTCGGGGCGAATTCCACTCGCGGGAAATATTACTAGACTTCTAAGCTTGAAGCACAAACTGAACATTTCGGTATTAATCACAAATCCATGAAATAACTTTCGATTAGATCCTCCGACCTACAGAAAAATAATTGACCCCCCGACCGGACAGCCTGTCTCTCCTGTGACCGGCCGGGAAGTGCCACCATCTTGAATTTTTTCTCACTTCCTGTTAAAGTTCTAAGTTGCCAGAGCATAAACAATAGACAAGATAAATCACAGATTTGACAGGTTCTTACTTAGAGTGAAAATCGTATGTTATTTTCATAACATTACCCCGGTCGCCCCCAACGTGTTTGCCCTCAAACACAAGGAGAACAAAATAAAAGCCTGAGCTAAGAGATACCCTAACTTGGTCTGATGGGTTCCTAAAACATACATGATATAATAACATAAAAAAACGAGTTATATAGCAGAAATGTACTAAAAGTAATAGTATGCTTGCAAAAGGGTGTGTCACAAAATCAGTCGCGCCCATCATGCGTAAGACATGATGGATGAGTCTGCGGCGCATCCAATTGAAGTTCAGAGTATTAGATATAACAAAATCAGAACTTAGAAATAAAGACCTTAAATTGTACACAATTAGCAGTAAGAAGATACGTGGACGGGGCCCGTAATCACCCGCAGCATGTACGACGCTGGGTGATGTATTCTGACTCTCGTCTGGGACTACCGTAGACGTAGCATCTATAACAGAATAGAACTTAAAATTAGTATACAAATATTATCACTAAAGCATGACATCAATATACATCAAAACATTAAATATGCACAAAGCATCACTGTTCAGATTCACTTTTTTAAATAAACCAAAGTAGGCTACACTCGTAGATGGTGTACCATCTGCACTTTATCACTGATTCTAAATCCATTTTGGAAAAGAAGAGTTCCTCTATAGAAGAGTATTCCTATCTAACTCCCTAAACTGGTCTCGTGGGTTTAGTTTTTCTGACAGTTATACAATAGAAAACAACATATAAGTTTATTTTACCATTGGTATATGAAATACAGGATATAACCAACCATTGTAAATGAATGGTGTTATGAATAGTCTTACAATCATCGCAAAAATGATGCCACATTATTTAGTAAACAACCATCGTTAAAAATGGTGCCAATAGAATTGTTAGCGACCATCGTAAATAAATGGTGCTATAAATAGTCTACAACCATCGTTAAAAATGGTGCCAATCAATTAAGTATTCGTCTTTTGTCCCCGAGGGTTCAATTTGTAAATTGTAGTATTAGTGTAACTAATTACCGAGGTTCTCACAGGAACCAATCAATCACTAATTTATTTTTAGGATTGATTTACATTTTTCAAATGATGAAGTTTTAATATTATATAAATTTATTAATATTAGTTCAGTAGTAACTTGTTTATAGAAACTTAACAAGAATTTTTTTTGTAATAGTAAAGATACTTACATAGACAAATGGGCAATGAGACCTATGTAAGCACAATATATTTAAACTCGGAACATCTTGAAATACTGGGCGAATAATTCCATATGTTTTTACTTAAAGTAATACAATATAAAGGTATATGAACACAGTTCATATGATATTAAGCTTAGAATACAAGAGGATATGCGGGTTCATATCGTCGTATAATCCAAGTTGACATAAAAATAAACTTAAAAATAAATATGAGCTAAGTTGAACTGATCGTGACCAGAAATATGTATGTATTTGTGTTTCGAAGCATCTCACATTTGTATATATATTTTATAATCTACCAAATTTTAACTTATTATTTTAATGAGAAATTATACTCGAGTAATCAACTAGAGTAAAATTAATTTTCCGTGAAGGACAAACTTAAAAATATGTATATTTTATAATCTACAAAATTTTAACTTATTATTCTAATGAGAAATTATACTCGAGTAATCAACTGGAGTAAAATTAATTTTCCGTAAAGGACAAACTTAAAAATATGTATATTTATTAACAAATACTGGTCATAGCAATCCGGATGATCAGGCCGAACTGAAATGAGCAGTATTCAGAAGATTTATTTAAAGATAGCACCTGTAAAGATGGCCAGTCTCCACACGATACTTTATGGTAGAAGACTAAACTGGTATGTTATCTGATTTTACTATATCTTTGACATGAAAGTCACCAGTTTCCTTACCATTTAAATCAGCCAGTGTATAGACTAGGTCTGATTTTTTTTTAACAACAATATTTTGAACAAAACGAGGTGCCAATTTTTGTGAAAAATAGTTCAAAGCATTGGATAATACAAAGTTTCTTCTCCAGACTACGTCTCCGACCTGAAAGGTAACGTTTCTTCTCCGTAAATTGTAGTGATTAGCGCCTTTTTTAAATGCTGCAAAAAGAGCGTTTGAGACTTGTTCATAAATTGTGGACAGTCCATTTAATCTGTCAGTGTAAATTTTGAGATGAGAGGAATCTTGCGGACTGGATACTTCATCTGCTAATGGATTACGGTGGAGATCCCCATCTAATATTTGTTCTCTACCGTGCATAACAAAGAAAGGAGTAAATCCTGTAGTACAATTTACGGTATTATTCATTGCCGATTGAATTTGTGGGAGAAATTTGGACCAATTACGATGATCTGATTCCACTAATATTGATAGTGCCGTGCCTAAGGTTTGATTATACCTTTCAACAACATTGTTCTGAGGTGTGTACAGTGAATTGTAAAATGGAGGGCTTATATTGTAACTTTGTAATAGTTCTTTAAATTCTTTAGAAATGAACTGTCTCCCATTATCACATACAATGGTACGCGGTACTCCGTGTACAAGGAAAATATTTTCCTCTAAATTTTTAATAATACTTCTCGCGGTTCCTTGGCGTAGCGGGAATAACCAGGTATATTTAGAGAAAACATCCACGCATGATAATATAACTGTAAAACCTGAATAACTTCTAGGCAGAGGGCCTACTAGATCCACTGATAACATCTGCATAGGTCTCGTAACTTTTTTATAATTTGAAGAAATTCCATTAGGCGGGGCTGTACTAATTTTGTGTGCTTTACAGACGGCACATTGATTTACGAATTGTTTCACCTCTTTGTACATATTTGGCCAGAAATAACGGAGTTGTAATTTTTTATAAGTCTTAAAGACTCCTGGGTGACAAGCACGAGAGGATTCATGTGAGTCTGACAAAATTTCCCTTCTGTTTTCCAGAGGGACTACTTTTTTCCAAGAAGTATCTTCACACAGAGGTAAACGGGTTTTTGTGTGACGAAACAATTCATTTTCACGTATCTGAAAGTTTTGAAAACGCTGAGGACATTCTTTGCAGCCTCTCCAGATATCTGTATACCACTTATCGGTGGACAAATTAGATTCAATGACTGCTATTGTAGCTTGGTCCATTCTCGAAAGTACGTCCGGGACGATGTGTTGTGTGCCTTTACGATGTATAACATCGAAGGAGAATTGAGATAAGCGAGAACTCCAACGTGCAAGACGTCCACTAGGGTTCGATAAAGATCCTAACCATTTTAAACTAGAGTGGTCAGTGATAACAGAAAAATGTGCCCCTTCTATATATGGTCTAAAATGTGTGACCGAGTCTAATACTGCTAACAGTTCACGCTCTGTGATACCGTAATTACGTTCATGTGTATTAAGGCACCTAGAATAATAAGCGATAGGGTGTTCTATCCCTTCAATTGATTGTATAAGGACGCCACCTATACCCACAGAGCTTGCGTCACAATGAATAGCAAAAGGCTTAGTAAAGTCTGGACAACTAAGGACAGGAGCAGTCGTAAGTGCTTCCTTTAATTTATTAAACGCTGTTTCAGCTTCTTTCGACCATTTAAATAAACTTATTCCTTTTTTTGATCCAGTAAGTTTTGACAGGGGAGCAGCTATACTAGAGAATCCTTTTATGAAACGTCTAAAATAACCACATAGCCCGAGAAAAGCTCTTATTCCTTTAGCATTTTTAGGAATTGGAAAATTTTTTATACTTTCTATCTTAATTGGGTCGGTGCGAAGACCTTTGGAATCCACCATATATCCCAAGTATTTAAGTTCTGACTTACAGAATTCACATTTTTTTAAATTAATCGTGAGACCCGCATCTCTTAACCGTTCAAAAACTTTAATTAACAGTTTAAAATGAGATTCTAAATCTTCAGACACTAAGATTAGGTCATCCAAATAACAAAATGCGTTCTCATCGAACTCTGGTCCAAACAGAGCGTCTGCTAGTCTTTGGAGTTCACTCGGAGCGTTTTTTAACCCGAAAGGCATCCGAGTGAATTCGAACAAACCGCGACCGGGCACGACAAAAGCTGTCTTTTCACACGAATCTTTGTCTAGGGCGATCTGCCAAAAAGCCTTTGACAAATCTATTGAGCTGATATATCTGGCTCCACCAAGCTTGTCCAGTATGCGAGAGATATACGGTAATGGATAACTGTCCCTAATTGTAAGATTATTGATCCTTCTGGAATCAAGGCAAAAACGACCCGTTCCATCTTTCTTTGTGACTATTAATACTGGGCTAGACCAAGGTGAGCGTGAAGGACGGATGACTCCTAATTTGAGCATTTCATCTACTTCATTATCTAATTGTTTCTGTCTAGCAGGAGAAAGAGGGTAATATCGTTGTTTAACCGGAGGACCCGTAGTAATAATTTTATGTTTGACTAAGTGTGTTAACCCTAAACCTTTCTTTTCAAAAGAAATGGATTCAAATTTCTTAATAATTTTGGTAAGAGTTTTATTTTCCTCCTTGGATAAGGAAGAGGCTGGCTGAATAGCTCTCAACTCATTGATATGACCCGTTCGTTGAGGATTGGGTTCTTTCGGAAAGAGTTCCGGCGCGACTTGAAACACTTTCCAAAAATTTACTCCTAAAATAAAATTAGGAGATAAAGAAGGGACGACGTAGAAAAGTACATTATGTGTTATAGACTTGTACGTAACTGGCAATGTCATTGTACCTAAAACACGCTGATTTGTTCCATCAGCTGTAGAAACATTGAAATCGATATTAACTAATTCATAACCTAATTTTAAGAAAACTAAATGAATATCTCCTCCTAAACAGGAGATTGAAGAACCACTGTCAAGTAGTGCTTTATAAAAATTATTTCCAATAAAGATATCCGCAAAAGGTCGATTATCCCTTTCAAGCTCGGAATCCTTCGGCGGCGGTACCTCCACCTCAGAACTCGAGCCCGAAAGAAACTGTCTAACCAAACGGAGCCAACTCTGCCACTCGCATTTCCTCTGCGCAAAGGAAGGCGCGTGAACAGAGCGACTCACATTTAGTTTTTTGATTCTCTATATTTTAAAGAAGCAACCCTAGGTTTAGAGTTGTTGTGACTCTTCTTCCTACATTCCGATAGTAGATGCCCCCTTAATTTACAAAAAGAACAATAAATATTGTTCCCTGAGGAATTTGATTCAGTATGACACATCTCCTTTTCTCTATTGTCATTGGAAGTTGGTTTTTTCGAATGATGTTTATAAAAAACCCGAGAATTATTATTGTTATTAGAATAATTGGCATTATATTGTTTATTATTATTATTATTATTTTGTTTATAATTATAATCCGTTGAACGATTAGTGTGGGTACCACGATAAGAAGGGTTATGATTGAAACTGAAATTATTATTACCCCGTGAATTGGTATAATAATTTTTTGTATTATCTTTAAGTTGAGTATTGTTAAAAGAAGAAGAAGATTTATTTTCCCTTAAATTAGACGTTGAATAAGACTCTAACTTATTTGTAGCTTCGGTTAATTCTGAAAAAGAATTGAAGTCCCGAGACGCAAGAAGGTTGATATAAGTAGGTAATAATGCCGTCATACATAATTGTAATAGTTCAGAGGTAGGTAATTTGGCATCAAGCATGTTGTTGTGCTTCTGCATTCTCAACGTAAATTCGAAAGCAGACATACCGGCAGGTTGTTTCATAGAGAAAAGTTGTGACTTTAATTCTATTTGTTTAATATTTGTTTCGAATTGTTTTATAAGTAATGTAGATAATTCAATCCAAGTTAATTCGGGAGTATAGATGGACCTAAACCATAATAAGGCCAAACCCTCTAAAATATCAGGAAAACATCTTATTAAGTCAACATGACTGACGTTCCTAGTTCTACATTTTTCTTCTATTTGAATTATAAAGTCCCTTACGCAACTATTTCCATCAAATTTAATCTTCCAATCATTAATAGTACTTAAGGATGAAGAAGAGGAAGGATGTGATTCGTTATATATTACTTTAGTATATTTTATGTAATTTGTCCCAAATTCGTTGTCATTGTCTGGGTTAACATTCCCCTCGTGATGCTCTAAAACTCTTGAAATCTTAATATTTTTGTTATGCCTTCTGGCCTGAGTTCGCATTTCCTCTAATGTACTGTCCGGTGTAATATTTCTGGATAAAAGGTCCGAAGACAATTCCTCCTTCGTTTTACCATTGATGTTATCTATTAAGGTCGACATCTTGAAAAGTTTAATTATAAAACCGCAAGTATTGAATACAAAATGATTATAAATTAGCTAATGACGATAGCTATGAATATATTGTACTCCCGCGAGGCAAATATATAATTAAATGCACTTATAAGCACTGTATAGTATTGGTTGCATAACATAATTATCGAAACTTTCAAAGTGTATTATTATTTTGACAGTTGTTGTCAAAATCGCGATGTTTGTTTACGCTTGACATTCCTAGCTGTCAAGTTGACACATAGTATTGTGTTGCCCGTAAAATAAAATAATATTGCCCGTAAAATAAAAATAAATTATAATAATGCGTACAAATCGTTATTTATGTTGGTTGCACTGATGGCACTTTAATAAGTTCGCACTGTTGACTGACATTTATGTACCTAATAACATTTATAGGTTATGTTTTATGTGAGACACGTCGAAACAAAACAAATACACATGATTACTAAAATGCTTGCAACTTCGACTCAAAATCAAATAATAAGAACAAATACGAACCAACCACGTTGATGCGCCATGTTATGAATAAGAATTTGACACAATGTTAAGATACTTACTTAGCCCATAGATGCGTTAATAGGCTGTTATTGTGTGTGGTTTTTCTAAGTACATTATTGACTGTTAATATGATTGAATAGTGGGTGGCCAAGTTTGACTTTGTTGGTCTTTGAAGGCCAACGCGCCAGAGTCCCTTCCAGTGGTTGAACTGGAAAAGAGCTCGCCAAACCGACCTACCGACGGTAGAGCATAATTCTCCATTCAGGGCGGGGAAAAATATATCCCATCTACATGATGTTTGAAAGGAAGTTGCAAGGTTGTAGAATGAAAGTAATCTGGATAAACTTTGGACTGGCCGTAACAAATTATATTTGATAAATTTCACAGAGAAATACAAAAAAGGTGAAAACTTACCCCCATCGACCAGAACGTAGAATCTATCTACCCTGTCTAAAATAATAAGAACGTATTTAGTTATGAGGAACGAACACTGAGTGCCGCGAATGGCGGAGTAGATGAATCAGCCATGTAGCTAGAGGACGGCAGCATCAGGATGTGGCTGGCCGACGGCCCAGTGTGGTCCAGCCAGTAGGAGTAGACGGCATCAGAATGTGGCTGGCCTACGGCCCAGTGTGGTCCAGCCAAGAGGAGTAGACGGCATCAGAATGTGGCTGGCCTACGGCCCAGTGTGGTCCAGCCAAGAGGAGTAGACGGCATCAGAATGTGAGGTCCGATTTAAAAATGCTCCGAATCAAAATGCACTCGGCGAAAACAGTTTATCGGCAGAAATAATCACCGATCGCTTGGATAAACTCTGATTACCCCCAAGGCCACACATGGTGAAAAACGTTATCATTATTCACGCCATTCGGGGCGAATTCCACTCGCGGGAAATATTACTAGACTTCTAAGCTTGAAGCACAAACTGAACATTTCGGTATTAATCACAAATCCATGAAATAACTTTCGATTAGATCCTCCGACCTACAGAAAAATAATTGACCCCCCGACCGGACAGCCTGTCTCTCCTGTGACCGGCCGGGAAGTGCCACCATCTTGAATTTTTTCTCACTTCCTGTTAAAGTTCTAAGTTGCCAGAGCATAAACAATAGACAAGATAAATCACAGATTTGACAGGTTCTTACTTAGAGTGAAAATCGTATGTTATTTTCATAACATCGTTTATTTGAAAAGCAAACCTTGTTCATCTGAAATACCTTTAATTGGAATAATGACACAAATCAATAAAAACGGCCTGTTCTTTTCAGGCTTCAACGTTTTACCCTTTAACTCTTCCATATTTGAATGCCTTTTTCTGTTTTCTCGTAATTATTATTGGCCATCAAATAATGAGAAAATTTTTTATTTTTTTTAACAAATTTAATGCAAAAATGTCCTGGACTATCGTCATCAAATCTGCAATTAGCGCCATTTGTGCTTTTGACATTTGAAAATTTGATGAAAATTTCGTGCTTTTCAATCAGATTACTATAATCTACCACCTATCGAGCGGTGTAACTATACTAAGGCGTTCGTTTTATTGATACCTCTGCAAGCCAATTTTCAGTGTCATTTGGCCAAGAAGCTGCTAACCCCGGCCAGTGTCGCGTCGTGTGTAAAGTAAATTGATCGTTTCGTGACCGCGTTCACGGCACGTCGGGTTCCAATACTCCGTAAGGACTATGGACCAGCTATAACTCCCTCGCAGGATGAAGGCGAAAGCTCTCCGAGGCGAGGCTGGCATCGCGAAACACATCTCAATACAGATCACTATTTCTATTTAATACTATGTAATGTCATCTGCGTCTTCTTCTATCAATTGTTGAAAGTATATCCTTATCAATAACATCTCATTCATACAGCTAATTTCGTTATACATAACGTGGGTAACAGTGGCGTGCAGTCCACAAAGCTGTGCCACTACCCCAAGAAGTTCATTTATTCAGTTGGCCACAACAATCAGCAGAAGATGATGATAAAATGGCAATTTTCAAATATTCACAGAAATACTATGCAAGCCTACCTTTTGCCATAGAGTATTGCTTGCCACTGGTAGGTAATATTTTGTTTTCCCGGCTCCGCCTGTGTTTTGAATATATAGTTAACTTACATTTCGTATTTAAAAAAATTGACTTATTTTAAAGTAAACAAAAAGGCCAAACAAATTTCGTCAACAACATTTATTCTTTGATATAAAACGGTACCAAAAACATGAAGTTTATCCCTTTTTGACGGTTAAGTTAATATTTCAAAACTCAACAGCTTACGATGAAAACAATGTGTGTTGAAAGTAGTTTGGTTAACCTGGCTGTATAAATTTAACAACCTACTCGTTGTTCTACAGTTTTGCCGCGTCAGGAAATTTGCCTGCAATATATCCAATATCAGTGGGATTATGGCACCCTCAATTGGGGTATGTTGTGAGGCCGAATAAAAGGAAACGGGGATGAGGAAGGTTGCAATGTACCTACCTGGTTACTGGTCACTGAATCTATTTTGAATGAGGTACATTTGAATATCTCACTGGGCCAAGGTGTCGGGTGTTGTTTTGCAATTCTGTCCAGGACTCGCGAAAGGGTCTTCGCTCACACTCGCCGTCTATTGGCTATTTTAGCACCAAATGCTCGTAAATTATCCATACTATGTTCCCTCTCATAAGTCGACCTCTCTACGGACTCAGGTTCAAGTCCTGTGATGCACGATGCATATTTTATCCCGGCACCCGAGATTGAGACTGTCGCTTGTGATATTTCCGTATTCCACTGATGCAACGCTCAAGTGCATACACAATTCTTTATTCCGGATTTTTAACCTTATGTGGAGAAAGACGAGCCAAAGATTTCCACAATCTCGCTTTGGATGGCGTTGATTGTTTGATTTACAAACCGTTGCCCAGTGATATGTAAGTCTTAAATACGTTTTCTGTCTACAAAATTCTCATAAATATAATGTATATTATGATGCCATTTTTGGGAAATATCGCTTGAGCACTTTAAAAAGCTATAATGTAAACACTAATCTGTGAAAAGTTAATAGACCACGTGCTTAAAAAAGATCATAAGATTTCACTCGTTTTTTTATTTATTTTTTTATATTAACTCCACACAGGAGGCCCTGAAGAAAATAATTTCCCTCAGGGCCTATGTCATCTTTGGGGATGCTGTGTGGAGGGTCTTTTTGTGGAGAGGAAGGAGTGCTTTAATAATGACACAATTCGATTAAGCATATATTCGGGAAAAGATTTTGAATATTTTTTGTTATTGTAATAATACTGTGAAGCAATACTTATAGGGGGAGTACGGATATTATCGGACAACGTATATTATCGTCCAAGTGTTATTTCTCTTCCTGGAGAATAGATAGGGCGATGCAAGTTAGTTCATAATATTGCTGCACTAATTCCTCGTGTCCAGTGTTTGCATGGCTCTCGCCAAGACCGGTTGTGTCGTGTTGTGCCCAGAAAACGAACTTTGACTCCCGGATATTGTGTCCTCAGCTTTATTCGAAGACAAATAAAAGGTACGATATTAATTTAATTACTTTTGTGTATATAAGGCGGTACACTACATTTCAGTGGCAATCAAATGACGATCTATTGTTTTAAAATTTGTGTCCCATACCAGGTAGACGGTTATTTTTTTAACTCCATGTCGTATGGATAATATCGGACATGGCTGTTACGGATGATATCGGACACACGAATTAATTCTTATTTTTTATTTATTTATTTAAATTAATATACCAACACCAAATGAAGTGTTTCACATATATATTGTGAAAGTATGTTGTACTATGAAAACTATGTACAAAGGGTTTGCTATTTTTGATTTTGAAAAAATATTTTTAAAAATTAATTCTGTTTTTCTTCCATTTCTCCAGATAATGCCGAGATTCAAAAAAAAAGTTGAAGCAGGGGCTCGGTGTGAATGGAAGGATTCCAATATGAAATCGGCAGTGGAATATGTTCACGAAAAGAAGATGACGATTCGAGAAGCTGCCTTATTTTTTGATGTCCCTAAAAGTACACTTAATGACAGGTTGTTGAAATTGAAGAATGGATTCCCAATTGAGCTGCACGTCGGTGTGGGTGGTTATAAGCCCACATTTTTAAAAGTTTTTGAAGACTGTTTAGTCGATCATGTAAAGGATTTGGATAACCGCTTGATTCCGTTAACAAAAGATGAGTTCTTAGAACTTGTATTTAAATTGGCTGAATCCCAGAAAATTCCTCATCGGTTCAATATGGAAAAGAAAAAGGCTGGCAATGAATTCTACTATTCATTTCTGAAGAGACATCCAGAATTAAGGTTACGTACCCCAGAATCTACCAGTATTGCGAGGGCCGTTGGATTTAATAAGCCGCTCATAAATACAATGCTGATGAGACGGGAATAAGTTGCGTGCATAAGAACACATTTAAAGTTCTAAGCACGAAGGGTAAAAGGCAAATGACTTCCGCAGAAAGAGGCAAGACGATAACACTTCTTTTCTGCATCAACGCGGCTGGTGACCATTTCATCCCTCCACACTTCATTTTTCCCCGCGCGAAGATTGCTGAACGTTTGAAAATGGGTGCACCGGCAGGAAGCACGTTCCATGCGCAACCCAGTGGATGGATGAATGGGGGTATATTTTTGAGTTGGATCAAAGCATTCGTGCAAATAGTGAAACCAACAGCACAAGATCCAGTGCTATTGATAATAGACGGTCACGGAAGTCATAAGGAATATGACGTTATAATTTTTGCCCGTGAAAACCATGTTCATATGCTAAGCATTCCTCCACACAAGTCAAATAGGTTACAACCACTAGACCGCACCTTCATGAAGCCTTTCAAAAACATGTTCGATGTGGCTTGTACTATGTGGATGCGTAAAAATCCATTCCTCAGAATATCTGAATATGACATAGCTTCTCTAATCAACTTTGCATTCGCCAAAACATGTCGAATGGAAATATCGATAAATGGTTTCGCAGCTTCGGGTATTGAACCATTTAATCCTGATATTTTTACAGACATAGACTATCTGCCATCGGAAGGTTTAGATATTTCTGACGTTGATTATGAAACAAATCAGTTACAGAAGAGTTTTTCACAGAATGCAATAAATCAGCCACAGAAGATTGTTTCACAGAATAAAACACAATCCCCAGAGCATTTACCACCATGTGAATCTTCTTTAAATGTAGAAAATCTCATAATCATTCCACCTCAAAACATAATTCTACCGAACGTCAAAAATGTATACCAACCCCGTTCACTGCGTGATCTGTCACTAAGTGAGCTCAAGTTTTTGTTGGGGAAATCATCTGATTTGAGAATAATCCCATTATTAATTCGTGTCGTGCGTCTGAACCAATGATCTTGAAAACCTTTCGTTTGAAATCCGCTTCAACTCCAATAACTAACCCTTATGAAAGACCTCAAATATTATCAATGGTCACTTTCCCGCCAACGTCTCCAAAACCATCAACTTCAAAAGAAAAGGACAAATTTATAGAACTAATCAAAATAGTTTCTCCTGTAAATGATGCTGTTACACGGAGAATGAATTTTTGGGGATCAGGAGAGTGAGGCACAAAATAAAAGGCGGTGTCGTGAAGGTTACTGTGTTTATTGAGTCAGTTGCCGTGACGAGGAGATGATGTAGGACAGATGTTGAATACTCCGGTTGCTGCGGTGATGTATTGGTCAGGCGCGGGTCAGTGAGTCGACGCCGGGCGCTGGTGACCGGGACTCGTTGACTGTCAGGCACTGGCGATCTGGGGAATCAATACTCCAGTGCTGTGACGGGAGGCCGAAGGTGCGGCGGACCTTGTAGGCAGTTGAGCGGGAGCGGCGTGGACCAGTGAGGATGCTGCGTGTCCTCGTGGTGGTCATGGTGGCGAGGAAGAAGCGCTGGTCAGAGACGCTGGAACCAGGGCGCTTGTAATCCGAGTAGCGCTTGCCAGGGACGGCGATCTTGGCAAATTGATGACTGACTGACTGACTCGCTGCGTCGGGCTTATTTATACTACACGGCCGATGGCAACAGAAGGTAGTTAAATGGCAACTAAATCGAGGCCACTCGCTCCATCTGGACCTTTCGCGAACTTTCGGCGTCGCGGCAATTATGCCTAGGCGGTAGACTCGAACCTTCTGGCGAGTTCTCGTAATGTGAAAGACGGATTTGCGATAGTATTGTCGCCAATAGACAAGTAGGTGCTTGAAGTACGTAGGTTGCTCTGTTTTGATTTCGACTGCGAGTACGTACCTAAGTAGCAAGTAGCAAGTACGTACCTAAGTAGCGAAGAGCTGCTTATTATTAATGAATTAATCTGGATTCTTCTGCTACAAATTCCAGAAAAAGGCGTTGCACAAATTCAGAAATTTTGACATCGAGCCCCTATAAAAGGGATCTTGAAAATAAACGCGATGAATCTAAGGCGGAGGAATTAGCCAAAGAGCAAAAAATGGAAGAACGGAAAAAGAAGAGCGATGCCAAAAAACTCAGATTAGACTTAAGTATAAAAGTAGGGCAGGAGAAAAAAACTGGAGATAAAACTAAAATAAAAAGAAGTTCAGTAAAACCGTTGAATTTAAGTGCACTTCCAAAGAGTTCCAAAATTGTAAAGAATGAAGTGAACATACAAGTACCGGGTCTCTCAATCAAAATAAAACAAGAAAAGCTATCAGGAAACAGTAAACGCCAAAACGATTTTCAAATCGGTAAATCAAAAAAAAATCCGCCCAAACACAACAAAGAAAATAATGTTAACAGCATCAATTTTAAGAAAGCAGATAAACTAAAACTACATAAGGATTACAACAAAAATGAAGTTTGCATAATCTGTGGAGAAAGCTTCGAAGAGGACTGGATTCAATGCCAAGGTTGTCACGGATGGGCCCATGAAAATTGTACAGGTCTTGAATCTTACCAGCATTTTTACAAATGTGAATTGTGCCAGAAATAATTATTATTTTCAGTATATCATAACGTGTTGTGAAAATTTTTAACACGGTTTTACCACTTTTTTAAAATCCTTTTTTTAATTAAAAAAAAGAATATTTTTTGTTTACTTTCGTGTCCGATACCACCTTTGATGTCCGATAATAGACAATTCTTTCAAATACTTTGTTACCCTTTTTCTTGTATTTCTCTTAATTGTATTTTTTTAAAATAAAGATATTGTGTTGATATATGTGAAGTCTTTTAAATGTAATGTTTAGAAACCGTTTTATTATAAAATAAAATAAAATACAGTGTTAAACCAGGGAGCTAATTTGTCCGATAACACCCGTCGAATTCCGATAATAAACGAAAATTTCGTAATTTTAAAATCTATATTTTGGGGAACAGTGACGGTTATTGATTTTTAAAATTAGCATATCATGTAGATCTGTCCTTTCCACTAATGATTGATTCATAAATCGTGTATATTGAAGCAATAACAACAAAATACAAATGAAAAACACTATGCGTCCGATAATATCCGTACTCCCCCTACTTACTGCTGTCTCGCGTCAACGTTTGGTAGTTACAAAGCATTATATGGATATTGTTTCGTGTTTTATGTATTTATTGCAGCAAACGAATGATTTGTAAGTTTAACTTAAATAAACCACGTGATATTTAATGTAACATTAAAACAATATCAAACAAGAAATTACAATTTTTCCAACGAAACGTCACTAGCTCAAAGACAGTTAGATAGGTACCTACCGCAATACTGAAGACTGCGATAAAAAGTCAAAAAAATAAACTTTATTGAACCATTAAAACGTGCATCACCTTGAACGGAAACGGAACGTACAAACAAATTTACAGACCGACTAAATGCAAAACATTCTAGTTAAAACAGAACTTGGCTCTAAAGTAACTAAAAATGTAGCTAAATTTACCTTTGGAATTTCCAACCACTATTAAATTAATATAAGTCTTAGAAAATTACGAACATTTGTATTTACGGTATGGCTTGATAAAAAACTAGCGCGTTAAGCTTTTGGATTGAAATGTTAAATAAAAAAACTAGCGCGTTAAGCTTTTGGATTGAAATGTTAAATAAAAAAAACTAGCGCGTTAAGCTTTTGGATTGAAATTTTAAATAAAAAACTAGCGCGTTAAGCTTTTGGATTGAAATGTTAAATAAAAAACTAGCGCGTTAAGCTTTTGGATTGAAATGTTAAATAAAAAAAACTAGCGCGTTAAGCTTTTGGATTGAAATGTTAAATAAAAAACTAGCGCGTTAAGCTTTTGGATTGTAATGTTAAATAATGTATTTGTATTCAAAATATTGAGATTTTTACAAGTTTAATTCAAAATTATGCATCGAAAAAGTAAATGATGATATCTAAAGCTACATGGCGCCTGCTACACCTTTAAGAAACGACAAGTTATACCACTCAAAACGGATACATTAGTATAAAAGCTTCAAGTTGTAGTACCTACTCAAATCACAAATCGCATATCGCATTTGTATAAATACTCGTATTATGTTCCACACGTCCTGTCCAATAAATCAATGGTTTATGACTTGAATATTTAATCTCGGTTGGTTATAAGCGGATTAGATTTCAACATTTTCAAACAGTCGAACCCGTCGCGTAAGTTACGTCTCGGTGTATTCCCATTTCATGACGGTCTCCTCCACGGAATGGAGATGTTAGTTTTTCTATTCTCACTCGTTTCTTGTTTCATGGTGACGCTATTACTTTTCTTGTTGCTTTTTTGATTGATGGGTGCTTTACGTCTGTTATTACGGACGACAGGTCTGAATAAAGAACTGTGAGATTAACGAGAGGTTTCAATTATATCGCTTCTTCACAATAAATGGCTTTCTCCGTGGATAAAATCCCATATAAAGAATTGAATTATTTATGAGACAAATACTGTTTATTGTATTTTATTCTCAGTTATAACTTATTACGTGTCACCTCGACCTCACAGCTTTTATTTATAGTTTAATATTATTCATGAAAATTTTGTTTTACTTTTGTTTTGTTGATTATAATCTATATATAGAATCCAAACTTTGCTTGAAATGGAGGTAAGAATTCGGGATCGCTGGCCATTAAGACGCTTAATACGACTTTTTTTTCAAATAAAATCCTTTGATACACCTTAATTACTACAAAAGGCATTTCTGCATTTGGGAAACTTTTCATTTTAACATTCTAATTTTTAATTACGTAAAACGAAAATTAGCTTTCGTTTCACGCAATACGAAAATATTTTTTAAATAGAAATGATTTTGTCTTTCTTTGTCCCCTATAGACTTAAAAACTACTGGACCGATATCTCTGAAAATTTCCAAATTTGTTCTTATTAGTGTCAGCAGTGTTTAAAGAGTGGTTTGAATAATAGAAGTCGGGGACACCCAAAGAAAACTTCATACCATTATCTTTGCACTGGAATGAGAGTCAAATAAAAATCGATATAATGTGGTGAATCGTGGAGTTAGGGACGCCCGATGAAGACATGGCACGATCAAGTGAAACAAAAACCTATAAAATGTAAACTCTTTCAATTCTATAGAATAATTTCAAAAATACACCCAGTTTTCAGGTACACTAGAATTCATAACCTCAAAACTTTACTTCAAACCATTTATAACACCGAGCAACACGTACACGTCAACACGGCAAGGTCGTGCGCATTTTATTGGTGCTCTATATTGAACAGGAGTCGAGGTCTAATTCGATACGGGCTCCTGAATACCACGTCGTTTTTTTCTATCATCGGAGGACAAGTCATCACCATTCATCACCAGCCTCGGATCACCTTCCTCTCCGGCACGCTCCTCACGAGATAATCAATTACAATGCTCAACCTCATCAAGTCATCATGCCCGCTCGAGCTTTATCCCGAATCGTCAACCGTCTCTGCTGCTCACTTTTACTTGCACCGCGTCAGCAATTCGATGCTTCAGAATCCTAATCTTGTTAAGGCTTCATATACATGTTATGGTTAACTCCACTCTGCAGTAATATCGTGGTTTGGTTGAGTACAAACTGAACGAAGTCTGTCTCGCTAAATAATGTTAGTTTTGTTACTATTTTATATATCTACGCCTTTAATCAGAAGGATACAAGTTTTTTTAATCGTCAGTTTAGGAGCTTATTATTTTACCTGTATATACCTACCTGTTTGGGATCGTTTATTTATTTACACTGTAAGTGATACCGCACAAGATACCCGACTGTTGGACAATTGCTTGCAAATATTAGGAATTGTTGGAGATACATATGGGTAAAGGTAATATAAAGGTTGGAATGAATCTGATCTGGTCACCCCGCATAGTTAAAACCATTTCGGTAATTACTCCACGCTTAACAAAGTAACTTTAAAAAGTTTCTTCTAGTCCCGCGTGTAGTATCAGAAATACGAACATGAAAATATCTTTGACAGAAATAGTTGGGATCCCATACAACGAAAGCTTATTATCAAAATAATTTACTGATAAAAAAATATTATATTGTTGGTGGGTTCTTTATCGCTTGTCTGAACTCTTGACTCATCAGTTCCAATTTTGAAAATGACAGTTAAAATAATTTTCTGCTAGTATTGTACTATAGTAAGGCACCTATTTTATCGCTCGTTTGAATTCTTGATATAATCAGTTACAATTTTGAAAGAGACACTTAAATTTAAAACAAATCCCAGCTCACCGAACCAGAGTTACCATCACTCACATATGTTTGATTATTCAACCTTGTACCAGTGAAACGCTTATTTCAAGTGTGAATAAAACACTAGGTACCATCACACTCGCAATGATCATAAATAAGTCTGAAAATGTTTAATTTACTGTGCTATGTTCAAGTCGTTCAGCATTGGTATCGGAAGCCCTTCTCACTATATTATTATTTGACATTATTAAAGTCAGTGTTCAGTCCTGGCTCCGGGTGTAGGATGGTTGGCCGGTTGGCCGGTGTCGAGAGCCGAGAGCCGATAATCTGACTGACCCGGACCCGGACCAAAACAATGGTACGCCGTATCTGGTTCAATTCGGGCCAGCGGCCAACAGAAGCCGGGGGCAATTTTACGCCTGTTTGTTAAACGATAACAATAAATCCGGCTCATTTTACGCGTGGGACCACTCCCAACAGTCCGAACCCTTCCGCAACTAATTAAAAACATGAATACTAACTAACTTGAAGAGAGAGCTTAACCATACATATTTAGTAATGATAATGATTGAAGAGAAATTTTAATTATGACATAAAATGTATAGGAACTAGCTGAATTCCCCGGCAACCCGGACTTAACTCAGAGTTTTGTGAAATAAGATTCAGACAAGATCCAGTAATTTTAAATAATTCAATATGTACTAGTACTTCAATCAACAATTAATGCTTAGGTATTATATTTTTTCATCTGTAAACAACCAACTTTATTTTGTAGAAAAGGCTTAGTTAGTGCTAAATTTCCCACTAGATGGTGTCCAGACATATTATATCTACATTTGTTGGTGAAATATTTTGACTTGTCAAATATTACTGTTTTTTATGCTAACTATAATAAGCAGTAATTGTTGATTGAAGTACTAGTACATTTTGAATTATTTGGGGTGTTGGAAATAAGCCGACGTAGCTCAGTGGTCCAGAGCAAATTCAAGTGAAGTGTGCTAATTTTCATCAAGAAGTATCAAAATTAGAATGGAGGGGTGTTTTTTAGAAATCTCAGGTAGACCACTGACTTTCTCTTGTCTTGAAGATCAAGTGCGCAAAATTTCATCAATCTCCGAATAACACTAAGATATATTAAAAAAAACATATATAAATATATTAAAAAAACATAGATAGATAAAAAACAAAGCCAATTTTGGGAGTTCATTTCTATCTGTACATAATTATTATGATTGTATCTAATTTTATAGCAGAATGGTAGAAGAAATCGGGGACGCCCGAGTAAACCAAACACTAGTCGGGCCATGTCAAGAGTCATCATAACAGAAAGGTGTGTATGAGACGATGAATGAATGTGCATGAAGCAAGGAGTGTATGCCAAGACCTCGATGTGGGAAACCGGCATGATGGTTAGTTAGTTGATAGTTCCATATTACCGTTTTGGGGGGAAATCATCTCAAGGGCGCCCCGCAATAGAGTACAATGGAAACCTTACTTCTACATATTCATTCTACCTATTGAACACCTGTAACCTATTTCTAATTTCCATCTACAAACTCATCAATCAACAATAGACAATTATTATTAATGCAAAAGGGTCGATTAATGAGTGCGATATTGTATGCAGCAAGCTATATGAAACATTATTCATGGAATGCACAGATAGATTATCTACAATCTACATGAGTGCAACCTAGCACGTAATTTAGAATAATAAAGCATTACAATATGTGTATATGCGTGATATTCACTCCCATTCAAATCTACATGGAAAGCATTTCTAGTGTATTATCTATTCAGTGTATATGTGCATAATATATTATCAAGGTACTCAAAATTCAAAGTGATTGCGAGGTTTTTATCTGACATGTTTATTAATTCCAACTAATAAGCAGTAACTAAATAAGCCTATCTGCAATGTATCATCTATTTGTACCTTTTAATAGCCAATACAAAATGCCACATGCATCACGTCTCAGGTATGAGTGGCAGTTTATATTCACACGTGAACCTCGCTAGGAACAACTTTTTCATTTCCCCCCTTTTAAAAGCAGAACTCTCCCTCTGTCTCATGACGGAGATATGTACCAGAAAGAGAGGTTCCAACGAATGTCCCGGTGGCAGAAAGAGGTAGACCGCTGATAGATCCATTGTGACCTCTCCCTCTTTTTCGTGAAAGAGGCGTGTAACAGAAAGAGAGGTTACAGCTTCCAAAAGAGGTGTGTAATATTATTAAGTCTCGCATGCGGCGGACACCCCATTATTCAATCGGAGGTCTGATGGATTTGTCACATTTTGCATCGTTAGGCTCCGGCCCGTCACGTAGTCGGGATTACGGAGGCTTACGTTTCAGTACCGGTGGGTGACTGCTAGAACAGAATGTATTATTCGCGAGTGACGGAAATGATCCTTCCTCTTCTTCTTCTCCTCCTCCCCACCATTCCCTAGGGATGCAGCGCGTTCTCCTGGATTATGAGCTCCGACAGATTAAATTTAAACTAAAACTTCTAGCCTAAGGTTCAGCACTGACAACTTGTATAGAACCTTCGGACTTGCAGATCTGTTTATTTGAATCACCCATAATCAACTTCATTGCATGTATTTTTGCGAACTCCTTAGTCAAGTGAACATTAGAGTACGAACTCGTAACTCGGCCACTAACCATATAAGGGCGTATTTCAATGTCACAGTTAACCATCGTAAAGTAAGTCATTATTTCATGCAACCGTTGTTTATTAGAGTACGAACTCGGCACTCGGCTCCTAAGCATGTAAGGACAAGGACGTAATACAATACAATACAATAACAATATATATTATGTATATAGTACATATACTATACACAACTGACCATCACTTTTACACACATTGCTTAGTTTTTATAACTGTCTTAATTATTTTATTTTATTTCTTAATATTTCATTTAATTTAGTTTATTTAACATAATTTTAATACATTACATTTTTATTTACCTACATAATTTAACATAAAATAGTAAAATGGGTGCCTCAGGACTCAGCACCCAGTGAGGCGCTTGTTACTAAATCATATTTTATAAAAAAAATATTCTAATGTACCAATATAATTTATTTTTTTAAATCATTCAAAAAGACATCAGCCAAATACATGGGAAAATTTAGTCTAAATAGTATTATTAATTCTGAAGTTGAAATATGAGATCGACAAAAATGACATAAACTAATTAGGCCCCAAATGACCGAGTGGTTAGAGGCGTTGTCCTGGTAAGAGATCCTGGGTTCGATTCCCAGTTGAAACCGTTACCTTTTTATTTTTCTGTGTCTGGTTCTGTTTCACGTTTCGCTTAGATTTATTAGTATTATATTCTTATTCAATGGTAATGTCATATTTTCGAAACATTGGTTGTTAGTTACAAAAGGTTTCAGGTAATATAATGGTGTTTTCGTTTTAGCATTATGTAAAAGTCTATTCAACCTCATCTATCCGGATAGTTTTTCACTAAAGACAATATAAAAACAATCCGAAGTTTTATACTGAAAGCTATGTATACTATTCTAGCTTCGTACAATTCACATTCCCCTCTGTCTTCCAATTTGCATTCACGTTAACTTTGACAATAGCTAAGTCGATTGATATTCAGCAGCTAGAAGAGTCTGAATTGTTTAATATGCACTAAAAGGCAAGAATACTTTAAATAATCCAGTAACCACTGGCCAGTACAGCGATGTAATCCATCACGCGATATTCCAGTAATAGTGCTTGCTGTCCATGCAGTGTCCCGCATGACTGCATCAGTCTCCGGTCTCCGTCTCCGTCTCGGAGGAAAGTCGTTGACTCTGAATTTGCATCTGATGCCGTAGTTGGCCAGGAGTTATGGTAAACCACTGGTGATAATAATATGCAAACGATGTTTTGTTTGCTGTATATTATGATCTCGGCAGGAAATCGGATCACGAGTGAAGCATATCTTGGGCTGGACGTAGATTAAGCGACCAGTGGTCGGAATATTTTAAGGAGGTAAATCTGGAGAACACCGTTACTATTTTCCATATGTCAGTTTGTAATGCTTGGTTCGTTTCTCGCTGACTTTGTTTTATTTTACAAATTGAAATAGTTTGACAATCGAAAATGTTGATGTAACATCGTGTCACGTGTCGACGAACGTGGACTCTTATAATAACTCTTATAATGTCTGCCACGTGTTATGTGACGTGTACTGATACAATCACACTATACCCAAACATCATGTCATTTAAATGTGATATATTTCTAGTGAAGGTGTTTGTTATCTCTGAATTCTGAACACCCGTAGACATTTCGGCATTGCGCTGTACTGACATCGTTAACTCTACACCGCGTCTCACGAATTGCAAATCAGCTCTGCTCTGCGCCTCGGACAAGACGCGCTGCTTTATTTAGATGCAGGGAGCAAAGGCTACTGAATCTGTGACTCTGGGTGGTCCGACTATACCGATTCTGCTACTAATTCTGCCACGGCGGAGTTCACGATTAATTCGCAATTCTCGCTTCAATGAGCCGAAATCCGTATTCCCTAAATGCGAAATATCCTTAAACGCGAGGGTGTTTAAGTTTAAATTTGTACAATTTCCCCGGAGATATTTGCATAATTTAATGCGATGCGGGATGTTACGAATTGCGACATTTCCTTGGAAGGGATTTCCATTGATTCCTTTCATGTGCATTTACTTGAACATATAGAATTCTCTCCCTGCTCCCTGCTTAGCGCTTTGCAGAGCTCCCATGTGACATTTTACACCTGAAGGCTCACAAGCGCGCGGAATGGGGTGCTACGGATCTATGCAAATTGGGTACAACCTCACATATAACTTTCAAATTATTACATTTTTAAGGATAATTGTCGGAAGGAAGCACAAATATACGCATATTTAGGAACTTTATTTAAATTTGCCTACAAAATATATCGCATACTTAGCAAGTCTACTTACATTTGACACGACTTTATGGAATAAATGTTAGTTTGTACTCTGTATGTAGGTTTGGACCCTTCAATACAACATCAGCGTGCAAAGTCGTATCTTCTCCAAGCTTAAACTATCTAATAAAAGTGTGTTCCTCATGTGACCTGCCTGGAAAGTATGTTTTCTGTATATGTTTGTAAATAATTAAATAGAGCTTAGGAAGTTATATTTGTACAGCCAAAACGGCGCTATACAAATTATCCGATTATTATTATTACAGACATGCAAAATCGAAATTTGAATGCAAGTGCATTAAAAAAAAATTAGGTACCTACTATGGACTAGCTATGAAAGTAAGGTTTTCAACTTTATTTTCTATTTACGACTATGACTTTCTGAAGAGTTGAAAACAAAATTTGGGAAACAAGAAGATATACATTTCCTCCCTTCCAGCCAGTTTTCCATCCCCTTGCGATATTAAAGTTCAGGCTTAGCGGCAGACAATATAATATCCATCCTTTCCTGTGTTCCCCTTTATTCAGTTTGGTGTCAGCCCCTCAGCGGCCTTACGGTGTACACAGTACACACAGTACACACTGTACACTGGGATCAGATCGTGACACCGGTAATCCGTGAACCGTATCTGTATCTATGTAAATCCAGCCTGGAAGGTAATCAAAAGGAAAGTCCCAACAAACGAAAAGCAATTCCGCATTCCAAAAATTCTTATACCTTTTAGAATCTAAATATTTTATTTTATATAAAAGGTGTTAAACAAGGCTGCGTAATGTCACCATGGTTATTCAATCTATACATGGATAATTGTATGCAAGAATTGAAAGAGGTGGGATTGGGAGCGAATTTGAGAAAATTGAAAGTATGTTGCCTGTTGTATGCTGATGATGCGGTGCTGATTGCTAATAGTATGGATGATCTACAGTCTCTCGTGTCTAGGATGAACGAAGTATGCATGAAGAATGAGTTAATGATAAATAATAATAATAATAATACTTGGATGACTTGTATAGCGCCGTTTTTGTGCAAAAACACCTCAAGGGCGCTGTACAAACTGATAATACATTTGTACAGTGGTCTATGTTATTACTTAACTATTTATGGAGAAAATATACAGTTCAATACTTACCTGATAGGTCACTTGAGATTAACACTTAATTGATGAATGTAAGTAAGTCTAAAGTAATGTGGAGATCCGCAAAGAGTGCAAGGCTGATGTAAGCGTAATGAGTAAGATCAAGAAAGGGACGCTTAGATGGTTTGGGCATGTAGAGCGAATGAGCGAAGAAAGGAGTGTAAGGAGAATATACGATGCAAATGTGAATGGTAGCAGAAGTCGGGGACGCCCGAGGAAGACATGGCACGACCAAGTGAATCAGATACTTGAGTCGGGCTATGTCAAGAGTCAGAACAATAGAAGAGTATGTATGAGACGATGTATGAATGTGAATGAGGCAAGGAGTGTGTGCCAAGACCGAGTTGTTTGGCGGTCCGTCCTCTCTGCCTACCCCTGCGGGGAAACGGCGTGATGGTTGGTTAGTTAGTTAGTTTTATATTTTATATCTAAAAACTGAGCCCGCTTTCTGCCTGCCACACCGCCAAGATTTAAGCTGAATATTGTAAATTATAGTACCGAAAATTTCAACTCAAAAACGTTAAATCAATATTCTGTAAAAGTATTCATATTTATTTACCACAAGATATATTCTCAAAACCTGTCCCCCGAGTCCTTAAAAATTGAAATTACTGAAATTTATTGTTTTATTTTTCTTAAAATACCACATCACAATACGTTTGGGCAGTAGACACCAAAATGTTTGGACATAATGCCATAAATCTTTGTAATCGTGGCACACACAACAATGCAAATTGTTAGCGTTTTCTCCGTGATTTATGACAGTCATATTTTCGTCATGCGCACACAATAATAGATGCAGTCCTTTTTTTCATCTGTACCTATTATGTGCTCAGCTTTAAAATGTTTTTTTGCATTCGCAGAGTAATTACTAATGCCAAGCACATGCATATAGCGAGTACCAACAAGTTGCATCCGCATCAGAATGATTGAAATGGAAATGCATGCCATTTTTATGGCGTTTTTGTGTGGATCAATGTTTGCAAACTAAATAGGTTTGAAAGCAGTGGAGCACTTTCTGAGGCAGTGGTAAAAGAAATCTCTCAAATTCGAGCCATTTTTTTTTTCGCTCTGGCCTTCATTGAATAGCAATTATTGCACGAATTGATAAATGTTCAAGAAATTTATTGATCCTTGGAAGCTACTTTACAAGCAGCTTGATTTCAGTAAAGGCTTGATAATTTGCTCTGGTTGAACAAACCCATTTCTCTCGAACTGTTGCGGAACATGACCGAAGGCCACGACTACTCGACTACTCGACTGGCCGACTGTTCGCTTCCAAGACATTGTCTCGGGCCACGAATTATCTGTTCGAGTATCACTCGGTTATTATCCCACGTAAAGGATTGTTTGCATATCCGTCCGAACTGACGCGATTGAGTGACTGACTGACTCTGGGAAGGAAAATAATCGTTCCCGTCAGCCCGCGGCTGATTAATTGCGAGAATCCTCCTCTCGAATCACAATCGGCCACGGCTTATTCTGATAACTGATACACTCACTCACACTCACCAAGACGGTCCATCAGCAAGGCTTTGGGCTGCCGCGGGGGACTAGGTGCATACTGAACCACTGAAATATTAGGACTGTGGTGTCGTTGTAACTTGTGGGTGAGACCTATAGTTCGATACGATGACTTAAATCTCGATAGTTAACCTACAAAGATTTGTTTTGTGTTCTCGTAGTGTTATGCAAATATCCACGCAGAATATCCATAATTCTGGATAAAAAGGAATAATAATTTTCTTCGGATTTCCTTACGACCCATTGTGATTTACGGTGGCGCTAAACATGGCGAAACGCTCGTTTATTCAAGAAAATAATATAACATTCCAGCCCACTTACTTCCGAGAACGCTGCTCGTGAATAAAGAATAAGGCAAAGCTATTCCCATAGGCCAACGTAATGTTTCACTTGGAATTCTGAATCGTTTTGACCTGCATTTTTACAGGATGAGGATATCCCGACTAGGTACAACATTAAATCGATCGCAGTTACCTCTCACGCAAGGAAGGCATGATCTTCTGTTAGTACTTACCACTTCTGCATGTACATTTCTGTTAATCTCCTTTCTGTCATGTTGGTCTTGACGTAACTTACATTGTAGCGATTAAATTACATTTTTGCGCTCACGATATGCATTTTTTAATTTATTTTTGTGTAAAGAATCAGAAGAGATTGGAATTCGTAAGTGATTGACTGTAAATTGCCCTTTTACCAATTACAGGGAGATTGATATTAGACATTTCTCCAAAACGCGACCTTTAACAGTTGCGGCTAGTTACTTTTAAAAGGTTTAATTGCTGAGAACATTTCTGTTCGTTTTGATCTTTGATCTGTTCAGACACGAATGCCCCTGTCAGTAGTTCAACAGCGTTAACTTTTGTGTGCATTAATAATCTCTAAAGAACTGCTTCTATTGAATTGTAGAAACATATTATACTTTGTTAGTTTCATCTATGATCGCCTGCTAGAAAAAAAGTGATATGCACATGGTTGCATACAATTAGTCTTCAGGCGAGACATGAATGTGGGCGTCATTTATATCCACACATCTACCATTCAAAATTAATTATTGTACTAATGCCAAACGATTTATTGCCCAGTCGATTGCAATAAACATGATGAAATTAATCTGCTTGTCAGAATTTATTTGTGCATCCAACGTATTGAAATACAGTTTACTGGGTTGACTGTTGACTTAGTTGGAATAAATATGGTGGCGCTAATGGTAGACATCCCCAGTTTAAAATTGGCTTATCTCCCTGATCTGGGTCTAGAATGTAAAACAAATAAACGTGGATATTTGTTATCTCAGGAATTCGAAGCAGAAGATAGTCTCCCTTATACAAATAAATCGATCCGCCAGTTATCGTTCGCCCCTCTCGCCTTCACCGGGTTTATTAGCTTTTCCTGACTGACGTTTCCTGTCTCAACGGAAACCATATTGTTCTCGTCCCATGGCCGTCACTTGCGTCTTAGGCTTTGGCATAAATAACACGAATTATTCCCAAAATTACCTTGTAACCGTCAAGCGCAAAATACGGACGCCTAATATTAAATCCCCCCAACTGAAAATAATTCGATGAAACTATAGATGTATCATTATCATTAAGCACCCACTGTGTACATTTTTCACGAAACGATTTCTTTTTGATGGACTGTGTTATTTACTTTCAACTTAAAGATATGTACACTGCATAGTTACATCAATAATTTATGAGATGATAAACAGAGTGATCCCACGTAATTGGAGAAGGCAACCATACTTAAACGGGCAATTTCCGCAATTATCATTGTGGACCACACAGAGCGGGCCTTGTGCCCAAAAGCTTCCTTCCAAGTGCTCTGTATAAACATTAAAAAAATATATACGTAATGTATCGGTATGTACTCCATTATTCTCAGAACTCTGAGAAGTTAAAAATCTCTTGACATCTTTATATTGTTGATGTTTCAATTTTATTGCCTGTCTGTAATTTATTGTCATCAAATTGCCACGTGTTTAAGATAAACATTGACGTTTTCCCTTTCAGACGACTCTCGCCTGTGTGAGGTAAATTGTTTGCCAACTTTGTGGTCCAAAGTATTTCCATTGTCCATTGTCACCAAGGATTCGACCCCCAACATTCGAGCAATTTATTTTGTCTATTTCTCCGAGATTCTGTTGACTATTATCTTAGGATAAATAAATTAAGTTAAACAACATCCCTGCGGTCCCCCGGGGTTACTGGGTATCGCTACAAAGCGAAATCATTTCTGAAAAGGGACTTTCTAAAGTTTTTCATCCCTCTGCAGGTCGAGCTCGCATAGAAAAGGAACAGGGGTTTCAAATTTCAAAGCAATGCTTTACCTGGCTTTGATTCCGGAACCTTTTTTCATACCCCTCGACTCCCGCTGTATTCCCCCGTCACAAGTCACAATCCAGACAAGTAACAAGTTACACGGCATATGCCATAACGTTTGAAAGGTTCCATTTATTTCATACGGGCCTCTCTTTATGGGAAACGCAGTTTCGTCTCTCTTTGTCTTCGTTCCAAATGTTAATGTTTTCTGTGCGTTTTGAAACACACTTTTCAATCGCAGGGTCCATTCAGATCCCGGCGGTGTTGTGCCCGTCGCACAATGCCAATGTCACGAAGGTATTCTTTACATTATATGGAAACGGGATGCTTGAATAAGTGGAACTGTAATGAAATAGAGGGTCCGCGATGGTCTTACAATTGGAATTAAAAGCACACAGTCATGAATGATATTTATAAATGACTGTTTTGTTGCGTATTATTCACATAGGAGGGGCCAGCTTTTTAATGTTCAAATTATGTCAAATCATTTTACTGAATTAATGTCATGAGTTTTTTCTAAACGTAATTTGTATAACAAAAGACGTCAACTTAACGGTAGGTTCTGTGTGATTATTATACGATTTATTTTGTCAAAGGGATAAAAATCAGCGACTGTGTATTTTTCTAATAGGTTTTTTGTAAAAGTCATTTAATAGTAATTAGAGTTTAGTAATCACATGTTTATGTGTCCGTACAGCAGTGTACATGTTCATATCGGCGAGTTGCTATTTCATCTCCCTTTGTTCAATTAATTATGTATTTGAATAAGGATATAATATTTTACGACTTTTGTGGATACAGTCGTAAAGTCCGTACTTTATTGTGTAGCCGCGTCTTATCATTAGAATATTACTCATTCCGACAAAGTGGTTAAATATGAACATCTTCTGACATCTAGAAGCGGTATCCCCCGCGCTAACTACACAGAACACAGAAGACAAGCTCGTGAGTACTAGGTACAAGTTGTACCTAAGTACCTCGTGAAGTATGTAGGTTCAGAGTTACCGAGGATCTGAAGTCTGTGCCCTGTGGTACGCCGAAAGCCGCCGTTGTTTCAGGCTGTTTACCAAACAAGCCGGAGATTACCCAGCACGGTAATTGTTACCGCATTCGTGGTCCACTGCGCACCACCATCTGTACGAACTACCTATCTTCATTCATCGCTAAAGGGCTCTCCTTATTAAACATGGACTCCGGGGAATTTCACGGAGCTTCTGAACAATCTAACGATCTCGCCGTTAGTCAGAGTTAGTTAGTTCTGAATAATCCTCTGCTTAGGAAGAATTTCAAATAATGGCCAAAAAGACCCGAACAAAATATGCTTTTTTTATTTTGAAGGATCGATCTGAACTGAACCCTTTTCTTCATGGACATATTTCAAAAGCGCAGATATGTATCTCTAACATTAAAGGGACATAAATGACAGATGCCATATTTCACTGTGTGAAGATTTCTATCTTTAAATTCTGTTCAGAAATAAAAGCTTTTTTTTTCAGTAGGTACCACGAATTTTGATTTTTGCAAAGCGTGTACCGTGACGGTATATATGCGGCGGTACTTCAGCACTACAATTCGATTTATGAATAAAATTGTACTGCGTGTGACGTCACGGACTCACGGACTACGAAATATAATACATTTTTAACATAATAAAAAATAGGGTGCGACCTCATGCTGGTATTTGAGCACCAACCATTACAAAAATTGGAATTTTTTCAATAGGAATTAATTCACCTTTCGATCTGTCGTGATATTTGATTGTTATCAAAGTTTGGTGACGCGGTTAGCCACCGGAATTGAACAAATATTTACCGAGCCCTGTGTCGGTTCACATCAAAGGTGGTTTCCTTATAAAAACGCAATAAACGGCGGTGCAGTTAGAATCAAGAGCGCGGGCGGTTCCTTAGTATTTTTCTCTTCAAACATTGTAATGAGTCCCTCCCTCCTCTATCAAACCTCGCGTCATCTCGCTCCACGATCTTCAAAGGTAATACTCGAGGGGTTAAGGCACGATGCGAAAGTTCACGTGTGGTTGTTGAGGAATGCTTCCAATGTGCTCGGAAGGTTGATAGCAAAGTTTTAATTAAACCTTCGCGGAAAATCACATTCAAGTTACAAACCAAATTACATTCGAAATTGCTCGCAACCAACTTAAAGTCAATATTTGATTTCAATCTTTTATTTTTTGCTAAAATTGTTCACAGTAACATGAAGTAGTCGGGGTAATAATATAGGCAATGATTGGGTGTGCGTTTAGTCCTCCAAGCATATTTCAAAACAATAAATTGTTGCATAATATTTAACTAATAACTTATAAAATACTTCTATCGATTATATTACACCATAGCTAAATGACAGTTTTATTTAATTAGTATAGCTATATTTTCAGTGATTGACCACTAGTTCATAGTAATAGAAAATGAATTCCCACAAAATGAGAGTCATTGCCCACTTTAGTGATTCGATAAAACTCGTCAATAAAACAAACTGAAGATGGTACACGCCTATTTATTTTGTTTTATTATCAATAAGTTACTGTTTAATAATGGTTACTGTTTCTGCCTACATTGTAGTTTGTCGATTCACGTTGAACTAATAAAAATATCTGTTATGATTTCGGTGAAATATTTACATACCACGAGAAGGGAAATGGTAGGGAATCACTAGTTGCGGACAATCATAGCTTACCGTTACCCTATGTCAAATGTTTTTAATCAAAATTTTTCTGTACCATAAGCAATATTTGTTTTATTAATGATTATTATGGAGTTTGTTCAATAGAAGATAAATTTAACCGTTCTGTATGTGGATTACGGTGACCTCCGACCCCAGCCCCGGCGGCAGACAGCCTTACAGAAGACACCAAGATCATAGAAGTAGGTTGGTTTGCCAAGTCATCTTTGTTCCTGAAGAGGCACGCTCCCGCTCCGATAAGCTCTTACGGGAGACATCTTGATAAGTTTCTTTGTCGGATCTCTGCCGGAACATTCAAACGCTGTCAAGTACATAGTTGAATAAACCGCACTAAACATAACACAGTATTCTTTACTTATTTATCTTTTAAGAGTTCATTCCAAAATTACCCCGCCTTATCCAGACCTTGGCCTTTAAAGCACACTTATCAGCGTTGGCACGGATTTTTTTGGTGTGACATAAGTACTTACCTCAAAGGTAAAAGCCGGTAGCTGATTCGTGCTGTAGCGAAAGCCGCCGTTCAAATAATTTGATAAAACTTTTTAAGGACACATCAAACATAAATTCGGGGACCTCAAAGAGAGGAGAGGGTGGTAAACATAAAAGAGCCCAATAAATGTATGTTTTTCGGCAAGTTGAAAAGGTTTTCGCAGCCAAGTAATAATCAAAGTAGGTAGTTACACGTTTATGTGGTCTAAGCGGTCTTTGTACATTCACCTGCCTTTCGTAGGACGCAGTAATTTTACCGAATTAGTTTCTACGGCAGCCTTTTTGTTTGCGGTTTTAAGCTTTAAGCTGTCTATCCAGCTTTATAAAACCCAAATATCTAGTGCAGAAGACCGACGGTTATTTGAATTATAAATGAGTCAGCTAGCCTCGTTTCTGAATATAAATTTACACCAGAGATATAAATAAACCGTCGTTATTATTTAGTGGATCGCATATCAAAGTTTTATGATTTTGAAAATACATTTAATGTTTTTTCAGTTAAAGTTAAAAAGCGAGCGCATGCTACGAGTTGGAAATACACTAAACTAACTACTTCAATACCTGAGCCTAGTCCCTGGGGCTGACATAAAGTGCGCTTTAAATTCATTGAAAGAAAACAAAACACAACTAAACAGCTAACCCTTTCCCCCAGCAGCGCCGAGTCGAGGACTGGGAGACTGAGAACTGCCAGCCGGGATGACCGCGATGCGATGACTGTTATTTTTAATCCTGCTCAACTGACAGACGCGTTATCACAACACACCTGTCCGTGATGTAATTAATTTGTCAGGGATTTGTGGCTCATCTGTATTCCGAGAGCATCCGCACCTAATAACATAAATACAATATAAGCGTGTCTTCTCGCTAACCACTAGTTATTATTCATTTCTCCGCGCCAGCCAGGCTTTTCAATAAACAAATATCCCTTCTTTCAGTTATTATCCTCGTTTAAAACTAAATATTTACTTTACATGTCTTTTCGGGAATTCTTCGGCTTTGGGTTGATGGCTACATTGGGTAGTGATCCTCGAGCAAGCGAAGATCGTTTGGCATTTCAAATGTCTGTAAATTTGTTTGTTATGTTCCGTTTCCGGTTCAAGATATTGGATACTACCTTTTCACACCGCCAGAGTTCGCATGAGAAAAATGAATATTATAGTACCTGTCTTAATTGAAATAAAAAAATGTTGCATAAAATAAATGAAACTATTATAAGCAATAATTAGTCGCCTGAAATATTTATACAAATGGAAGAGTAAAAATAAATGCCGCAATACTCTGATCTTTTGGAATTTATTTTACTCGCATACTGTTTTTGAGCAAAGATCCACTCGTATCTTGTAGTTACAGAATAGTTTTTTTTTTCTATAGGACCTCTCTAATTTCCGCATAAGTCTCTTCTGGTTTCGACATTCATCGTCAACATTCTTGCAGACGGGAATTGATCCCGCACCTTCTGATGTCCGGTCAGGTGATCTGGACCACTGAGCTACGTCGGCTTATTTCCAACACGCCAAATAATTCAATACGTACTAGTACTTCAACAATTATTGCTTATTATATGTTTTCACATGTAAACAACCAAAATAAAGTTGGTAAAAAATATAATAAGCTCATTTATTTTTACTCGGGAGAAATTTTCAATTTGTATAAATTTTTCAGGCGACTAATTATTGCTTTTAATAATTTGTTATCCTTTGGGTTATGCATAGAAAACCTTGTCTTATAAACATTAGTTTAACATTTAACAAAATAATAAATAAATTGTTCATAATTAAGTATTTAAGTTCATTCTTACAAATGTTATGATTTCAGAGGAAAGTTTGTTTTTTATTTATCAAATAACAGAAAATGAGAAAACCACTGTTCACCGAACTACTGTAGCTTAGCACTTAATATTTATTTATTTATTAGATGATTTGTATAGCGCCGCTTTTGTGAAATATCACCTCAGGCGCTTCATTATAATAATGCTTCATTTATGTAGAATGGTTATTACGCCCAGCTTGTATTATTATTTTCCATAAACCTACGTAATCCAAAATGATTGCCCATCTTGTTTTACTAAGCCACCCTATTGCGGCATTATTACGACCGTTTCTTTTTATAATATAGTTGGCAGATCATCACGCTCAAGCGATGACAGTTTCTCGTCCCCAGTCGTAACCGTAGTAAGGTCATGAAAATAAATTATGCATATTAATTCAATTTATATTCTGAAGGGTTATAGGTGAAATCGCTTTCTGCAAATTACGTTTTTGTTGGGTGCTATTTCGAAAGTTCTGTGATAAAAGTTTGCTTTACGATTCGTTGAGGTATTTTATAAAAAAATATATATTTCTACTTTTTCTGCTGTATGTTTTTATTATATTTACTGCGATTCCGTCTAGTCACTTTTAAACTCAAGTACATATGTGACTTTTAGTTCAGATACGACAAACACGTTTTCACATACTCCTCTTTTCTTAAAAACTTCCTTCAAAGTTACCAGACTGCCTTTTAAAAGTTCTTTTCAGAATTCCTGACATTTTTCTCACTGGCATATCCAACTGCTTGCATATTCCAAATAATTTTGTATGGGCAGGTTAGGTACCCTTTCAAAAATACCCGCCTCATTTCTTTACCAATATTTTTTCGTGCTTTAGAGTTTTTAGACAGCATCCTTCTTCAGACAGTAAGTGTCCTCTTGAAGTTTAAATCTTGCAGTCTCATCCACTTGTAATTTGATTTAAATAAAGTCTATCCGTGATAATATAATATAATAATATGTTTTCTGTGTACCTGCATCGTCAGTGTTTACAGTACTAGTTGACTATTGACTTGGGGGCGACAGGCTTTAGAGCGATGTGATGTTGATATTTCATAAATATATCCCATGATAATATTGTTATGCTTAATTTAGTATGTACAGGCTGATGGGTCAGGGTCAATGGTCAGCCCGCAATTTATTGCATTCAGAAAGAACGCATAATGCACTTTAATTATTCTTAGCCAGTTTTCAATTCAAGTTTGTTTTAGTTACTGGACTAAAACTTCGAATGGTAACCCATCAAACTATATTTTTATCTTCCACTAGTGTTATGTAATTACTACTATTTTTTTTTCTTAATGGAACTCTTTAAAAATATTGATCAAATATTAATACATAATTTTATAGATTTTTTAAAGATCCAAAGTGCTCCAAAGCTCATATTAGAGATGACGTTGCACGTTGAAATTAGTTTTATTGGCCTGGCGATATCAGATTAAAAAAGGCTGTGCGGTTTTGTGACACCAGTCAGTTTCAGACACACGACATTGCGAATTCTGATATAACTTTTAGCACGAAAACAGCGCAATACAAATAATATTATAACCATTCTATGTAATGTAAAAGCCCCATGAGCGAAGACAGTGTGTTAATAACGCTTGCTGAAAAATCTTCATTGTATAAAGTTGAATAGCAGTATAAAATGTTTTATGATCATCTGTATGGTTGTGTGTGTATAACTGTCTCCTGTAATATTTGAGCAGCGCTCTCCACTCTCCACAGAGGCGTTCGTCTGTCAATAAGTTGACATGTTGTCTCTACCAACAAACGGTTTGTTTGCCTACCGGTTTGATGCTTGTCTCCTGTTTTTTTTGTCCGTGCTTACTCAAATGATAATTTCAATTAGTACCTACATGGTAGCCGTGTAGCCAACCATCTCTTCGCATAGGTATATATGTTTATTTGTTTACTCGCACCTAGCTATTAGTTCTGCATTTCGAGTGTCTCTCGTGTAGACTTCTCTCTTTTAAAATATGAATATGTTTTATTTTTAAATGTCGTGTAAACATTAATCACTGAAATTTTTTGTGTGTATTTAATTCTTGTTTCTGGTTGGTGGCAATATTTATCCTGTTTTGACCTTATCACTTAACCTCTACAACAAACCCAGCTTCGTGAAATTCAATTTGCATTAAGATCTCGTTGAGCGCCGTTGGTTGATGCTGCGGGAAATATAAAAAAACACAACCGCTGAAAAAAACTAATGATATGCTTTAATAAATCTGGCTTGAACAAACAAAAGGCGTGCTCAGTGGTATTCCTCGTGTCGCTGGGAGGGGGGACCCGACCCGTCAGACCTCCACCCACCCTGCTTGTACCAGCCCCCTTAAAATTTTATAAATTATACGGTTTGAGGACGTAATGACCCATTGTTCGTGGCCTACCGGTGTATCGAGTCCGGTATCTTTCCACCACATACTCTGTTATAATATACGGCTAATACACAATGCAAACAAGATGCACTGATAGCGCCGGGTAACTACTCGCTGTCTTATTCGTGAAACTCCTCAATCAGATTATCTGCCATATAAACTGCCGCATTGTTACACACGTGGTTCAAGTCCTAACGATATGATGGATAGGTGTGTCCAAAATCAACGGGCGGACCACACAATCAACTCGTTTACAATAATAATAATAATATTTGGCTAATTTATATAGCGCCGTTTTCGTGAGAAATCACCTCAAGGGCGCTGTACAAATACAATGCGAACAGAATTCCAGTATAATTGGGCCAGACAACGCAATTACTTGTTGCTAATCCTGCTTATCTGTAGGAAACCGTTTCATAAAGATAATTGCTGGCAATATTCTTATCGCGGTTGCAGAGGGCATAATCCCTGTCATTAATTGCACATTACTAGATTAGCTTGTCCTCGTCTAACACCTCCCTCTCTGCGAATGACTTAATTTTAATACTTTTATGGATATAAGTCTATGGATTCTGAAAGAATTTAATGTCGCCAAAATGCACCACATTTGTATTACTTCCATGACATTTCTTCGGACAATATTTACCATTTTAGTAATATATATAGTAATAATTACCTACTGATGTGTTTATACCGTCGAGATATTCTCGGAAAACTATTTTTAAAATGACTTAAAATTCTCGTAAGTTTTTAGATCATCATAAATATAATGCAATAATAAGTGAACCAAATTAGATAGAGCATTTTAAAATATGTTTTTGTAGCGCCCTTGAGGTGATTTTTCACAAAAATGGCGATATACAAGTCATCGGTGTATTATTATTATTATTAAATAGTTAAGTCGGCCCATGTCAAGAGTCAACATAACAGAGGAGTATGTGTGAATGTGAATGAGGCAAGAAGTGTGTGCCGATACCGAGTTGTTTGGCGGTCCGTCCTCTCTGCCTACCTCCTGAGTTAGTTATATAATGTAAACTGCACGGGAATTTTTTTTTTCGTATCTGGTTTTTATGAAACACATAGGTACATTTATTTATTTCGTTAAATTAAAGAATATATATTCCCGTCATAACTTTCGCAATAAACTTTGCTTTTTCCGAGTTTCTAGCAAGTTTAGCTGTAAAAGTTTTCATACTATGCAGCATTCCGGTCACGACTGCACGACAACTGCCGATACATGATAAGGTGCCCGCGCCCGGCCAAACAACCATAAGCCATGCTCCTTGCAGCAGCTCGCCTCCCCGCCCACCCTCTGCATCTCCTGCTCTCCTGATCCCTGTTCTCTGCTCTCTGCTCCGTGTTCCCTGTAACAGGATACCCGGCCCGCCATACTGATGAAAACACTGATACCTACGAACCTAACCATTTTTATCATAGCGTCACTTACAAAATGTCATAAAGTAGGTACCCCATGCGCCGTGACGTGGGAGTTATTTTGACAAGGGTACCTTACAAGCGTAAAAAGGCACCACTAAAAATCAACGTTAAATAAATATAAATATTCTCTCTCCGTTTCTTTCATTCCCCACTTCACTCGGCGGAGTGAGAAAGATCAAAGTTTTGCCTTCTGACATCTTCAAAACGAGTATTATTTATTAAGCTTTCGAGTGAATCGTTTTTAGGGTCGGGGTACTTTTATTTTACGATCGTTTTAGTGGAAAAATATATTTCGTGGTCTGGACCCCTATAGATCTACAGACCCCTATAGAGATATCAAATTTGCGTTTTATGTGTGATATGGTCAATAAAATTACACATGTGTAGAGAAGCAGGTACTCCTTGTAAGTTTCTCGCTCTCCTGCAGCTGTTTGACGTAGGTATACAGATATATCTCCAATTTTATCTCTGCCCGTTCTTCCATTTACTGCTAGCGTTGGTTGTGGTTATACTCTAATACCAAGAGACCAAATGAGACCAGTGTTGGAGGTGTTGCTATAAGATTGTAATAATAATAATAATAATAATTGGATAATTTGTAGAGCGCCGTTTTTGTGAAAAATCACCTCAAGGGCGCTGTACAATTTGTCTACATATTAACAATAAGGAGAACTGTTTATGGTCCATTCTTCTGTTTTTAATAGTGCGTTGATTATTTCAATACTTAATTTTTTTATCTACAAAATAAATAATGGCCGCACATCAGTTAAATTTCTAAGCATGGGTTGTTTCATAGAATTTGCACAATTCATCAAATTTCAACGTTCATTTTCGGGTTCTATTATTATATCATTATAGGCTAGTTACTTGACAGAAGTTGAAAAAATCTTTCATAGAACTTGAAAATTAACTTTGAAATTTAAAGAATTCTCTGAAACAACCCGTCCTAAGAAAAATTGAAAACCTGTAACACAAGCACACACGAGAGGAGGAAAGTAACAAAATGAAACTCCCCTCTAGAAATAAAATCCAGAGACAAAATTCGTTGATGTTCGATACATTGAAGATATTTGGCGAATTACCAGAGAAAATAAAAACAAATTTTTATTTTAATAACCGAAATAGGTGATTAATTTACATGATATATTTTTTCAATAATGTATGTACAAGGATTCTATTTGGATATAGGTAACTACGAATCTATAGATAAATATATTTATCTATATACGTATATATTTTTGTATATTTACCTCAGGGCCTGTATCATCTTTGGGGAAGCTTTGCGCGCGCGTTTGGCGTATTTTCCGACTATAAAAACGATATGTCCATGTTTACTACATCATGATGTAGGTACTAAACTTTTAATATTATATTAAATAATATAAACAACACAGTACCTACGTAAAATACTTGTTTGGAAAGTGGTCGTATTTGTTCAATGAAAGACGTATAGCTCATGTACCCCGTACGCTCCGCCTACGGGAAACCAGGTTAATAAGTCCCTAGAGCTGTGCCCTGTTCGAGCGTTCTTTTTTTATTGGTTTTAATTTAGTTTGGTCGTGTTCGCTGCTCGTGTTTCTCCGCAGCTCCTTCCGTTTATTTGTGGCGAGAGAGCTTTTACTAAACTACGTTTTTATTTTGTTTGCTCGGCGCTTTGACCGCGGCTTAGCAATCAACCCTTTTTGTTCAGTCCCTCCCTCCCTACATAGCCCGGTACACTCTATGGATTGAACGAGAACATTGCACACCCCCCCGTGTAATCCGCGGCGGTGTCCACTGGGGCGTGTCGGCCCTCTAGCTTTGTATTCGCACAACAAATTACTACGCTCCGGTAATCGAAATCGTATTATTTGTGTGACAAGTGCTACTGAGGGTATTTCACCGCGTGAAACAGATGGTGCTGGTTCTATTTGCCCTTTCCCACACACCGTATCAGCTGTCCCATCGTGGAAAAATAGATTAACGTTAATTTATCGCTGTATTTTTTTGACGGTCATGTCACCATTAAATACACGTTGTTCGTATTATAATAGATATTAAATTGGTTTCGTTGAATTTTCGTCATATAACGGTACCCTTTCTGACGTACGTTCAAGTTCAAAGCTTGTAAATTTATAATTGGTAATTTCATGAGATATATCAACAAACTGTATTTATGGGGCTGATAGATTACTCTACAATCCCAGGGGATTGTAGAGTAATCTATACTCTACAATGTATGGCGAGTGATATGCTGAAATAGGCCAAGTCATGAGAATATAGCGCGCTTAAAAAGCGTGGACTGTCACAGGCTTTTGTTTAAATAATGTACACGTATAGATATGTAATGCTGATGTTTAATGATATATCATCGAAGAAGAAGATAATCCTAATAAATCTCAACGAAAACGAGATCCTGGGTTCGATTCCCAGTTGAGACTGTTCTCTTTTTATTTTTCAGTGTCTTGTTCTGTTGCCTGTTGTATGCTGATGATGCGGTCAATCGTATCTAGGATGATAGAAGTATGTATGAAGAATGAGCTAATGATGAATGTAAGTAGAAAGAGAGAGTACGAAAACAGTGTGCAATATAGCTGTTGCTGAGGAATACTTGGAGCAGGTGGATGAGTTTGTGTATTTAGGAAGTATGTTCACGAGAGATGGGAAGGCTGACAGAGATATTGAAAGAAGAGTAAATGCAGGTAACTTCATTCGTGGAGACTGAACGCAGTTGGCACTATGAAAAAAAATGTCTAAAGATGCGAAGCTAGCAGTCCACAATTGAGTGTTGGTACCTACCCTGATGTATGGGAGTGAGGCATGGAACTGGCACAGAAAGTATGAAAGTAGACTGAATGATGTAGAAATGAAATCTCTGAGGCGTATGTGTGGTAAAACTATGTATGATTTTCTGAGAGATGTGGAGATCCGCAAAGAGTGCAAGGCTGATGTAAGCGTAATTAGTAAGATCAAGAAAGGGGCGCTTAGATGGTTTAGGCATGATTGAGCGAAGAAAGGAGTGTAAGGAGAATAAACGATGGAAATGTGAATGGTAGCTGAAGTCGGGGACGTCCGAGGAAGACATGTTACGACCAAGTGAATCAGATACTTGAGTCGGGCCATGTCAAGAGTCAGAATAATAGAAGAGTATGTATGAGACGATGTATGAATGTGAATGAGGCAAGGAGTATGTGTTGTGACCGAGTTGTTTGGCGGTCCGTTTCTGTTTCACGTTTCGTTTACATTTATTAGTATTCCTACTATCTTATATCTTCTTCTTCAATTATATATTACATTGATGGGTATAACCTTCAAAAGTTATTAATAGAAAAGTTGTTCAAATGAGAATTTAATCAAATGTTGCCGGATTTAAGAAACCAATTTACGTCGGTTTCTGCACACTTTATTACCAGTTTCTCGCATGTGTGGGGTTTGGAACTTTTCGTAGCGCTTATTGTAAATCTTTCGTGGGCCATTTGCCCCTTGCCGGGCCGGGCTGAGTGCTACACCAGAACACCTGACGACTGGTTTATTATGCAATCCGCCCTCCCACCTTCCCACTTTCGTACAGGGCCCTGAATCCTGACTGTCTCGACTCCTTACTGCCGGTTGCAAGGAGCATTACCAACAGTGCTTAGTGCTAGTTCTAGTGCTAGTGCTAGTGCTTACCCGAGATCATATCGCTAAACCAAAGCCAGAGACTCGAACATTCACAAGACTCCATGGTGCTTTACAAAACTAGGAAATTACTAATAATTTTACTTTGATTAATTTAACATAAACATAAATTGGTAATCGGGTGTCGCGGGGGCCGTGTGGTCTTTAAGATTTGTGAGATAAACTGTCATTCGGTCAGTACTCAAAAATGCATACCTTGTAGTTTGCTAACGCAAGAAATACTGCAATAATAATTGGATAATTTGTAGAGCGCCGTTTTTGTGAAAAATCACCTCATGCAAGTATTGGATTAATCGATTCTATATCGGTTGTTTGGAAATTGTATAAAATTTCCACACGGAGAAAACTTACTGATACACGTTTTTAACCGGATTACGAATAATTTAAAGAGTTTTTTTTAATAAATCAGGAATACTAATTTTCTCCGTCCAGAGAATAAAGTTCTTAGACTGTAAACTTTTAAGTTATATGTGAAATATGTCCTAGAATTTTAGGTAAAACATTCGAAAATCCCTTCACTGATTTTACATATATTGTGTAAAGATTTCACTTCAAATCTTATACATTTTCCTAACTACCTAATTTAACCTAACCTAACCGTATCGAATTGATAGATCATCTTCACCTTCATCATAGAAGTATTGCTTGAGTTAGCAGACCACGAAGTGATATTCAGGGCCATTTTAAGGTTCTATTAAAAAATAAGCATAAAGAGCTTCCTGAAGAGATCAGTTTCGCTATTTTGAAATCAGCAGGTTCTTTTGAACCTGCTGATTATTCTAATCTATTTAATTTTCTTTAAGAGAGGGATGCTCAGAAGGTTTAGGCAGGTAGAGAGAATGAACGAAGAAAGGAATGTAAGGAGAACGCATATGTGACTAGTAGAAGAAGTCGGGGACACCCGAGTAAGACATGCCACGAACAAGTGAACCAGATACTTGAATTAGAATAATGCATGTATAATAATAATATATGTAATAATAAGCATGTATAATTTTGCATTTTTGTTTTTGAATCTTTATTTAGATGTATGCAAATAATAAATAGATTATAGTCCGAGTAGATTTTTGTGATTGTATGTACCTATTTGGGTATTAAATGAGTTTTTATAATTGGATTTTTCTCACGTAAGTGATATCATCTTTAGAAACAAAACCCTACCCGTGCGGGGAAACGATGTGACTGTTCGTTCATTTTCATTCTAACACATTTCAATTAAAATCTAATCTCTAATAACGTCAATAATTTCGTATCTTGAACAAAAAAACATTGGTCTGTTCTAAGAATGAGACCCTTATCTTACCGACCATGTTTTTTTTCTGGATAATTATAAATTGACCTGTTCCCTGTAACCCAGTCGATGATGACAAAACATCTTAACATAGTCAAAGCAAAGATTATTTCTTGTTCACATTAGCATTTTATGACTCATCTACTTCTGGAGAGATTCTCCGAATTTGTGCAGCGAGCAGTGAGCAGTAAGCAGTGCGAGTACGTCTCCGATAAGCACACATTTTCTAATATGCTACACATTGTTCACATAACTCTAAGGCATTTTAATTTATATTTTCGTTTTAACTATTGAACGATGACTTCCCCCCAATGCTTTCAAAACTTTCCAACAATATTGTTTCAGTATTTTATTGCAATTCGATATCGTGTTTTTTCTTCTTCTATAGGTAGGTATCTATCTATGTTACGTTTTATTCTGTGTAATTCTGATTAAAGGCAAACAAAAAAATACCGTGCTGTCATTTCCTATTTCTAATGATTTTATTCATTACATTCCTGGCTCACCTGTTCAGCAATGAAAGGTAAGGAAAATATCCGTAGTCGCGTCTCTTGTTTATAAACGCCCACCACAAAGATGTTTTTTCGTCATCCGTTTTTTAAATAGCCTTAAGCAGCGTATAAACCTGGTTGGCTCCGCAGGTGAGCGTGATAATTCGGTTTGTCATCGTGATCGTATGTTTTCTCGCTCGAGACGAACCCGACTTGGAGAGTGCTCCACATAAATTACACGAAGAACCACTTGATTCGAGATGATTTGTCATTTGCCCTTTTAACTTTTTATCCTTTTTCATCTTTACGACCCGTAAAATTTACGACTCAATAACCCTTCGGTACATTCATTTCATTTCTTCAGTTGTAAACACTTATACCTACTATTTTAACTAGACTAGACACAAAACTAGATAAAATTATCTTTCCGGTGTATTCAGTTAAAATAAACATAACTATTTCTAACTAATAAAATTTTAATATCAAACATGAACACATTTTTACTTAATTTTTTACTCCAATCGTAGAAAAATTGAGAGAACTCGATATCACAAACACATTAGTTTTTTTTAGGGAATTTGTTAGAATACTGTACCTTCACTTTTATGTCAGGCATATAATAAAAAATATGAAATAATTCTTAAAGTTAAACCGATTGTTACGATAACGGCGCAAAACATGAATTATTAATTTTGGCTAATTTTAGGATTTTAGTAAAAATATTTGAGGCAAACTGAAAGAATTATTATTTTTCTTTCTAGCGTCAAAAAATTTATGTGTTTTTGCATGATAGAAAAAAAGATAAAAATATTTTATAAATATGGACGCACGGTCATATATGACCCTCAAACGCTGGAGGGATCAATAACTTAAACTTTGGACTCTTTGGTATAATAAACTGTTACTGTGTAAAATTATTTTCAATTATAAATTTCTTATGCGACCATTATTTGTAAAAGCTATCACGAATTACATATATTTTAGTTCATATAAATTGTTTTACGATAGCCTTTATAACATTTTATCGATAACCCTATAAAGAAGAATGTTGAAAAGCAGTTGAAAGTGTGGTTGAGTTAGTTTATAAATTTCCATTTGTTTCTCGTCCGTCTTCAACAATCGTATAGTGTTTACCTCGAGCAGTTTCTCGCACCTAATTATCGACCCACTTTCATACAGAGACGAAATTAATTACCCCGCTGTTCAATAAGAGGGTGCTCACCCAAAACAAACCCGATTAACCTAAATATATCTCGGATGATTCTAGTAGACACGGCACGGAAATAGTTTAGGCTTTCAGCGCAGCTATTTGTTACTCATTCAGAAGAGTTATCTATTTAAAACTTTACCGGCACTCATCTACTATACAATTAATTGTATCAACACCAACATAATAAATATTATTGTTATTCATTGAGTTTGAAGTGTTTGCTCGCCTTCTTACGGAGACTTTCGAAGTCAGTATTATTTTTGTTCACACCTATTGTTTAATTAACGCTTTTATTGGTGAATGTGTGGAAGGTTTAAGTTTTTGTCTGCCCTTGGAAATGAATCTGTCGTCGTGGGATGTTAGCGTGGTGACATTAACAGCCTAACATAAAGCACGCATCCAATGGGGGCCGTATCTCCTCGAGACATCGGATCCTGTGTTTATTTGCTGCAAGGTCCCCAAGCCACGGGCGCTAAATCACGATGTGGCTGAACTTTTATTTTTGCTGTGTGCAGTTTTCAAAAGTTCGGCGCAGTCATTAATGCCCTCTTATTGTATTCATAACTTTTCCCTACCGTAGTAAAGTAGCTTGCACTTTTCTATTTATTTATTGCATCTCACCATAAAAATCATCGTCACAAGGACTAAGCCTGTATCGAGGTTAACAATTTGCATTTGAGTGAAGCAAACATAGAGTACATAACAATAACAACAATAACAATCATACAAACACAAAATATTTCAAAAAAGAATGAGTTACCAGATGGGTAATTTGACAGTTTATTCTTTGATTATATAAATGTCTAGATTGAGCGTTCGAGCGACGAAACGCCAAAAAAAATATCAGCCAACTGTTGGCTGATAAGCTCGTTCAGTCCGCTCAGATGCGAAACTATCGCTGTGCGATAAACACGTGTTGTGTGACATTTGAAAATGACGATTTGCGCTATAACAGTGTGCAGAAATTACAAAGGACGATTGAAAATAACTAAAAATGTTACCTATCATAGGTAAGTTACCTTTTCAAAGCCATATAATAACCATTTAGTTAAAGAAACAATTCAGTTTTAATAGTGTAATTTAGTCTTGACAACGCCATATTTTGACGCATTGTTTACAGGGTTGCCTGTTCTTCAAATTAAAATACCCACATAAGGTAAAAATTGCAAGGCGCAAATGACGCCGTTCTATTTATAAAGAACATTAACTTTAAATTCAGTAAATTTAAATGATTCATCTCTTTAAGAAATATAAGAATCTAGTAAATAAAAAAATTTCCCATGAGTGCGTTGTTAATTTTAAAATAGGTTTTAATAATTACCCAAAGTACACTATATATAATAATATTATAAATGTGAAAGTTTGTCTTTGTGTTTAAGTGTTTGTAAATTCTTCGCGTTGACACTATATTTAAAAAAGTTATGAATTCGAAATTTTTTTATCTATTAAAATTACAAAAAAATGTGACAGGTTGAAAAAGGAAGCGTATTTCTTGTTTATTTGTTAAAAATAATCAAATAACAATAAATCTCTTTTAACAATGATTTTCTTTTCATTTATATCATTATATTTATGTAGAAAACTATCTTACTTAAATGAATTCAAAATTAAACGAATTATAGGTCCCGCAAAATCGAAACATATTTTTTCCCAACTTTTTGGGAAATACTAGGGAGCTGGTATCACTCAATACGCCTACAGTGACGTTAAGCGCTTACGTCAACGATATAAATTGCGTATACTTGTGTGCGTGACACGCACACAAGTATTTCAAATCTGGCCTGTTCTTTCTGTCGGAATAACAGTGCGACACTCTATCTAGACATTTATATAATCAAAGAGTTTATTGTAACAATATTTGAACCATATTAAATTAAATTATTATATATCACTTACTAATTCAACCAATAGTTTATAATTTAGAACCATCTTAGCAGTTAATTATTGACTGTGACTGTGTTTGTGACTGATTTAACAATCGTGGCTCACGCCTCATCATTCAACATTCACCGTCGCCAACACTCTGCTTTATCAGAGTTATGAATCAATACCGCCATATTTCTTAACACGAGCGACCAACAACACACAGAGTGCAAAGCACGACACATTCCTGCGCCAATCTCAGGGGAGTCTGCAGTTTGTAGGTTTCCTTTGCACCAAGGGGCAGCGACACCCTCTGCCTTTCACACGTCATATTATTATCGGACTCCCGCTTCCTGTTAACACAAAAACCTCATTGCGAATAACTCCGTGAACAAGCATGAGATCTCCTCTCTGCGATACGAAATCATTCAAATCTCAAGTTGCCAAAGGAAGTTCCTTGTAAAACACGATTGCCTATCCGTCAGCCCGGATGGATATTGCTCAAATTTGCTTTAAAGATTCTATAGGATGATTTTGTATTAATGAATTTTATATTGATAAAGTTTGATTAAAGGATTTCTCGGTTGTACATAAGTAGATAAGGCGGTGAATAAATATTGTTGCCCCGTGAAGATTTTGAAATAAAGAAGAAAAAAAATCCCTGGCTCGAAAACCCGTCATAAACACTCGACAATAATAATTAATTTAACTACCAATCTTCACACGCTTTTATGATCTCGAAATCACACTAAAAGTTTTATGTGCTTTTTTCGAACCGATGTTTGTTCTTTTAAATTTATGACATCGTTACTGAATAACAACACTGAAATTACTCATACGATTTTATGGTTCACAGATTTTCCCATAGACGAACCAGCGTACGTTCCAAAACGAATCTACAAGACCCTTGGTAATGTTAATCTCAAGTTGGAACGAACTAATTTCTTCAAATTATGTACTGCCACTTGAGTTTTGGGACTGTTTGAGTGGGGCCACGTGTTTCTACAAAATATTCCCTCCTAAATGCCGCCAAAAACGGGCGAAGGTTTACCTCGACTTTGCACGTATGTAAATCAACTACAGATAGGTCCGTTTTAAACTCTCCCTCCTTCTCATAAATTGCGCGTACAGCAGAAAGAGAGGTTGTAAAGGAATATGTTTCTTTCCACCCCGGTATTAGTCTCTCCAGCTGCAGGTTGTGCTGGGGGTTGGGTAGCCGGCTCGCCCCCGGCTAAATTGCAAGTGACGCGCGTACAAAGGCCGGGTTAGCGTGAAAGAGCCGAGGTGTCGCGGAGCCTTCCATTATCCTTACCCTTCGCCGGGCCTTCTTTTGTCAGTTTCCTTTCTTCGCGGTAATCTGTTTACTTCTCGCATGCACCTACAGCGCCATTGAATATACTCGATTCAGAGCAATTCCGGCACAAAGATGCTTTTGTCACTGCGAACACGGAGGAAGGAGACATCCGTCACACAATGCGAAAAAGAAAATGATTTACTTTGGCCCGTCTGATGCGTTTTGCTGTTTATTTTGATCGGCTCGACAGATTCATAATGGCCGCGTTAGTTATGCGTCGAATCGCTTTCAAGATTTGTCCCAACAATAATTCATTATCTAAGGGCATCGATCCTGCATAATGCATTTAAATCGTGTGTTCGGTAATGTTCTATGAATTTTCATGTCATGGCACTCAAACATTTATCTGAAATCTTTCTTTATAGATTACAAACATTGCATTATTCATTTCACTACTCCATATAAAAGTGTTGTAGTGCGGCATCACTTTAACAAAATCTGTCAACATCCATCATATATTTTACAATTATTATTACCTGTACAACAAAAACATATTGTAGTTCAATTGGTTGAAATGTATCTACACATCTCTCATGTCGCTGACCATGAGTTTTGTATTCCCATATATACTGCCTGGTCTAGTATCTCCAGCCTCTCCCACTCTGCATGCCTTATTGTTCTAGGAACGGAGTTCGCGTGGGCACAACCTGAGATTAAAAAAGCGAACTCCACCAAGTCTTATCTTCGTCTTATTGTTTATTTAGTAATCTCTCGTATGAATTAATTCTAACGGGCCAATTACGCTGTTACCTCGAACAATGATGTATGTTACCTAGCGACTATTGTATTTTACTATCTCTAAAACTGATTGAATGGCAATCTAGTATTTTTTCGTCCATAAATTCCAATAGGTAGATATCTGTATTGATTTATGTGAATCGTTAAATATAATGTACGTTCAATCAGCCGTATAATGCACTCTGTGAGGAAGATGTGTTATTTTAGAAGCATTATTTTCAAGTGCCCATTTCACATCTCACAATGGAGCATGTAATGATTATTAAATTTCTGAATTATGGTTTGGGGCACGTAAAATAAATGAATTCCCTACTAAGTATTTTAACATTAAAACTATTCTAATCGTATGATGGGTTTGTCAAGCTGTTTTAAAATCATTTTGATTTATTTATATATATTACTTGTGTACCCCGCAATGCTTCGCTTTTGCTAATGTCTTTATCGGGCGTCTCCGACTTGTTCCACCATTCACTACTGTACACCACAATGTTACTGTTAAAAACTACATTAATTCGACTCAGTATCTCATTCCGGTGCAGAAATATTGCGGTAAGTATTTCTCGGGCGTCCCCGACTACTTCAACCATTGAAAACACTCTAAACGATCCTGGCACTAATAAGAACACCATTTGAAATTTTCAGCAATATCGGTTGACTACTTTTCGAGTTTTGCGAGCGCAAACATAAGTAGGTTGAATTTTTATGTATTAGTTGGTACCACGAATTAATTTTGCAATTATTGAAAAAGTAATTTTGATTTAATAATAACAAAAACGAATATACTTGTAAGTCTACACAGTAAAAACACAGATAAAAATAATAGTGCTTACTTACTTTCTTTACATTTAATGATTCCTTAAATAATAAATGTAAAGGCTTTTGGCCGTGAGAATCTAAAAACTTACCTAATATTAAATTCAGTTTTTTTTATTTACCTCATTTCTGGTTACTAAACGTGTCACGGCGCAATGTTAATACCATGCAGCAGGCATTCATTTGACTAGTCTATAGTTAGTAATAAGATAGATAATTGTAGAAATGTATCATATATTTGTACAGCGCCCTCTATGTGATTATGCACAAAAACGGCACTATGCAAATCATCCAAATGTTATTATTCATTCCCACTCTTTTGCGTCAGGACCGGTAAAACCTTTTTAATTTGGCTTGATTATTATATAAAACGCATGAAAGAACCGAACTTAATATCATATGACGTCCAAATAATCCGAATTTGGGTAGCGAACTAAAGAACATCGTAAATTGCAATGTATAATATAATATGGCCAATAAGTATTAATTCACTCGCACGGATTCTTTTATCTGTCGGGCGGCGTTTCGCAGCGCCACAATGGAAATCAATGAATAGATATAATTTGTGTGGAAGTAATTGTGCAATCTTAATCCTCCGGTAGCCGCTAGGGTCGGCCCTTCCCAACCCCTGGAATTGAATTTAATACAGACCCCAAAAGGAGTCCCTTATTATTTTTTTCCTTGTCAATCCACATCTACCTGGGGCTGTGGGGCATATCAACTATCAACAGGTTAGGTTAGGTAGGGCATATGTTCGTCACGGCCGTCATCGCCTTGTTTGTTAGTGATTGATAATATGATTGGTTGTGTTTGTGTTTAGTTCAAAAAGGCATCTTGCTAAGGTTTATAGAATATCAGGTTTGTTGTGTAATCATTTTTTGATAAAGCCTAACAGTTCCGAGTTGTTTTATCTTACAATTCTCCCAGCGCGCGAGACGAATGAATCAGAATGCACAGTTTTAATTCGTGCAGTTATCGAGAGAAAATTACACCCTTTGCACAGTACGTCCGCTCTAGTTTATAATGTTACCCACTGTACCTACTCAATGTTCCATGGCTCGTTACAGAATTTTGTCGGATTTCTCCTACCGATACCCGTTTCGCAACATTTTCCGCAGCGCATTATCGGGAGATCTTTTTATAAATCTAATGCAGTACACGACCAATCGTGACGAAGAAATGAAAGCGCATGTACACCCTTTTCTAGGGTGCAATTTTGGTTAAGGACTGTTGAGTGGGTGCTAAGATTGTTGTAAAAATATCTCATTCGCCACGATCCTTGCCGTAATCACTCCATCTCGATTCCCTTCATGGGGATATTCTGCTTAAGGCGAAGCTTAGTGCTAATTCACTATTTTGATTAATCTTTATAACGAATTGGTGTACATTATGAATACTAAAAAATATGCTTTAGATATATTGAAGGTTTTCCTATCGTTTCGCTTGAGTAGAATACAAATGAAAACATAAATTACTCAATAAAAAATATAAATGTAAACTACTAAAAAAAATATTTTTTCAATAGAAATGTATGAACGCGTAAAGGAAACAACTTAAAAAAAATACAGTATTATAGCTCAGATTATCTATGATAGTTTCACTTGATTAACTTTTTTTGGTTTCTTATAAAATTATTTACAAAATAAATAAAAAACTAGTTTTGTGCTTGAAATCGAACGTTTATAGACTCCGTTTGTCAAGCGATTTTAATGCCTATTTCCTACAATATAAGGTTTTCCAAGAATATACAAATTTTGGCTTGTAGCTTCCTCGTCTAAGTCGTACTTGTCCCAAAAATATCAGGTTCCTTGTTCCTGGTTTCTGACAGAAGCTCTTTAGCAGCCTCAAGTCAAGTGTACGTTTGTCGACTGTTGTCTGCATCGAGATAGAGAACATACATTATGAAGTGGGATCAAACAAGATTTTCTACTTCACCGAATTATTATGTTCTTATTAAATTACATTAATACTAAATTGCATTGCATTTTGCAACACTGGAAGAAACAAAATCACCCAATGGAAATTTTGTGTATCGACAAAATAAATCGACAGATTCAATACATGTCATTATTAGATAAGATAAACTTCTGAAAAGAATTCCGCTTTTGTAAAATGTATTTTGTATGAAATTTCTTGTTATTTGCATAATTTTCAATTGTTATAATTTATTATTATTATTATTTTTCCAGGCCTAACAGCAGAGTTGTACTACGTTCGTGATGGTCAGATCAACGAATATGCCTTGAACTTCGTAGTGCCAGTTCCAGCTTCCATCGGTGAACTTCATTTCACATGGCAGAGTCTAGCTGGAAGACCTGTAAGTATTTTTATAATGTATTTATAGTAATTTCTTTTTGTGGTATTTAATTGGTAAAATCTTCCGTTGAAAATAACATGATATTTCATTAACAGGACGTTGCGGATCGCAGGTATTTTGGAACATAATAAAATATACTGATTTCCGTACTGTGCGTTAGTCCCGAGTGAAACCTGGTTCAATTAACTCAAATTAGCTTTTAATTTAAGTGTAATTTTCAATATTGAAACTGATTGCGTGAAGAATTAAGACGAGCAATAAAGTAGGTACCTACCTATAATAATAACAGTTATTGCAATCGCACACATCACATAGAGTGTAGGGAGTATATATACAGCGCTAATAATACACTATTGTAAACAACCCCAAAAGGTACGAAAGCGTAATTTGATTGCACAGTTTGCGATAAACGTAAAAACGCCTGCCGAAAAAAACGCAGAAGATCTTTTTATTATTTAACGTGGACACCTAACATCTCACATAGACGATTGAAATGTGAGAAGCCGGTATAAAGCTGGTATCCTTGTTGAATCTTAATCTCAATAGCTTCGACATGTCCAGCTTTAGCGTTTCTTCTTGTTTGGTCTTTGTTTCTCATTCTGTGTCTTGTTTGTTTTTGCATACCGTTTCCATTTATCTGATTCTCCAGATCGTGATATGACCATTCTCTCTCCCTTGACCCGCTGGTCCAGAAAGGTGACTGCGACCATTCAGATAGCGTTCTCGTGGCGTCACCGGGCGGTAACTTACCTTTGCCCTTGCACTGTGTGACGCTATCGCGGAAGCCGATCGCAGGCGGTCTGGACTCTGGACCAGTATAAGGGTGAATAATAATTGCATTGTGCTGAACGGTTTTTGGTTTTTAAGTTTTATTTATTTATTTTATGAATGTCTTCTCAACGCCCCGTCTGTTGCTGCACGAGTAAGCTTTTCATTCTTCGGGGACTTCTTTGTTACAATTGAGCACTTGTAATTATTTTTCTTTTCCTTTATTGACACCAAGTGCTTACTTACCCTTTGACAGTGAGTCAAAACGCGATCAATAACACAAGAGTTTGAAGTAATTCACGTTGAATTACTTCAAAGTGAATAGATTTTTTTACACAACTTTGAAGCACGTCAAAATATTGAATGGGTAGTACAAATCTTTTAGTAATTATTATTATTTCCTGTCAATTTTGGACTTCATTTCTAAACTTGAATTTTCATAACTGAATTTTCCAAAAATTGTCTCTCAAAGTGACAAAATGTCTTCTTCTTTATGTAAGTATCTTGGCTAAAAAGCGCACCGTATTCTTATTTGTTACGCAAAGCTTCGGAGTTTTCAACCGTCACCTGATTGCATCTTTGCTAACAACTGACGTCTCTGCTGATGTCAATGCAAGTCTAAACCTTCAACAACTCTCCGCGACAATTCTTGACCACTACTTACAAAAGAACTTTGCATTCGCTCGTAACCCAACTTCTTGTACTCGTAAAGTCCCATCTATTTGCTTGGTGCCACCGTGTTTCTTTGGTTTCTTCTGGTTCAGTGCCCTCAGGTCTCATACGTTCAGTACTCCTTACGATTCAAATGAGGTGCAGATTCTCAGCGCCATCACTCACTCTGGCTGACAGATGACGCCAATGTTTTTTTTCCCTTTCCCCTTGTCTTCCCTTACTAACTGCAGAGTATTAGCCTTTCTTGCTGCGAACAATCCCCCTTTTTGCATTTTAAAGTATTTTCCGTAGTATTTTTGAACCGGGAAGTTACGGTTTATTATATTTCTGCTGGCGTGCATTGTTCTTGACTGAAGATAGATTGTGTAGTTTTCAAGTTTCGGTATGAATTTAATGTGCAATAGATATTTGAAATGGCCATTTTATCATCATATTCGTTCTGCTGATTGTTGTGATCAACTGAATAATTGAGCGTACAAGTTCCTTATCAAATTATTCGCGGAGAAAATATATTCTGATCGAAAATTTAGACATAGATATTATATTTTTTCTATTATCTTTTAATTTATTTTTGTGGTACGTTTTTTTGGGTTGGCAGTAGGTACACCTTTAAGCATTTATGGACTGCACGCCAGTACTATAGAAGTTAGGTATTACACAGAGAAAAATGACTATTGCTGATTATTGGTAATTCCGGTTAAAAACTAGATTGAAGGCCTTACGACTGAATTAACAGGTTTCCTGATAAACTTTTACTAAATCACGAATATATATGATATCGGAACACGTGTTCTTAAAAATCTGTCGAATTTTTACAACGAAAAAAAAAAAGTTCTTAAATATTGATATTTTATTAATAAGGCTTGTTAATTTATCGTGAGGCCAAAATGGATTTCTCTTCACTCGGTATACACCACACACCACACACCCGGGTTGCTTCAGTTTGATTATTTTATTATTATTGAACATTTGATAAAACATGGCATATTTTCGTTTAAGGCTAATTCAAAGTTCCGTAGCTCATGACAGAAAATTCTGTCAATATTTCATATTAATTCGAATCGATAATAATGATGAATGTTTACTATGTTACATTACAAATGTTCTTATTTCCCTCGGGGATCTTTACGACCGTCATTATGATGGGTGCATAATTGTAGGTACGTACTAATCACTAATCCGTTTTCGTTGGGTCTCCGCAATTATCGGGTAATCAATAAAAACATCATTACAGCCTCCACGTCGCCATCGTGACCGTTTACATTTCGCTTTACCAACATCCAACCATCCAACCAAGACCGAGATTTGTGGATGAAAAAATAAGTCGGGTGCCTCCGTGTCACTTGGTCCCTCGGTAACTACTAACTACATCTTCCCTTCCTGCACGTTCCTCCATGTCACTTGGTCCCTCGGTAACTACTAACTACATCTTCCCTTCCTGCACGTTCCTCCATGTCACTTGGTCCCTCGGTAACTACTAACTACATCTTCCCTTCCTGCACGTTCCTCCATGTCACTTGGTCCCTCGGTAACTACTAACTACATCTTCCCTTCCTGCACGTTCCTCCATGTCACTTGGTCCCTCGGTAACTACTAACTACATCTCCCATACCCCGGGGATTGGCCACACACAATTTAATATTTAAATCGATGTATTTTCGTTTGATCAAATAGAAGTTGAAAAAGCCTCGGGGTTTTTGTGGCCGTACGTAAAATTGCTTTTTCCATAACTACATCGGCGTGATAGGAATAGGAATGCTAGTAGGTAGGTACCTACGCGGTTCTTACGTTTTACAGCAGACTTCATACTTATATTTTTATGACCTTATAGAATATTTTACTAACGAGGAAGAGTACATCTGTTCATATCGGAGCTTTTTCTCTGTAAAATATAAAAGAAGCCTCACTAAAAATCACTTGTGTTTATGTAGGTAGGTAATCTCTTTCAGGGAATGGCTGCAGATTTTAAAGTTATAATATTTATGCACAGGCAGCTTATACTTCATCAATGTAATTAATTAATTGTTAATCTTTACCGCATTGAGATGTATATATGATAAAGTAGAAATAAAAAGGAGATAAAATGGCAATGCTCGAGTGGAATGACGAATCTATATAGGTTTAAGAGGGTGAGTTTTTAGTTTGGATCTTAATTCTGTTGGGTTGGTTAGGTATGCACCTTAATTTCATAGGAATTTTATTACAAGCCTCAGCCAATAGTCAGCGACTCCAAATGCACGTTTACCACACTCTGTGTTCGATTTCGCTTAGGTTCTTTTAACCTTTATTATACCTATTGCTCTAATACGTAATACGACAATTCTTTGAAGTATACTTTACTTCGTTTTAATAATAGTATGAATGAAATGTTTCTTTTCTAATTGAACTACATAGATGAAAGGAAGTTGCTGTTTTGTAATTTGTTCTTAATACCTCCAGCGTTGTAGATATTTTGTCAAAAGCTTTTAAAAATAATGTTGTTTGTTCATTAGAAGTATGTATCGATATTGTGTTTGGTCGGGTCGAAACACTCACCTGGTTGTAATTATTGCCAACACAAAACGCAAATTATGCATTATTGTTTCTGCAAAGTTTTTAACACCTGTTGAAAAGCGTTCAACACAAATATTACAAGGTGTTCAAAAGAATGCGGTTTCTTTTATCGAAATTCTTAAACTGTATAATACTTCAATATCTGTAAATATATGTACTTATTAATCTTTTAGTAGGGTTTAAGTATGCACAAAATATGAGTTAATCTTAACTGTAGAGGCGAAAATATGTTAGTTTGTCTTTAAAAAAATATCTCATATATAAATCAATACAACCAATTTCAGCTCACAAATCTAATACTAAGACATGGTGCAATATTGTTTTTTTCATACTTTTCAATAGGTAGTTCAATGATGAAAAAGTTTTCGAAAAATAAATAACTACCAATATAATATTTCAATTTACTCTTGCGAAGATAATGTATATAATAAAGAAACACATAGGCTCGGTATATCAGTTGATTTTAAGCTCGGCTTGGAATGTCGAGCTTAGCGCGGCTTGGAACATAATCCGTATATGGGTCGGAAGCTTGGATATCAGCAATATTTTAATTTTATTTTATTTGGTTTTACGCCCAGCCGATCTTTAACATGGATTTTAAAAACAGAATATACCTAGTGAGCTATCGAAAATTACATTCCAATAAATGTATAATTATATATCAGTAAACTGATAAACTGAATATCAAACAATATTATTAGTAAAACATGTAACAGTGACGTAAAATAATATAGAAACTAGAACAATTCTACAAATAAGACAAATCACTAAAACTGCATAACCAACGCTACTCTAATTTGTAGGATTCACCAAAGTTCTGGTATAGATTACGCTTAATTCTATAAATGGAGTCAATAAATATATCAATAGTACCCCCAAATTTGTTGCTCAGTATTTTACATTATTGACTGAGTGAAATCAAACTACTGTCTACGTGGGTAGTTTATCTATGCTTTGTAATGTCATTGCGAGATCGCGAACTTTCAAAACGCCCCCACTTCAATCAGCACGGTGCTATATGCGAGGATACTAATTTTAAACAAGATTTTTTTTTGCTGCAGTCAATGCACTTATTCATGAAACTATGACAAAAAAACCGCTGAAAACATTGTCCTGGCGTTGAAAAATTCCTCTCATACCTAATACCTTACCAGACTATTTGTCTTTTTTTATTGATCAATGAATAACATCAATATGCCATCAGCGATAGCTCGATGAAAATAACGGTCCATATTGATGTGAATTTTACAATTATGGAAATTACGTATATTTTAATGAAAACGTAAACTTCATATTTGACATTTGTTACTGCTAGCGCCGCGGTGTCTAAAAGGGGAACTATTCTGCGGCTTATCAAGGCTTAAGCGACCGATTTAGCCCGCTTAAATTTGGTCGAGGAATGTCGCACATAGCGAGGATTCGGACTGACTGATATACCGGCCCATAGATCAAAGCGAAAATAACCATTCACCTCACAGCCTTTTGAAAGTCATATTGTAAAAAAACTAATAAATGGTTGCTCATTTTTAACCACACGGTGTCCGTACTTATTTTGGACTTGTTTTCGTTTCAAATTACAGGTTGTGTTTTCTCGGGTAACTAACTATCAGAGGTATTGTTTCGAGTCGTGGCCATTTGCCGATCGATATTATTTTTTGTTATTATTAAATAAACAAAGAACTTCGCTTTTCCCGCCATTATCATAACTGACTCTCGGTTCTCGGCCCCATGTTTGTTTTACCGTTTATATTTGGAAGTTGAAAAGACGTCATTGTTTCCCAAGACGAATTGTTCACACGCGACGTATGAATAATAAAGTATTTTAAACGCGGGTCAAGCAGTAAAAGTAATTGAATACACGTGTCGAATTATAATTAAAGCACTTCATCAAGTTTCAGAAGGACGCCATTCCCCCTAAGTTATTTCTTTCGTGTCCACGGAATATAAATTGAAAATAAATTGCTGCTATTTTTCACATTTGCGCAAAGTCGCCAAATACAAAAAAAAGAAATGCCGGCGACAGACCTTTTTGATTAATTTTCCGGACAGCGGCGAGTGAACATTCCTAGAAAGTCAAAATGTCGCCAGAGTACAAATATTTATTTTGCGGAAAATTGCTTTCGGTCAAATATCCGGACCTTCTGTCAAAGCTCGTATCCGAATCTGTCATATATTTCAGCTTATCCGATCCTAAATTTTACATTGGATTGTTTACCTGGACGTTTTTTGTTATTTATTTATTTATTAATCAGAAGTTAGCTCTTATCGTGCTAATAACTGTAGAGATATTTACTAAAAATAACATTAAATATTTAGATTTTAATTTTATTTCTTAATTACTTTTTAAAATGAAATATATTTTCAATCTCAGTCATTTCTTTCTGGATTTCGTTATAAAGTTAGACGGCCAGATTTCTGGGTGCTCGACTTCTTCCTTGTTGGCAATCTAATTAATTGTTATGATGTAAGATTTCACGGTCAATAGTTATATTCAAGAGTTCTCTAGTTCAAATCCCGGCGCGTAAATGTAATTTTTATTTAACTAATTTGTTTTGTTTCAAAATTATTTTTAGTGAATTTCAAAATAATATATTATTTTATCTGCGGCACGTTCCGGAGTGAAAGATAGTCAGTATCGCCCTGGTAAAAGACCACCATTTTGAATTGAAACATTGCTTAGAATGGTTTTAACCGTGTTTGGTGACTAGATCTGAATAACCAGGTAGTACCCCACCTTCCTCTTCCCCTCCTCGATACCTTCAACCTTACAACATACGATATATCTTAATTGGGGATGCCATAATCTCGGTGGCGGTTGCGCTTCTTTCTCCTTCTTAAGTCAACGTTTTGGACGGTCTTGCGGTTTCCAGCATCACGGCAGTGTAGAACTTAGATAAATGAGAGTTTATTTTCGGGGGCTGATGTTATTAGTGCCTGTGAGTTTTTCATCATTTGAGTTGTCATCAAAATGTTCGGCATGTTAAAGTTATACAAGAAAAAAAAAATAAACATAAAAACTCCTACAGTAAATTCAAGCTTTGGACAAAGACACTACCAATACCATGCAATAAAAGCTTTCAACAGTTTAAAACTTGAAATTAAAATTGAGGAAAATAAAAATAAATTCACACACAAAATTACAAAATGGATTAAAGAACAAAAAAATTACCAAAATTTCATGGCATAAAATAAAAATAAAACCTACACGTAACACACAAAACCAATATAAACACACATCACTCACAAACACACAAGATTATTTTCAATGTACTATTTTTTTTAAATTTTAAATATGTAATTTTTCTCATTAAATGTATTATGTAACTTATATTTCATATTATACAATGAAGGCCTCAGCACGGGCAAGCCACCCAGTGAGGCATATATTACTGGGAAACCTGAATTGTAAAATATATTGTACCTAATAAAAAAAAATCACCGAACAATTTACGCATTTGTCATTGGAAGGCACGTCTAGCATTACCCAGATTATTTATCTGGAAAACCCCCTAAAAGAGAATTCCAATTTATTTTACAGGTTTTCCCTATTCTGGTACATTTTTTAGTCTGATGCCCCCCCCCGCCCGCCCACCCAACTCAACCTTATAGGCGTTTTACACGGTGCTGTTTTTCGTACCGATCTATATATAAATTATAACGGTACCCATAAGAAAAACCTTTTTTTTATTTGGTACAATATTTTTTACATTTTAAGTTTTCCAGTAATGTACTTTGCTTTTATACATTTATTATTTTTCACACTTATACAGATAATTGCCTTTTGAGAATAAAAAAATATATTGGGATGGTACAAAATTAAAACACACCTTGAAAATTCACATACTGTTGTATACCGTTTTTGGACAGTTGGTATATATACATTGTTATTACTGTAATTTTCTTAAGTCCAACAGAATTCAGGTCTAAACTAAAAACATAGCTTTTTAAGCTGTCATACCCTTAAATTAAATATACAATCCCTGAGAGAAAGTCCAATTATATCCAATTTTCCAATTATGTCCTAAATTTCGCTAATAAACAATCAGTTCATGTTAATTAAGTTATATATAGTTAGTAGATCATTGCAGAAGTGTATTATATATTTGTATTTGATTTTGCATAAAAACGGCGCTATACACTTAGTGATGATCTTACTTCTATCAATGTTTATTTATTACAAAATAACACAAGATTTAAAATTGATAACTGTATGCAAAATAATTTATTTATTTTCCTAATTATTCTACTAATCCATAAGGTGAGCTCCAGAAGTTCGTATAGTAGATATTAGATATGTAAACAATATTCAAGGTCTTATTAAATATCGACAAACGCATTTCAACATAAAACAATATGTATCAACTATGTTGTTAAAAAATAACCATACATCGAAAGGATCTCTCATTTGCTTTCCTTTACCGTTGCAGTCAACATTTCATCAAAAATACACGTAAAATTCACTATACCGAACAGTTATTCACGTTCACAATCAGCAATTAACATATATTTGTATAAATATGAAACGAAATAATATTTGCATGATTTATGTAGCACCGTTTTTGTGCAAAATCACCTCAAGGCCGCTGTACAAATATACAATACATTTCTACAATTATCTATGTTATTACTAACTATATATGGAGATAATATACAGTACCATGGTAGTTAAATGAACATGAAACATTTCTACACAATAAAGTTACGCAAAACAAATACAGACGACAGATGTCAAATAATAATGTCCGCCATTTAAAACAGTACGAAAATCGGTACCAAAATAGATCACTTTCTTTTTTCATCCCGAGTCCATAATCCCCATAAGACGACCCATTTGGAAACTGGACGAAAAATAAATAGCATCGTGTAAAACGCGCATTAGATTTGATTCCTCAGGTGGATTACGGACAGCAATCACGCACATCATGAGATTGCGCTCGCTAACCATGGCTGGATTATATTATTCTAGGCCGTTAACTGGACGAGGCCCTGCCTATGCTACAGATTGGATTGCTCCCATAGTCCTGTAGTCCTATGAGGGTCTGATTGCGGCGGATAATGACTGCGCCCGAGCGAGCGGCCGCATACAATTTAGCATGTGATTGAAATTATTATGTCCGAGAATCCACTCCGACTTCCGAGATGTACTGCTGCGCGCTCAAATTGGATTATTCTTACAGCAATAATCTTCTTTCCGTCCGCTCACATCTGCGGTCGTGATTACGGTCTATAGCCGAGTTTACACATCGTCTGTTGGCAAACTAACTACCTATATTTCCTCTTACTTAATTTCATCAGTCCCTGGCCATACTTTCGCTAGTTAAACGGGATTTTTGTTTAATATAACGTAGTTACTGACTTGCATAGCTTCTTTCGGGCATATACCTAAAAAAATACTTCACCCTCCAACCGTTGGCTTTGTTTACGTAGATATAGCATAGAAAACTGCCACAAGTAATAATATTGAAAAATGCGAATAAGAAAGTAGACTTATTTTTTTTTATAATGATAAACTAATGTTTATAAGACAAGGTTTTTATGCATAGCACAAAGGATAACAAATTATTATAAGCATTAATTACTCGCCTGAAATATCCATACAAATTGAAAATATCTCCCTAGTAAAACGCATTAGAAAAATTACCTTTACCGAATTTTAAAACGGAAACTGAACCTATTTACGATCAGACGAAATGCAAAACGGTCGAGTTAAAACAGGACTCAGTCAACAATGCATTTATTTAGTTCCATTACTAAAAAAATGATCTATAGGCAGTATCTTCAATTGATTTAAAATACACATCGGTAATAAATATTAATGTTTTGTTATTTCTTTGTTAACAGCTCCCGTACACTATCAATGTGGAGGTGTCGAACCCGGCGGCCATCTCAGCTGCCCCCCTCAACGTCAGCAGGTCTGGGGGCATCCCCACGGCACCCCAGACATTCCGCGTCGCCCTGCCCTGTTCCGGGCACTTGGCCGCGGAGGTCGACGTGTCCATCACCATCAACATCACCCTCAACAAGGCCGCCAACAATGTCACCCGCCTCACCTTCCGACGGAAAAAGATCTGCCTCAAAGAAGACCTGAACAGAGGAACCCAAAGCACGCATGTCTCTGTGGATTCTGCTCCGACTGAAACAACATCAGCCAACATCTTCTACATCGCAGTCGGTTGCGCACTGGCCATGATAGCTATGGTGACGCTCCTCGTGGCCACTTGTTACGTGAGAAACAACAAAGCCAGGCGACAAGGAGAGATGTTGCAGGACTCCAGGTCAAGATCTAGCGCGCAGGCGCACACCACGTTCCTGTCCGTCGACACTGCGATACCTCACACGGCCTTCACCGGCACCAGCGGTTCCTCGTGCAAGTCTGGTGGGAGCTACGCAAGCTTCAGGAGAATGCCCAGCTCCGTTGTCGACGAGAGGTCGAAAGATCTGCACGAGAGGATAGCAGAATTAACGATACAGAGGTATGTAAATCATTATTTCTCACCGAGTTATAAATCTGACGCTCGTTTTATAATTTTGCATATTTTATGCTGATGCAATTACAAGACTCAGCGTGAGGCCGTACATGTATCGTGATATTACAAAATAAATAACATTTATCACTCTCGACACGTGCTCCCAAGCGTGTAATGATTCGCACCGAATACTTTTCTTGCTCTGCGCTGTCGCTTCGTCTTACTTGAAACATTCCTCGGTTCTGAGGCGACTTCGAGCCGGCCCACATCCAATCCTCGGTCGTCCCCTCGCCTTCAACCTTGATGGTTCTTTGGGATATGTGCCGCAGTGGCAAGTGCAGACGCTGCGTTAATCATCGCTCACGAGACGGCCAGCAGCAGGCAGCAGCTAGCGGGCGGGGGATTGGTCGCTGATCGGCCGATCAATTAGCTCTCCTCGTTGAGCGCGATGATTTATTCAGCACCGCCTCGGGAACCTCGGTGCCCGCGCTGGCCGGGCCAAACCGACTCGCTCTATTTCTCTCGCCAAATTGGGTATGAAAGGTGCGCGATCAATTTCAATCCGAATGACTCAATACAAATACTCCACGCATCCTTTCTTTCCAGTGAAACGATTTTCTTAATTTCGTGGGAGGTGTACTGACAACATTTTGAGAAACTTTCTGGAGGGTAATTCTAGACGGTATTCATTGCGGCCGTGTGTGGTTTGTAAGCCATATCGTTAACGAGGAACACGGCGTTCATTAAAGCGATAGCATAAATAGGAGACATCGTTTGAAAATATTGTCGCCCGGAACAAGTTAACGAGGCGCTTAATCGATTGAGACTGCGGCTGTCACGTGTTAACTTATTATTTTATTTTCTGGAACCAACGTGTACCTTTATAGATGAATTCCTCGTCGTGTTCAGCTAGTGCAGTTGATCGATCATAGTCGACTTTAATCCTTTGTTTTATTAACGTCACACATCTTCTTGATTTATTTTGTTTGTTTTAAACAAATTGGTCACCAAACTGCCTAATCTCTCTCTCAAAAATTTCCAGTAAAGTGGTAAACTCGTGTCGGAGATTTTCATCTCTCGACCATTCAGTTTGGTCCATGGTCAAAATTAATGCATGTGACATTTAAACGCTGGCATTTCACAACACACGTAGGAGCTGGAATGAATCACATCGTTAAGTCTCCCTTCTTGTTCGTGTCACGCCCGAAATACATAAGTTTTCTCCGTTCGTAGCTCGACTTTAAAACTACCACAAAACTGTATACAAATAAAGGTCGGAGCATCAAGTTAGAGAGATCTTTTAGTTTTTTAAATGTGCCCTCGGGCAGTTTTCAACTTTACTATTATTGTAGGAAGGCGAATCACATTTCAGGTTCAATTTGTAAACACAGGCGCATCATGGGATGCGGGGACTATTATCACGAGCGTGGATCAAAGTTATGTTTCTACCGAAGATAAATTCAAAGTGTTATTGTTGGTGTTTCTATAAATTCTCAACCTAATGGAACTAGACGTTCTGGGATGGGATTTTAAAACATCGTTTCAATGGAAATCTGCTGTATCTTTTTGTCGCTATGTAAAATATTTAAACACTCGTTTTGACAAAGTATCGTCTGCTCCCATCACACCTTATTTACATTTTTTTCTGTAAAACCAAATGTCACTGGAAAAGTTTTTCTGGGTCGCCAACTGGATCAGCGTTGCTTTGTATTATGGTACCAGTGGCGGTTTGTGGGCTTTTTCACTGGGGGTTCAGAATATCAATAGAAGACATTTTATATACATATTTTATCAAATTTTATGGAATTACCTCATTTTTATTTTCAAGCCCCTTTTCACACAAACTGGCGTTATTTTTTTTATGTAAACAACACTATTTCGCCTTTGTACAATATTAGGTAAACAAGAATAACTGCGAAAATTTTAAAATGTACCTGCTTTCTAGTTGGATGCCGAAACCAAACTAGTGAAAGCGCAACTCAATATTGCATTACTAGCTTAGTATTTTTTTTGTATGAAGTATTTTGTGCTGATTCTATAACGCACAACATAGTAAGATCGGGTTGCTGTTTGACTATTATAATTGTTGGGTCACGTCGATTTTAAAGGCAAATTTTAAGGGCGCGCTGTTTATAATATGCTTATATTATTATAATGGAGTTTGTTGCATAAGTTCATCTTTTGAATGGGGGTTCACCGCACAAACGCACATCAGAGAAAACCGCCACTGGCTTTTACTACACTGCGTACAATCGACCAGCACATGTGAGACGACATACATGAAGAATGACAGCAAACATTGCTCCAATGCCTGGTATGTCCGCGCACTTAATCAACGCCCAATTATTATACCCGTTGGAATTCGTCGTTGGGGCTCCAAGGATGGCTCCCAACATTCTATTGCCCCAACAGTATTTAAAAATCTCCATGAATCCGTTGTAGGTGTTTCAGTTGCAATGCTTATTTATCGACTCTGATCTGCAGTTGTGGTTGATCATTATTATTAATTATTTATTTACTACATGGTAGTTCCAATATGTTAAGAATTTACTAAAATTTTATCAGGAAATGGCTTGAAAATCCCGTTTTTACCGAATTATCAATAATTTGAGAAGATTTTTTTGCAAATCAGCAATACTGATTTTTCTCCGTGTTCCCTTATATTTTAACAAGAACTTCCAAATAGAAAGAATAGTTCCAGAAATATTACAACTCTAATTATTTTACGAGCAATAGTTAAAATTTCAGATGGAAAACGCTGTAAAAGTTCTCCGTTCAAGATGTTTTAGTTCTGCATAGACACAGATTTTCTGCTTAACGGTTTCATTTAAAATATTTTATTTCTGTTTTGAGTTCTGAATTAAGAAGGTTTGTCTAACTCTGGATTCCCGGTTCCGACACGACACGAAGCATATGTCGCGCGCTTAGCTTTTATTACACAATATTTTAATGTCAATTAAATTGTTCATTTCGGCTTAGGCTTAGGCATTATAAATCAAACTGAATTACGTTAGGCAGTAGGAGCTGGGTATTATCAAAAGGGCCATCGGACATTTTTAATTAATCTGATTAAGAGGAAACCGGGTGGTGTTTTTTCCATACAAACGTATTCCTCATTTCCCTCTCTGGATTTTGACACTAGAGAAAATATTTTTTTTACATAATATGAATATTGACCGCAAGCGTGTCGGTACGTTTTGATTTTTTTGATAAGTTACTTTTTATAGGAGTTATAACCCTTCAAAAATTGTTAAAATTGCCTTTTTTTAACGCCATCAACAAACGTTCAGTATACAAATAAGACGATGTATTTATAAAAAAAGCAAAACGTACAGACATAGAATGTTTTCTTCCAATACATTTGGTAAAAAAAATCTTGGAAATCGGTTCAGTTTTGGAGTAGAAAAATGAGGACTACAAAACCTCGATTTTGACAATTTTATTTAGGTATTATCAGGCTGAGGTGCATGTGTCCCTTTCTCTCAGTATTCGGGGGTGAGGGGGGCGGAGAGGGTTTTGTTGAATACGTATACAGTCAACGAAGTGATGTGACATTCTCAATAATTATATCGATACACTAGTCCACTAGTGTTGTCATGTCCCGAGTTATCGATGTTTTTTTAAAATTATTTTTCTGTTTGGTGACTTATCTTGAGTGTGCCAATACTTACCGAGCTTATTTACTAAAGTTATTGTGACAAATTTAATTTGTTTACGTCAAATAAATTAATGGAAAAAAATTGAAAAAAAAAAAACACCTGTTACAGACAGACCCCGAGATGATTCCGTTCCGTATTGCCGAGTTGGATATGGAACACAAAAATTAATTAAAATATTTTTTGATAACTTTTGAAGGTTGTACTCAACATAATATTATCCCTTTATAGGTCACTTTTTTTAAGATACAACTACCGAACCAAAAAAAAACTTTTATATTTGACTAAATATATTGTTCTAGATTTTTTTTTTTTAAATTATATTTTACAAGAAAATGTGTTATGGTAAGTACATACACCACTGATCGTTTGATGGAATGCTGGTACAGCGTATGTTCAGTGGTACATGCACCTACCACATGTTGTTGAATCGATTATGTTATTATAATATCATATTATACAAATGAATATTGAAATCTATGTATAAGAGGCACCATATTGTTTATTGTGCTACATATTAGGTACATACACATAACTAGTTTAGTTTTTATTTAACTTTTTTAATACGTTATATTATTACAGAAAAATGCACTTTTGGGAATACCTCCTACATCACTTGACATTTTCAATCTTCTTCAATGATCTAATATTTTTTGTTTTTAAACGCTTTATTGTAAAAAAATTACTGTTTAACATCTACACAATGAAATTAAAACAATTTATGGTCTAGACCTTTCCCTCGACGGTAAATTTCTTGGTATGCGACCGTCAATTATTTCTGGTAAAAGGCATTGGTGGTAGAAATTTTCTAACAGTGGAACGATTTTTTGCCAGATTTCATCGTCCCTCTCAATTTTTTCATACAGCAAACCTTTTGGACTCCACACAACAAAATAACAATAATTACGACGAGTAATATGTAACTGGCCTTGTACTTGGTAGAAGTAATTATGATTCCGTTTTAATGTTAAAGAATGGTCTTCCAATTTATAGTAATCAATTATCTTTTGTGCAATTCCCTCTTCTGGTGACATATTTGCTATACTATAAGGGCATTTAATTTCAATTATAGAATCCTCACCGATAAGGCCATCCGGACTTGCCGCTAAAAAGTTTTTGGTTTTATCGATAAATAGCCCACAAGCGGATACCTGCAAACTTGTTTTTTTTGAAAATTGCTTTATTGCTAGGCTTTCATTTGCTTTTCCATAATTTGTGGCCATAGTTCCTTTGAATTGTGAGTACAGTAAAGAGTTTAATACTCCCGTAACTGAAGTTTTTTGCCGAAGCTTATATATTTTTCCAAAGTTAGACGCCATTATCCGCTTACGTCTTTCAATTGCCCACAGATTGTTATTGCTTTGGCCTACCAAGATTCTTTGAGAAATTCCTCTTTTTTCGTTTCAAATATTTCAGGTGGCATATCTGGTTCTAATTCCAATTGACCATAATTTTCATCGGGCCCTGTAACTTTTTTTCTTTTTTCTGTCGTATTTTCATTATACTTTAGTTTTTTTTTCGACACATTTATGTATTCTCCTTCGAACGTCGTTTTCTCTCTATAAAGTGCTTCGTGTATTTGCCGGGACTGTGGCCTTGGATTTTCTTTTGTATTCTTGAATGGGTTACCAATTCACTATTCCACGAAGCTACTGCTCCAAAACATCTTGCTTGGTAAGATCCTCTTGTAGTAAAATTTACCCTTTTTCCACCTATAAATTTGGCGATAAAGTTGTTGAATTGCTCCACAGTGTTATTTGTCACGTCAATAATAAAACTTTCTGCATTTGCTATTAGAGACAATAAGAATTGTTGGATATCAGTCCATATTCCACAATCTCGAAGATCGCTTACTAAATTTGGATCATCAGTATACTTCTCCGGCTTGCAATAGTACGATGCACAATTTTTATGATCACCAAACACATGATTTGCGGTATTTTTTATGTCCATTTTCAAATTTTTTATTTTATCACTTTGTACTGTGTTTTCTTGCTCTTTCCTGTAATTTACTGCTCCAACTACAGCTCTTCTCATGCGTAAAACGTTTGCTTCAACCTTTTTCCTTATATGAACTGGTACAAAGCCTTTAGCGTTGTTGGTTTTTTTTCCAAGTGCTTTCATTTTGTTGCAAAAATTGCGGAGTAAGTGATTTTTGCACTCTATTTTTTGTACTATAAGGTTAGGACCATATGGCATTTGTTGCATTATTTTTTTCATGATGCTGGAGTCGCCATCACCAACTAGTTTGTTAAATTTCAATCCATGCATTTCCATGCTTCTCGAGAACCCTTCTGCTATAATGTGGGCTTCCATGGCATAAGCTCGAAGCAGGCAGTCACATGTATATACCTACGCACAAGTTGCGATGTGACTGAGATGATGAGTCAACAGCAGGCGCTCTAGTTGCGAGTTGCGACATGACTTTTTTATGTGTGCAGCAACCTGTATACATGCACCCACAAGTCTCATTTACTTGTGCGTGTGCAGAAAATGAGCTCGGAGCAGGCAGTCACATGTATATAACTACGCACAAGTCGCGATGTGACTGAGGTGATGAGCGAACAGCAGGCGCTCTAGTTGCGAGTTGCGACGTGACTTTTTTATGTGAATACCGCACAAGAGTCCAAACTGCTCCCGTCTGGAGCCAGTGAGACTGTGGATTCCCCAATTGGCGACTTAATTGGACTAGTATTACAAAACCCTGTAAGCTGATAGCTGATTTGGCCGTAACTAAGTCGCCGCGTGTATCATTATTTCTCCAGACAATTATTTTATATTATATTTAATTAATATTCTTTTTAATGAATATTATTTTTAATATTGTGAAACAACATAAATTAATTAAAATCAATTTACTTGCGCACGCCGTGATTTGAATCCGAGACCTCCGGACTCGAAGTCGAGAGCCTTACCCCTCAACCACGGAGGCAAAATAAATGTATCTACGTACATATTTGTAGTGAGTAATAATTATAATAAAGTTAAGTACAAAACAATATTAAATAATGTAGACCTCGCTATTTTATTACGAATATGTACCTAGGCACCTACTTAATTTTTGGAATAAATGAATAACAGTAAATGAAATAATAAGAACGATCGCGATAATATGACGCGAAGTCCGCTATCGGGCGCGGCGCGGCGATTCGTGCTTACAACGCCTGCAGCCACGCACACACACGCATTGGGGTTCACCAATACACCGATAGCGCTTTTGCTATCCCCGCTGAGATGAACGAAATAGAAATAATTTTTACAAATACCTATCGTTAAAATTTCTCGGCGCTCCTGCGCGCTCTTAAAGTATGGCGTTGAAATTGTGGGAGGCGCCCGCTGGTTTATAACCCCGAATCAGGAATACTAAATATTAGAATACTACCCCGCTGACCCGTATAAAATCACGGGATATTATAATTGTACAAATTATATACCTTTCGAATGAAGCGGTTTTGCGGTTGCTTTGTTCTTTTCCCGTAATTCGCGGCTCGGCTCGCGGAATTTTGCCCTGTTTATACATGTATACGTTTATACATTTCTAAATGCGTTTAAGATTGACGATTGATTTTATTCATTAATTTCATTCATTTAACATATATATCCAGCTAACAATAAAAACACCCTAATATAATAGAACTTCCTTCTTCTTCTGGCGTTAGTAAGATTAGATTGTTAATATTAATTTTAGGTGTAAGTTGCTAAATATTTAAATACTCGTATATATGTCGTTAAGATAGTAGTTATAGGCCTTAGTCGTAAGTCACTAGATATAAGTCTTAGAGATAAGTCAGTAGTTCTAGTATTAACTATTTAAGAAATATATTTGTACAGCGCCCTGGAGGTGATTTCTCACGAAAACGGCGCTATATAAATTAGCCAAATATTATTGTTATTATAGCATAATGGATCTTCGCTCTATTAACTCATCTAATTATGTCCTTAACTGTATCTACATATCTGTAATGAACAATTAACATTATTAATCTCAAGTGACATCAAGCACATCTATCAATCAAATATTTAAACAAAAAAAATTACATTTCAAATAAATAATTAATTTTAGTACCTACTTTATCGCTTGTCCAATATAATTTATACTGAATTTTAAACTTAAAAGTTCATTGCATACAATTTCACATCACGCACCACGCTATGCACCGACAACCGAAATTATTTTTATTCCGTTTGAAAGCAGTTTCGAATTGTCACCAAACCCGTGGAAAACGAAACGGTAGTGCATCCAACAGGCAAAGAATGAAAGATTTCCATGTTTATCCCAGCGGGGTCGGGGGAGTGACCAGACGTTTTCCAGTTTATCCTTGCCGGTCTTTTTGTAATTTTCTGTCCATTGTTGTTCGATGCATAATTCATGATGAGGTTTTTAAGCATCTTCCTTCCCTCGAAGTTTCCGTTCCCCACCGAAGCGAGTCCAAACGGTTCTTTCTCTCACATCTGGGATTCGTTGTGTACTTTGAAAATGGACAGTGACAGCGCTTTTGGACAAATCCTCTAGCTTTAATTCTGTTACGCGAGTTCCTTTTTTATTTTGTTTATATGTTATGCCTAAATATGTTAAAAATCTGACCCCCTTTTTATAAATTAACACATTTCCGGACACGATGTCCATTGGGGTCGTTTTAGAGGAGATGCGATATGATACGACGTACTTACTCGTATACGTATTTTAGTCGGTTGTAATGCAATAGTATGTAGCCTGTGTGTACACTTCTATACTTGATATTGTCACACCCAAAGACGATCATCTTTTCTTGTGACAAAACTCATGTCATAGCGTACAATATCACGAACCTCTGTTTTCCGATATTTGCCGATATTTTCCGGCAAGTGACCGTGAATGTGTTAAAGAGGAAGCACCTACTTTGCAGAGGCGTACAGTAACACACGGAGATCCATAAGATTTATTAAAAATCTCTTCAAATTATTGATAACCCGGTTAAAAAAGGGACTGCAGGCCGCTTCCTGATAAACTTTTAGTAAATTTATTTATTTATTTATTTATTTACACATATACGGCACAACACGTGCCATTAACATAATTGACATACTTATAATAGTACAACAACATGAAGAATAACAGTATAATGTTAGTAAAATTTAAGAAAATGGGTAAAAAGTAAGGTAATAAGTAGTGTATAAAAACTATAATGTATAAAAGTAAATTGTAAAGTGAATAGTTTAAAATATAAAGTATTAAAGTACAAACCATAATTTATTAGGAAAAAGTATAAATAAAAATAAAAATTTAAAGATTGAAATAAAACAATAAAATGTACCAATAAGATACCTATCTCAAGGTACCGACAATGATTTAAATATAAAAAAGTAATAAATCCTGGATTATGTTAACCGATATGATAAATTTTACAAGTACTTATGATTTCAAGTGCATTAATAGTTTTAGAAGTACTGGTAGGCATATTATGTTTACATGATGTATTTACGTGGTACTAGCAAACAAATTTAGTTTAACGCATCTTTTGTATGAAGACAGATTACCGGCAGCGTGATCAATATTAGCATATTCATTGCCTAAAATATGCAAGCGATTGATGGTTGAGTTTTGTTCTGCGTTCGTCATACTATTGTCACAGTGAAAAGGTGTTTTGAGTCGAGTCGGTCTACTAGGTACATGGTAATTTATTAATGAGACCAATTCAGGGGAGTCAAACCAGTTATTGTTTATTTTAAATAAGAAAATAAGATCATTGAGTATTCTTCTATCTTTTAACGATAAGAGTCTCATTTTTTGTAATAAAGATTCATAGTTTATGTCAACCGCAGGAATACCTAATTTGAAATTAATTGATCTGAGAAATTTGCGTTGGATTCTTTCAATGGAGTTTGCATGGCTTTTGTAGAAAGGGTTCCATATGGGGGAATTGTATTCTAAATGACTCCTAACCAGAGTTGTATATAGTATTTTAAATGTTTGGATATTTTTAAAATCTTTACAAATTCTTACAATGAAGCCCAGAATTTTCATTGCTTTACCCGTTATTATATCAATGTGATTGGTAAATAGTAGTTTAGAGTCGAAGGTTATTCCAAGGTCCCTTATTACAGGTACTGACAATAAACTGTGATTGTTAAAAGAGTAACTATATTTGATAGGGTTTTTAATTCTAAAGAAACTCATGATTTGACATTTTTTTATATTAAGTGTAAGTTTGTTAATGGTACACCATTCTACGAATTTTATAAAATTGGATTGGAGGGACAAGCAATCGTATATATTTTTTATGATTTTATATATTTTCATGTCATCGGCAAATAATAATATGTTAACATCAGTGAATATGGAAGTGACATCGTTTATGAATAGTATAAACAATATTGGACCAAGGTGCGAACCCTGAGGCACACCACTAGTGGCTTCAAATTCGTAAGATAAGTGTTCTTTAATACAGACAGTTAGTACACGTTTTGATAAATAATTCTTAATCCAACATAATAAATTACCACTTATTCCTAATTTAGACAATTTATTTATAAGAATTTTAATGCAAACCTTATCAAAGGCTTTACTAAAATCCGTGTAAATTGAATCAACTTGTTCTCTATTAGCAAGAGCACCAGAGATAAAATGTTCATACAGTGTAAGGTTAGTTAAGGTAGATCGTCCAGAGATAAAACCATGTTGAAATGATGAGATATTAAATTTTATGCAAGAACATATTTTTTGGAGAATTAACTTTTCAAAAATTTTTGGTATTGACGATTGTATGCATATTGGTCTGTAATTTTCAACTAAAGACTTGTCTGTAAGTGGGCTACCCACAGTTTGATAATGCCTTCAGAAGGCGAAACAGCTGTCACGCGTAATAATAATTACACAGCAGAACTTGTTTAAAAATAAACTGTTTTTATAAACCCAATAATAATATTATTGTATATATAAAAAATAAAAAAATAAAATGGAGTTCTACAAATTAAACTTAATAACAATAAATAAAGACTTGTCTCCGCTTTTGAATATAGGAGTGAGAAAGCTATTTTTCCATATTTGTGGGAACTTGCCTGTTAAAAGTGATTGATTAAATAGTAGGTACAGAGGGTAAGAGACACTACTCCCACAGTTTTTTAGAAATACGGGGGGAATTTTATCTGGCCCTGAGCACGATTTAGGTTCCAGTAGTTTGATACATGCTGCAATTTCTTTAATCTCAATATGTATCTGAGATAGTTGTAAATTTATATCGGACTCAAAGTTTGGAATGTCTTCATCAGGGATATCTGTTTCATATACATCCTTGAAAAAATCTGCAAACAAATTGACAATATCTTTGATTTTACAGGAAGTTTTCAGTTTATAGTGCATAGTTTCAGGTATGCCAAGGTTGTTGTTATTTTGAGCTTTACAATAGTTGAAAAAATATTTTACATTGTTACCAATCGAAAATTCCACATTCTTAATGTAATTATTATAACAAATGTTTGATAATTTATTACAATCTTTTCGCAGCTTGCTGAAAATTATAAAATCAGAAAGATTTGTTGTTTCTTTGTAAATTTTATGCGCTTTTTTCTTCTCAATTACTATGTTAATGAGGTCCTTGCTAAACCAGCGAGGGAAATTTGAAGATAGTTTATAACTAATTGGGACAAAGTTTTCTATGGTTTTATATAGATGATCGTAAAAGGCTTTAATATTCTCATCGAGATTACCTCCTTCTAGTATAGACCAGTCAGTGTTATAAAGATAATCGCGTATTGCAACATAATTGGCTTTATTAAAGTTAGGATATTGTGTCTGGTTTTTAATTTGGCATTTTATAGGGTTACATAATACAGTAATATCTAAAGGTGGGTGATGAGAATCAGGGGGAAGAACTGAATCGAGTGACTTTCCAACCGCAGTTGACAAGTCGGTACAAAGAACAATATCTAGTAATCTATTATTGTCATTTTTTACATTGTTTAATTGAACTAGGTTAAGGAAATCACATAATTCAACTATTTCTTTTTCTGTGTCAGTTAAGCTAGAGTTTTGAGATAATGTAGAATTGTCGCGGGTACCCCAGTTGATTTTTGGTAAATTGTAATCACCGATGATATGAAATTCGTGATAATATCAGAAGCACGTGTTCATGGACCTGCGTTTTCTTAGTAATATATGATGACAAAATGCTAAACTGTTTTTATGAACACGTGTTCCGACATCGTGACAACACGTTTGTATTTTACTAAAAGTTTATCGGGATACCTATCATTTCATTCGTTAATGGCCTGCGTTTCCATTTTTAATCGGATTACGAATAATTTGAAAGGATTCTTAATAAACTAGCGATATTTTTTATCAGTAAGTTTTCTCCGTGCAGAGGGTGTAAAACTGTGCAATCCGTGCATACCCATGAAAGAAAGAAGAATAACTTTCTCCTTTCCACGGCAAGCACAGTTTCAGAACTTGTATGAACTGCGTTCTATTGCTAGTTCGTAGTTCTCATCGGTAGTAACTCATCGGTACACACTAACCCTTTCGGTGCCAAATCATCAAATGACAATTCAACACACCTTTAAAAACAAAAGCTAGGTTACGTTGATTAGGTTTATAGGTTAGTTTTTCCCTTTGCTTTTAATGAATTTGTATCACTTTTTAAAGGCGTGTTGAATTGTCAACCATAGAAGCAATTTAAATATTTTTTTCTAATTGAATGTATTTATTCGTTTGTCCTCAGGTGCCGAGTAAGATTGCGCAGCGTCGTATTGGAGGGCACATTTGGACGCGTCTACCGCGGCTCCTACACGGACGAAGAGTCGAGAGAGCAAGAAGTCCTCGTGAAGACAGTCACCGAGCACGCTTCCCAAGTGCAAGTGTCGCTCCTCCTCCAGGAGGGGATGGCCATGTACGGGCTGCAGCACCGCAACGTGCTCAGCGTGCTGGGGGTGTCGATAGAGGACCACACCGCCCCGTTCCTGATCTACCCCCACGGAGGGTACACCAACATGAAGAAGTTCCTGCAGAAGTGCAAGGTGTCGGCTGAGGGGGTGGCGCACACCCTCACCACGCAGGAGGTGGTGGATATGGCCCTGCAGGTCTCGCAAGGGCTGCAGTATCTTCACAAGAAACACTTGGTGCACAGAGACATTGCGGCAAGAAATTGCGTGTAAGTTTTACTTTTTGTTTTTGGTAGGAGTGGATTGTCCATTTGTTACTCTAGATCTTTATTTTATTGGCTGATTCATTCGTTATTATTGTACTATGCAGTTTCCATACTTTAAAATCGCCTCAAAGGCGCTGTGCAAATATGACTTCCTGGGCTAAGTAGGCTCCCTAAGGCTCTAATGATAAAATGAGATGGAGCCTAGAAAATTATATTGGTACAGAGTTTTTACGAAAACCGCGCTAAACCAATTATTATTAATTAATTATTTGTAAACGGATACAGAAAACATTCTTACCTAAACTATAGGAGATTACTTCAGATAAACGAAAACGAAACGAAATTATTAGATAGTTAGCTTAGAGGAGATTCGACTTTGCCCGCAAAGGACACTACGATAAGAACAATTGCGAATATCGAGGTTTTACTATATTAAAATTTGTGGAAAAATTAGAGTTTATTTGAAATATTAATGTGGATATCCGCAAATAGTGCAAGGCTGATGTAAGTGTAATTAGTAAGATTAAGAAAGAGACGCTTAGATGGTTTTGGGCATGTAGAGCGAATGAGCGAACAAAACAAGACCAAGTTGTTTGGCGGTCCGTCCTCTTTGCCTACCCCTACGGGTAAACGGCATGATGGTTAGTTAGTTACTTTTAGAAATCTATTTAGAGATTATTATTCACGAAACTGACAATTCATGGTGGAATTCCATTATAATATATTATAATAAAACAAATATGAAACTTTTTTCGCTTTAATTTTATTGACTGTAACCGGTTATATTTGTTTTATTATAATATATTATTAATAGATTGTCTATTAGATAGTTTTGTATGGCGCTCTTGAAATAATTTTTCACAAAAACGGCGCTATACATCCAAATCTTATAATAACGTCTTCAATGTTTAACATCAGTAATAGATAGGATACCCATTTTGTACGTAATTTGTGGTTTAGGTTACACCAAATCACATCCCTTTTGACTACCAACGACTTCAACCTATATAAATTAGCCTTCAAGCTTTGATGTAGATGTTATTTTCTATCTTTGAAGTCCGTTGATTTTCTGGCTCGGCTTAATCCTTCGCGTCTGTCAATATTGTCTTTGGGCTAATTAACCCCGTCAAGCCTATTTCTGTTGATTCCGGTGGAGCACGTAATTATTAGCTTCAAACGGTTTTCGTGGTAATTTCCTTTGCTCAAGTCCAGAATTGTTTTAAAATTGCTTTCAATTTTCTTTTACTTTTCTGCGATTACAGTTAAAAGGGCTGAAAGAAAATTCTGAACGAAGTTTATTTTTTTTAATACTTATTTTAACTTTGTGGTTTGACATATTAATGAAATAAAACAATAACAACTTCGTTTATAATCCAGTTTAATATGTACCCTGATTATGCTTGTGTTGCGTTCGGTCGTAATAAATTAAATAAATTCGTGGTTACATACAAAGTTGGTATTGTTTTCACACTCTACAATACAAGATGGAAAAATAGTAGATTAGGAAGAATACAATAAATAAATTAAATGAGTCGAAGCAGAGCTATGCTATATTAGATTTGTTGTTCTGCTTGTTGATATAAATTTTATTAAAACCTGTTTACATTTAGTGATATGATGGTTAACAACGTATGAGGAATATCTTGTCTTTGACCAACTTCCATCTGAAAAGCGAATGAAAATGACATAATTATAATTTATTACAGTGTGGACGACAAATTGCGAGTGCAGATCACCGACAACGCGCTCTCTCGCGACCTCTTCCCCGCCGACTACCACTGCCTGGGCGACAATGAGAACCGCCCCGTCAAGTGGCTGGCGGGCGAGGCCCTGCAGAGGCGCTGCTTCTCGCCGGCCTCGGACGCCTGGGCCTTCGGGGTGCTGCTGTGGGAGCTCACCACCCTGGCGCAGCAGCCCTACCTGGAGATCGACCCCTTCGAGATGGCCGCCTACCTGAGGGACGGCTACAGATTGGCGCAGCCGGTCAACTGTCCCGACGAACTGTAAGTGCACAAATCGATCTAGTGTATTCTTCTTCTTTCATATGTTGGTCTGCGAGCCAGACTAGAACTATAGGACTCAGGCATCGCTCTGTGGATCCGGGAAATTAATAGAACGGGTATAGGTTTACTTTATATAACTTTTTAAAGGTTCATTGAATTGACAATGTGTTGAGTTATCATGGACCCATTAGTATCCAACTTGTTATTCAGATCCTCAGAGCAGGTGTTTTGTTGTTAACGGTGTTTTCTGGTGTACCGGTCACACATAGATAGTATATAGTAATCATGGCTGGGTGGTACTATCGTATCTTATCATATTGAGAATTGAAAGTGGCAAATGACAGACGATCGCGAATTTTGAAAACACCTACATCATAAAATCTAATATGTCAAAGACTTTGCTTACTCGTCTTATAATGCTTCTAAATTTTTTTTTTGATTTTTTGTCAAAATTAACAGTTCTGCTTTCCGATTTACACTCCCGCAGGTCACATTTATATCTCAACACCTTTACTAAAAATATTCTCGTTATTAATAATCGATGTTTGTTTTTGTCAGGTTCGCCGTCATGGCCTACTGCTGGGCAATGTCTCCCGACGAGAGACCGACTCTGCCGCAGCTGCAGATATTCCTTCAGGACTTCTACACACAGCTGACCAGATACGTGTAGTCCCCAGACACAAACTAGACGCCAGTTTCACCGACTGGACTTTATATTGGACAGACTGAAACAGTCAAAAGTGAAATGTGTCAAAACAACTAACTACTTCAACCGTTTAAGCGAAGGCATCGGTGTTTGAATAGTTCCAACAACAGACCAACTTCAACTGTATTGTTTTCTTGCCTACGCTGAGTTGCCCAAGTTGTTGAGTTGTTTGTTATTCGCTGTTGTGATATCTAGCGGAGAATGACCGCGCTCTTGTATATTTATCTCATTTTGATGGACAGTTCAAATTGAATGTAGATTTGTTGTCGACTGTTTGTAGAAAGACTTTGTGTGAAGTTTGAAAGTCTTGGGACACAAGACGTTCAACTTTCAAACCAAAATGTAGTATTTATAATAATGTGAATGATAATTTGTACTTGTTGAATGATAAAACCTACTATTTTAACCACCAAAAGGAATAGGTTACTATTATCCAGATATCATTATTTATATCTATATATTTAGAACACATATTCAAATAGTATATTTGTTCTGCTGCCAATGGTTGAGAACTCCAGTGGTGTCTTTTAAACATTTAGTACTGAAAGTTACCTGATATTAATAGTTCTACTGCCAATGGTTGAAAACTCCAGTGTCTTGTAAACATTTAGTACTGAAAGTTACCTGATATGAATAGTTCTGCTGCCAATGGTTGAGAACTCCAGTGTGTCTTGTAAACATTTAGTACTGAAAGTTACCTGATATGAATAGTTCTGCTGCCAATGGTTGAGAACACCAGTGTGTCTTGTAAACATTTAGTACTGAAAGTTACCTGATATGAATAGTTCTGCTGCCAATGGTTGAGAACACCAGTGTGTCTTGTAAACATTTAGTACTGAAAGTTGCCTGATATGAATAGTTCTGCTGCCAATGGTTGAGAACTCCAGTGTGTCTTGTAAACATTTAGTACTGAAAGTTACCTGATATGAATAGTTCTGCTGCCAATGGTTGAGAACACCAGTGTGTCTTGTAAACATTTAGTACTGAAAGTTACCTGATATGAATAGTTCTGCTGCCAATGTTTGAGAACTCCAGTGTGTCTTGTAAACATTTAGTACCGAAAGTTACCTGATATGAATAGTTCTGCTGCCAATGGTTGAGAACTCCAGTGTGTCTTGTAAACATTTAGTACTGAAAGTTACCTGATATGAATAGTTCTGCTGCCAATGGTTGAGAACTCCAGTGTGTCTTGTAAACATTTAGTACTGAAAGTTACCTGATATGAACAGTTCTGCTGCCAATGGTTGAGAACACCAGTGTGTCTTGTAAACATTTAGTACTGAAAGTTACCTGATATGAATAGTTCTGCTGCCAATGGTTAAGAACTCTAGTGGTGTCTGGTAAACATTTAGTACTGAAAGCTGCCTGATATGAATTAGTATATTGCGTAGCGTTAATAAGAATAAAGAAATGAATTAACTCAAGTCTAAATTATAATATTATAAAGGTAATCATTCTGGGACATTATTGCATTATTTATTATAAATGTGTTTGACCCGCTCCCATATCAAAAATAATCCACTCAAAATATATCAATAATAATTATTAATTATTACCATTCTTTGTACTACTACTACTACTACCATTATTGTTAAAAAATTATTTATTTATTTTAACAATTTAATGCTGAAAATATCATTGCCTATAATATTAATATTTGATGAACGTGCCAAATCGTATAATATAAAATATGGTATAATTTATTGATATTTGAAAATAAACAATGTGAAAATGTCGATATTTTAAATAATTTTATAGGCGCGTGTAACGAATGATTTTGCCTGTTTAAATTAGGCGTCAAAGCAAATTGTATATAAACACTTTATTTCAAACTGTTTTGCCGCTGCTGCGAAATAGCCTTTATTGTACACAATAAACATACAAAATGTAATTTAAAATTTAACACAACTTTTTACTTAAGAAATAATAAAGTTGAATTTATGTCGTGTTCCTATTATAGTGTCGCAGATTCGATAAAATTAACATTTTTATTTGATGCCAACTATTGAAATGTACCTTTATTTAATATGATTTTAGCTGCCAAACATGTAAATTTTTGTAAATATTATTTATTCATCACCTTTCACCGGCATTCAGTTAATGTTAGAAAAGCAGATGTTTTAATGTGCCTTTCATTGGCTTTTTTATTCGTTTGACAATAAATCAATTATTTTGAAGTAAAATTAGTAAAATGCTAGAATTGACTTAAAGAAAACTTTGAATATGACGGTTGAAATAGTGCTGATGCAAACGAGAGGCGATTAATGTAAGTTAGATGTATTAATTATAAATTGTAAATGTTTTATATGACGTAGTGATTGTGTAGATTTCGTTATGCTGAACAAATATTTATTGTCAGGTGTAAAACCACCGAATTCACGAAAATAGTATATGAAATTTTGTACATATTTATTGTAAACAATAAATGGAATTTATAAATATACTGTGTTTTTATTATATCTTTTTGTTTCAATTGTAAAACAGTTACTTAGGTCCTTCTTCCTCAGGGATAGATACGCAAGTATCCGATTCAAGTGTTTTGGCGGCTACCACCATACAATCTGCGTTCGCAAGCGCATGTTCATGACATTTTATAAACTCGTCGGTGACGACAGTCTTCTAGTCTTTAAACATGGTGGAGCAATACATAAATGTGATAATTTAGTCTGACAAGACATTGTGTAACAATGCGAGCTTTAGATCAATGCTAGCAACAAAACAGTCAACAAAGAATTACATTTACGGCAGTTGTGACGTGTGAGTAAAGTTGTGAAAGAGAGAGAAAGATAACAGTTTGCAATATAACTGTGAATGAGGAATACTTGTATTTAGGAAGCATGTTTACGAGAGATGGGAAGGCTGACAGAGATATTGAAAGAAGAGTAAATGCAGGTAACAAAATGGAGTGCTGGTACCCCTACCCTGATAATAATAATAATTGGATGACTTGTATACCGTGCAAAATCACCTCAATGGGGCTGTACAAATTTATAATACATTTCTACAGTGATCTATGTTATTACTAACTATTACAAGATAATAATACATACAGTACAATACTTACCTGGTAGGTCACTTGAGATTAACACTTAATTAACATTATCTAATTGTTTATTAGCGAAATTTAGATACAGGATTTAGGACATAATTCGAAAATTGAATATAACTGGACTTTCTCTTAGGAATGGTATATTTAATTTAAGGGTATGAAAGCTTAAAAAGGTAAAATGATGTATGGAAGTGAGCCATGGAACTGGCAAAGAAAGGATAAAAGTAGATTGAATGCTGTTGAAATGAGATCCCTGAGGCGTAGTGTGGTAAAACCATGTATGATCGTGTGAGGAATGTGGAGATCCGCAAAGATTGCAAGGCGGATGTAAGCGTAATGAGTAAGATCAAGAAAGGGACGCTTAGATGGTTAGAGCATGTAGAGCCAATGAGCGAAGAAAGGAGTGTAAGGAGAATATACGATGCAAATGTGAATGATATCAGCAGTTGGGGACGCCCGAGGAAGACATGGCACGACCAAGTGAATCAGATACTTTAGTCGGGCCATGACAAGAGTCAGGACAATAGAAGAGTATGTATGAGACGATGTATGAATGTGAATGAGGCAAGGAGTGTGTGCCAAGACCGAGTTGATTGGCGGTCCGTCCTATCTGCCTACCTCTGCGGAGAAACGGCGTGATGGTTAATTAGTTAGTTAGTGATGTGTGGATGGAAGCTGGTTTTGACGTTTCGAGACGTCTAACTGTGCGCGGCAAGTTGTACGCGACGTGAATACATAATATTAGTATCGAATACAGGCTAAAGTTGCGAATCGGCCATTTTCGCGAAAATGATTTTTTGATAATTTATTTTTCTCTATTTGATACACATTGTAGCAAATCAACAAAATTCTAACCTAGGCAACGGATTTTGATAGGGTTTTCACCATCATTTAGAGATTTTCTTCCGGAAGGTTCTGTTATTATTTAATTTCTGTCAAGCAACTAGCCTATAATGATGTAATGACAGAACTTTAATAGGACTTTCACAGAACCCGAAAATAAAAGTTGAAGAATTGTTCAAATTCTCCGAAACAACCCGTCCTAAGTAAAGAAACAACCCAGTCTCTTTTCACCCTCATTCCAATTGATAAAACGTGATAAAAGTTACCACAGTTACGACAGTGAAAATCTATCTATTTTATTATATATCGATGAATGGACAAAAATTGTTCAAATTTATGTTTACCGCTAAGCCGAAAATTACGCTCAGCCGCGTTTGTAACACTGAAATTATTTAGAACACATTTTGAAAGTAGTGGTTTGTCAGTTCGACTGTAAGGATTTTAACTTGGGGTACTTACTAGGAACGTTCAATAAATTCATCGGAAAACGAATAAAACTTTGGTCCATTTTTCCTAATGAAAGGTAGCCAAAACATCAACTCAAAATTCGTTTCTAAGTATTCCAAACTCCTTCGGTAAGAGCTAATGTTGGTTTTGAACGAACGTTTTTATTAGAGCGAGGAAATTCTTTTCATCCCTTCTTAGGAACATAGACTTTTAGATCTTCTCCACCCCTTTTTAGGATGGCGATAAAATCTTCAGGGATTATTGGGATTCGCGGCTCCATGTTTGGAATCCCGCACATTGACGTCGTAACCAACGGGAAAGCCAAGCATTTCTTCTTTTTTGTTGTTTTTTACTGGTAACACCTAGAAGACCTGCCGAAACTTAAATATACTTTACAACTTTAAAAAATAAATAAATTAGTGTTTGACTGAAGTTTGAATCTTCTTTCCCAGGAACTGAGGTCGACAACTCTAGCAATCTCGCCAAATGCGAATCGAGTAGGACCAACATTTATTTCGTGTTAACTACTGTAATGTCATCCGATTTCATAGAAATGTGTAAATCTCCGTGCGTACGTGATTGCCACCAATATATGCATGGTTGATAGGATGCATTGACATCGACAACGAGTCTATCTGAGGAGCTTCAGCTCGATCGGATGTCGGGAAGTGGGTAAATTTCCGATTGCGAGATTTGCATTCATTCACTACCGAAAACAATGCTGAAATTCAAATCGATGTATTTAAAAAATAAAGTCGGTCATACACTCAACTGTTTGTACATACATAATACACAGCTCTGACCAAAGCACTGTTTATAATTAAAACGTTGGTTAGTTAGCTTTAGCTATTTCGGTGACTGGATCTGAATAGAAATGTTGAAAAGTACGTAGGTACTCTTTCCCATTTCCATCAACACTTCCATCAATTCTCACAATATTTCCCAAATTATTAATGCCTTAGTTCTACTACATCTCTTAGTTAATAATCACGTCCCGCTTGAAAACAATGAAATTTAACCCTTACATATAGAAAGAAAGGGCCTTAGATTAAATTTACTTGAATAATTAGGAATCAATTATTTTTTTTTTTTTTGATAAATTAATGTTTTTAAGACAAGATTTTATTTATGCATAGCACAAAGGATAACAATTATTTTTATTTTTATAAGCAATAATTGTTCGCCTGAAACACTCATCCACATTGAAAAAATCTCCTGATAAAAAATACTTGACGCCAACGGGACACGAACCCGTGTCCGTTGGCGTCAAGTATTTTTTATCAGGAGATTTTTTCAATGTGGATGAGTGTTTCAGGCGAACAATTATTGCTTATAAAAATAAAAATAATAATTAGGAATCAATTAAAGAACCAATGAACCATTAATTCATAAAGTAAGGAAAATTATTTATTCCCCGCTTCTAAGTATGTTCACAAAACCTAAACAATATAACACATTTAAATAAATTAATAGCAGCCACATCATTATTAAACAATTAAGATAACATTAATGTGGGGAAAACAGACTTCAAAATACCCCCCACAGAATATGAAATCTGTTGTCACAATTATTTTATTAGTAAATCGGTTTAACCGGTAATAAATCATTTTAAATTGGGAGAGGGTAAAGTAGAATCATATAAATAAGTCGTCTAAACGTGGTTATAACCACAGTTTGAAAATGGCCTTGAAAGTCGAAATAGCTGTAATAATAACAAAGACCAAAAAATACTTGCAGAACTTAATAGTTAATATTTTATTTATTAAGTTCTATTATTCCAAATATTAATCAAATCATCTGAATATTAGAATGATACAGTTCGTACACATAGAAAATAAAATTTCTCATAAAATGAGAAATGCTGCTTTATTAAAAATTTGATTGCCCAGCATTTTACATAGGTAAAACTGCAAGAAATGTTCAAAGGAGGGTGGTGATGCCTAAATAGTGTAGGTTTTTCAGAATTCGCAACACAGCTAATACATAAAGATCACTCTTTTAATAAATCCTCGGGTATACGAGTAGATGTGCTGCACATACATGGGATAGGTTTACGTTTGAATAATCTAGAAGCTCTGGAAATAAAAAATCCCTAAAAATAAATAAAACCAATTTACTTAACAGACTTATCAAATAGCCCCATTTTAAACATATTCTCCTCCGCACTTTCTCCCTCACCAAAGATGATGTTCTCTCTCCCTATTCTATCTAACCTATTAATACACTGTAACTCTCTTATTGATTTCATATGTTTTTATATAACACTGATGAAGGTTCAGGATAAAACGAAACCGGTTGGTTTTATATATTAAAAATAAATATAATAAAGTGGTATTAAAAACAAAGTTATTTTATTCTAATTATTTTATTAAAAATCTCTTCAAATTATTGGAAATCCTGTTAAAAACAGGAATGCAAGCTGTGTCCGTCAGGAATTTTTATCAAAAGAGTTAGTAAATTCGTAACAATATCGGAACACGTGTTCATCCATCCGCGTTTGTCTTAATAATATATCATGACAAAATGCAAAAGTATTCGGATTTTTATGAACACGTGTTCGGACATCGTGAGAAAACATTGGTATTTTACTTAAAGTTTATCACGATACCTATCAATTCATTAGTTACTGACCCACAGTCCCGTTTTTAACAGGAATACGAATAATTTGAAGAGATTCCGTGTAAAAGACGAAAATTGTACTAATGAATAAATAGCAGACATTCGTGGATGAAAGTAGTAATTTGACGTTTGTTTCGATCGGTAATGTGCCAAATAAGGTTATTGAACAAACACGAAAAAGATACGATCATAAAAAGGTTTTTTCCCATCAAAAAAATATTCCTACCAAAATACCTCACTAAATTCCAAACATTATCGTCATTTTATTTCATTATGTACATACCGAGGACCTGTGTATGCTCTAGAGGTGGGTCCTGTGAGTACTTTTCGTTACTGGGTACAATGAGTACAGGTACAAAAAAGTACCTGGTAAAAATACCTGTTACAAAATACTTAAAAGTAATAATTATTCCAATCCATGGGGGGGATTGTTAGAGAATTTCTGAAGAAAATAATTACCAACAAAAAAATTACAATATGTGATCCCCACAGTATTTTTTTCAATCCAGGGGGAGGGGTGGCTACGAAATTCCCTTTCGAAAAATTCCCCCCATTTTTACAAAATTTTACCTATTAAAAATACCTAGTCAAAATGCCTATTAAAAATACCTATAAAAATACCTGTTAAAAGTACATATTAAAAATACCTGTAAGTAATAAATACTTAGTACCAGTATAAAATATTGTGAGTATTTTGGAAACGGGTATTTTGGAGCTTTGTCACTAGTACAAAGTTTCCCATGAAAATACCCGGTACTTTTACTGGGTACCATAAATACGCCTCTCCTCTAGCAGGCACTAGCCCCCGACATTACAACAGTAAAGTTTATTGGGAAATATAAATTCGCACTTAACTATAAAAAATGCTCAAGATAAGGAGAAGGCTTCTCCATGATGAGAGTATATGTTAGACTCCTCTTTGGATGTAAAATCTTCAACACCTTGAATTGATGTTCCATGGATGCTTCCGATCATCTTAAATGAAGAAGAAATGTTGTTAAACACCTCCTGAAAAAATCTTTTTATTTAACTCTCGATATTTGCAGCATTGAAAAACATTTATTTTTAGCACGTTGTCAGCTTTTACATTCCTTTTGTGAATTCACTATACGAGAACAGCTAAAATGATAAATACATTTTTAGGTTTTTAGAATTCACAGATAATTCGTCTAGTTCAAAGGCACGATGTAACAGCGTTCATTTTGTAATTTTAAACGTTTTTTTTTGTTACAGAAAATGCAACACTTTTTTATCATGTGAGTTTAATTTTCCAGTAAATTAGATTGACGCGTTGATGATAAAATACCTATACCGCGGAAAAGAAACGGTGGAGGTTCGAAGAAATCCCTTATTTATGCGAGCAAAACGTGGGGATGGCTGCAAGTGGATGTGGAAGTGGAATAATAAATAGTAATAATGCGTCCCTAATATGATGCGATATATCCGAGGCTTTCAGTTTCGCATTTTACATTAGTTCCCCAGCCTAACCAATTCAGATGGAAGTGGGCGCAAGGCGCGAGGGAATCACGGGAAAATGTTCCTTTGCTCTTTGAAAATGCGAGAAAAGTATATGATGGATATTCCGATATTCACAAACACAGTAATAGGTAGGTATTAGGTAGGCCTAGGGAGATATTATAGCAGCCGAAATTATTAAAATGGATGTATTTGTGCCTTAGTTATGAGTAGAAAAATGAGGACTACAAAACCTCGATTTTGACAATTTTATTTAGGTATTATCAGGCTGAGGTGCATGTGTCCCTTTCTCTCAGTATTCGGGGGTGAGGGGGGCGGAGAGGGTTTTGTTGAATACGTATACAGTCAACGAAGTGATGTGACATTCTCAATAATTATATCGATACACTAGTCCACTAGTGTTGTCATGTCCCGAGTTATCGATGTTTTTTTAAAATTATTTTTCTGTTTGGTGACTTATCTTGAGTGTGCCAATACTTACCGAGCTTATTTACTAAAGTTATTGTGACAAATTTAATTTGTTTACGTCAAATAAATTAATGGAAAAAAATTGAAAAAAAAAAAACACCTGTTACAGACAGACCCCGAGATGATTCCGTTCCGTATTGCCGAGTTGGATATGGAACACAAAAATTAATTAAAATATTTTTTGATAACTTTTGAAGGTTGTACTCAACATAATATTATCCCTTTATAGGTCACTTTTTTTAAGATACAACTACCGAACCAAAAAAAAACTTTTATATTTGACTAAATATATTGTTCTAGATTTTTTTTTTTTAAATTATATTTTACAAGAAAATGTGTTATGGTAAGTACATACACCACTGATCGTTTGATGGAATGCTGGTACAGCGTATGTTCAGTGGTACATGCACCTACCACATGTTGTTGAATCGATTATGTTATTATAATATCATATTATACAAATGAATATTGAAATCTATGTATAAGAGGCACCATATTGTTTATTGTGCTACATATTAGGTACATACACATAACTAGTTTAGTTTTTATTTAACTTTTTTAATACGTTATATTATTACAGAAAAATGCACTTTTGGGAATACCTCCTACATCACTTGACATTTTCAATCTTCTTCAATGATCTAATATTTTTTGTTTTTAAACGCTTTATTGTAAAAAAATTACTGTTTAACATCTACACAATGAAATTAAAACAATTTATGGTCTAGACCTTTCCCTCGACGGTAAATTTCTTGGTATGCGACCGTCAATTATTTCTGGTAAAAGGCATTGGTGGTAGAAATTTTCTAACAGTGGAACGATTTTTTGCCAGATTTCATCGTCCCTCTCAATTTTTTCATACAGCAAACCTTTTGGACTCCACACAACAAAATAACAATAATTACGACGAGTAATATGTAACTGGCCTTGTACTTGGTAGAAGTAATTATGATTCCGTTTTAATGTTAAAGAATGGTCTTCCAATTTATAGTAATCAATTATCTTTTGTGCAATTCCCTCTTCTGGTGACATATTTGCTATACTATAAGGGCATTTAATTTCAATTATAGAATCCTCACCGATAAGGCCATCCGGACTTGCCGCTAAAAAGTTTTTGGTTTTATCGATAAATAGCCCACAAGCGGATACCTGCAAACTTGTTTTTTTTGAAAATTGCTTTATTGCTAGGCTTTCATTTGCTTTTCCATAATTTGTGGCCATAGTTCCTTTGAATTGTGAGTACAGTAAAGAGTTTAATACTCCCGTAACTGAAGTTTTTTGCCGAAGCTTATATATTTTTCCAAAGTTAGACGCCATTATCCGCTTACGTCTTTCAATTGCCCACAGATTGTTATTGCTTTGGCCTACCAAGATTCTTTGAGAAATTCCTCTTTTTTCGTTTCAAATATTTCAGGTGGCATATCTGGTTCTAATTCCAATTGACCATAATTTTCATCGGGCCCTGTAACTTTTTTTCTTTTTTCTGTCGTATTTTCATTATACTTTAGTTTTTTTTTCGACACATTTATGTATTCTCCTTCGAACGTCGTTTTCTCTCTATAAAGTGCTTCGTGTATTTGCCGGGACTGTGGCCTTGGATTTTCTTTTGTATTCTTGAATGGGTTACCAATTCACTATTCCACGAAGCTACTGCTCCAAAACATCTTGCTTGGTAAGATCCTCTTGTAGTAAAATTTACCCTTTTTCCACCTATAAATTTGGCGATAAAGTTGTTGAATTGCTCCACAGTGTTATTTGTCACGTCAATAATAAAACTTTCTGCATTTGCTATTAGAGACAATAAGAATTGTTGGATATCAGTCCATATTCCACAATCTCGAAGATCGCTTACTAAATTTGGATCATCAGTATACTTCTCCGGCTTGCAATAGTACGATGCACAATTTTTATGATCACCAAACACATGATTTGCGGTATTTTTTATGTCCATTTTCAAATTTTTTATTTTATCACTTTGTACTGTGTTTTCTTGCTCTTTCCTGTAATTTACTGCTCCAACTACAGCTCTTCTCATGCGTAAAACGTTTGCTTCAACCTTTTTCCTTATATGAACTGGTACAAAGCCTTTAGCGTTGTTGGTTTTTTTTCCAAGTGCTTTCATTTTGTTGCAAAAATTGCGGAGTAAGTGATTTTTGCACTCTATTTTTTGTACTATAAGGTTAGGACCATATGGCATTTGTTGCATTATTTTTTTCATGATGCTGGAGTCGCCATCACCAACTAGTTTGTTAAATTTCAATCCATGCATTTCCATGCTTCTCGAGAACCCTTCTGCTATAATGTGGGCTTCCATGGCATAAGCTCGAAGCAGGCAGTCACATGTATATACCTACGCACAAGTTGCGATGTGACTGAGATGATGAGTCAACAGCAGGCGCTCTAGTTGCGAGTTGCGACATGACTTTTTTATGTGTGCAGCAACCTGTATACATGCACCCACAAGTCTCATTTACTTGTGCGTGTGCAGAAAATGAGCTCGGAGCAGGCAGTCACATGTATATAACTACGCACAAGTCGCGATGTGACTGAGGTGATGAGCGAACAGCAGGCGCTCTAGTTGCGAGTTGCGACGTGACTTTTTTATGTGAATACCGCACAAGAGTCCAAACTGCTCCCGTCTGGAGCCAGTGAGACTGTGGATTCCCCAATTGGCGACTTAATTGGACTAGTATTACAAAACCCTGTAAGCTGATAGCTGATTTGGCCGTAACTAAGTCGCCGCGTGTATCATTATTTCTCCAGACAATTATTTTATATTATATTTAATTAATATTCTTTTTAATGAATATTATTTTTAATATTGTGAAACAACATAAATTAATTAAAATCAATTTACTTGCGCACGCCGTGATTTGAATCCGAGACCTCCGGACTCGAAGTCGAGAGCCTTACCCCTCAACCACGGAGGCAAAATAAATGTATCTACGTACATATTTGTAGTGAGTAATAATTATAATAAAGTTAAGTACAAAACAATATTAAATAATGTAGACCTCGCTATTTTATTACGAATATGTACCTAGGCACCTACTTAATTTTTGGAATAAATGAATAACAGTAAATGAAATAATAAGAACGATCGCGATAATATGACGCGAAGTCCGCTATCGGGCGCGGCGCGGCGATTCGTGCTTACAACGCCTGCAGCCACGCACACACACGCATTGGGGTTCACCAATACACCGATAGCGCTTTTGCTATCCCCGCTGAGATGAACGAAATAGAAATAATTTTTACAAATACCTATCGTTAAAATTTCTCGGCGCTCCTGCGCGCTCTTAAAGTATGGCGTTGAAATTGTGGGAGGCGCCCGCTGGTTTATAACCCCGAATCAGGAATACTAAATATTAGAATACTACCCCGCTGACCCGTATAAAATCACGGGATATTATAATTGTACAAATTATATACCTTTCGAATGAAGCGGTTTTGCGGTTGCTTTGTTCTTTTCCCGTAATTCGCGGCTCGGCTCGCGGAATTTTGCCCTGTTTATACATGTATACGTTTATACATTTCTAAATGCGTTTAAGATTGACGATTGATTTTATTCATTAATTTCATTCATTTAACATATATATCCAGCTAACAATAAAAACACCCTAATATAATAGAACTTCCTTCTTCTTCTGGCGTTAGTAAGATTAGATTGTTAATATTAATTTTAGGTGTAAGTTGCTAAATATTTAAATACTCGTATATATGTCGTTAAGATAGTAGTTATAGGCCTTAGTCGTAAGTCACTAGATATAAGTCTTAGAGATAAGTCAGTAGTTCTAGTATTAACTATTTAAGAAATATATTTGTACAGCGCCCTGGAGGTGATTTCTCACGAAAACGGCGCTATATAAATTAGCCAAATATTATTGTTATTATAGCATAATGGATCTTCGCTCTATTAACTCATCTAATTATGTCCTTAACTGTATCTACATATCTGTAATGAACAATTAACATTATTAATCTCAAGTGACATCAAGCACATCTATCAATCAAATATTTAAACAAAAAAAATTACATTTCAAATAAATAATTAATTTTAGTACCTACTTTATCGCTTGTCCAATATAATTTATACTGAATTTTAAACTTAAAAGTTCATTGCATACAATTTCACATCACGCACCACGCTATGCACCGACAACCGAAATTATTTTTATTCCGTTTGAAAGCAGTTTCGAATTGTCACCAAACCCGTGGAAAACGAAACGGTAGTGCATCCAACAGGCAAAGAATGAAAGATTTCCATGTTTATCCCAGCGGGGTCGGGGGAGTGACCAGACGTTTTCCAGTTTATCCTTGCCGGTCTTTTTGTAATTTTCTGTCCATTGTTGTTCGATGCATAATTCATGATGAGGTTTTTAAGCATCTTCCTTCCCTCGAAGTTTCCGTTCCCCACCGAAGCGAGTCCAAACGGTTCTTTCTCTCACATCTGGGATTCGTTGTGTACTTTGAAAATGGACAGTGACAGCGCTTTTGGACAAATCCTCTAGCTTTAATTCTGTTACGCGAGTTCCTTTTTTATTTTGTTTATATGTTATGCCTAAATATGTTAAAAATCTGACCCCCTTTTTATAAATTAACACATTTCCGGACACGATGTCCATTGGGGTCGTTTTAGAGGAGATGCGATATGATACGACGTACTTACTCGTATACGTATTTTAGTCGGTTGTAATGCAATAGTATGTAGCCTGTGTGTACACTTCTATACTTGATATTGTCACACCCAAAGACGATCATCTTTTCTTGTGACAAAACTCATGTCATAGCGTACAATATCACGAACCTCTGTTTTCCGATATTTGCCGATATTTTCCGGCAAGTGACCGTGAATGTGTTAAAGAGGAAGCACCTACTTTGCAGAGGCGTACAGTAACACACGGAGATCCATAAGATTTATTAAAAATCTCTTCAAATTATTGATAACCCGGTTAAAAAAGGGACTGCAGGCCGCTTCCTGATAAACTTTTAGTAAATTTATTTATTTATTTATTTATTTACACATATACGGCACAACACGTGCCATTAACATAATTGACATACTTATAATAGTACAACAACATGAAGAATAACAGTATAATGTTAGTAAAATTTAAGAAAATGGGTAAAAAGTAAGGTAATAAGTAGTGTATAAAAACTATAATGTATAAAAGTAAATTGTAAAGTGAATAGTTTAAAATATAAAGTATTAAAGTACAAACCATAATTTATTAGGAAAAAGTATAAATAAAAATAAAAATTTAAAGATTGAAATAAAACAATAAAATGTACCAATAAGATACCTATCTCAAGGTACCGACAATGATTTAAATATAAAAAAGTAATAAATCCTGGATTATGTTAACCGATATGATAAATTTTACAAGTACTTATGATTTCAAGTGCATTAATAGTTTTAGAAGTACTGGTAGGCATATTATGTTTACATGATGTATTTACGTGGTACTAGCAAACAAATTTAGTTTAACGCATCTTTTGTATGAAGACAGATTACCGGCAGCGTGATCAATATTAGCATATTCATTGCCTAAAATATGCAAGCGATTGATGGTTGAGTTTTGTTCTGCGTTCGTCATACTATTGTCACAGTGAAAAGGTGTTTTGAGTCGAGTCGGTCTACTAGGTACATGGTAATTTATTAATGAGACCAATTCAGGGGAGTCAAACCAGTTATTGTTTATTTTAAATAAGAAAATAAGATCATTGAGTATTCTTCTATCTTTTAACGATAAGAGTCTCATTTTTTGTAATAAAGATTCATAGTTTATGTCAACCGCAGGAATACCTAATTTGAAATTAATTGATCTGAGAAATTTGCGTTGGATTCTTTCAATGGAGTTTGCATGGCTTTTGTAGAAAGGGTTCCATATGGGGGAATTGTATTCTAAATGACTCCTAACCAGAGTTGTATATAGTATTTTAAATGTTTGGATATTTTTAAAATCTTTACAAATTCTTACAATGAAGCCCAGAATTTTCATTGCTTTACCCGTTATTATATCAATGTGATTGGTAAATAGTAGTTTAGAGTCGAAGGTTATTCCAAGGTCCCTTATTACAGGTACTGACAATAAACTGTGATTGTTAAAAGAGTAACTATATTTGATAGGGTTTTTAATTCTAAAGAAACTCATGATTTGACATTTTTTTATATTAAGTGTAAGTTTGTTAATGGTACACCATTCTACGAATTTTATAAAATTGGATTGGAGGGACAAGCAATCGTATATATTTTTTATGATTTTATATATTTTCATGTCATCGGCAAATAATAATATGTTAACATCAGTGAATATGGAAGTGACATCGTTTATGAATAGTATAAACAATATTGGACCAAGGTGCGAACCCTGAGGCACACCACTAGTGGCTTCAAATTCGTAAGATAAGTGTTCTTTAATACAGACAGTTAGTACACGTTTTGATAAATAATTCTTAATCCAACATAATAAATTACCACTTATTCCTAATTTAGACAATTTATTTATAAGAATTTTAATGCAAACCTTATCAAAGGCTTTACTAAAATCCGTGTAAATTGAATCAACTTGTTCTCTATTAGCAAGAGCACCAGAGATAAAATGTTCATACAGTGTAAGGTTAGTTAAGGTAGATCGTCCAGAGATAAAACCATGTTGAAATGATGAGATATTAAATTTTATGCAAGAACATATTTTTTGGAGAATTAACTTTTCAAAAATTTTTGGTATTGACGATTGTATGCATATTGGTCTGTAATTTTCAACTAAAGACTTGTCTGTAAGTGGGCTACCCACAGTTTGATAATGCCTTCAGAAGGCGAAACAGCTGTCACGCGTAATAATAATTACACAGCAGAACTTGTTTAAAAATAAACTGTTTTTATAAACCCAATAATAATATTATTGTATATATAAAAAATAAAAAAATAAAATGGAGTTCTACAAATTAAACTTAATAACAATAAATAAAGACTTGTCTCCGCTTTTGAATATAGGAGTGAGAAAGCTATTTTTCCATATTTGTGGGAACTTGCCTGTTAAAAGTGATTGATTAAATAGTAGGTACAGAGGGTAAGAGACACTACTCCCACAGTTTTTTAGAAATACGGGGGGAATTTTATCTGGCCCTGAGCACGATTTAGGTTCCAGTAGTTTGATACATGCTGCAATTTCTTTAATCTCAATATGTATCTGAGATAGTTGTAAATTTATATCGGACTCAAAGTTTGGAATGTCTTCATCAGGGATATCTGTTTCATATACATCCTTGAAAAAATCTGCAAACAAATTGACAATATCTTTGATTTTACAGGAAGTTTTCAGTTTATAGTGCATAGTTTCAGGTATGCCAAGGTTGTTGTTATTTTGAGCTTTACAATAGTTGAAAAAATATTTTACATTGTTACCAATCGAAAATTCCACATTCTTAATGTAATTATTATAACAAATGTTTGATAATTTATTACAATCTTTTCGCAGCTTGCTGAAAATTATAAAATCAGAAAGATTTGTTGTTTCTTTGTAAATTTTATGCGCTTTTTTCTTCTCAATTACTATGTTAATGAGGTCCTTGCTAAACCAGCGAGGGAAATTTGAAGATAGTTTATAACTAATTGGGACAAAGTTTTCTATGGTTTTATATAGATGATCGTAAAAGGCTTTAATATTCTCATCGAGATTACCTCCTTCTAGTATAGACCAGTCAGTGTTATAAAGATAATCGCGTATTGCAACATAATTGGCTTTATTAAAGTTAGGATATTGTGTCTGGTTTTTAATTTGGCATTTTATAGGGTTACATAATACAGTAATATCTAAAGGTGGGTGATGAGAATCAGGGGGAAGAACTGAATCGAGTGACTTTCCAACCGCAGTTGACAAGTCGGTACAAAGAACAATATCTAGTAATCTATTATTGTCATTTTTTACATTGTTTAATTGAACTAGGTTAAGGAAATCACATAATTCAACTATTTCTTTTTCTGTGTCAGTTAAGCTAGAGTTTTGAGATAATGTAGAATTGTCGCGGGTACCCCAGTTGATTTTTGGTAAATTGTAATCACCGATGATATGAAATTCGTGATAATATCAGAAGCACGTGTTCATGGACCTGCGTTTTCTTAGTAATATATGATGACAAAATGCTAAACTGTTTTTATGAACACGTGTTCCGACATCGTGACAACACGTTTGTATTTTACTAAAAGTTTATCGGGATACCTATCATTTCATTCGTTAATGGCCTGCGTTTCCATTTTTAATCGGATTACGAATAATTTGAAAGGATTCTTAATAAACTAGCGATATTTTTTATCAGTAAGTTTTCTCCGTGCAGAGGGTGTAAAACTGTGCAATCCGTGCATACCCATGAAAGAAAGAAGAATAACTTTCTCCTTTCCACGGCAAGCACAGTTTCAGAACTTGTATGAACTGCGTTCTATTGCTAGTTCGTAGTTCTCATCGGTAGTAACTCATCGGTACACACTAACCCTTTCGGTGCCAAATCATCAAATGACAATTCAACACACCTTTAAAAACAAAAGCTAGGTTACGTTGATTAGGTTTATAGGTTAGTTTTTCCCTTTGCTTTTAATGAATTTGTATCACTTTTTAAAGGCGTGTTGAATTGTCAACCATAGAAGCAATTTAAATATTTTTTTCTAATTGAATGTATTTATTCGTTTGTCCTCAGGTGCCGAGTAAGATTGCGCAGCGTCGTATTGGAGGGCACATTTGGACGCGTCTACCGCGGCTCCTACACGGACGAAGAGTCGAGAGAGCAAGAAGTCCTCGTGAAGACAGTCACCGAGCACGCTTCCCAAGTGCAAGTGTCGCTCCTCCTCCAGGAGGGGATGGCCATGTACGGGCTGCAGCACCGCAACGTGCTCAGCGTGCTGGGGGTGTCGATAGAGGACCACACCGCCCCGTTCCTGATCTACCCCCACGGAGGGTACACCAACATGAAGAAGTTCCTGCAGAAGTGCAAGGTGTCGGCTGAGGGGGTGGCGCACACCCTCACCACGCAGGAGGTGGTGGATATGGCCCTGCAGGTCTCGCAAGGGCTGCAGTATCTTCACAAGAAACACTTGGTGCACAGAGACATTGCGGCAAGAAATTGCGTGTAAGTTTTACTTTTTGTTTTTGGTAGGAGTGGATTGTCCATTTGTTACTCTAGATCTTTATTTTATTGGCTGATTCATTCGTTATTATTGTACTATGCAGTTTCCATACTTTAAAATCGCCTCAAAGGCGCTGTGCAAATATGACTTCCTGGGCTAAGTAGGCTCCCTAAGGCTCTAATGATAAAATGAGATGGAGCCTAGAAAATTATATTGGTACAGAGTTTTTACGAAAACCGCGCTAAACCAATTATTATTAATTAATTATTTGTAAACGGATACAGAAAACATTCTTACCTAAACTATAGGAGATTACTTCAGATAAACGAAAACGAAACGAAATTATTAGATAGTTAGCTTAGAGGAGATTCGACTTTGCCCGCAAAGGACACTACGATAAGAACAATTGCGAATATCGAGGTTTTACTATATTAAAATTTGTGGAAAAATTAGAGTTTATTTGAAATATTAATGTGGATATCCGCAAATAGTGCAAGGCTGATGTAAGTGTAATTAGTAAGATTAAGAAAGAGACGCTTAGATGGTTTTGGGCATGTAGAGCGAATGAGCGAACAAAACAAGACCAAGTTGTTTGGCGGTCCGTCCTCTTTGCCTACCCCTACGGGTAAACGGCATGATGGTTAGTTAGTTACTTTTAGAAATCTATTTAGAGATTATTATTCACGAAACTGACAATTCATGGTGGAATTCCATTATAATATATTATAATAAAACAAATATGAAACTTTTTTCGCTTTAATTTTATTGACTGTAACCGGTTATATTTGTTTTATTATAATATATTATTAATAGATTGTCTATTAGATAGTTTTGTATGGCGCTCTTGAAATAATTTTTCACAAAAACGGCGCTATACATCCAAATCTTATAATAACGTCTTCAATGTTTAACATCAGTAATAGATAGGATACCCATTTTGTACGTAATTTGTGGTTTAGGTTACACCAAATCACATCCCTTTTGACTACCAACGACTTCAACCTATATAAATTAGCCTTCAAGCTTTGATGTAGATGTTATTTTCTATCTTTGAAGTCCGTTGATTTTCTGGCTCGGCTTAATCCTTCGCGTCTGTCAATATTGTCTTTGGGCTAATTAACCCCGTCAAGCCTATTTCTGTTGATTCCGGTGGAGCACGTAATTATTAGCTTCAAACGGTTTTCGTGGTAATTTCCTTTGCTCAAGTCCAGAATTGTTTTAAAATTGCTTTCAATTTTCTTTTACTTTTCTGCGATTACAGTTAAAAGGGCTGAAAGAAAATTCTGAACGAAGTTTATTTTTTTTAATACTTATTTTAACTTTGTGGTTTGACATATTAATGAAATAAAACAATAACAACTTCGTTTATAATCCAGTTTAATATGTACCCTGATTATGCTTGTGTTGCGTTCGGTCGTAATAAATTAAATAAATTCGTGGTTACATACAAAGTTGGTATTGTTTTCACACTCTACAATACAAGATGGAAAAATAGTAGATTAGGAAGAATACAATAAATAAATTAAATGAGTCGAAGCAGAGCTATGCTATATTAGATTTGTTGTTCTGCTTGTTGATATAAATTTTATTAAAACCTGTTTACATTTAGTGATATGATGGTTAACAACGTATGAGGAATATCTTGTCTTTGACCAACTTCCATCTGAAAAGCGAATGAAAATGACATAATTATAATTTATTACAGTGTGGACGACAAATTGCGAGTGCAGATCACCGACAACGCGCTCTCTCGCGACCTCTTCCCCGCCGACTACCACTGCCTGGGCGACAATGAGAACCGCCCCGTCAAGTGGCTGGCGGGCGAGGCCCTGCAGAGGCGCTGCTTCTCGCCGGCCTCGGACGCCTGGGCCTTCGGGGTGCTGCTGTGGGAGCTCACCACCCTGGCGCAGCAGCCCTACCTGGAGATCGACCCCTTCGAGATGGCCGCCTACCTGAGGGACGGCTACAGATTGGCGCAGCCGGTCAACTGTCCCGACGAACTGTAAGTGCACAAATCGATCTAGTGTATTCTTCTTCTTTCATATGTTGGTCTGCGAGCCAGACTAGAACTATAGGACTCAGGCATCGCTCTGTGGATCCGGGAAATTAATAGAACGGGTATAGGTTTACTTTATATAACTTTTTAAAGGTTCATTGAATTGACAATGTGTTGAGTTATCATGGACCCATTAGTATCCAACTTGTTATTCAGATCCTCAGAGCAGGTGTTTTGTTGTTAACGGTGTTTTCTGGTGTACCGGTCACACATAGATAGTATATAGTAATCATGGCTGGGTGGTACTATCGTATCTTATCATATTGAGAATTGAAAGTGGCAAATGACAGACGATCGCGAATTTTGAAAACACCTACATCATAAAATCTAATATGTCAAAGACTTTGCTTACTCGTCTTATAATGCTTCTAAATTTTTTTTTTGATTTTTTGTCAAAATTAACAGTTCTGCTTTCCGATTTACACTCCCGCAGGTCACATTTATATCTCAACACCTTTACTAAAAATATTCTCGTTATTAATAATCGATGTTTGTTTTTGTCAGGTTCGCCGTCATGGCCTACTGCTGGGCAATGTCTCCCGACGAGAGACCGACTCTGCCGCAGCTGCAGATATTCCTTCAGGACTTCTACACACAGCTGACCAGATACGTGTAGTCCCCAGACACAAACTAGACGCCAGTTTCACCGACTGGACTTTATATTGGACAGACTGAAACAGTCAAAAGTGAAATGTGTCAAAACAACTAACTACTTCAACCGTTTAAGCGAAGGCATCGGTGTTTGAATAGTTCCAACAACAGACCAACTTCAACTGTATTGTTTTCTTGCCTACGCTGAGTTGCCCAAGTTGTTGAGTTGTTTGTTATTCGCTGTTGTGATATCTAGCGGAGAATGACCGCGCTCTTGTATATTTATCTCATTTTGATGGACAGTTCAAATTGAATGTAGATTTGTTGTCGACTGTTTGTAGAAAGACTTTGTGTGAAGTTTGAAAGTCTTGGGACACAAGACGTTCAACTTTCAAACCAAAATGTAGTATTTATAATAATGTGAATGATAATTTGTACTTGTTGAATGATAAAACCTACTATTTTAACCACCAAAAGGAATAGGTTACTATTATCCAGATATCATTATTTATATCTATATATTTAGAACACATATTCAAATAGTATATTTGTTCTGCTGCCAATGGTTGAGAACTCCAGTGGTGTCTTTTAAACATTTAGTACTGAAAGTTACCTGATATTAATAGTTCTACTGCCAATGGTTGAAAACTCCAGTGTCTTGTAAACATTTAGTACTGAAAGTTACCTGATATGAATAGTTCTGCTGCCAATGGTTGAGAACTCCAGTGTGTCTTGTAAACATTTAGTACTGAAAGTTACCTGATATGAATAGTTCTGCTGCCAATGGTTGAGAACACCAGTGTGTCTTGTAAACATTTAGTACTGAAAGTTACCTGATATGAATAGTTCTGCTGCCAATGGTTGAGAACACCAGTGTGTCTTGTAAACATTTAGTACTGAAAGTTGCCTGATATGAATAGTTCTGCTGCCAATGGTTGAGAACTCCAGTGTGTCTTGTAAACATTTAGTACTGAAAGTTACCTGATATGAATAGTTCTGCTGCCAATGGTTGAGAACACCAGTGTGTCTTGTAAACATTTAGTACTGAAAGTTACCTGATATGAATAGTTCTGCTGCCAATGTTTGAGAACTCCAGTGTGTCTTGTAAACATTTAGTACCGAAAGTTACCTGATATGAATAGTTCTGCTGCCAATGGTTGAGAACTCCAGTGTGTCTTGTAAACATTTAGTACTGAAAGTTACCTGATATGAATAGTTCTGCTGCCAATGGTTGAGAACTCCAGTGTGTCTTGTAAACATTTAGTACTGAAAGTTACCTGATATGAACAGTTCTGCTGCCAATGGTTGAGAACACCAGTGTGTCTTGTAAACATTTAGTACTGAAAGTTACCTGATATGAATAGTTCTGCTGCCAATGGTTAAGAACTCTAGTGGTGTCTGGTAAACATTTAGTACTGAAAGCTGCCTGATATGAATTAGTATATTGCGTAGCGTTAATAAGAATAAAGAAATGAATTAACTCAAGTCTAAATTATAATATTATAAAGGTAATCATTCTGGGACATTATTGCATTATTTATTATAAATGTGTTTGACCCGCTCCCATATCAAAAATAATCCACTCAAAATATATCAATAATAATTATTAATTATTACCATTCTTTGTACTACTACTACTACTACCATTATTGTTAAAAAATTATTTATTTATTTTAACAATTTAATGCTGAAAATATCATTGCCTATAATATTAATATTTGATGAACGTGCCAAATCGTATAATATAAAATATGGTATAATTTATTGATATTTGAAAATAAACAATGTGAAAATGTCGATATTTTAAATAATTTTATAGGCGCGTGTAACGAATGATTTTGCCTGTTTAAATTAGGCGTCAAAGCAAATTGTATATAAACACTTTATTTCAAACTGTTTTGCCGCTGCTGCGAAATAGCCTTTATTGTACACAATAAACATACAAAATGTAATTTAAAATTTAACACAACTTTTTACTTAAGAAATAATAAAGTTGAATTTATGTCGTGTTCCTATTATAGTGTCGCAGATTCGATAAAATTAACATTTTTATTTGATGCCAACTATTGAAATGTACCTTTATTTAATATGATTTTAGCTGCCAAACATGTAAATTTTTGTAAATATTATTTATTCATCACCTTTCACCGGCATTCAGTTAATGTTAGAAAAGCAGATGTTTTAATGTGCCTTTCATTGGCTTTTTTATTCGTTTGACAATAAATCAATTATTTTGAAGTAAAATTAGTAAAATGCTAGAATTGACTTAAAGAAAACTTTGAATATGACGGTTGAAATAGTGCTGATGCAAACGAGAGGCGATTAATGTAAGTTAGATGTATTAATTATAAATTGTAAATGTTTTATATGACGTAGTGATTGTGTAGATTTCGTTATGCTGAACAAATATTTATTGTCAGGTGTAAAACCACCGAATTCACGAAAATAGTATATGAAATTTTGTACATATTTATTGTAAACAATAAATGGAATTTATAAATATACTGTGTTTTTATTATATCTTTTTGTTTCAATTGTAAAACAGTTACTTAGGTCCTTCTTCCTCAGGGATAGATACGCAAGTATCCGATTCAAGTGTTTTGGCGGCTACCACCATACAATCTGCGTTCGCAAGCGCATGTTCATGACATTTTATAAACTCGTCGGTGACGACAGTCTTCTAGTCTTTAAACATGGTGGAGCAATACATAAATGTGATAATTTAGTCTGACAAGACATTGTGTAACAATGCGAGCTTTAGATCAATGCTAGCAACAAAACAGTCAACAAAGAATTACATTTACGGCAGTTGTGACGTGTGAGTAAAGTTGTGAAAGAGAGAGAAAGATAACAGTTTGCAATATAACTGTGAATGAGGAATACTTGTATTTAGGAAGCATGTTTACGAGAGATGGGAAGGCTGACAGAGATATTGAAAGAAGAGTAAATGCAGGTAACAAAATGGAGTGCTGGTACCCCTACCCTGATAATAATAATAATTGGATGACTTGTATACCGTGCAAAATCACCTCAATGGGGCTGTACAAATTTATAATACATTTCTACAGTGATCTATGTTATTACTAACTATTACAAGATAATAATACATACAGTACAATACTTACCTGGTAGGTCACTTGAGATTAACACTTAATTAACATTATCTAATTGTTTATTAGCGAAATTTAGATACAGGATTTAGGACATAATTCGAAAATTGAATATAACTGGACTTTCTCTTAGGAATGGTATATTTAATTTAAGGGTATGAAAGCTTAAAAAGGTAAAATGATGTATGGAAGTGAGCCATGGAACTGGCAAAGAAAGGATAAAAGTAGATTGAATGCTGTTGAAATGAGATCCCTGAGGCGTAGTGTGGTAAAACCATGTATGATCGTGTGAGGAATGTGGAGATCCGCAAAGATTGCAAGGCGGATGTAAGCGTAATGAGTAAGATCAAGAAAGGGACGCTTAGATGGTTAGAGCATGTAGAGCCAATGAGCGAAGAAAGGAGTGTAAGGAGAATATACGATGCAAATGTGAATGATATCAGCAGTTGGGGACGCCCGAGGAAGACATGGCACGACCAAGTGAATCAGATACTTTAGTCGGGCCATGACAAGAGTCAGGACAATAGAAGAGTATGTATGAGACGATGTATGAATGTGAATGAGGCAAGGAGTGTGTGCCAAGACCGAGTTGATTGGCGGTCCGTCCTATCTGCCTACCTCTGCGGAGAAACGGCGTGATGGTTAATTAGTTAGTTAGTGATGTGTGGATGGAAGCTGGTTTTGACGTTTCGAGACGTCTAACTGTGCGCGGCAAGTTGTACGCGACGTGAATACATAATATTAGTATCGAATACAGGCTAAAGTTGCGAATCGGCCATTTTCGCGAAAATGATTTTTTGATAATTTATTTTTCTCTATTTGATACACATTGTAGCAAATCAACAAAATTCTAACCTAGGCAACGGATTTTGATAGGGTTTTCACCATCATTTAGAGATTTTCTTCCGGAAGGTTCTGTTATTATTTAATTTCTGTCAAGCAACTAGCCTATAATGATGTAATGACAGAACTTTAATAGGACTTTCACAGAACCCGAAAATAAAAGTTGAAGAATTGTTCAAATTCTCCGAAACAACCCGTCCTAAGTAAAGAAACAACCCAGTCTCTTTTCACCCTCATTCCAATTGATAAAACGTGATAAAAGTTACCACAGTTACGACAGTGAAAATCTATCTATTTTATTATATATCGATGAATGGACAAAAATTGTTCAAATTTATGTTTACCGCTAAGCCGAAAATTACGCTCAGCCGCGTTTGTAACACTGAAATTATTTAGAACACATTTTGAAAGTAGTGGTTTGTCAGTTCGACTGTAAGGATTCTAACTTGGGGTACTTACTAGGAACGTTCAATAAATTCATCGGAAAACGAATAAAACTTTGGTCCATTTTTCCTAATGAAAGGTAGCCAAAACATCAACTCAAAATTCGTTTCTAAGTATTCCAAACTCCTTCGGTAAGAGCTAATGTTGGTTTTGAACGAACGTTTTTATTAGAGCGAGGAAATTCTTTTCATCCCTTCTTAGGAACATAGACTTTTAGATCTTCTCCACCCCTTTTTAGGATGGCGATAAAATCTTCAGGGATTATTGGGATTCGCGGCTCCATGTTTGGAATCCCGCACATTGACGTCGTAACCAACGGGAAAGCCAAGCATTTCTTCTTTTTTGTTGTTTTTTACTGGTAACACCTAGAAGACCTGCCGAAACTTAAATATACTTTACAACTTTAAAAAATAAATAAATTAGTGTTTGACTGAAGTTTGAATCTTCTTTCCCAGGAACTGAGGTCGACAACTCTAGCAATCTCGCCAAATGCGAATCGAGTAGGACCAACATTTATTTCGTGTTAACTACTGTAATGTCATCCGATTTCATAGAAATGTGTAAATCTCCGTGCGTACGTGATTGCCACCAATATATGCATGGTTGATAGGATGCATTGACATCGACAACGAGTCTATCTGAGGAGCTTCAGCTCGATCGGATGTCGGGAAGTGGGTAAATTTCCGATTGCGAGATTTGCATTCATTCACTACCGAAAACAATGCTGAAATTCAAATCGATGTATTTAAAAAATAAAGTCGGTCATACACTCAACTGTTTGTACATACATAATACACAGCTCTGACCAAAGCACTGTTTATAATTAAAACGTTGGTTAGTTAGCTTTAGCTATTTCGGTGACTGGATCTGAATAGAAATGTTGAAAAGTACGTAGGTACTCTTTCCCATTTCCATCAACACTTCCATCAATTCTCACAATATTTCCCAAATTATTAATGCCTTAGTTCTACTACATCTCTTAGTTAATAATCACGTCCCGCTTGAAAACAATGAAATTTAACCCTTACATATAGAAAGAAAGGGCCTTAGATTAAATTTACTTGAATAATTAGGAATCAATTATTTTTTTTTTTTTTGATAAATTAATGTTTTTAAGACAAGATTTTATTTATGCATAGCACAAAGGATAACAATTATTTTTATTTTTATAAGCAATAATTGTTCGCCTGAAACACTCATCCACATTGAAAAAATCTCCTGATAAAAAATACTTGACGCCAACGGGACACGAACCCGTGTCCGTTGGCGTCAAGTATTTTTTATCAGGAGATTTTTTCAATGTGGATGAGTGTTTCAGGCGAACAATTATTGCTTATAAAAATAAAAATAATAATTAGGAATCAATTAAAGAACCAATGAACCATTAATTCATAAAGTAAGGAAAATTATTTATTCCCCGCTTCTAAGTATGTTCACAAAACCTAAACAATATAACACATTTAAATAAATTAATAGCAGCCACATCATTATTAAACAATTAAGATAACATTAATGTGGGGAAAACAGACTTCAAAATACCCCCCACAGAATATGAAATCTGTTGTCACAATTATTTTATTAGTAAATCGGTTTAACCGGTAATAAATCATTTTAAATTGGGAGAGGGTAAAGTAGAATCATATAAATAAGTCGTCTAAACGTGGTTATAACCACAGTTTGAAAATGGCCTTGAAAGTCGAAATAGCTGTAATAATAACAAAGACCAAAAAATACTTGCAGAACTTAATAGTTAATATTTTATTTATTAAGTTCTATTATTCCAAATATTAATCAAATCATCTGAATATTAGAATGATACAGTTCGTACACATAGAAAATAAAATTTCTCATAAAATGAGAAATGCTGCTTTATTAAAAATTTGATTGCCCAGCATTTTACATAGGTAAAACTGCAAGAAATGTTCAAAGGAGGGTGGTGATGCCTAAATAGTGTAGGTTTTTCAGAATTCGCAACACAGCTAATACATAAAGATCACTCTTTTAATAAATCCTCGGGTATACGAGTAGATGTGCTGCACATACATGGGATAGGTTTACGTTTGAATAATCTAGAAGCTCTGGAAATAAAAAATCCCTAAAAATAAATAAAACCAATTTACTTAACAGACTTATCAAATAGCCCCATTTTAAACATATTCTCCTCCGCACTTTCTCCCTCACCAAAGATGATGTTCTCTCTCCCTATTCTATCTAACCTATTAATACACTGTAACTCTCTTATTGATTTCATATGTTTTTATATAACACTGATGAAGGTTCAGGATAAAACGAAACCGGTTGGTTTTATATATTAAAAATAAATATAATAAAGTGGTATTAAAAACAAAGTTATTTTATTCTAATTATTTTATTAAAAATCTCTTCAAATTATTGGAAATCCTGTTAAAAACAGGAATGCAAGCTGTGTCCGTCAGGAATTTTTATCAAAAGAGTTAGTAAATTCGTAACAATATCGGAACACGTGTTCATCCATCCGCGTTTGTCTTAATAATATATCATGACAAAATGCAAAAGTATTCGGATTTTTATGAACACGTGTTCGGACATCGTGAGAAAACATTGGTATTTTACTTAAAGTTTATCACGATACCTATCAATTCATTAGTTACTGACCCACAGTCCCGTTTTTAACAGGAATACGAATAATTTGAAGAGATTCCGTGTAAAAGACGAAAATTGTACTAATGAATAAATAGCAGACATTCGTGGATGAAAGTAGTAATTTGACGTTTGTTTCGATCGGTAATGTGCCAAATAAGGTTATTGAACAAACACGAAAAAGATACGATCATAAAAAGGTTTTTTCCCATCAAAAAAATATTCCTACCAAAATACCTCACTAAATTCCAAACATTATCGTCATTTTATTTCATTATGTACATACCGAGGACCTGTGTATGCTCTAGAGGTGGGTCCTGTGAGTACTTTTCGTTACTGGGTACAATGAGTACAGGTACAAAAAAGTACCTGGTAAAAATACCTGTTACAAAATACTTAAAAGTAATAATTATTCCAATCCATGGGGGGGATTGTTAGAGAATTTCTGAAGAAAATAATTACCAACAAAAAAATTACAATATGTGATCCCCACAGTATTTTTTTCAATCCAGGGGGAGGGGTGGCTACGAAATTCCCTTTCGAAAAATTCCCCCCATTTTTACAAAATTTTACCTATTAAAAATACCTAGTCAAAATGCCTATTAAAAATACCTATAAAAATACCTGTTAAAAGTACATATTAAAAATACCTGTAAGTAATAAATACTTAGTACCAGTATAAAATATTGTGAGTATTTTGGAAACGGGTATTTTGGAGCTTTGTCACTAGTACAAAGTTTCCCATGAAAATACCCGGTACTTTTACTGGGTACCATAAATACGCCTCTCCTCTAGCAGGCACTAGCCCCCGACATTACAACAGTAAAGTTTATTGGGAAATATAAATTCGCACTTAACTATAAAAAATGCTCAAGATAAGGAGAAGGCTTCTCCATGATGAGAGTATATGTTAGACTCCTCTTTGGATGTAAAATCTTCAACACCTTGAATTGATGTTCCATGGATGCTTCCGATCATCTTAAATGAAGAAGAAATGTTGTTAAACACCTCCTGAAAAAATCTTTTTATTTAACTCTCGATATTTGCAGCATTGAAAAACATTTATTTTTAGCACGTTGTCAGCTTTTACATTCCTTTTGTGAATTCACTATACGAGAACAGCTAAAATGATAAATACATTTTTAGGTTTTTAGAATTCACAGATAATTCGTCTAGTTCAAAGGCACGATGTAACAGCGTTCATTTTGTAATTTTAAACGTTTTTTTTTGTTACAGAAAATGCAACACTTTTTTATCATGTGAGTTTAATTTTCCAGTAAATTAGATTGACGCGTTGATGATAAAATACCTATACCGCGGAAAAGAAACGGTGGAGGTTCGAAGAAATCCCTTATTTATGCGAGCAAAACGTGGGGATGGCTGCAAGTGGATGTGGAAGTGGAATAATAAATAGTAATAATGCGTCCCTAATATGATGCGATATATCCGAGGCTTTCAGTTTCGCATTTTACATTAGTTCCCCAGCCTAACCAATTCAGATGGAAGTGGGCGCAAGGCGCGAGGGAATCACGGGAAAATGTTCCTTTGCTCTTTGAAAATGCGAGAAAAGTATATGATGGATATTCCGATATTCACAAACACAGTAATAGGTAGGTATTAGGTAGGCCTAGGGAGATATTATAGCAGCCGAAATTATTAAAATGGATGTATTTGTGCCTTTTGAAAACATCCAAGCTGCCCCAGAGTTTAAATAACAAGCTTTTCGGGAAACGCTTTCTCCGGAAGAAACATTGCTCTGGAGATTTATATTAAATTGTAGAATAAGGGTAGTGACCTTTCACAGTGGGGAATATAGCAGAGATAAATTTTACCGACCCCATTTATACCCTAGAAATGATGATTTTAATACGAATATTTAAGACGAATAAAAACGAATAATTTTACAGCTCATGTAAGTTTAATTCTGAAGCCACATCATTAATAAACCACTCTCGACAAATCCATGTTTCATACGCAAATATTTAACTAAAACGCTTTCTAAATATTGACCGAATTAGCAAAAAATGTAATTAATTTAATTTATAATGGGAATACTCTTAATCTTTAACTGTTTTGTCACGAATAAACATAATATGCCGTAGCGTGGTTTCAGCATTGAACAACCGTAAGTGAAAGTAGTTACGTATTCAGATAGTTAGTTACCTTCATTATTTAGTGTACAATGTATTGGCATCAAGCGTCATCAGCAGTCGTGGCCGAGCGGTTAAGGCGTCTGACTAGAAATCAGATTCCCTCTGGGAGCGTAGGTTCGAATCCTACCGACTGCGGAAACTATTTTGACTTTTTTTATTTACGTACCGGGTGTTACGTTATGTAAAGTGCACTGACTTCAACCACCATGTAAAGATGATTCTACATGGTGGTTGAAGTCAAAAAGATACATAACTTTTGTCGAAATTCCTTTTTTTTTGTTCATAAATATTTTTCCATAGAAGAATATTTATTTTTTCACACAAACAATTCAACACTTTAAAGTGAAATCGTTGAAATTTCGGAAAAAGTTATTCATAATTTTAATTTAACTATTATGGAGAATCACCTCCCGAAGTTAGTGGGTTAGTTTACCCCCGGACATCTTGTACAATACGCAGAAATTCTTGAAATACATGCATAATTATATTTGCAAATAAATATTCTAAAAAGACACATACTAAAAAGAAACATGTTTCTCAAAATTCGAAGAAATCCGTGTGTATATGTGGAGATTGAATTTCCACATCTCATTCCCAGCAAAGTGCCTACCAACACAGCCAATTTCCACCGTGCCCGCTCATGAGAGCGACGCATATGTTCGGTATTTTCAAATGAAATTTCCTTTTCAAAGAGACTTCTTAAGGCTTTCATGAATTCAATTGAAAATGCGAACACTTTTCGCGCGAGGAAATTACACCCTATTTCATATTCATGGACTTAACAAGAAACCACAATTTTTGCCATCCTATTCCATTGAAATCTTCTCTCAGGAGGCATTATTATTTTCAAAGCATTTTACGAAAGAGCTCCCTATTTGATAAAATCTGCCAAAATACCTCTGGGTAGTTGTTATTTCCCGTTCGAAAGATTGTTATAAACATACATAATAAATATTATATTCGTGCCGTACAAATCTTAAAAATCAGTCCCTGTCTGCCAAGTTACAGATCGATGGGATGACGGGAATTGGGTTAGTTGAGAGTTTCCAGATACTGTGTATAGCGATATCAATATCCCGAATGACAAAATCTTTTGTTTTAATAGACTACTTAACTATCTCGATGCATAAGTATACGAATAAGTATTAAAAGTTGAATTCATAATTTTTTCTATTGAAGAATTGTATTTGTACTACAATTTTGTCATACAGATTGTAGTACAAATACACTAACACTAATGTGAACTCACATTTAAAAAAACATATTTTAGACGTACTTTTGTGTTCATGACATTACTTTGTCATTTTTTCAGCATTCTCCCGCGAAGGGAAGTAAAAAGGCAAATATCCCATTTCAGTTACAATTTAGTCGAATTAAATTGAAAGTAAAATTGACGAATAACATAAATCCACTATTCTGGCTTCTGTTCGTTGTTATTCCAACACACTCGCCGTATCATTATCTGCTGACGTCATTCGCTAATCCACTCTATTTAACGACTCACGCGCGTTTATCTACTATCTACACAATGTGAAGACACGATTTGCTAATGAAATCTAACCTACATTTCCGGGCAGTCGTGGTCGAGTGGAAATCAGATTCCCTCTGGAAGCGTTGCGTTGGTTCGAATCCTACCGACTGCGAATTTATTTATGCTTTTGCTTAATTTTTTTTTCTTGACAATCCGATGGCGAATAATAATACAATTTTCCACAGCTGTAGGCAGACTGATGGAACCTTAGCGCAAGCCAAATACTAAGTTTGGTGATCGCGCTTTCGGAGTATCTGGGCCGAAGGCTTGGAATAAACTCCCTCCGGAACTAAGATCCATAACAAGTCCAACAGAATTCAGGTCTAAACTAAAAACTTACCTTTTTAAGCTGTCATACGTCATACCCTTACATAAAATATACCATCCCTGAGAGAAAGTCTAATTATATCCAATTTTCCAATTATGTCTTAAACCCTGTATCTGAATTTCGCTAATAAACAATTACATAGTTAATGTTAATCTCAAGTGACCTTCCAGGTAATTATGGGACTGTATATTATCTCTATATATAGGTAATAGATTATTATAGAAGTGTATTATATATTTGTACAGCGCCCTTGAGGTGATTTTGCACAAAAACCCCGCTATATAAATCATTAAAATATTATTATTATTTATTAATAAAAAATGAAGACCAAACTATGCCTTAGTTTTTTCACAGTTCACCTACCTATGCTTTAACCATTCATACATCGTCATATATAGTATGTACCTATAGATAAACATGCCGACATTTTTCATCCAATTTTCATGTTTAAATTTTATATATAAACAAAAAAATATTTCTTGGAATTTTTTAACCATTAAAAAAATATGAAATGTTACCTACCACTGATTTTTTTGTATAGTATGTATTATTTTTATAGATAAGAAATTTGTTAAGCTACAGAATTTTTTTTGAATTTCTCTGAATAGAGGAAAGGATTATTTTTTAAATTCATCTATTTGAATATCATGTTTGTTTTCGTAAATGATTGAAAATATTGGAAGTGGAAATTAATCCATTTCCCGACATCCAATCGGGCTGAAACTCGGCAGATACACTCGTTGTCCATGAAAATGCATTCTATCCACTTTTAGTTCAATCACAAATACACAAGCGGTCATATAGTGGGGTTACTGAAAAAGTTGGTCATTTACAAAAACATGTTTTTGAGTAAACTTAATTTTAAAGTTTGATCTTCATTATGAAATAATGGTTTTGGAAAATAATGGTAAGGGGCCGTTCAAATATTATGTAAGCACCATAGGGGGGCAGGGGGGTCTTTGCTTTGCTTATTTTTGATGACATGGGGGGGTGGGGGGGTCGAGATAGTGATTACGTCAGCACTGCTCAGTGCTCAGCAGTAGTTTTTTTTTTTACACATTGGCAACCTTGAAAACCGAATACATATTCGGGGATTCCCACAAATAATTAATACGTTTAGGTACTCGCTTAAAAAACAGAATACATTAATAGAAAAATGCATATAGGTACCAATTTTTACGTATGAATGGGAGGGGGGGGGGGGGGGGGGGGGTAGAGGGGGGGGGGTAAGAGCTTTGCTTACTTTTGGTGACAAGGGGGAAGAGGGGGTAAATAATTGTAATAAATCTGCTTTCGTAATACTTGAACGGCCCCTAAATGTTAATTTTTTATAATCATTATATCGTTGTTTTTTTAAATAAAAATGCTTATTTTAGTGCTTTTATAATATGTTCTTCTAGGTTAATGGTGGTTCGCTACGTTTGGTGACTTTGCAGTGGTGCCCGGGTTCATGGGGTGAATGTAAAAAAATGAAAAATTAAAAAAATTAAAATACAAAATTTTTATCAAAAAAGCAATATTTAAAAACCGACTCATCGACATAAGAGGGGACCCAAACTTATTCATAGATTATAAAACACAAACATTAAAATCATCGCTTCAAAAAACCAACTTTTGGCAGTAACCTCACGATATACGTATTTCTCTGAAATTCGATGCCATTATAACAATTAATATACGCAATAAATATCGGTCTTTTGTTGTTAAAGTTGCCGACTCCAGTTCCTGGGCAGGAAGCTTCAATCCTCAGTCAAACCATTTTTTTGTAAGTTTTAAAAGTATTTGAAAATAGATGAATTATAGTAAAAATAAAGTATTTGTGATACAAAGAAATGTTACTGTGGATATTTGGAAATATGTTATGGCATACGCACATGTATTTATGAACAACATTTCAATATGGAGCTAAAAATCATTGTTTCTAAATTATTATAATAATGGAAAATATACCGACTACATAAAGAATGTATTTTGTTTACTTCACTTAAAGCATTATCATTTTAGGGTTGCCAGTTTCGTGAGGCTCCTCATTACTTCAACGACCCACATTCACCTAAAGTACTTCTCTGTAACCTACCATTAATCTGCTATCCATTTCCCCAACCTCTCTTTAAACTCCCAAGCCATCAAGGGTTATTAAGACATTGCTATGTAACTTTCTCCAAAAACCCACGACCAAGGAAACTTTTTTACTTCAAATATACTCAATTCTTATAAAGAAAATTCAGAGCTAAACTCAAATCAAAACTGATATCTTTAGAAAGTCGTGCCCATAATATAAAAATAAAAAATCTTATTTAATTGACAATGCTGTTGAAAAACTTAACTACTAACCCGTAGGCGTTTTATCGACATTAAATAATATATTTTAACTCTTCCGCAATTTTTCTTCCGCGTCAGTGTAATAAAGCATGTATTGTATAGCATTGTAATATAGCATTAGTATTTTAAATTGCGAAATAAAATAGCCTTGTTCATAATTCATTACATAAACCCAAAGATATTAGAAGAACGAGATATGCTATGTTGGCCGCCGGACCGTAGCCGGAGTACTACCTAATTAGGGTACTTTGAACGGTATCGGGACGTGTACGCACAGAAATCTGTTCTATGTATTAGTGCGGATACCTTAGCGTAAGCGAAGGTGTGCAGTAGTATTGGTGAACAAAACCGGCGACACTAGGCAAAACAATTCCACTCAGTACGAACTGCTCATAGCACAACTCGTTCTTCTAATATCTTTGCATAAACCATTAACATGCATTTAAATTTTCACTCAGATCTCGAAAAGCGTTTGATAGCATATCACATAACGAAATTATAAGTAAATTTAGTAATATTAGATTAAATGGTACAGCTCTAGAATGGATTATTAACTACCCTTTCAAAAACCCTCAATTGGTAAAAATCAACGATGTGCTTAATCAGCAAAAAAGTAATTTTGGCATACCTCAAGGTACAGTCCTGGGACCGTTACTGTTTATCATATCTATGTCAATCACATTTTTATACAAAAGCTGCTCTAGAATGGATTATTAACTACCCTTTCAAACACCCTCAAGTGGTAAAAATCAACGATGTGCTTAATGAGCAAAAAAGTAATTTTGGCATACCTCAAGGTACAGTCCTGGGACCGTTACTGTTTATCATATCTATGTCAATCACATTTTTATACAAAAATCACATTTTTATACAAAAGCTAAACCTTAAAATAATATCTTATGCTGATGACACTGTCGTAATAATTGAAGGCACTGGCTGGAATACTGTTAATAACCTAGCGAATATTAATATAAATATATTGCAAGGCAGATAGAAACATTCCACCTTTAAATTTATACGACGAGAATGCCAACATTTTTATAAATCCAACCAGGAATTATTAGATTCCTTATTAGAGTCAAATAAAATTTTACACGCAAAACACTTCAATTATCTCAACCAAACGTATGTTGACATATTTTCGTCCAACAAATGGTTGAATATTGGAGAGTTGAGCGCAGAAATAGAAGGATTTATGACATTCTTGACATTCATTATAGAGTCATTAATACTAAAAATTATAGGAAGAATATAATCAAAGATGCAAATCAAATTAATGATTTATGTAGAAAATGTTTGGCTTTTCCGGAAACTACAGAACATATTAAATCGGGATGTTCTATATACACCGTCAAGTTTTAAAAATAATTCACCAAAGTTTGGTAATTAAACATAACTTGATTGACTGCCGTAATATAATACCATATTATGAATACGAACCAAATTTATTTTTAGAAAACGAATTTTATAAAATATATTATAATAAAACTATACTAACAGACCGAACGATTAGTCATAATAGACCCGATATAGTTTTACATGTCAAAATTTAAAAAAGAAATTATATCATTGATGTCGCTATTCGAAATTCCTGTAATATTCAAAAATCTGTTAATGAAAAAATAAGAAAATACACAGATTTAGGAAATGAGATAAAAAGAATTTGGCATTATCAGACTATAAAAATATTACCATTTATTATTTTGGCTACTGGCAGTATACCTAGCTCTCTCATTAAAAATTTAGGCGTACTAGATCTATCAAAAGAGATTGCAACAATAACATTTGGCTGTCATCAGTTGTTTTGTTTTGCTCTATCTAAAATTAATTTTTTACCATTTTTTTTTGTTTTCTGGCAAAAAAAAGTGTAGTGTGTTGTGCCTTGAGGTTTCTTCTCCCTCCTGATCTTCCAGGAGTCACTTTTTGCTGCTGATTTCCAGATATTTATAAACTTTTTTACTTCTGTCATTTTTCATACTATTATTGTAGTTGTTTACTGTTGTGAATAATGGAGGAAGATTTCCCTCCTGGACCCCCTACAAAGCCCCCAGATCCCTCTCCAGACCCCCCAGACGGGGAAAATGTAGAAATTTCTGACAGTGATTCTGTCATATTGACTTCTACCAAAAAAAGGAAATTTACTCCTTCTTCCCCAATAAAACTTGACTCGCCTTCGACTTCACTGTCCCCACCAGCACTTTCTCAACTTCCTCCAACAAACTTTTATTCTCCTCATTCCCGTGGCCCATTCATAGCATACGCCCAAAAAACTGAGCAAGGAAAAACCATCCACCCTCTTGAATTTGGCAAATTCCTATCAAATAGCAAGAATCTTTCAATCAAACCTGGAGGTGTAAAAGCCGAGGGTCGCTTCCGAATCTCCGTCGAATTCCTCTCAGGGCCAGCTGCCAAAAGTTTCATCAAAAATATCTTCATTTCATCTAATTCAAAGTTCAAGGCATATATCCCTACTTTCAATGTCACTCGCATGGGCCTGGTCAGAGGTATCTCGACCGATCTGTCCATCGAAGAAATTCTGTCTTCACTTTCAACCCCCCAACACATTGGCAATCCCATAAAAGCCAGGAGGCTAAATTACAAGGACTCCTCTGAGGGTATAATTACCTCGAAGCCCTCCCAATCTGTTGTTATCACCTTTGAAGGTCAATCTCTTCCCTCCCATATATATTTATTCTTCAACTCATTACCAGTTGAAATGTATACATATCCCACCACTCAATGTTTCAATTGCTGCCGTTTTGGTCATACCAAAGCTGCATGCAGATCTCAACCCAGATGTTTTAAATGTGGAGAAAACCACGCAGCTGACCAATGTCCTTCTTCCTCCTCACCTAAATTTTTTAACTGCTCAGGCTCACATACAGCTATCAACACATCTTGCCCAGAACAATCTCGCCAAAAAAATATTAAAATTTCAATGGCCTCTCAGAACTTGTCTTTTCTGCAGGCTTCTAAATTATTCCCGCCTGTCAAAAAATCATTTGCTGAGGCTTTATCCAGCAACTCCTCATCCAACCCTCTTCCCTCCACTACAACAACTTCTTCTCGTTCAACTAAATTCACATACAAAAACGCTATCTCTAAACCGGCTCCTGGATACGATCAGCAACAACACAACTCACTGCTCTTAAATCCCAATGGTTCACCTCTTTCAAATGCCACAAATGGGTGTGCAAATAATTATAATCCGTCCTCAATGAACTCTCTTAAACTTTCTGAAAAACTCTCCCAAGACAATTCTTCATTTATCCAAACTCTTATTATGCTTCTAATTGACCTTATTTCTTCTCAAAGTAATCTACCGTCCAACGCTGCTACTATTATTTCCACATTAAAATCATTTATTCAAAATGGCTCTTCAGGATGTCAGAATACTTCAGTGGAATAGCCGAAGTGCTATTTCTAACAAATTTGATCTCCTTAACCTATTAAATTCCAACTTTATTTCTTTGGCTGCTATCTCGGAGACTTGGTTTACTCCATCCACCCACTTTAATGTGGGAGGGTATTCCTGTCTCCGCGACGATCGCCCGGAAGGTTCGGGCGGCGGTGCTGCCCTTTTTATTAAAAAATCCATATCATTTTCCCCAATAAATAATATCAAACCCCCCAATGCTGACTTCCAAATGGTTGCAGCTAAAATAAAGGACACATCCTTTATTTCAGTCTATCTTCCCCCAACAGCCCACTTCAATAAACAAACTTGGTTGCAAATTGTAAGTCAACTAAGCCCTCCTTTCTTTATATTAGGCGATTTTAATGCCCATTCCCCCGTCTGGGGTTCTGCTTTCTCCGACCGAGATGGTCGAAGTGTGATGGATTTCCTAGATCAATCCAACCTTTTCCTTTTGAATGACGGATCTCCTACTAGGATCTCACGCCCCAGCACAAACCCCAGTGCAGTGGATCTCTCGATATGTTCTACTAGTCTGGCTTCTCTCTCCTCGTGGGTGGTGTCCCCCGACCCTTGCTCCAGTGATCATTTCCCGATCATCATTACTTATCAAACTTCTTTCCAATCGGACAAGTCTCATATTTCGACAAAGATTAAAACGAAACACACCAAATGGGATGAATTTAACTCTCATATGGACAAGTTCCTACTAAATTCACCCGCCACCGATATATTTTCCGTCAAAGATGATTATAATAACTTCAAATCAATGCTCATAACTGCAATAAATAAATCAAATCCTCCCCCTAAAACTAAATCTCTCAAAAAACTCCCTCCAACTCCCTGGTGGGATGAGGAATGTTCCAAAGTAGTAAGAATTCGGAAAGCTAAATCTCTTTCCTATCGTTACAATATGACTATGGAGAACTATCTTATATACAAAAACGCTGAATCCAATGCCAAAAGGGTATTGAGGTCAAAAAAAAGATCCGGATGGTACAACTTTTGCAGTTCAGTATCTCCAAACACTCCAATTTCGGAAGTTTGGTCTATGATCCGAAGATTTCGATCCTCCTTCAGTTCACCATCTCCTCGAGCGTCCCATTCTAAATGGATAGATGAATTCTTGGACAAAATTGCCCCCCCTTCTGTTCCTAACTTAGATGAAATAACGCCCATCTATAATACTCCCATGTCTAATCATTGGCTAGACTCTCCATTCACCTTAATTGAGCTAAAAAATTGTTTATCAACAGTCAAGGACTCATCTCCAGGCAGAGATGGTATACCTTACAGCATAATCAAAAATAGTAATGATAATGTTCTAAACCACTTCTTAAGCATCTTAAATAAAATCTTCCAGACTGGTATAATGCCTGATGACTGGAGTTCTCAAATAATCATCCCTATTTTAAAAACAAACAAATCTCCAAATTTTGGATCCAACTACAGGCCAATCGCTCTTTCATCCACCCTCAGTAAACTTTATGAAAAATTAATTAAAAACCGATTAGAATTTTTTGTCGAGAGTAAACAGCTTCTCTCTCCATCTCAATTTGGATTTAGGGAAAAAAAATCCACTCAGGATAACCTTGCCATCATCAGCACTGATATTAATTTATCAATTTCTAAACAGGAAGTTTGTCTTGCCGTCTTTATAGATATAGAAGGCGCCTTTGACAATGTTTCCATCCCAATCCTGAAAAAAAAACTTCTAGGCCTTGGCCTTCCTCCCATGTTTGTCCAATCAATTATTAATCTATTTCTAGATAGAAAAATTTTCATTGAACTTCCAGATATTTCTCCTCAAAGTAGGTCTATTTGGAAGGGTTTACCACAAGGCGATGTATTGTCCCCCTTACTGTATAATATATACACATATGATATGCATGTCACTATTCCCCCACAAATAAAAATTATCGAGTTCGCAGATGACATAGCTTTCTTCTTATCATCCAAAATCATCCCTCTTGCCGTCAAATATCTTAACGAAGCCATGAATGCCCTTTGCACATGGCTCACGTTACATGGTCTTGAACTTTAAATCCAAAAGACTCAGTGTGTCACCTTCTCAAACCGCCATAAAAACCCCCCCGTTCAAATTTTATTTAAAAATTCTCCAATCTCCAACGCTTCTGAAGTAAAATTTTTGGGAGTAACATTTGATAGGAAACTTAAATGGTCTTCCCATATTAATAATTTAGTTACTAAATGCGAAAAAAATTTAAATATCATCAGATCCTTATCTGGCGTTTGGTGGGGAGCTCACCCTACTTGCATTAAGTTGCTTTACAATGCACTTATTCGAAGCCATCTCGACTATGCCTGCCCACTTTTTAGTACTGCCTCAAAAAATGTACTTAATAAATTAGACAAAATTCAATCTAAATCTTTGCGAATAATAACTGGAGCGATGCAATCGTCACCCATCAATTCCCTTCAAGTAGAATGTTCTGATCCTCCTCTTTATTTAAGGCGTCAACTATTTGCTGACAAATTTGTTCTTAAATGTTTAAATTCTAAATGTCATCAGGTTATCCCCAGCCTTTCGTTGTTCATTGACTCAAACCATTCATCTACAATCAGAGCTTCAACTAAACCTATTCCTGACATCTGTAAAAATTTTAAGTCTCTCTCAGAGCTCCACATCATCCAAAATGATCTACTTCCCTTATACAAACTAAAATATAGTCACGTCACCCTATCCCCAACAATATTAGAAGGGATTGGAATCTTTAAAAGTCATTCCAATCTCCCGGCCCGAACTGTCAATAATATGTTCAATGACATTATTTTATCTAAATGGCCCAACTTTTCTCTTTTATTTACTGATGGATCCAAATCTCCCGACTCTCCTAACTGTGGTATAGGTATTAACGTTTACCACAATAATTCTAATGATAGAATATTTCATTCAATTTCAAATCAATTTTCAATATTTTCAGCTGAGTGCATTGCAATAATAGAATCTCTCAAATATATAATCAAAAATAATTTTGAACATTCCCTCGTTCTCTCTGACTCTCTCAGTTCCCTCCAAAAACTTAAATCCAGTCCTCTTCTTCATCCTGATGATCATTTTGTATGCCTTATTCGAGAGATGATAGCATCCATTCAAAGCTCTGGTAAATCTGTAACTCTGATTTGGATTCCTGGACATGTTGGTATCATGGGTAATGATATTGCGGATGCCTTGGCAAAACAAGGAGCGTCCAACCCTGTTGTTACCCTCGTAAACCACATTCCCTTATCTGACATTTTTTCCATCATCAAAGAAAGATCCCGCAATGTTTGGTCAGAGTATTGGCACATTGCTAGTCAATCCAAGGGAGCCTGCTATGCCTCAATACAAAGGACTATACCATCAAAACCGTGGTTTCAGCAATTCCCTCATTTTTCCAAAAAAGAAATTTCTTCACTCATTCGAATGAGGATCGGTCATTGTTCCGTTCCTTCCCATCTTTTTAAAATTCACGTCCTTGACTCCCCAGATTGTACATTCTGTGGTCTAGAAGTGGGAACTTTAGATCACATATTTTTTGGTTGTTCCTCTCTAAACAAATATCCTCTCTTCTATCAAGCCTTAAATAAAATTGCCTCCCCTCCATTCAACATTTCATCTCTTTTAAGTCTGAACTCGACTCCAATTTTCATTATAATTTTGAAATTTGCCTATTTAAATAAAATTAATATTTAAATTCACCTTTCAATACACCTTTCTCAATAATTTTAAATGATGGCCAAGAACACCCTTGAAGGGTGAAAGCCAGAAATAATGGAAAAAAAAAAAAAAGATCTATCAAAAAAATTATAAGTAAAAATGCAAAAATCAGTCATTTTAAATACATGTAGGATAACGAAAGATTTTTTAAATATTTATGTTGAGGGATCAGTACGATTTATAGGCCCTGTTAGGAGTTCTACCGAGCCGAACCCTCTGATATGAAAATATCTGGAGTCGGTAAATTATTTTCCCATTTGATCTCTGGTGAGTTGACGTGTTGTTCTTCTATTGTTTTGTATTTATTTTGCTTATATAATGCACTTGCATAATGTGGATTGACTAGATTATCATTTGTGGAAGAGTGAGTGGAAGGGTTTAGTTTTTCCTATGGTGAAGATTTAACCCGGACATAAAGTCGGAAAGTGAAAAACTGGTTCAATAAAAATCGCCCGTCCTTAATCCCTGAACATTTTTTTATCCCATTCTCTGCAATAAATTTAAATTAAAAATTGTAATACACAAAAGTAAATGTATCAGAACTATTGCAATCGAGCATGTTCTATACTTCCTCCAACGCACAATAATAAATATCTTGGGGTATATATAGATTAACATTTTAAATGGAAAACTAATATTGGTGAACATGTCAAAAGAATTAGGAAATTAGGTTTTGGTACCGCCGCCCCGGGAATCGCCTTGCGCCTCAGTGGGTACACTGGACACACTGATCCATCATACCTGTTACCTTCCCAGAAATTTCTCTTCTTCCTTCCTTTAAAAAGACCCTGTGGGGGGCTATTGTAAACAAATAGTGATTTTATCCATTGCTCTTTGATACTTTTTTTTAAATTTTACGCAACTGGTAAACAAACATGTTTGCTAGTAAGGGGGCTAGTATCTATTAGCCATATATTATAGTTTCGTCAAAACATGTGGTAGACAGTATCCAGTGGAAGGCGTTAAACGGACTAAAGTAAATCGATATTGTTATAAACCATCGTCAAATCATGGAGAATATGAAAGGGTTTGAAGTTAACCATTTTGGTAGTCAAGTCTTAAATGGCGTAATTAAAATTGTTCCAAATGATGACTAAATATATTGTTTACGGTTTTGAGTTGAGTAAATAAAGCAGAGAATATTTCCACTAATTGTGTTGTCAAAACTGGTTCGAGTCTAAGATAACGCCAAACGTCGGAGGCGGTAATAAATCTTCTCGCTGTCCCCTCACTCTCTCCGGCTTGCATTAATCAGGCGCCATCTAGCGGCGGGTCCGGAGGCTGCGGGGGAAGGGGGGAGGGGCGAACCATCCATCATTACTCTTGCGGGGACCCGTCAGCCGCTGTCCCTGGGCGAGTGATTATCCCTCAATATCACCTAAATATCAGCAATATAAACTGAATTTTGAGGATATTTTTTTATGGTATTTTAGGAGACTTTTTGGGGATATTGATGAGGATATTAAATTCCCAAATTCTTCAAAAAAATACATAAAAATTCCATAAAATAGGGATAAAAAAATGTTAATCGGATTATAAAGTTAAATATTATGCGACTACCTCAACTTATGGGAAAAGAACTAAGCAACCGCAAATGTCGCGAAACGCCGCTTGCAGTTGATTTGTTCCTTTCGCGTTTCGGTTCGAAAATGTATAAGTAACATCATATGCCTTACCCCTCGCCCTGCCCTCCGTGGTTGAGAGGTGAGGCTCTCGACTAGGTTGCGGATTCAAATCCCGGCGTGCGCAAGTAATTTTTATTTGACTTTGTGTTTGTGTTATTTCGTAATTTATTAATTAAAAATAATATATTTGGTGACCAGATCTGAATATCAAGGTACCCCCATCTTCTTGCTCTCCCAACTATCTTCATATTCACAAAATACCCCGATTGGGGATGCCATACTCTCAGTGGTTCCAGACAGTTGGGAGCAGTAAGGACTTCAAACAAATATATATTAGGTGCCTTCACAATATTTTCAACTATTTTTACTACAAACGCATTTCCAAATTGCAATATAACTAATATATTACGATATTCACTCCGAACACTCCGTAGTAAAAAATCTTTTCGGACTGAACAATCGAAGAATATAGAACCACATAGTCCTATTGTTTTAAAGATTGTTTTTAAATAGTAAAATCGTCGGTAGGGTCTCATTGGTCTAATGTGTTTCCCAAAATGTTTTTCTGTGATAAAAAAGACAAAACGTGAGATAGTTAGTTTCGTTACGCAAAAAATAACTACCAACATAAAGGTTTTTTTGTCTTTTTTATTTAGTTATAAAATTACATTTTTATATTAAGGATAAACCTTTTAACTTATTTCTATTACATTGAAGATACTTTACAATACATTTAAAACTTATTCTTTATCGTATTTAGACATAACCCACGAAAAGCAACAAGGATTTTAGCTTCTTTAAAATCTGTCGGTAATTCATTAAAAATCTTTAATCCTTTAAAATAGAGATTATTTTGGGTTCCCGACAATTTGTTTTTGGAAGTCTAAAATCTCCACAGTATTTTTGTGGGGTAGCCATCAGTGGCGGCTCGTGACTTTTGGGTGTACTAGAGTGCTAATATTATAAAAAATGGCATTTCTGATGTTGTTATAGATGAAAATAATTTTTTATTTTTTTTTCGAAAATCGATTTTTTGTATGAAGATTTTCAGGAAATTTCAGTATAGCCGTGCGCCGCACGGAATTCCTGAAAATCTTCATACAAAAAATCAATTTTCGAAAAAAAAATAAAAAATCGTTTTCAGCTACAACAACATCAATTAAGCCATTTTTTGTAATATTAGCACTCTAGTAACCCAAAAGTCACGAGCCGCCACTGGTAGCCATGTATTGCGAAACTAAAATTAACATTCTTAAACATGAATTTTGGGATCATCTTATTTTTTAGCTCAAATATAAATATTAGAGTATTGTAAATTATTCGCTGTCTCACACTTAACATTCCTAGTTTTTTTTCTGCATAGTAATAATCTTAGAATACCTATTACAATTCAATACTGCTCGCATTTATTATCTATTTTGAATTATTTGCAATTTCTTTATCTGTGTTTGATTGCACAAGAAAAGTACACTAGAGCAGTCATTTAAATGAGATGCTACTATAGTATTATAAACTAATTTACTTCTACTTACTCGTACATCTAATTTATTCCTTATTTTTCTTTAAACTAAAAAATAATCTAAAAAAAATACAGGTTACACTTTCCACTTATTTTCAGGTATGTCGGTTTTATTTCGAGTCTAAGAGATTTTCGGTCCATGTTTCCTGAATAACAAGTTCCACAAATTTCCATATTCCCAGTAAACAAATTTTCCAGTGACGCGTATTCGTTCCGATATTCACGTAATTTGGGTTACCGACAGCTCCTGCAAACGGAAATTCCGAAATCTTCCAATTTGCATTCTCGGCATAAAATGTCTTCTCGGCAAACAGCATCAACAATATAAACAGAAGGGCTAGTTCACTTACTGGGAATCAACATCAGGCCTTAGATTAATGGAAAATGGATGTATTGTTTGAACAGAGATGGTCCCCTAACTAAATGTTCCTGGGAGCCAAAAGCCTGAAGAAACCCCAAAACTAGGGGAGGATTTGGGAGGGACTGGAAATAGGAGATAAGAAGGATATTAGGAAGATCCCTTCCGATCTTTTTGTCTTGGTAAAAGCCTCTCTGTTTGTTTTACATCGGAGCTAATGGCGCATTGAAATTAAACTCTGCAATAAAAGTAATAATTGTACATTGAGTTATTTGTGATTCGGGTTCAAAATAAATTGTCTGATTCATAATTTCGCTGTTGCAAGTTAATCAATGTCCAGATGTTTAGGTCATGTCCGTCGAATTTTACGCACCTGCACCAGTACACCGGAGATCAATGTCGCTTGCTCCTCAGAGCAGGCTCAATTAAAATACCTTTAGAACAGCCTCAGAATGGCCACATTGCGTCTACGCATTAGATATGTTAACAACGGTTTGTCAGAATTGCACAGAATCAATTAGGTTTATCAAGTATTGTGGGGCTCCAGTCCAGAGGTGGCTCCCGAATTCAATTGTAGGGCGTACTTGAGATTTGTACAGGGTTAGCAGCTGGCACTTTTTAAGAATCTGGTCGTCTGTTTACATATTTACAAAATGTGTTTCGCTGTGAATATCGCTGGTCCAGATAATAATAATAATTTTAAGATGTGGAAAATCACCTCAAGATGTGTATCGGATAAACTTACTGTTAATACATATAAAACGTGCATGTTTGTAAAATTAATAATGCATTGATAAAATATCACGCTTCAGAACCAAGTTACTTCAGGCTGGTTACAAAACAAGGTTTTCAAATGAGTTTCTTCAGAAAGATCAGTAATTTAATAGTTAGTAAGATTTTACTTAAAAAGTGACTTTGTTTTCCACCACACATTAAACGGCTAAAAACAAAGTAACCTTTTTATTTAAGTATAATGACAAGCAACAAAGTACGATAATTACAATTTTAATCTACATAATACACTAAGTAGGTTCAAATACCAGTGGGCAAGAAGTCCTTTTCTTTTCATTAAAATCTCAAATTTACTTTACCGAATATTGTCTTTTATAATGAACCTCATTTCCCTAAAAGCTTTCATCCGTTATGTTATTTGAATTTTTCAAGCTACAATTTTCTAGGAAGTGAAATAAAACGTTTTACCTGACGTTGATTTGACACGGAATAATTTTATGGGGGGAAAGTTTCTGCATACATTTAGTCAAAATTAACATTTATATTATAAGATCATGAAAGCAGGCCCCCTCCCCTAGTCGCTCCTACAGAGGGGTGAGAGGGATGATTTTTCATAATATTTTAAGCACCTGCATTCCTTTCCTCGAATTCCTACGCAGGTACTGCAGGTTAATATTGATTTCTGAATGATATTTTAATTAACAATACGGAAGATTTATTTCAAGGAAACTGATTTTGATCGCCGTTTCGCGAAGATAAATAAATGATTTAATTATAACATTTTTTTAACTTTACACAATATTTGGAGATGCAATGTTCGCATTATTTGGTGGTTATGAAAAACGATTAAATTGGCATTTATTAAATTATATTTTATGATCGAATGAGGATATGAATACTATAATAGCCAATTATTATGCGAATTCTCTCAAAGGCCACAGCGATATCATCCCAAAAACAACAGTCAAACTTGTCGGTGTCAATTTAGACTGTTAGCACCGGTTTTTTTCATCTAAGACAACTCAAGTCAGTATGAAGAAACCTTCATACAGAAGCAACAAAACTACTCTTACGTAGTCTCACGTCTCGATTACTGCAACGGCATTTATGCCAGCCTTCCAAAATATCAAATTGACAAACTTCAATCAGTGTTTAATGCAGCAGCACGGCTCATAACCGGGGTTTCAAAATATTCGCACATTTCAGAACACCTTCGTAACCTTCACTGGCTCAAGTGCCCTGAAAGAATCCAGTACAAACTGTGCTGGATGGTGTTTAAATCCATCAATGAAATGGCCCCACCCTACATCTCTGAACTATGCTTCCCGGAAAACACTGGTCTGAGGCAGTCAACGCTTAGATCAGCAACATCAGCAGCTGTAGGCAGACTGATAGAACCTATGCGCAAGCCAAATACTAAGTTTGGTGATCGCGCTTTCGGAGTATCTGGGCCGAAGGCTTGGAATAAACTCCCTTCGGAACTAAGATCCATAACAAGTCCAACAGAATTCAGGTCTAAACTAAAAACTTACCTTTTTAAGTTGTCGTACCCTTAAATTAAATATACCAATCCTAAGAGAAAGTCCAGTTATATTCAATTTTTCAATTAAGTCCTAAACCCTGTATCTAAATTTCCAAAATGAAAATTTGTGTTATAAAAATTATCATTGTTAAATTATATTATATTTTTCTGAAGACATAAATATAATGTAGGTTGAAATGGAATTCAAAGTAGAGCAGAGAATACTGTCTTAATGAATCTCCACAGCGGATTTTCAGGGACAAAACGCTTTGAGCAATTATTACTTTCATTCATTACAGCGAGCGGCAATTAGACCTTTCAACTGTTGGAAATAAAATGAAAATCACTAAGGATTTTCAAATGAGAGTGGAAATGTGAGTTTTATTACTTTTTAAAAATGTTTCTTACTCAGCGTTACAGCGTCCTTGAGAGTGATTTAGTACTAAGTTAGAATAGTGAGAATAGACTTCCCTCAGCTCTTACTACTCTCCGGAATTTGGCTAAATTTAAAAGGGCTTTAAAAACAAAATTATTTAAAAATCTTACAATTCATAAATCCTAACTTCTTTTCGATATTTTATAATAAGCCATATTCTAAAACTTCCTGTAATTGTTTGGTTTCGGTTGCCTCCCTTTTAAAATGTCTGCTCAGAAGATCTCATTTCTGAGCACAAACTGCCTCCTGTTTTACATAATGTCTTTAGTTTTAATATTCTTGTTTTTTCCTGTGCTGCTATTATTGTTATTCTAAGTTTTGTCATCACTTTGTAGAAGCAGTATATTTAGTGTTATAGTATTAGATCTGTATTGGGTAAATCACAATGTAGGAATAATTTTAAGAACATGACCACTAATACTAAATTACCGTTTGTTATAGTTAAGCGAACTTGAAGTGAAATGACACTTAACTGCGCTGTATAAATGCCATTAATTAATTCAATTATTATTCTTTCTTAATCTTTTGGTGCACTCTCCCATTGGTGGTGGTTGGCTATCATAGTTATTTGAATCACATTTAGGAAGATAAATTGTAATCAAATCGCTGTATTGTTTTGCCTCCCAATATTAAATTTGCTTTTCCTCCCTTAAACACGCTTTTTAAAGAACACGAATGTATATTATTAAAATCAATACAATATTTAATAATGGAATTTCCAATTACATGTGTTCCAATTTTGTCCTCTGCGTGCGAACCGTATCTAATTTTTTCTAATAAACGTTATTAATCACAAGTGACCTCCCAGGTACGAATGGTTCCATATATTACTCTCTTGTACAGAATATAAATAAATAATAAAATGTATACATTCTAATGTAGCATCAGGTTCATTGCATTGCACATATAGATTTATGTAAGTGATCGACGAACCGATGGATACAATCTGCTAGCCATAAGTTGATAATAGTTTTTCTAGTCTGTACAGAGCATTGTAGAAATTTGAACAGCGCCTTTGAAGTGATTTTTCACAAAAACGTCGTTGTACAAATCATTAAAATAGTATTATTATAAATCTTCCCTCTGTAGACTATAACCCGGAATAACTTCACCGTATAGAATGTAACGCGGAATAACTTCACTCTGTAGACTGTAATCCGGAATAACTCGTATCTATTTCGTTAGTTTCGCTCTGTAGACTAAATCCTGGAATAACTACACTCTGTAGACTATAACCTGGAATAACTCGTATCTGTTTGCAATGAAAGTCTTGAATGTCAATATTAGTAATTTTTCTCCGTGCATTACCGACCTATGGTACGACGACCTTAATCCATTAAGATTTGATACCTGTACTGACTCATCTCTCGAGGATATTTTGAGGATGTTCACTAAATACATTTTGCTTGGCTCTCTAAGTTCTACATTGTGTTGATCTAGGTCTCGTAACTCGACGCAGATTATATAAACACCCGTTTAATTAAGCTGTCACTCTGTAGATTTTATTCTACAATCACTATTTGGCTGCACGTCTGATGATTTTTAGACGTTCGATAGTAGCGAACTCAGTAGTATCGTAGCTCTCTGCAATCGGCAAGCGGCAGTCGCTTTTCCTTTTGACCGTTTCGTACAGCTGGTTGCCTCCGCAATCATAAAAAAGCTTTAGAGGATATTCGTTATACTATTAATTGGTGAGACAGCCAATTTATATAACTGTTTCAGTAGGCCTATTGTATTATTTAAATATCAATCTCCAACTGATGCAATCTCAAACTCCTCCTACTTAAATATTTCTCAGTTCCTTGGAATTGCTCTTTGGCGCCACTGAAAGACGAGATTTGAATACCAGAAAGTATCGAATGCAAGTTTCCGTTTTTTTTTTTTTATTTGGTACATTATTTTTTACAGTTTATGTTTTCCAGTAATGTAGGCCTCACTGGGTGGCTTGCCCGTGCTGAGGCCTTCATTTTATAATATGAAAATATAATCTACATATTATTTAAAGAGAAAATAATACATTTAAAAATAAAATAATACATTTAAAAAGAAAATAATAAATTTGAAGTTAAAAATACGAAATACATAATAATACATTTAAAATTAAAATATTATATAATGAAAATAATCTTGTGTGTTTGTGAGTGATTTGTGTTTATATTGGTTTTGTGTGTTACGTGTAGGTTTTATTTTTATTTTATGCTATGACATTTTGGTAATATTGTCTTTTTTGTTCTTTAATCCATTTTGTAATTTTGTGTGTGAATTTATTTTTATTTACCTCAATTTTAATTTCAAGTTTTACACTGTTGAAAGCTTTTATAGCATGGTATTGGTAGTGTCTTTGTCCAAAGCTTGAATTTACTGTCGGAATTTTTATGTCTTCTTTGTACGCTTGTCTAACTGGTCTGTTAGTGTTATTTTGTGTATGTTGAAATTTATTTTTTTGTCAAAGATGTAGTTTAGTAGTGTTTTAACGTATAATTGGCGTATATCTAGTACGTCACAGCTGTTGAATATTTGGTCTGTATCGGTCAGTCTATGTTTTTTTAGTATTATCTTTAAGATCGTTTTCTGTGCGGTTTCTATGTAATTGATAGCCGAGTTTGTTGCTCCTCCCCAAGCAATATTTCAAATCAATTCAATCATTTTATTTACTTTGAAAACATTACAAAATACAATTTAATTATTTTTTAAAGATACCCAAGGAAAACATATAAAGGTAACAAAACATTCAATATATCAATATAAGAAATGATTCTATTTAACAGAAAATCAACCTCTAACAAGTTTTTTTACCATAATACATCTGTTTTTATTAGCAGGTGTACTTAAATGGAATTTCTAAACAAGTTATTTATCTTTTTTACTTCTTCCATCATGTAGAATCACCTCTCGAATTTATCGGAATTTACCCCCGGCCACCCTGTATTTGTATATTTTATTTGACTAAGGTTTTTATCTACCTCTCAGAGACTGACTAAAATTAGTGAACTGAGCTATCACTTCCAAATCCCAATTGTTTGGTACACAGATTTATGTAGTATATTATAGAATTATATTGTAGAATTATACGTCGGGCTCTCGGGACAGCCTGACGTGTTCTTCGTCGGTCTCACTATCCTTCCCTAATTTATAGGGATATTTAATATATTCCGCCGTTAAAAATACACGTAAATGTGCCTTATTGTCTGTCAGTTACGTTAGTGCAGATATAATAATTTTACGGTGACAGGTGTGGAAGAATTACGAGTTTAAGAATAATTAGCAAGATTGTTTATCCCAAGGGATAGTGTAATTCAGTGTTTGTGAGCCCGAGTCCGGAATTTTTACCAGATGTGGACATCTCATCGGCCGTCGCAGCAACCTACCCGTGTCTCTCGTCACCCCGTACCGATACGTCAACCCCCGGTGCCGCAAAAAAAATGCAGTGTCAGTGAGCCCGAGTTTGGCATTTGATAATTTCTACCAGATGTGGAGACCTCATCGACCGTCACATACCGATATTTCCACCCCCGCTGCCGCCACCATGCTTGCCGTTACCTTTACCGGCTCCGTTATAGACGTCTGTCGGCTATACGACCTGTCCGTGGGTCGGTCACTGATTCGCTCACGACCATCGCCCCTACAAGATGACCCATAAAAAACAATCATCTGGCAATTTCTACACCCCCGCTGCACCGCCCCGTGCCCCTACGCCCTAGGAAGGACGAAATCGAAATGAAGCCGCGTCTTTTGTCTTCTGCCAATATGAACTAGTACAAACAATTATGCAGTGATTAGTGTATTGTTATAGTGATTATAATACTTTTTGTTTTAGAATTAAGTTTTTTTTCATTTGGACATCTGGAATAGTTTTGATGGCGTTAGGATTAAGTTAAATATTATACTAATTTGTATGTTAGTGATTTATACCTAAGTATCATTATGTTAGACTAGATAAGCAGTTTGTAGAAGGGAATGGCCGACACAGGTGTCGATGAGGCTCGCTATCCATCACATCGCCAACCCTTTGGTGGCGCAAAGAGGAGGAAGGAACTCGAACAATGTCGAATTGGTACGTGGAATATTAGAGGAGGTATGGAAAGAAAGATGAATGAATTGTGTGACACGATGGTTAGCAAATGTTTGGACATACTTTGTGTAACAGAGAGTATGAAAAAAGGGAGCGGTACAATGCAGCATAACGATAGGCTCGTCATTTGGTCTGGGAGACCAGATACAGAGAGGGCGTGTCAGGGTGTTGCAGCACTACTGTCTCCCAGAATGATTGAATGTATGTTGCAGTATGAATGTGTAAGTCCGAGAATAATGTGGATTAGGTTCAAAATCGGTTTGACAAGGGTGTTTCTTGTTGTTTGTTATGCCCCTGTCAATTCTGAGAGTGACGAAGAGAAAGATGATTTTTGGACTGGTGTGAATGATGTGATGAGACTGAAAAATATTAATGAAAGGATTATAATGGCAGGCGATTTGAATGGGTGGGTAGGAATTAGACGTGACGGATTTGAATCGGCCTTAGGTATGTTTGGGGATAAAAGAACGAATGACAACGGGAACAGAATACTTGAAGTATGTTTAGAGTGGAACCTTTTTGTGTCCAATACTTTTTTCGATCATAAAGGTATCCACCAATATACGTGGGAAAGAGGAAATGAGAGGTCAATTATCGATTTTGTAGTAATTGACTCTAGGTTGAGAGCCGTTACCGAGGACACGAGAGTTTTCAGAGGGGCAGAGGTTGAAACTGACCACTTTCTGGTGGTGTCGAGAGTAAACCTCTTTCGCGGTTGGCGCTCTAAAGTGAAAACGGTACTAACTCCAACAAGAATCAAAATAGAAAAACTACAAAACGATAATGAGAGGAGTAAGTATGTGAATTGTGCAGAGATGAGATTGAATGAGAAAAAAATGGATGGTCTAAGCATAGACGAAACATGGAACCACATAAAAGTGAGTCTTTGTGAATCTGCTAGAGAGGTGTGTGGAATAAGTACGCAAGGTAGAAAGAAAGGTGATGCATGGTGGGATGATGATATTAAAGCACTGGTCTCAGAGAAGAAGAAAGCATGGTTATGTCTGATTGCGGCTGGCAGTGCTTCCAGCGAAGAGAAGGATCGAGCGAAAGAAGTATATAAGGAATGTAAGAAAAAAGTAAGAGTTGGAGTGAAAGAACGAAAGAAACGCCTGGAAGAGGAAGAAGGAATGAAAATGACAAACCATTTCCAAGAAAACATTAAGTTGTTTTGGAAGGAAGTCAAAAGGTCCCGGTGTGGCCCTGAAACCGGAAGCATGAAAGTAATAAAATCGAAAGATGGAAAAATGTTGACGAATGAGGAAAAAATAAAAGAGAGATGGATGAAGTATTTCGAGGAAGTCTTTGAAAGCGAAGTGAGTGACAGTGATTCTAGCGGCGAATCAGATATGAACGATGATGGACTGAATGTTACCGAAATTAGCATGGATGAGATAGAAAGATCAATTAAGTGTATGAAGAATGGTAAGGCTGTCGGTTTCGACAATATTGCTGCTGAATATTTTAAAGGAGGTAGCCGTATAATTCTCACATGGTTGTGCAATCTTTTTAACCAATGTTTAAAGGAAGGTTACACGCCTTTAGATTGGAGAAGAGCAGTGATCATGCCATTATACAAAGGTAAAGGGTCACGTATGGAATGTGGGAATCATAGGGCTATTAGCCTGCTAAGTTCAGTTGGCAAGCTGTATGGTAGAATTTTGATTGAAAGGGTAAGAAAGGAAACAAAGGATAAAATATGGGATGTGCAAGGTGCTTTTATGAGTGGAAGGGGGTGCATGGACCAGATCTTCTCATTGCGTATGCTCACCGAGAAGTTTCTGGCAAAAAACCAGAAACTTTTCTGTGCCTTTGTAGATCTACAAAAAGCATACGACCGAGTCGACAGGAAAAAGCTATGGAAGGTGTTGTCCAAGTATGGAGTGAATGCGAATCTGACTCAGGCAATTGCGTCTCTATATGAGGGAAGCGTTGCATGTGTTAGGGTGAACGGTGGTTTTACGGGGTGGTTTGATATCACAAAAGGTGTTAAACAAGGCTGCGTAATGTCACCGTGGTTATTCAATCTATACATGGATAATTGTATGCAAGAATTGAAAGATGTGGGATTGGGCGCGAATTTGAGTAATCTGAAAGTATGTTGCCTGTTGTATGCTGATGATGCGGTGCTGATTGCTAATAGTATGGATGATCTGCAGTCTCTCGTGTCTAGGATGAACGAAGTATGCGTGAAGAATGAGTTAATGATGAATGTAAGTAAGTCTAAAGTAATGGTGTTTGAAAGAGAAAGTACGAAAACAGTGTGTAATATAGCTGTGAATGAGGAATACTTGGAGCAGGTGGATGAATTTGTGTATTTAGGAAGCATGTTTACGAGTGATGGGAAGGCTGACAGAGATATTGAAAGAAGAGTAAATGCAGGTAACTCCATTAATGGAGGACTGAACGCAGTTGGCGCTAACAAAAAATTGTCCAAAGAAGCGAAGTTAGCAGTCCACAATGGAGTGCTGGTACCTACCCTGATGTACGGAAGTGAGGCATGGAACTGGCAAAGAAAGGATGAAAGTAGATTGAATGCTGTTGAAATGAGATCCCTGAGGCGTATGTGTGGTAAAACCATGTATGATCGTGTGAAGAATGTGGATATCCGCAAAGAGTGCAAGGCTGATGTAAGCGTAATGAGTAAGATCAAGAAAGGGACGCTTAGATGGTTTGGGCATGTAGAGCGAATGAGCGAAGAAAGGAGTGTAAGGAGAATATACGATGCAAATGTGAATGGTAGCAGAAGTCGGGGGCGCCCGAGGAAGACATGGCACGACCAAGTGAATCAGATACTTGAGTCGGGCCATGTCAAGAGTCAGAACAATAGAAGAGTATGTATGAGACGATGTATGAATGTGAATGAGGCAAGGAGTGTGTGCCAAGACAGAGTTGTTTGGCGGTCCGTCCTCTCTGCCTACCCCTGCGGGGAAACGGCGTGATGGTTAGTTAGTTAGTTAGTTAGTTATTAACTGCTGTAATTTTTTTTAATGTTATAAAACTTCAGAGAAATGCGTGTGTGTCTGCGCGAGTACCACCGAGAATACATTGTCATCGACAACGAGTCTATCTGCAGAGTTTCAGCTCGATCGGATAGATTCCATTTCATTCGTTCATTTATTAATTTAAGAAAACAACAAGACTTAACAAGAAAGAGAAATTTGAACCCACCGGCGGCATGACCATTGGCACGTTAGTTCTGCAGGTCGGGAAATAAAACAGTCAATAAAACACTGATGAATAAAATACTAGGATTTATTGAATTATTTGGCGGTTAAAAATACCGGCATCAGAAGGTGCGGGTTCAATTCCCGTCGGCGGCATTTATTTTTTCCCGGAAGATTTATTCAATTTATATTTGTGTTTCAGACTAATAATTATTGTTTAGAATAACGTATATTTGTTTTGAAATTATTTGCTGAATTTGAAAAATGATCTACACTCTCAAGGTTATTTTTCAATTGGTCAATTCAGCTACCGATTACAGATTGAGATAACTAAAACAATATACTATTTCAGTCACATCAATGTTTCAATCTTCCACAGTTTATATATCCTTCACATTTCCATGTTTCTGTTGCAGAATTTGGTTTTTCTGCCAAAAACTGAAATATTTCCCAAATTCACACACCGTAGGACAGAAAGTATAGAAATAAATTGCGAGGTTTCTTGAATTTTTATAGAATATATCATTTAAGTTTGAAACAATTCCGAAGTTTCCACCATTTTCAAGGAATACATTTTACGAATTTGAAATTACAAGTAGAACGACCTTCCACACTTTTTTTCTTTAAACAGACGAGACCACGAGATTTCTTTGCTTTAAACAGACAGGTACCTGCCAGTGGTATTCGAGTTTAAAGGATTCCTTATTAGGCGATGCACTAGGTTGTGTAATATTTTAAATCGAGCCGCTATCAATAACACCCCTTACGTAGATGGCGATAAGGTTTAAATTTCCGCTTTACACCATCCGCCTGTTTTGATTTATGCAAGAAAAAAACATGGCCAAAAAGTGCCTTTTATTTTATTTTGTGGATGTTCAGCAACAAATATTTAAATATTGTCCGATCATTTTATAAATAACTTAATTTGCCACATTATAAAATAAAATCATAACCGAAAATGGGTTAGTAAGTAGGAGATTTTTAACTTTAAAGCAGTTTTCATAGGCCTACATACATTATTTTTTTCTGGCTTATAAAAAAACTTATCTAAAAAATACTCGATTATTACAAAGGCCAAGATGTATTCTACTTGCAGTATTTAATTAAAGCATCTGAAACATTTCTAGGCGACCAAATTTTCAAACTAAAAACACATGATTTTGCATTATTACGTATTGCATCGCCTTAATGAGACTTTGCCATAATCTACCTCCACGATTCGTTCATAAATCGTGTTTGCACGAATTGTACTGACTTTTTGACGGTCTGTACAGAGGTTGAGGTATAAAATATGTCTTTCCAACATCCCGAACAAAACAGGGAGAGGGTGAATTCTATTGATGTTTGAAGAAGTACATTAATTTACTCGTTCAACTGTACAAATCGATTCATACCGATGTACTAAACATAATTCCATTCTCTGGTACATACCGGTATTTACATCGTCGAGAGTAGTTACCTATTTGTGGTAATCCCATTCCCTTTCCCATATCTGCCCAAGAATACACATAATTAGCTGTATACATCTAATAAGGTCTAATTTTCATGGGTTTTTACGCCATATTGCGGTTCCTCCTCCTTTAGCCAACGTTTCGGACAGCGTTACATTGTCAATCATCAGGGCACATGGGCGCCACACGGCGTAATAACGGCGCATAGAATGCAAGCCTGAGCAAGTTGAAGAAATGGATGGTTTGGGCATATAGTACAAACGAACGAAGAAAGGAGTGTAAGGAGAATATATGACGCGAATGTGAATGCTAGAAGAAGTCGGGTATGCTCGAGGAATACATGACACGATCAAATGAGCCATATGAGCTTGGAATAAACTCCCTCCGGAACTAAGATCCATAACAAGTCCAACAAAATTCAAGTCTAAACTAAAAACTTACCTTTTTAAGCTGTCATACCCTTAAATTGAATATACCATTCCTTAGAGAATGTCCAGTTATATCCAATTATGTCCTAAATCGTGTATCTAAATTTCGCTAATAAACAATTAGTTAATGTTAATTAAGTGTTAATCTCAAGTGACCTACCAGGTAAGTATGGTACTGTATATTATCTCCATATACAATTAGTAGATCATTGTAGAAGTGTATTATATATTTGTACAGTGCCCTAGAGGTGATTTTTCACAAAAACGGCGCTATATAAACCATCCAAATATTATTATTATATACTGGAGTCGGGCTACTTTACCATGAGTCAGAATAACATAAGAGTATGTATAATACATAGTATGAATGTAAATGAGGCAAAGAGTGTATGCCAAGACTGAGTTGTTTGGCGGTATATCCTCTCTGCGTACCACTGCGGAAAATAAGCTAGTAAGTTAGTTCTGTGGAATACAATTATTGAATTCCCTGTAAATAATTAAGTACTGTATCCATACTGCACATGTGCAAAAATTTAAGTTTTCTTTTTGTCCTCTAGTAGATGAATATGTTTTTTTTACAAATCCTCAGAACACAAATCATGTCCATTGAATGCAGGGGAGGACTTATGGTGGCTGTCGGCAGATAAGCCCGAGATGTGCACCCTTGTCACAAGATTCAGATAAGCCCCGGACATAACATGCAAGGATGCTGCCACAGGCGAGAGACATTGCTCAAAAAAGCTCAATGTTTTACGAGGATCTACCAAACACACTAAGAAATACATTAAACTTGTGGTAAAATGTCTCATTTTCCTTGAAGTTACTTTGTATAGCCGTTATTTCTATCCAAACCCTCCTACAACGTTTTCATTACGTGGAAAACACGCACGGTAGTAATAAAGTGAATTGAACTCCAAAAATACTACACTTTGCAAGATTCTTCCCCTTTTTCTTAGTGAGTTAAATTTATCAGTTAATTCCTCGATAGATTTGTAGTGCAAGGAGAGATATGACACGTCACGTGACCAACCCCTAGACGGAAGTAGATTAGCTCAGGGAAAGAACCCAACGTCATAGTACAGAAGAATGTATATACATATATACACAACGTCATAGTACAGAAGAATGTGTAATGTAAATATATATACATAACCAACGTCATAGTACAGAAGAATGTATATACATATGTAACAACGTCATAGTACAGAAGAATGTGTAATGTAAATACATATACATAACCAACGTCATAGTACAGAAGAATGTATATACATATGTAACAACGTCATAGTACAGAATAATGTGTAATGTAAATACATATACATAACCAACGTCATAGTACAGAAGAATGTATATACATATGTAACAACGTCATAGTACAGAAGAATGTGTAATGTAAATACATATACATAACCAACGTCATAGTACAGAAGAATGTATTTATATACACATTTTCTTCCCACCTCTTATCGGGGCCAGAACACCATTATGGTTGAATGGTTACGTTCCTCGACTACGATTACGGCGGTCGCGGATTCAAATCCCGGCGTGCACAAGTAAATTTTATTAGATAATTTATTATTATATAGTTATTTTACTATTTTACTACAGTATAGTTGCAGTACGTCCCAGAGTGATAAATACTTTCAGTATCGCCCTTGTGAAAGAACACCATTCAGAATATTTAGCTGCAGTCAGTGACCAGATCAGAATGGCCAGGAACTTCTCCACGTACTTCTTCCTAATCTCCCCCCCCTCCCTTCTACCTTCAGCCTCACAACATGGATACCTTGGTCTCACCGGGTCCAGATGGTTAGAACTCTTGTGCGTAGGCACATATATATAACTAATAAATAATATAATATACAGGGTTTTCCAATACGAGGTGTTTTTTTTTTTTTTTTTTTTTTTTTTTTTATTAGTAAAAAAAAGATACACGAATTACATAATATAACAATTACATAATATAATTACACAATATAGTAGGTTATTAATTACATAATATGAGTATTTGATGTACCCCCATAAATAAGCAGGGCTTGTTATTTTGAATAGCCCTCTATTTCTGTAGATGTTACTTTTGTAGCTGTCATTTTTTGACATTTGACAAGTAAAAACTACGCCATTAATAAAAATGGAACGATACACGCTTCAAAAACGCATTGAAATTATTAAAATTCACTTGAGTGAATCAAATGCAAATCATATTGAGTGATGAGGCCCATTTCCACCTCGGTGGCTTCGTCAACAAGCAAAATTGTCGCATCTGGGGCTCGGAAAACCCAAGAGTTATTGTTGAAAAGCCTCTCTATCCTCAACGTGTGACTGTTTGGGATTGGGAATGGATTGCGCTATCGAGAGATGATTAATGATTTCTTAGGGCCGGAATTGGATGGTATTGATCTGAACAACGTTTACTTGCAACAAGACGGCGCTACGTGCCACACAAGCAACGAAACCATTGATCTTTTACGATTGAATATCAAAATAACACCTCTTATTGGAAAATCATGTATAAGTAATTAGAAAATAAATTTAAAAATGTACTAAGCTAAGTACCTTCTCGTATATTTATTTATTTATTTTAAGGACCACAAAAAGTTTTAATACTAATTTAATATACAAAGGGGGATTGAAAAGAAACATACCAATTATAAACGTTCACAGATGTTTGGTAATATACAACTAAGTATTTAGTGAATATAGAATATAAAAAGCAGGACTAAGTAACAAATTTAAAATCCGAACTAAGTAAAAAGTATAAAAATGAAAGTAGGACAAATGCATTACACAAGAATGATGTACCTATGTGTTTATTAGTATACAGGACGGATAGAGTGGGGAAGAGGTTTTGGCGTTGTAGCGGGATGGGGGAATGTTGCGGCGCAACTGAAATTAAAAAATAATAAATTAGCAATTTAAAGATAAATAAGGTACAATTAATTTAATCATCATGATTTTGTACTATTCATACCTAAAATGTGATACAACGATCTTCTGTAACGATAGTAACTAGTAGTGAATATGTCAGCATGTATGTCTATATTTGCAAGTTTTTTGTTGTACCAACTGCAGGTTCTGTTCATAAATTCATTTTGATTGGAGTTGTTGTTGGATTTGTCAATATAGAAAAGGATTTCCTGTCTGCTATATGGAAGCGGTGCGTGGACATTTATTTTGTTTACCAATTCCGGGGAATCAACTTTTGAGTTAATAATTTTGTAAAGGAGCATCTGATCAGCGACAAGCCTCCTGTTGAGGTAGTTTCCTGATTCGGAAACGTTTCCCGATTTCATCGTAAGAGTTGATATGTTGAATTTTTTAAAATGAAATCTTAGGTATTTTATTTACCAAGTATATGCGATCACCCAAATTACACTATATAAATTATATGCTATGTTTTAAAATACGAAGCATAAATTATTTTTTTATACAATTCAAATCAATAAAAAAACAACTTGAAGAAGCCCTACCTTGCAGTCTGGCAGTCTCGTAGATTGGTGTGTCGATGATAGGAAGACAAGAATATAGGCAAGAGAGGTGCAACGGATTTCTAAGACAAAGGCGAACTTGGATCGATGGGGTGGTTGCACAAGTTGAATAACAAAGTAAAGATGACATAAGTCCGTGTAGGTATATACATATATATTCTTCATCAACTTCATCTGGTAAAGAACAGATCACATAAGTCAGTATAGGTTTCTACATATTCTTCATTAAATTCCCCTGGTAAAGTACATATGACAAAAGTTTGTAGAAGTATATACATATTCTCCATCAGCTTTGCTCGTTTGCAAACAGACACAGAAAACATACTTACTTGGCAGGTCACTCACAGACACACACTTTTATTACAATCTACGACTTTACACGCTCTGATAATTGCGTGATTTTACAATTGCTATTTTACCCTCCACATTATTAGAAGATTGGCGGCAAGTTTTGTTTGGAATTTGAATATTTTTTTGTTCAAGTTTTTGGATTGGAGATTTTTTATAAAATTACTGAAATGCTTAAAAATTCTACTAATTATTATTGTCAGTTTTATTTAATCTGATTTATTTTTTTAAATAAGAGTTGATTTGGGAGGTAGGTATGAATACCGCCACCCCGGGAACCATTAATTGGAAAACCAGCACCTCTTACATAGGTCGCCTCAAGTGGTTCGCTATCTTTGGTGACTTAGCAGGGGTGCCCGGGCTCATGATGAGTGATGGTGAGGTGTTTCCAGGTCTTGGCGGCCGGATCGTGAGAGGCCTATTTGGGGAGGTCCTTTGACCTATCCAGCTGATCTCTCTCGATACACTGACCCCCAGATTCCTACCCACCACTAATACAGCTTTCTTCCCAGAACTGCATCTCCTTTGTTTCCTTAATAAGAACCTCCACACAGCATTCCCGAAGACGACATAGGCCAAAAGGGAAATTATTTTCTTTAAATAGGTCTCTTCTGTGGGATTGAAGTAAAAATAGTATATTTATTTCATTATACTCTTTCTATGGCCAATGTTTCGGACAGAATTACAGTGTCCACAATCAGGGCAGATGTACTTTTGGCCGTGAAAATCTCAAATTGATTTCATTTATTTATTGGAAAATCATAAAATATAGGTATATAGTACGCAAATTATTATTTTTATGTAACATGAAATGCATGTAATCCATCTTGTTAATAATTGAATTAATATTTGATTATTTGAATACTCGCCGACCACCGGCGCGGCGGCGCCGCGTACCATCCCTTAGCGATATTTAGTTGAAAAGTTGATACCGCCTGTCCTTGTCCGCCTAATATAATTACTGGGATGAGGGATAGCTTCTAATATTAACACAACAAACAGCTTTGGAGGAATAAAGGCGAGTAATTTGGTCTCCCCGAGACAATATATTTGTAATTTAGCCCTGATTAGAGAATGGGGGGATTAATAGGATCACGTCAAGCAAGATCCTGCGGGAAGTCTTCCTTGGTTCTTTCAACCCCCCGAGGGACTCGGGCCCCGGTTAGTCGCTGTTCAACAAACCCTACAATATGCCCTACGACTGAACCGGACTGACTAGGTGCACTACTTGTTTAGTTATTTTGCGTAATACGGACAAATTCTACGTCTACTTTCAGAATTATGAACTCGGCAGAGTTTCAAGAATTATTATTTAACAATATTATTAGATTTGGTACCTACTTACGACCCTGCATTCCGAATTTCAACCGATTTATAATGTATTTTTCAATCAAATATTTATTTTGTTAACCACAAAACAGAAATCTCTAATAAGGGTTTAAAAATGTTGGGATTTATGACTAGACTAACCACAAATTAGAACAATATAAAGTGTATTATATTGTTATATTTGCCTATGTAAGAAGTCCACCTGAGAACAATTCTCCTGTCTGGAACCCACATTATAATACACATCTACAAGCTGTTGAAAGAATACAAAACAAATTATTAAGTTTTATAAATTTTAAAATGGGTATTCCTGCAATTATGTCAAATTGTCAGACTTGACAGAATATTTTCACTGACTTGGTATTTCTATTATAAAATTCTAAATGATTTAGTTGATAGTCCGGTATTGAAGAAGTCAGGATTTATTTTACTGCAGAAATTCTGGGACTAACTACCATATGTAGTCCTCTTTGCCCAGAATACTAATGGAGGGAAACAATTATTATACCAAGTCAGTGGACAATGGACATCTTCAATTTATCTTTAAACAAATATAAAATGTTGTTAATGAAGCAATTCAGTTATGTACAATAAATAATGTATATTTCTTAATATTCATTTGTAAAAGCCCCGAAAACGGGCGTTAATTAATAAATAAATATTTCTCTTAGTAATAAAATTATTTGGCTGATTTGAATAATAAATATAGCTGGCTTATAACTAGGATTCATTAACTAGTGACTTGCATCTAAGACTTAAATCTAATAACTTACGACTAAGGCTCATAACTACTGCTTATATCTAGTGACTTACGACTATTACGACTTAAGGCCTATAACATAACAGTTTATTCATAACAACCTATTACATTTAAAAATACATGATTTGGGTTTTTTTTTTTTTTTTTTTTTACAGTATTACCGCACAAGAGTCCCAACTGCTCCCGTCTGGAGCCAGTGAGACTATGGCATCCCCAATTGGGGTATGTTGTGAGGCTGAGGGTATTGGGGAGGGGAGGGAGATGGGGAAGAGGAAGGTGGGGAAGTACCTGGCTATTCAGATCTGGTCACCAAACACGGCTAAAGCCATTTCAAGCAACGTTTCAATTCTGAATGGTGGTCTTACACCAGGGCGATACTGAGAGTATCTTCCACTCTGGAACGTGCCGCAAATATACTATATATTATTTTAAATTAATTAATTGTGAAATAACACAAATTAATCAAATAAAATTTATTTGCGCACGCCGGGTTCGAACCCGCGACCTTCGGATCTGTAGTCAAAAGCGTATACCACTAGACCACGCCGGCCGTTTGCTCGTGTTGTTAGTGAAAAGTCAATAATAATAAAAAACAAAAAGAAAAACAACACTCTGTAGGTACAGATGCAAACAGGTAACATAGAATTAAGGTCTTGAACACAAAAATATACGTTTGAAAATAATATCTAGACATTTGTAGAGCCAAAACGGTAATTATATTATATTCCAAAATTTAAAAATAAATTTTGTTCCGTTATTTAAAATGTTATGGGTACGAAAACAGAGTATCTTTAAATACAACTTATGCATGTGTCGAGAGATTTTTACTCTATTTCAAACGCGCCGTTATTTATGAAATATTTTCACAATTTTCGCTTAATTGTGATAGTTTTTTTTTTAATATTAGCGGGCGTAACATAATAACGTTTGTATTTACATATCTCCTTTTCTAACCATCTTCTTCTTTTTGAACGCTTACTACGGAGCCTTGATTGTTAATTTGAATATTTATCAGTTTAAGACTACATTTCTTTGATTCTAGGTCAAATCAAGCCGTTTACTATGATCGCTCTGTTCGTGTAACAGGCCCGCTCATCTGGAATAAAGCTTTTACTAATCTATAGAATTTGGCTGAATTTAAACGGGATTTAAAAACCTTTTTTTTTTAAATCTTACCAATCATAAAATCTTAACTTCTTTTCAATATTTTATACTAAGCCATATTCTCAAATTTCCGGTAATTGTTTGGTTTCGGTTGAAAGATTCATAAGACCCGATAAAACAATTATAAGTATTATTTGTTTCTGTTATTACATAAAGGTGGAATTAAGAAATGTTGGAAAAATTGTGCGACAAAAAATAAATTTTGTTTTGAAAAAGAACCTAGAAAATGTCACCTGACTTGTTGCTGTTAGTAAATTTCGTGGGTGAAATGTTAATAAGGAAGCAATTCCTCGGAAGATTTTGGACCAGCCGGATATTACAACCGTTTTTAATTAGTCATTTATCTAACTTACTGTTCTGTTTGGTGAACCCCACTTCTACTTTACTACTTCACTGGGGCATTTCGCTTACCCCAGTGGCGTCTCCATCGGAGGAACAGTCGCGGTTAACCTTAACTACAAAGCAGAACTTCCGTTTGGGCTTAAATATCACTAAAAACACGATAGGCTCAGTCATCTCACAATTTGCTTTCTTTCTAGATTTTCTGTCTGAAATTTCTAGGAAACGGAAATATGTTCGGCTCACAACAGAGTTTTTAATGCACGGACCTTTGAGATATCTACGCCTGACGAAGCCTGAGCCTAGCGAAACCGGTTTGGTAAATAATGAGTGTTTAAAAACAAAGTGTTTGTTTAATTTAGCAATATGTTCAAACCACAGAGCTATTCATTTTAACATAAAATAAGACAAGACGCCATTTTGTTTGTTTCGTGTTTTTCAATTATTGTAAAATAATAAAATAAACTTATGCGACAACTGTAAGATAAAACATGATCAGCATGATCACCTTGCTTTAGCTAAAACATGATCAGTATGATCACCTTGCTTTAGCTAAAACATGATCAGTATGATCACCTTGCCTTAGTTAAAACATGATCAGTATGATCACCTTGCCTGAGCTAAAACATGATTAGTATGATCACCTTGCTTTAGCTAAAACATGATCAGTATGATCACCTTGCCTTAGCTAAAACATGATCAGTATGATCACCTTGCCTTAGCTAAAACATGATCAGTATGATCACCTTGCCTTAGCTAAAACATGATCAGTATGATCACCTTGCCTTAGTTAAAACATGATCAGTGTGATCACCTTGCCTTAGCTAAAACATGATCAGTATGATCACCTTGCCTTAGTTAAAACATAATCAGTGTGATCACATTGCCTGAGCTAAAACATGATTAGTATGATCACCTTGCCTTAGATCATAAAACATGATCAGTATGATCACCTTGCCTTAGATCATAAATCATGTGCACCTTGCCTTAGCTAAAACATGATTAGCATGATCACCTTGCCTTAGATCATAAAACATGATCAGTATGATCACCTTGCCTTAGATCATAAAACATGATCAGTATGATCACCTTGCCTTAGATCATAAATCATGTTCACCTTGCCTTAGCTAAAACATGATTAGTATGATCACCTTGCCTTAGATCATAAAACATGATCAGTATGATCACCCTGACTTAGATCATAAATCATGTTCACCTTGCCTTAGCTAAAACATGATTAGCATGATCACCTTGCCTTAGATCATAAAACATGACCAGTATGATCACCTTGCCTTAGATCATAAATCATGTTCACCTTGCCTTAGCTAAAACATGATTAGCATGATCACCTTGCCTTAGATCATAAAACATGACCAGTATGATCACCTTGCCTTAGATCATAAATCATGTTTACCTTGCCTTAGATAAAATATGTTCAGTGTGATCACCTTGCCTTAGATCATAAAACATGATCAGTATGATCATAAATCATGTTCACCTTGCCTTAGATAACACATGTTCAGTATGATCATTCTTGCAATGCAATGAGTGAATTTACAGACATGTGAAATTCCAACCTATCGAGTAAAAACAGGACTTAAAGATAGATGAACGTCGGGATAAATTATTGCTTGACTGCTTACTAAAAAACACAAAACTTCAGTATGTAAATATTATTTTTTATATTTTCCCGATGATAGCCGATCTCCGAGAAGACCGAGAAGAAAGGCCGTCAAAAGAAAAAGTTACGATATAAGTAAGAATCTGTGATCACTCCCCACCACTGATAATTAAAAAATACGGTTGCTGAAGTACTAAAGTACTTGTCATCATTCGAAAGGCATAATGAATATTAATGTTTTTAATTCCAGATGCACGGAAAAGTGAATTAGATGGTAGGTACCACAATCTTTATTCGTTACAGGACCTAATAAGACAGGAAGCAAAACATTAATTAAAATTCTAACAATATATTAAATAAATTATTAAAAATCTTTAATGGTTAATCAAACCTTTTGATTTCTGTTGTCTGTGATGATGTGGGTTAGTAAATCCTGTGTGAAATTATTCACGTTCATTGAACTCGAATTTAATATGAATTTAAGTGACATTTTCAAAAATGGAACTGTTTGTATTATGAATAATTGAGACCAGCGATAAAGTAGATACCTACCTATCTGTAATTTCCACTGTACCCCTAAAATGTTTAAAATCAAATTAACTTTACAATGCACTTAAATCAAAACAATTATTTATTGTTCGTCGATTCTTTCAAAAAATTTTTTACGTATTTTTTAAATATCTACTTGCTTCCTAATTTGTAACCAAGAAGCCAAAGAGCAAAAAAAAGTTCGAAAAAAAATTATTTAAAATATTTATGAGAAATGTGGGGTCCGCATAGAACGCAAGGCTGATGTAAGCGTAATGATTAAGATTAAGAAAGGGACGCTTAGATGGTTTGGGCTTGTGGAGCGAATGAACGAAGAAAGGAGTGTAAGGAAAATATGTAATACGAATGTGAACAGTAGAAGAAATCGGGGACGCCCGAGGAAGACAAGGCACGATCAAGTGAACCAGATTCTTGAGACCGCCCATGTTAAAATTCAGAGTAACAGAAGATTATTTATGAGACGGTGATCAGATAACTCATCAAAATGCCAACTAAATACACATATAAAAAGTGTTATAAAGTTATGAAAAATGATGAAACAAAAATTAGGTTAAATAGGTTACATTTACCTTTTAAAAGTGTGTTAAATTGTCATTTTGAGGAGTTATCATGGAACCGTATGAGACGAAGTATGAATGTGATTTTTTTTATAAAATATGATTTGGTAATGTGAGTTAGTAAAGACCAAGTTGGTTTGCGGTCCTTCCACTCTGCCTACTCTTGTGGTGAAACGACGTGATGGTTAATTAGTTGAATTATAATATCCCGTGATTTTTCACTGGTCTGAAGCATTTTTTATCACTAGTGATCAATCCTGTATACTAATATCTAAAAAATAATAATAATGACCTCGACATAGTAAGAATACTTGTAGTATTATCTCGGAATGTTGGCGCAGTCACTTTTCCGAAAATAAAAGGTGTTGCTTGACGCGCCGCAAAGTGGTTCATTTTAAGCTCATCATCTCCAATATCCCGTATGGTCTAGTGGCTAGGATAGCTGGCTTTCACCCAGCAGGCTCGGGTTCGATTCCCGGTACGGGAAACCTTTTTATTTTTTTAAATATTTTATTATTTATTACATATTTGTAAAAAAAAGTTATTATTATTTATAACGTAAAAACATTTATTTCGCGATTGCGTTTTTGCTCTACCTACTTACGCGCTTGCCAACAAAATGACCGCTGATATTTATTTACATAAAACAAGTGAATATTTTTATTTCCAGGTACATGAATGGGATATGCAAAACATTTTATTTATACTGGCACTATAGCAAACAATAGAATATAAAAAGGAAGGAACAAAACCAATAAATCGCAAGAACCCACCACAAATTCAAAAAGGACAAAAGTATTATTAATTTTGGAATAATTTAAGGTTGAGTAGAGCGGTGCCCCTGTACAGAAAGGGTCCAGGGTTAATGTCCTAGATGTGACCGTTTCTTTTTCTTATTTTTCTGTTTCAAATGTTCGTAGAATTGCTAATATTGTCTTCTTCGGGTAAACAGTTGGCGCTAATTTAATTATTTAATGTAATAAATTATGTATAAGTACACTTTTTGCAAGTATTAATTATTTACGAATATGAAAGAATTATCAGTAACATAAAAACTGGTATTTTTCAAGAATGGCATACAAATACGATTAGTTAAATCTGAATTCAATAGTGTACCTGTATGCCTTTCTTGAAATAATATTATATATTTTATTTACAAATGTCGAAAAGAATGTGACCTTACTAGGTACCCCGTTCTCAGGTCACATTGTTCATGGTTAAAATATTACAAGAGAAAAATTATAAAGCAGTATCTAGAAGAAAACATGACATAGCATTGATCTTTGTTATGTTGCAACATTGTTTTTTTTGCATTTTATATGTACCAAACATTTTATTCATATTCATATTGCATTTTAGGTACCCCAGTGATGTATTATTCAAAGAGATACGAGTTCTTGATGTCAGGCAACTATACATAACAAAAATTATATTACACACTCAAAAACAACGTCACCACTAACCTTCCATTGATCATTATCACGACACTAGACATTCAAGGAGGAATCCAGTTGTTCCACCTACTACTATGACATCCTTTGCCCAAAGACAATTCTATTACCTTGGTCCAAAATTATTCAACCTCTTACCTGATTTATGGAAATCGAAAAGCATAAGCATTCTGCGTAAATTAGTTTATTATTGGCTTCTAGACTTGGGAAGAGTCGAAAGCGAACTTATGATGACCAACAGATAAACAAAAATGTTCTGTACTCACATTTATTCATTGTTATTGGCAGTTAAATAAAAAATTCCTACCATGCATCTGATTTATACAATGCGATTGATAATTTTTGTGATTGATAATGTTTATACAATATGTTTTCATGTACCTTGTTTATATGTTTCTTGATTATGTATATTATATTATATGTACCTTGATTATGTAAATTAATACACAGCACAGTAACAGCGATCAAATTAAGAAACCCACCTAATATTTTTCTTATATTGTAACTATAAATTGAATTAATCCAATATGTTATCATGTACCCTGATACAGTGTTCCTTAATTGCATATTATTACATGTACCTTGATAAAATTTATCAGGTGTTTTCATAAAAAAAACTAATATTCGGGTGTACAAATATGTCTGAAAAAGTTTTTATTTTGATTACTTTGATAAATATATATGTATATAGACTATTTTTTAACTTCCGATTTAGTTGTCCGGGTTAAATCTTCCCCAAAGGAAAAACTTAACCCTTCCACTCACTTTTCCACAAATGATCATCTAGTCAATCAACATTATGTAAGTGCATTATATAAGCAAAATAAATACAAAACAATACAAGAACAACACGTCAAATCACCAGAGATCAAATGGGAAAATAATTCACCGTCTCCAGATATTTTCATATCAGAGGGTTCGACTCGGTAGAACTTCTAACAGGGCCTATAAATCCTACTGATCCCTCAACATAAATATTTAAAAAATCTTTTGTTATCCTACATGTATTCAAAATGACCGACTTTTGCATCTTTATATATAATTTTTTTGATAGATCTAATACGCCTAAATTTTTAATTAGAGAGCTAGGTATAATGCCAGTAGCCGAAATAACGAATGGTAATATTTTTATAGTCTGAGAATGCCAAATTCTTTTTATTTCATTTCCTAAATCTGTGTATTTTCTTATTTTTTCACTAACAGATTTTTGAATTTTTTACTAGCGTAACTATTAATGTAAAGTATGGAAATATAATTCATAACAGCAGCGTGTACAAATGTTAACTAAACCAGGCAATTTGGCTGTCCTAAAACGGGAAAATTTCCTAGTTGGACAGCCAAAGCTTCCTTAATTTGTATGTAATTATTTGTATCTAATAAATAAAAAAATAAAAAAAATAAAATAAAAAAAAATTACGGGCGCTAAAAAATGATTTTTATTTCTTGCTATGGCAATCCCGATGAGTAACAAAACTCAATGTACGACGAGAGGAACTAACAATTGAAAAATATCATAATTATAAGTTTCATATACAAAACAGTACACATGTAGAAAAGGGGAGGTTAAAAACAAGAAGAAACAAAAAAGGAAACAGACAGGGATATACATATAAGCACAGAGCTAAGGTAGGAATTTAGAAAAAGTTAATCTACTAATACATTGGTAAAAATAGATTATGCTCAATTACAATAACAGGAAATAGAAAAGGAGAGAGAAAGAAACGAAACAAAGTACAAAACGAAGTATTACGTATTTTCGATTGTATATGTTTTAAAAAAATATTATTCTAAAGACTTACTTTGATTTTTTGGATTATGCTGGCTGTTTTTATACATATCTGGAAGAGAGTTATAGAGTGTGTAGGCAATATATTTTATTCCACATTTCATAGTGTCTGTAAGAGGAATGCGGATTTTATTGTTATTCTAGTTTTGTGTTTAGTTTTTCTAAAGTAGCTTGACGTTAGTGTGGGTTGATTGTTGGGTAATTTGTAGGATGGTGGTCGTGAATTAATTTTTGGAAAGGACTGTGATTGGAAGGAAACCGGAAATTGAATCGATGTCTTTGACATGTGTGTCCCATGGAAGACCAACAACATTTCTGAGAGCTCGGTTTTGTACCACCTCCAGGTCAGCTATTAGTTTCTTTGAGGCAAAGCCCCAGATACAGCAGAGATAGGATAGGTGTGAATTTACACCGAAGTTAGTATATGAATGGGTAGTAAACCTTGAAGCCTATATAGAACAACAATCATGGGGGTAATTTTCTCTTTAACATGATTCACGCGGAGATCCCACGATAGCTGGGAATTTACAATCAGGCCCAAATATTTTTTGTTCGTTTTCTTTTCGAGACAGTTGTCATCAATTTTGATAGTGAAGCTGCATTTTTTCTTGTTGCCGAAATGAATGTAATGCTTTTTTTAACGTTAAAAGTCAGTTTTTTTATTCTCAACCAGCTTGTGAGATGGGAAACATCAACATTCATTCATCACACAAGCTTTGCTAGATTCGGTTTGTTATAAAAAAATACTGTGTCCTCCACATAAAGCTCTAGATTTCTTTTAATACCCCACTTTGTTATGTCATTAACATAGATTAGGAACAGCAACGGTCCAAGAATTGATCCCAGGGGCACTCCAGATTAGATATGATCCGTAAGACTTCCTTTCTATTTGTCCTGATCATGTTAAAAAATTGTTTTGCTTGAGGTTCCGTGTAGATCGTATTGACATTCGTTTTAGACGTTTTTATGCATTAAATGCAGTTGCAATCTTCTTTGGTTCCTTTACTTCTTCGTCATTTATGACTAGAGATTTACAAGCTATTGTTGGGTTTTGTGGGCTATTTAATAGAATGGAATTTATCGTTTTCCAGGTTCTTTGTGGCTTTTTCATGTTTTCATTAAGTACTTTAATATATTTTTTAGATTTAATATATCTTCTATAATTGGTTACAGTCTTACGAGCTTTATTTTTTCTGTTGTCAACGAAATACTTCATTGATTTTGTATCCAAAGTTTAAATATGCTATTTCGTCTTTTAATGAGTGTATCAAGTTTGGCATCAAACCATGGAGTATTGTTCAGTCTGTTGTCTCCTTTATTAGTTCTTACTTTTGTTTTGCATGAATTTATAGCATTTTATATCGTCCGATGAATGGGTAAATTTACAAGTTTTAAGTGAAGTATTTAATTTTTGATAATTTATTTTGTAAGCGTTTGACGGGTTTCTTGCGGATTTGTTATTGGGGAGGTTTTCAGCGAATTTTAAAGCGTAACTTGCAAAATGTGTATTTTCATTAAATAATTCAATTAACGCAATCTATGAACGAGTACATGTTAACGAATGTTACGTTTACTCTAACTAGAAAATTTATATGGTAAATATTAACTTAAGTTTGTACAGCGCCGTTGAGGTGATTTTGCACAAAAACGGCGCTATACAAGTCATACAATTAATATTATTATTATTAAGGCTAAAAGCGACGCTCGTTATATACTCTACGTGTTCATAGATGGCGTTAATTAATTAATTTTATTAAAATAAGCTTTTTAAAATATTATGTGAATTATTTGTTTGCGCCCGTGCTCGTACATACGAAATATGAAAATAAACAGTTTTGGCCATAAAAAACTTAACTTCCTCAAAAAGTTATATGCAGTAATAACTTTATTCTTCTTCTTACAAATGTACACATTGACAGGTCTGTTCTTAGTAATAGACAATAGGACAAGGTTAAACAGTATTGCCAACAAAACAATGTTTACAGATTCCTTATAGCCAACCTAAGATAATTGCATTTATATTGCCATATTCTAACAGTTTACAAATAATACAATATTGGATTGAGTAATCGGTAAAACAATTGAATAAAAAAAGAAATAAAAAACAATAATTACGTACAAATATATTTCTACAAAGATCCATCCTATTACTAACCATCCTATGACTAGACAAACTATTATCAACTTATGGTTTAACAGATTGCATCCACCGGTTCGTCAATCACTAATACAAAAATATATGTGCAATGCATTTGATCAATGAACGTGATTCTGCTAATGGACATATCCAGAGGCGGATTTGCAGTCTTGGCCGCCCAAGGCCCCAGACCATGTAGCCGCCCCTTTCTCAGTACCCATCATATTGACCAGGAATATCCAAACTTTTCAGTAAGTTCCTAGGGTCAAAACCGTTTTAATTTTCCTGCCATTATCATTCATGGTTCATGGGGTGAGATTTGTCCAGGTCTTGGCGGCGGATACGTCTGCCCACCTGCTGCGTGGCGGGCCGGATCGAGAGAGACTGGGTGAGGGAGGCCTTTTTACCTTTCCAGCCGGACTATCTTGACCCATCGCCTTGCACCGCAGTTGGTATTGTATTGTTAATGCGTGGTCAATGCGACCTAACGTATTGCTTCGTTCTTTCATAAGCAGGACAGATAATTTGTGAGTAGGCGAATGCTCATTGGTCGATACTCGGTAATTGGAATTTTTCCAATCATTAAAACCTTCCTTTCTATCAAACTGACTCTCCCCGCCATTAAAAAGAAGACAAGGTCCACAAAAAACATGTCCAGTACTTTCGGAATAAATTAGCCACTTTCGCGGAACTTTTTCGCCATTTAGAAGCTGAGGTTCGAATAAATGTTCTGACAACTGTCGCACCTTATCTTTGTAAATTCGCACACTCTTAGAAAAATCATTTTGAATGTTTTGATTAGCTCCGTTCTTACAAATATAATCACGCGTGAACTCGTCAATTGTCCATTTGGCTGGATCGTCGCTGATTTCGCACAGTTCCTGGTCCGGATAAGGCTGCACTCCTGGTACTAGTGGAACATCTTTGGCTTCTTCCTGTAATTCACTTGCCACATCGATAAAAATATCTGCACTTGAAGACACTAAAGAAACATCAGTTGACATAACACCGCTACCATTTGGAACGTCGCATGTTGGATCAATGACGTATGGTTTTCCAAAGAAATCGTCTAATTTCCGCGTTTTTTTAATTACATCCTGTTGTTTATTATCTTTTTCTTTAGCTCGCTTGCGATACTCAGCCCCACTTAACCTTTTCTTTCCATCCATATCTAATTATGCGAAATAACACTTTTTACGTGAGGTATCGTCCACGTCCTGTAAAATATTTTGATTTTTGTTAATATTGCAGTACATACACGTCGCGTCGCGAATACCTAAGAAATTAGAAAAACGCTTGTCAACTCGCTGCAATTCCTGTACGCACACTGGCATACTAACCACTGCTGGCACTGACTGCAGTCGCCTGTCGCGAGGGGGTGGGTATTTCCAATCCCTACGGCGGGTTTGTTCCTCTGGAACGATTTCGGTCGAGAAATGGACAACGGACCACTTTTATTTTTCTGCGATTGATTTCGGTCCAAAAATGGACCACATTTCCTACCATTCGTAAAACATTTATTGTAATTATTTAAAACATTTTCTTGGCCAGCCGTTTATTTTAACACGAAGCTATTGCAAATTGCAATGCTTTATCTATTTTGACCATTCACAAATCCAAACTCCGTAGGCTACTTTAGAACAATGCTAAAAAGAAATAAAAATCCTTTGCCTCTTAATCCTATTCCTACGTTCCTCAACCCCCCCCCCCCTTTTTTATAGATTTTAACTAAAAATATATATTTTTTTATTTTTTAAAGAAAATACCTTTATAATGTCACACTTTATTATTCACTATCATCAGTGGAAAGTTCATAATTGGCATAAATAACATCTTATTATTGTATTATTTTATAATCTCTGATTTATTATGGCTTTTGTAAGGTGATTAAGAGCGTGTTCACACAGAGCTATAATATGCGTGGGATGGCGTATTTCGGCATATCGCTCGCCGTACATTCCGAATTGGAAAGTATGGCGAGCGATATGCTGAAATACGCCATCCCACGCATATTATAGCTCTGTGTGTGAACACGCTATGATGCATAACAATACCTAACGCGGTTCAGTCACTAGCGCAACTGAATGGATTGGAAATACGCGAGCGGGCGAGCGACGGAGCATGATAGGTGTGGCGAGGGCGGCTGCGGTGCGTGGGGGTGCGCTGTGTGCTGTGTGTGAACACGCTCTTGCATATCGCTATTTCGTACGTACAATATTTAGGTACTTAGGAAGTAATTTCTTTTTATCATCTGTGACTTTTTTGTCACGATTGGCCGCCCCTAATATCTGGCCGCCCTAGGCCCGGGCCTACATAGGCCTAAGGGCAAATCCGCCTCTGGACATATCTAACCATTTATTTAAATTCTGTACAGGCAGATAATATAGATACCGGAACATACTTACCTGCGAGGTCACTTGAGATTATCACTGTTCATTGTCTATTAGAAAAAGATAAATGCAGTTCGCACGCAGAGGACATAATTGGAACACGCGTAATTATTGTACTTGTAAGCCTATCTCGAAAGCCTTGAGTTCTTAAACGAAGAAAACGATTATTTTATTGCAAATGTACGGGTGCAAAGTATTTATATAACGAATGTACCTTGCAAAAAGCGTATTTTAATAAAATAAATTAATTAACGCCATCTATGAATGCGTAAAACATAAGAAGCGTTTAACCTAATGGTAAACATAAAAGTATTCACAATCTGCTCTTTCGTAGATGACGTTAATTATTTAAAAAAAAAAACAAAAAACTTTTTGCAATTTATGCTTTAACTTTTTAAGACGAATTATTTGTTTGCGCATTCGTATTATTAATATGAGTAAATAGATTTTTCCTGTAAAAACTCAATTTTTTCAAGAATTACAGATTGAATCACTGACGTAGTCTTGTATTTGTATGCCTTTCTTGAAAAAAATGAGTTTTAATACGGACACAGAACTTCTAGTTACTAACGTACACATACCTAAAAAAATACGAATAAAAACCTTTGAATTACTGTGTAGGATTAAGTTATGTGAGGGGGAGTTATTTTTTTTTTTGGCTTTGAAGTTCTGAGTCAATAACATACCACCATTAACGTGATTACAAATAAATCATTCGCAAGCAAGCTTCAGCACCTCCTATTCCTTTACTGCGTAGGTACTCGGTATTGCTGTACTTGCTACTACAATAATTTCAACTTAATGGGGTGGGTGATTTTTCTCCCTTTCGTTGAACGCGTCAGAACCACATCTGCAAGTCTGAAGTAATTTTTAATGCAATTGGGTAACCTGTGACAGCTCTGTGATCTGGCTTTATCGATTTTCCAATGGCAACGAAAACAGTGTAAATATATATTTAGAGATACGCAAAATATCAAATATATTTACTTTTATTTATAATGTTTATTTAGAAATGGATGTGCAACTCGGTTTGTAAAGATTATAAAAATTTGCGAAAATCTTACCTTGATAGAATACAAATTTTAGTAGGTAAGTATTAGTATTTTACCGATGGATCAAGTAAGTATTTAACATTTTATTTAAATCAGTTGAATATGCGATGAAGTGTTTTCTGTGGATGGTATTCGTACGGCGATTGATCTGTCATATTATATAAATATAGATAATGCATTCCATATTCCACACAGGTCAATTACACCGGGCGTTACTGAAAATGTAAACAGTTTATACCATATACAATACTTGTGTAAATTTGTAAACTCAAATACTACGTCGAGGTAGGGCAGTTAACTTCTAACGTACTAAGGTACGATCATAACTCAGGTAGCGGGTTATGTATTTACATAATTGTGATTATGGTTATAAGGTGTTAAAGGTATGCTATTAATATTTCGCTAACGTAGGTAAGGTACTAGCAAACAGAATCACTACAAATGACGATATCCCAGAATTCTCAACCCGCTATACACACACTGGTGTTTCTCCCTTTGAAATTCCATACATTACCCAAACAGAAACACTAAAACTTATTAACGAACTAAAAAATACAAACTCACAGGGTAGCGACAAAATATCACCGATGACACTAAAAATATTAAAGTCAGCACTTCTTATCCCGCTTACTACACTTATAAATCGGTCCATTAAAGAAGGTCCCAACTATTTTGAAAACGGGCAAAGTAATTCCAATCCACACAAATGGAAACAAGGAAGAAATAAATAATAACAGACCAATTACAATTCTGAACACGCTTTCAAATTACACCTTTTAATTTTTCTCAACAAAAACAATATACTATCATCAAATCAATTTGGATTCAGGGAAAATATGAGCACCTCACATGCCATAGCCTCAGTAACAGACTTCCTCAAAACAAATATAGATCAGGGTAAAAAATGCCTTGGAATATTCCTAGATCTGGCAAAAGCATTTGACCCAATTCACCACCAAAACCTATTCAATAAACTAAAATATATCGGAATCACGGGAACAGAACTCAAATTAATTGAAAGCTACATGGAAAATCGTACCCACTATACCTCAATAGAAAACACATGTAGTGACAAGGAATAAGTATCCTACGGAGTACCATAAGGCAGCGTACTTGGCCCAATCCTATTCCTTATTTATATTAACGATCTATGTCACCTCCAAATAGACGGGGAAATCAAAAACTTTGCTGATGACTCTGTGTTACTTTTTAAGCCCACTGACTGGAACACGCAAATCACAAAAGCTGAAGTTGGCCTAAATAGTACAAAAAATGGCTTGACTCTTACTTATTAACTTTAAATATAGATAAGACTAAATTCATAACCTATTGCATAAACTCGAGAGGCCAACCCTTCAAAAACATTTACCTTAAAATACATTCCTGTCACTCAGCGAGCACCCCATGCAATTGTCCTCTAATCACACAAACGGAAAATATCAAATATCTTGGTATATACTTCGACCGTTATTTAAAATGGGACAGACATAAAGAGTCGGTTAAAGGAAAGCTAAACAAGTTGATTTACTTTTTCAAAAAAGTAAGAAATGTAGCACAATCCATAATGGAATACGGCATTATTGCCTGGGGCTATGCCAGTAAAAAATACATAGACACACTGTATAAAGCTCAGAAAAACTTAATAAAAGTAATACTTAAAGTACCTATACTAACACCCACATCAACCATATTCAAAAAATTCCCAGTGTTGAAGATTCAAAAATTATATTCAAAACAAATACGTACTTTCCTTTACAAGACCCTAAACACATTTAAAACTTCACAAACTTCTCACAATACTAGAACAAGACATGCACACCAACTACTAATACCAAAAACCAACACATCCTTTGGACAAAAACACTACAGATTCCAGGATATAAAACTATACAATTTACTTCCAACACAATATAAAACATCTAATCTTACAGAATACAAAAAACACATATGGAACTGGCTAAAATCCTTTTCAATATATATATTTTTTTATATTTCGCATTTGTTTTTGTTAAAACGATGTAAAAATCGATATTATATTTTAATTTTTATTGTTTCTCTGAGTAACTAATCTCCAATGTATTGTTCACTATTATATAACTTTACAATTGAAAAAAGTCCTCCACAACACAGGTGAACTCCTAGCGTGGCGGACAATATACTATACTTTTGTAATACTAATTTATTTAAGAATAAATAAAAAAAATAAAAATATATTTTGTGAACTTTTGCACTTTGGTACACTGCATAAACAACAGTAATGGGATGCTAACATTTTACATCAATTATATACTTAAACTAAAAGCAGTAAAATTTTAGAATAAAAAACGTTTGAACTTGGCACACAAAATAAAGTACGTACTATGAAATGACAAAATTCATTCGCCATGGCGCGGCGCGGCGTCTCAACTGGCACACAGATTTTGTGCGTTTTGGCGGGCCTTGAAAAATTAAAAGTTTGAAAATCATTTTAACCGAAAACTGGCTTATAATATACTAGTATTACGCCGAGTTCTTTATTACTTATATTCTTACATTAAAATTATCTTATATCATGTTTTTAAAGAAATTACGCATTTTATTAATTTAATATTTAATTTCTATCAATTTCAAACCCATATTCAGCATTAGAATCGTTTTATAAAACTCTCCAAGAATATATTTCAAAAAGTACAAATAAAATTGTTATATCTAAGAGAAAATATAAAAAAATTAAACCTTGGATAACTGTAGGAATAATAGTCTCCATTAAACAAAGAGATAAACTATATAGAGAGATGCTAAATTATCAAAGAGCCTGTCAAAAAAACAATGTCAGAACAATGTCCTTCATGAAAACAAAATATTTACTGTATAGAAATTTACTAAATAGGTTAATAAGAAGTTGTAAAAAAAATACTATGGTGAACAAATTGATAATGCAAATAATGATACCAAAAAAACGTGGAATATTATTAACGAAATAACGAATAAAAAAAGGATAGCATCAACTGAGGTTAAGGAGATTAAAATAAATAACAATTGTAGCGCGCGGAATATTACTGCCAATACACCATCTCTCTCTCCCCATATGGCATTGTCCCTGTCTTGCTGCACGCAGGCGACGAGATGCGTAGAACGCTTTCTACGCATCCCCCCCACGCGGCCGACCATCCCCTACGCTGCTGACACAGAATGAAGCCCTTAAAAGCAGCAACTCACCCTTACACAGTACAGTTCTTCTGTCTGCTCGCTTTGGCTAGTACCCTCCCTCAGCTGGCTACCCGTGCCCCGCACGGCCCTCTGAGGACAGCTATCTACTACCATTGCGAAGCACAGTACAGTTCTCCTGTCTGCTTGCCTTGGCTAGTACCCTCCCTCAGCTGGCTACCCGTGCCCCGCACGGCCCTCTGAGGACAGCTATCTACTACCATTGCTAAGCAACCGACTTGAAGACTACTAGACTCGCTAAAGGCGCGCTCCTCTTCTTGGCTACCTGTGCTGCGCACAGCCCTTGAGAGACAGTAATCCGCCCCAAGCAAACCTAGGCTAGTCCCGAACAGTTGTGCCGCGACTCGATTCTATTTTGTTGTTCCCAATTACTATCCCGCAAGGATCCTATATAAATCCTTGCCTAGTCGATAAATGTTATTTTCAAAGTGTATTCGTGTAAATTGTAAACTGTGACTATTTTGCTATTGTAATCTGTGTAACCTAAACAATAAACTGTGTTTTAAGCCACCAAAAGTCTTATACAATATTATAACTGACAAATCTGACATTGCAAATAACTTTAACAACTTCTTCACAAATGTCGTAGACCAAGTACTTGAATCATCCAGTAAGATTGCTAATACAGCGCCCGTTGACTCATCTCTGCTTTTGGTACCAACAAACAATTCAATTAACTCATTAGATTATTTTACACCTATCACAACTAATGAAATTGAAAAACACATTGACAGCCTAAAACCAACAAATTCTTCAGGAATTGATAATTTATCAGGTAATATACTAAAAAAAATAAAACAATATATTTTAACTCCTTTACAACATATTTATAATATATCCCTAAAAGAAGGGTATTTCCCAGAACAATTTAAAATCTCCACTATAATACCAGTTCACAAATCGGGTGACACGCACATATTAGACAATTACAGACCTATCTCCTTAGTTTCAAACCTTTCAAAAATATTTGAAAAATGTATCAAAAATAGAGTTATGAAATACCTAGAACAAAACAATATTCTGTCCGAAAATCAATATGGCTTCAGAAATAAATTAAGCACTGAAGATGCAATATTCGATCTGACAAAAAATTTATACACATCTGTTGATCAAAATAAAAAAAGTCTAGCTATATTTTTAGACTTAAGAAAAGCGTTTGATACTGTAAATCACAATCTACTCATAAAGAAAATTAATCAAATAGGTTTCAAAAAAGATGCACTAAAAATTCTCACTCACTATCTCAAAGACAGATTACAAAAAACAAAAATAGGGAACTTTTATAGCACAGAAACAGTGATAAAAAATGGAGTACCACAGGGGACTGTGCTTGGCCCAATTCTGTTTCTAATATATATTAATGATTTATGTAATGTTGTAATCCCTGGTAAAATTGTATCTTACGCTGATGATACAGCAATAATAGTAAATGGAAAATCCTGGCCTGAAACTTTTTTAAATGCAACAAAATGTATTTCATATGTCTTATCATGGCTAACTTGTAATAGACTTTTCTTAAACTATAGTAAAACATTTTACCTAACTTTTTATAAAAACAGTAAAAACAAACCTCCCAATAACCTTAAAATTAGACTACATAATGCTAACTGTAATAAAGTAACATGCACCTCTTGCTTTGAAATTGGAAAAATTGAAAAGATCAAATATTTGGGTATATATATTGACACAAATTTAAACTGGCAACCACAAATTAATAACACCGTTTCTAAATTAAGATATCTGACGTACATATTTTATAGACTTAAAGAAGTACTCGATGTTGACAAATTGAAAATGATTTATTTTTCTCTAGTGCAATCCTCAATTATGTACGGTATATTAGGATGGGGTGGCGCACTAGATACATTTATAAAACCACTACAAATAGTACAAAATCATATTATCAAGGTTATATATAATAAAAAGAGGACATTTTCGACTGATCAATTGTACAAGGAATCTCAACTATTCAATCTCCGTAAACTATTTTTACTTCAAAGCCTGAAATACGTCATGAAAAACCAAAATAAATTTCAAAAATATGAACCCAAAATCAACTTTAGAAGAAATCATGTATTTTATACCCCACAAACCAATACCAAACTAATGCAAACTCATAGTAGCTTTATTGGACCTCGCACTTTTAATCTACTACCAAAAAAAATTCAAGTAACAACTAAACTAGCGTAATACCAAAAAGAATTAAAGTTGTGGCTGTACAATGCAAATGTTGAAGCATTATTCATTTAATTTTTACTTTTTTCTATTTTGTTTCTGTATAGTTATTATTATTTTATTTTGTGTTCTTTTAATTCATATATATTATCTTACAATCTTTATTTTTACTTTGATTTATTTTTAATATGCTCCTCTTGCACAATCTTTTAGAATAACTTTAATTATAATCCTACCGTTTTTCTTTATTATGCTTACTGTTTTTTATTTTATTTTTACTGTTATATATTTTTAGGTACAAAAATCTAATGTATTAAATTATATTACCCACGCACAGGCTGCGCCTTAGTGGGTTCCCTTTCATATTATTAAAAAACTTGTATTGTGAAATATGTAAATTGGGAAAAAATAAAGGAAATAAAAAAAAAAAAAAAAAAAAATATATCAATACAAATATTTGCTTATTTAAGAAGATTGTATGGTGGAATTTTTTTCTAATAATAATAATAATAATAATTGGATGACTTGTATAGCGCCGTTTTTGTGCAAAATCACCTCAAGGGCGCTGTGTTCACATTGGATGTAGCATTATTTCGTCAGCGTCGTGCAGCGTTTAAAAAATAATTCAAATTAACCCTTGACTCTGCAGAAACAGGCTGTACGTTCTAAAAGATTCACCTATCGTAAATAACGACTACAATCTTCAGAGCACAGGCGTCGGGTGGGAATGCCATCCTTGTTCTATCCCTTTCAGCACTGAAGAAAAAAAAGTTTTTTTTTCCAGAATTTTGTTATTTTTAGAATAATTCAATCCCATAAATGCACAGAAAAATATTGGAAAAATTCGGAAAATCCAATTTTCCGAATAAACTCACCAGCACGATCGTGACGTTCAGGACTATCTTTATACACACCAAGATAAATTTGTTTGTAGCAATGACTTACGAAAAAGAGTAATAAAACCAATTTATTTGTGCGAAATTAAGATTTATTATGTTCGAATACGAATGGACTGAACGCAGTTGGCGCTAACAAAAAATTGTCCAAAGAAGCGAAGTTAGCAGTCCTCAATGGAGTGCTGGTACCTACCCTGATGTATGGAAGTGAGGCATGGAACTGGCAAAGAAAGGATGAAAGTAGATTGAATGCTGTTGAAATGAGATCCCTGAGGCGTATGTGTGGTAAAACCATGTATGATCGTGTGAGGAATGTGGATATCCGCAAAGAGTGCAAGGCTGATGTAAGCGTAATGAGTAAGATCAAGAAAGGGACGCTTAGATGGTTTGGGCATGTAGAGCGAATGAGCGAAGAAAGGAGTGTAAGGAGAATATACGATGCAAATGTGAATGGTAGCAGAAGTCGGGGACGCCCGAGGAAGACATGGCACGACCAAGTGAATCAGATACTTGAGTCGGGCCATGTCAAGAGTCAGAACAATAGAAGAGTATGTATGAGACGATGTATGAATGTGAATGAGGCTAGGAATGTGTGCCAAGACCGAGTTGTTTGGCGGTCCGTCCTCTCTGCCTACCCCTGCGGGGAAACGGCGTGATGGTTAGTTAGTTAGTTAGTTAGTTAGAATACGAAAATAACTAACAACTACTTGGATTTAGTGTGAAATAATTTAAAATTGCGTTTATTTCGTGAAAGACACAGGTAGGTTTTACATTTTTCACATAAAATTTTCGTTCGGCTTTTACAATTTTCCACGCGATAAATTTTTGGTGTAAAAATTTTATCATCAAATATTGCCAAATAGTCACAACCGTCATATCTCCTACTGTTACTGGCAGATTCACAGGCTTGTACTGTTTATTTTGGGTATGCTCACATTCTTCTTCGTTCATATCCTCAGGTGACTTTCTTTTACGTTCTGGAGTTGTAGTAAGCGATTCACCAACCTCCAAACGAAATTTTAATAAGTCTAAAGGCTTTTATTTGCAATTTTTTTGAATTCTTCGCGAAAGAACCATGAGTTTACCAAAACCAAGACCAAAAGGTGTATCATGGTTTTTAGGGTCCATTTTTTTGTTTTGATCCACGTACGGTAATACTCCATTAGGAAGAAAAATGAAAAAAAGTTGGGTAAAGGTAGAAGGGTGGCCTTATGGTGGTAAGAATAGTGCCTACTTAAATCTCATATAAAAATGTACACATCAAGCCATGGATCACACATAATGTTATAAACTTCGTAAGAAAAGAGATGAGCTAACAAGAAACTAAAAAAAACATTCGATTTAAACATTTTGAGATACTACAAAAGATATAGAAACATTTGTAAAAAAGTTATTAACAGATATGTTGCGAGAGAATAATCAAGATTGTCTCACTAATAAACGCTGTATCTGAGTTAAACTAGACTTTTATTTTGTACACTAAGATAACCACAGATACAAAAGAAAAAAAAACTATAAGAAGAAAAAAAGAATATTTTAAACCAAATCCTTGGAAAATGGGACAAATAATAAATGAAATCAACAGTTCTAAATCCACCAACGTTACATCAATTAACGAGCTGAATTTAAACAATGTCTCCGGGACAAGTGCTGATAATCCTGACCAAATTCTTCAACAATATAGGATCGAATTTAGCAAAGCAAGCTACGCAATGTGATAAAGCAATACAAATAAACGAGCCTCCTGAGAAAGGATTTCTATCGGAGTTTAAACAAATCACAAATGATGAAATCAAATACACAATTTCTTCTCTAAAATCAAATGTATCTTCGGGGGAGGACTTAATCACAACCATTGCAATAAAATATCTCTGTAAAATCTTATCATATCTCTAATATACCTAGTCAATTTGTCTATAACTGAAAGCGTTTTCCCCACATTTCTCAAAAAGCTATTGTTAAACAAGGATGTAAAAATGACATAAAAAACTATCGACCAATAAGCCTTCTAAATACCTTTTCAAAAATATTGGATGGAATATTAAAAAAAGAACTCCTATCCTACTTACATGTTAGTAAAATATTATCGGAAACACAGTATAGTTTTACATAAAAAAACACCAGGTACATATACTTCTTTCGAGACATCAGTAATATCGTCAACATAAACGACATTAAAAAGTGTACTGCGCTAGAGTAAGGGATAACTGGTTAGGGGTCTGCCTTGAGCATTCGCGCGAATGGCTCAATTTAGTCCGTAAAGGAGAACTAAAGACAATTCCAAAAAGTCCGGTTAGAACTCCGACAGAAGAAATATTTAAAAACTTGCAATAGTCCACTGCCCAACATAAATTCTCAACTTAAATAAAAACTCAACTAGAGCAATATGCCAAAATACTGGACACTCCCAGTTTGAATACATCTTTTGGAAAGAGAAATATTACATTTTTTATTCAGGAAAAAGTACATGTAAGCAATAATGTTTACAATTTACAATGACAATATTTAATACTACTCTTCCAGAGAAGCATTCGCTTGTGGTTGGAAGAGGAGTGTACATTATGTTATTGTAGATATACATATAGAATCAAGAGAAGTAGGAAAAAATATATTATAAGTAAAATATACTACTATATACTATTAGCTATAATATATAAATAAAAACATGATGTTATTAGTTTCTGGGATAAATACAATTATTATTTTTTTATTTTTTATTATTATTATGTATACTATATTTGGAGAATAAGTCGCTTCTTAAGTAGAATATTTACAATTCATTTTTTTGAAAATTTATCTTTAAAATATTTTTTCAAAATACTCAAAGCTTGGCTTTTGTCGTTTATGATTCTGATTTCCTCAGCGAGTTGATTGAAAAAGGTTCTTCCTTGGTATGTATAGTAATTTTGCGCAAAGGAAGTGTTTAATTTTGGACATGGGAAAATGTATTTAAGTCGAGTGCGGTTTTCAGTTAGAAATTGGTACTTTTATTTTTCTTTTATGATTTGAATTAATGAATTTTTAATGTACAGATCTTTAAAAGGAGGCACTTGAAATTCTTCGAATAACCGATCTGTAGGGTAGTCCGAAGGTTTTTTAATATGATTTTAAAAATTATTCTCTGCACGACTTCTATTGGAAGGAGGTTAGTTTTATATGCGGATCCCCAACTAATGATGGCATATTGTAAAGTTGATTGAACCAAAGCATAGTATATTAAATATGGGTTCTTATCGACAAAAAATTTCTGATTCTTAAGAATATATAAAATATTAGTTTTCTAATCTTTTTTACAACTTGACATATTGGGTCTTTCCATTTCAGATTTTTATCTATAATTCCAAGATATTTGATTGTGTTTGTTGTTTTTAATATTGAGCAGTTTGTGATACAATAATTTTTATCGTGTGTTTTGGAATTGTCATTTATGATAATGTTAAATTGTTTTGGGGTGTCTTTTTATTGTATTGCAAATGGAATGACAAATGTTTTATCGCTACTTAGTGACAGTAAATTAATGTCGAAGAAATTCTTAAGAGTATTTATGTCTTCTGTGGCTTTTAGTGTTACTTTTCCCCAAGGATTTTCCTTTATTATTAGTACTGTATTGTCGGCATATGAAGTAATATGTCCATGTAATGGTTGAAAGAAAATATCGTTAACGTATATTGTAAAAATAATTGGTCCAATCACCGTACCTTGCGGGATTCCAAAGTTTGATATTTCTTTATCACTATTAACCTGATTATTTGATTGACTTGTTGGCGATTTTTTAAATAGCTGGTAATCCATTTTGTCGTATTTTCTTTAACACCTATATTTTACAATTTTCTCAGTAGAATTTCGTGGGATATGCTATCAAAAGCTTTTCTGAGATCAATAAAAATACCTGCTCATTATTCCCCCTTATCTAATGATTCGCAAATGTATGAAGTTACATTAGCAATAGCATCTTGTGTGCCGAGTGATTTTACAAAACCAAAATTGGTTTTTGTATAGGATTTTTATTGTTTTCGAGGAAATTGACCAACTGTTTTTTCACGATTTTTTCAAAAATCTTTCCTATGTTTGAGATTAGACAGATAGGGCGATAATTAGTTATTTGTTGTGGATCTCCAGCTTTATAAATAGGTGAAATTATAGTGTTCTTGTAGTTTGTTGGAAAAATTTCTTTTACTAAACTTAAGTTTATCAAATGAGTAATGGGTTTTATGAAATGAATTTTCATGGATTTTAGAAAATGTACCGTAATATTATCGAATCCGGGAGATGAACCTCCTTTCATGCCTTCAATTATTTTTAAAATTTCACACTCAGACGTTGTTTCAAACTTTGACAATTTTTTTTGAGTCTGTAAATTTGCAATTATTTGCTTTTTTGGGTTAATAGGTTTATTAATATTTTTCGCTAGATTTTTTCCAACATTGGCAAAAACATAATTGAATAAGTTTGCACATTATTTAGGGTGAATGTTAGCATCTATGATTTTGTTTTCATGTTCAATGTACTTTATGTTTTGGGTTTTTATAGTATTTTCCATGGCTAAATTAACAAAAAAATTATATACTACGAATACCATGAAATTGTACGATGCTCTACCAAATCAAATAAATAACGGAAATGAATATATTTATAACAAAAGTAAAAACATGGCTGAGAGAACAAAGTGATATTCAACTTACAGACTTTATTAATTTATTTAAAACAAGAGTAAAAACATGGCTCAGAGAACGAAGTGATATTCAACTTATAAATATTATGAAAACGATGTAAAGATAACATGAAACTAAATACAAGGGCTTAAAACTACAGGCCGCCTCAGAACATGGAACTCTAGTGATGAGGACTGTGAAAAAATTGAATTTATAATTATATTTTATACTCACATCATGTACAAACTTTTCAATTGAAACAATTTTCTTTTATATGTTTCCTTTGATTTGGTATTATATAATCTCTCCGTTGTTTCATCTTGCACTGTGAAGAAAAGTGGGTTTGGTTTCGAATAATTTATAGATTAATTCTTAAGTGTAATTTGTTAATGAAAATCTCTTTATAAATTGACAATGTACATATTAGTTATGTTCATGGTTGTGCTATAGTAATATTTTGAATGACGGATTAGAAAATTCTCGGCAGAATCTTCACTTTAATGGGATCCCTGCTTCTCAGTACCAGATCTGGAAGGAAAACTATATCTTCTGGTTTGGTGACTGGTTCCAGGCGGTAGTTTCGCAATATGGAGGACACGACTGACTTCATTTCGTACATTGCAAATTTTTGACCTGGAAGATGAAAATATATTGTTTCTCCCATATTATACAGGGCGTCCGGGGCTAAAGTGCGCTAACTTCAGGGGGTGTACATTTATCATAAAGCATTCTACATGATGGTAGAAGTAAAAAAAGATAAAAAAGCTTTTTCGTAATTCAAATGTTTATTTTCCCATTTAAAAAATACTTTTTCATTTATTTTACCATATTAACGATTCCACTTTTTAACCTATTATTTATAGAATATTATTATTATTATATATTATTGGAAATTCTAAAAAAGTAATTATTTCTTTTTTTTTACTTCTAAAATCATGTAGAATGCTTTATGACAAATGTACAAGTGTAGTGACTTTCTAACACCGTCTAAGTTTTGTCCAGTTTTAGTTACTCGGGTGCTTTCATTATAAAGTTACTAAAATAGGAAAATTAACTGCAATATTGACATAGGCATAGACTGTTCTATCTCTCAACCTGCAGGCCTAACTTTCTACGTTAAGATACGAGGCTGAAGATTGCTTACTCGTTTACAAATTTATTTAAAAACTCGTTTGTTAATATTTTTCTAATAGTAAATTGAATTGAACAGACTGCTCTTCTATTTTCATGTACTCGATAGATCAATAAAAATACACGCTAGAATATCATGCATTGGATACATTACCAATACAGTTCCTTGGTCCTGCACTGAACGGAATGTAGGCAAAAGGATTTCTCTTTGAATTATTTTCTGGAGTAAACCTTTCTGGTATAAACTTTTCTGGGTCTGGATATATTGCAGGATCTCTGTGCAAATCAAATATGTGGATATGGCAACTTGTTCCCGCTGGTACGATGTAATTGGCTGAAACAAATTTGGCCATTCAAATACATAATATGTACGTACGTATAGAGAGTGTAACATAACTTACACGCCATCGGTTAGGACTAAAACATTTCGTTATCCAACTATCCAATTAGAGCTGGGTCGATCGATCGTTTTACACGACCCGGGTAGCTCGCGACCCACTAGCGTCGTGAGCGGGTCGCGTCGTGAGCGGTCATTAGAGTGAATAGATAGGATCACATTCATTTAACTTGGGTTTGTAGTAGGTACTGTAACTAATATGGGGAATTCCAAATAGATAATGCGTCAATATTCACCAAACTTTACCATTTTATAAACTCATGTTGCAAAATCAACAACAAAATTACAAAAACTTCATGAAAAGAACGCCAACCATACAAAGCTGCAAATATTTCAACTATAAAAAAATAAAATCTTTAGTTTTATTTTATTATTTAGTTATTTTGATTGTAATAATAAAATAAACACTTCTCACTTTTTGAAAAATGTTATATTAAAGTAAGAATGAGTTATTTTATTTATATATTATGATTAAAAAAACGTCGCTGGCCTCGCTACGCCCCGGGTCGCTAGATTAGATCACGAGAGTAGGTCGCAAGAGTAGGTCTTGAGATCCGGGTGCAGATTATCACGATTTAATTATAATTATGATTATGATTTAAAAACGTCGCTCACCTCGCTACACCGGCACCAGGCATCCGGGTCGGGAGAGTAGATCACGAGAGTAAGTCGCAAAGGTAGGTCCTGAGACCCGGGTTCAGTTATCATGATTTATTATGCTTATGATTTAAAAACGTCGCTCGCCTCGCCACTACAGAGAGTAGGTCGTGAAATTAGGTCTCGATCATGAAAGTGTGTAATAAATGTGTACATATGTGTGTATTTTGTCATTGTTTCTTGTACTTTAGTGTGTATTGTGTCAAGTATTTACTGTACGTTGATGTGTATTTAATTTTTTGTTGTTGTTTTGTTTCTACTTTTAAGATACTCACGCATCTGAACTTGTTCCTTGAGTTTTCGAGCGATGAATGCAACACTCGGGTAAAGTCGAAGTGTTTCCTTCAAACACATTTCCAAATATCCCATCTTCTTGAAATCTTCTACGGTCGGGGTCTGTTTATTATTTTCAAATATTTCATCCAACTCGGCTACAATACGCTCCTAGAATAACAAAAATATAAGTCAATTTAAAAAAATGTGTGATACTAAAATATACTTCTTATTGATCATAAATCGATTAATTCAATGTTTTCCCACCTGTACTGGTATGTTATTTGCCAAAGACATCAAGCAGAAAGTAAGGGCCATTCTTGTTGTGTCATGACCCTAAAATAATATAAATCTATGACATATTACATAGTGAGATATTTTACAACCAAAAATTTGATAACTAATACATTAAGGAGGGTCAATTACGCAGGGGGAATCGGTACGTATTCGACAGACTTCGCTCCGTCTCGTGAGAGCAGCACGTTTAGTCGAGACGGAGCGTGTAAAATCTGTCGGGTAGGTACATCCTGATACACCCTGTAACACGTAACAGTAAACTACAAAGCATTGGTATTACTTTAAAAACATAATTATATAGGCAGGTGCACATAATTATAAATAATAATGTATGAGATTTTTCAAATTGAATTTTGATGATTTGTTCAAATTCTGTTAAAAAATACGTCCTAAAAGATGTTCTAAAAACATCGTAAACAAAGTTATAAAAATGATTGATTTATGACAATACAACAAGGAGATAATAGCATTACCTTATGTTTTATGACAATACAACAATGAGATAATAGTATTGCCAAAGATATTAGAAGAACCTAATATCTTTGAGTATTGCCTTATGTTTTATGATAAAAAAACAAGGTGATAATAGCATTGCCTTATGTTTTATGACAAAACAAGAAGGAGATAATAGCATTGCTTTATGTTTTATGACAAAACAACAAGGAGAAAATAGCATTGCCTTATGTTTTATGACAAAACAACAAGGAGATAATAGCATTGCCTTATGTGTTATGATAATACAACAAGGAGATAATAACATTGCCTTATGTTTTATGACATAACAAAAAGGAGATAATAGCATTGCCTTATGTTTTATGACAATACAACAAGGAGATAATAACATTGCCTTATGTTTTATGACAATACAAAAAGGAGATAATAGCATTGCCTTATGTTTTATGACAATTCAAAAATGACAATAAAAAACACTAGACATTAAATTAAATGTTCATTTTAGAGAGTACAAAAATAAATTAACCACGCTCATAAAAAACACGAAAGAAAATTATTATAAAAATAAACTTGATGATTCTGAAAATGACAGTAAGAAAGTTTGGAATATAATCAATGAAATCATGGAAAATAAACAAAAAACCAAAAGTAATACTATTAAGAGTGTAATACAAAACAATAACATAATTAACTGTATTGAAGAACCTAAAAAAGGAGCAATCGCTTTTAACGATTTCTTTGCAAATATCGGAAAGAGTCTAGCAGAAAAAATTACCGTGAAAAAAATAAATAAGATGTATATTGAAAATATTCCGAATATAGAAACTAAACTTGAACTCTTCGAACCAACCAATCCGTCTGAAATCGTACAAATTATATCAAAAATGCGAGGAGGTTCTGCTCCGGGATTTGACGGTCTCGCTGTAAAAACACTAAAAATCATTAAAAATTATGTTTCTACACCAATCTCTCATATTATAAACAATAGCTTTAAGACAGGAGTTTTCCCGAGCACGTATAAGAAAACCATAATCTCTCCAATATTTAAGTCCGGTAGCCCGGAGGACATTTCTAATGATAGACCCATTTCACTCTTATCTAATAGATCGAAAATTTTTGAAAAAATTGCTAAAAAAAGACTAACTGCATTCTTAAAAAAAACTCGATTATAAATGAAAATCAATTCGGTATCACAGAGGGAAAAAGTACCCAAGATGCCATTGCAAAAATTTCATCTAGTATTCAGAGTGCCCTGGACAAATCAAATAAATGTATAGGAATTTTTATTGACTTAAAGAAAGCATTTGACAGCATTTCCCATGAAAGACTTATATTAAAATTAAAAGAAAATGGCATTGACCACTTAGCCCTTAAATGGATAGAAAGCTACTTAACAGAGAGACCTCAAATTGTAAAATTAAACCAAACCTTTAGTACACCACTAACAAGTACATTTGGCATTCCTCAAGGCACGGTCCTTGGACCATTACTATTTCTAATGTATGTAAATGACATTTTCCAAAAGAAAATCAAAGGTGAATTAATCTCTTATGCTGATGATACTGTTTTATTAATAAAAGGTCAAATATGGGAACTAGTTAACAAACTTGCAAATGAATGTATTAATATCTTAAAATCATGGTTTGATAGTAACCTACTCACATTTAATGCCAAAAAAACAAAATATGTATTATTTTCACTACAAAAAATACCTAAACACAAAGTAAATATCATAATCCATGATGAAAATTGTGACAATGGCAACTGTAAACTACTTAATCCTATTTGTACTGTAATCAACTCTTCTTCTGAAATTAAATATCATGGTGTGATCATCGATGAAAATTTGAAATGGAAAAGCCATATTACGGAGTTAGTAAAGAGAATAAGGAAATGTATATATATTTGTTAGGTTAAGAAATATTTTAAATGTGAAAATACTAAAAAATGTATATTATGCTCTTGTCCACTCCCTGCTTATTTACGGAATCATAGGTTGGGGAGGATCTTATAAAAACAACCTAAACTCAGTAAAAGTCTCGCAAAAAATTATTATAAAGGTAATACTTTAAAAAAAACTCTACTTTCCCAACAAAATTGCTTTTTAAATTGTTTCCAGTACCAAATATTGATGATATATTTAAACAAACTTCAATTATAAAAATGTGTAAAGAAAAAAATAACACAGAATATCAAGAATTTTACAAACTGATGAGAAATGGAAATCAATTTATTACGCCAATCTTTAAAACAACTCAAATGCAAAACCATTATATTTACCAAGCCATAAAAAACTACAATAATCTCCCTTCCGAATTGCGCTGTATTACGAACCAACAAGAACAAATAAATAAAATCAAACTTTTTTCCAAAAAACTTATATTAAAAAAAAATATATGTAAATATATATTATATTTATATATTACACATAACATAATATTATAACATTGAATCTAAGTAAGAATCGTGGCTCCCTTATCAGGCACAAGAGCTCCTCTTTTCTGATAAGGTATACATGACCAATTATGAACCTAAATATTATATTTTGCAAAATATGTATGTATTAATGTAACTATGATCTATATTAAAATAATAATAAAAAAATAATAATAGCATTGCCTTATAATTTGGGATGATTTGTCTTGAAATATGAATATTTCGACCGATTTCTATTAAAGCACCTAAACAATATAGTGAAGTGTTAAAGGTTACGTTATAATTGTATGTTTATAGTTGAATTGAGGATTGAATTCTGTTAAATTTATGTTTAATTACGTTTGTAGTTATTTAATAAGACTTTAAATATTTTTTACACATCGCCTTCTAAATATTATTTTCTTTTTGCATTTACCTACTCCTCCCATAAACACGAGCTCCTGGGGCCCACCTTATGGAGCAGTAGAATAATAAAGGAAAAACATATATTTTGCATACTGTTATAATTTTAAATCTTGTATTCATAAAATAATATATAGAAAGTTAGTTACAGATAAAACTCACCTCAAACATAAATGTATCAACTTCTTCTCTGATCCCAACTTCATCAATCTTCCCTTCGAATTCAGCAGACAATAATAAGTCCAACATCGCCAGTCTCTTCTTACTGCTCTTCATGTACGCATCGTTTTCTATGTTATCTCTAATGGAAGTGGAAGAAATTTCTACACGCATATTTTCACGTCGTTTTCTTATAATACCCAAGGTAAATGTATGTAGCGTGGACAATAGATGTTTTTGTTTTCGTCCCATGAAACTGCATTGAAATATTAAATTAACGTAATACCAAACTCTGACCAATCTGCAAGTTACTATTTGTCCTATTTCATGTATTGCGTTTTCATACTTTTTAAATGTTGAAGTCTCATTTGATTCCAATTGCGTACCCATGGCAGTCTCTATAGGAACAAAAGGTAACAAAATTATTGAAATTAAATATTAAATTATTAAATATTAAATTTAATAATAAATTATTATTAATATTAAATTATTTTTTGGGTTTCTGGGATTTCCAGTAGTTTTTCAATCGAGATATAAATCTTATTTAAATAGTTCAATTATTTAAAGAGTAAATAAAAGAGAACATATATTATTTGTTCACATGGAGCAGACACGTTTTGATGTGACATTATATTTAAAAAATAAACAACAACTTTGTAAATACAACTTAGTAATAATGTATTATGTAGCCCTGAAGAAGCTGCGGTTATAGCAAAACCCGCTCAGCATTAAGTATTAAAAAAAGTCGTTTACTATGGTATTGTTTTGTTTTAAATAGTTCCAGAGTTAATTTACAAACCTAAAATTATTCATTTTTTGCTTATTTTTAAAACAGTGTTTCTAGTAGTAACATATCACAACAATTTACATACAAACGAGCACATTAATCAATTAAATACATTAATTATTTCAGTTGGTTGTTTTCAGTGAAGGTGCAGCCTTGTGTTATAAAAACACTTATTCTAATCTTGTATTCACTCAGGTTTAACTGAAAAGTGTCTAACTCTGAAGTTTGTTTAAAAGCGTAGTCATTCTCCTTGGAGGCATGATCATTGGTAGGTTGGTCTTGACTCTTGGACAAATAAAAGTCTATGTTGCCCAACACCGATGAAGTTATCGGGGACATAAAACGTAATACGTAATAATAAGGCCTTTTAACAGAATCTAGGAAATAAAAATATACGAAAGGATACCAAAATTGATTTAAAAAATGCTCTCAACAACCTCTACAGATAGATAAAGTAAATATACTCGTAATAGTATAGTGTGACTTACCACAAATAGAATTTAAAGTGTATTGTGAAATGAAGGGGGCTATGTCTGTTTCTGATTTTCCGATTTCTTCTTTTAAAGATTGCACAATATTCACACTCTGTTCATTGAAAATGTCACAGAATTGACGCAAAATATTGAAATGAAAAGCTGGAGTAAGAATTTTTCGCCTTTTTTGCCATTTGCCTCCTGAAATATTATTGAATGAATACATTTAGTGATATTTATGGATAAAATGCAGTCATATTGAATGAATGCCTTTGGTGATATCTATGGAAACAATTAAAGCATATTGAATGAATGCCACTCAAAACACTAAATATATATAGTTAGATATTCCCTCAAATCTATTCAATAAATATCAATTCGTCATAATCGTTGTACGAGTACTAAATATAATGAAATAAAGAAAAACTCACTGAAAATGAATGTCATTCATAAAAAATTATTTTTTATTTATTAAAAAAGAAAGACAAACATTGCCGGGTTACGAACAACCTGACAATATTTGAAAATCTCCTACTACCACCACAGTAAGCTGAAAATGTTGCTTGTGTTGTGATGGAGGACTTAGCCAGCCGAGGAATTGAACACACTACGCCTAGGTGGGACCCAAACGCGATGTCAACTCGGCCACCGACCGGTCATAAGAGGAGAAAAAATATATTTAAAAAAAAACACAGAATGAACAATAATTTTGCTAGATTTTAATCTTTTAACTATTTTAAAATAAACCTATAGAAATATAGTTAAAGTTACCTTTGCTAGTCAAAAGCCCCTCGTTTAGCCAGGGCTCCAAGAAATGATAAACAGTACTTTTCTGAATGTGTTTACGGCTAGACAAAATAACCTGAAAGAACCCAGATATCACACCATTAACAGTAATGTTATGTAAATAAGTTGGTTCATCATGAATCAGTTTCTATTTCATTATGTATTTTAACAAGATTTTAATGCTGCAACATCGACAATTCCAGTTAATCCTTGTAAATATATTTATGTAAGTCTTTTCAGAGAATCTTTGAAATGACACTCGTGTGGTGAAAAGTTGAAGACATGGCCAGTCTCATCTCTGGGCGGCTAAGGAAATTAAGGAAAATAAGTTCTAAGAACGAAAGAGGATTGAGGGGTGGGTAGGAATCTGGGGTCAGTGTGCCCAGGAGTGACGTATGTCGAGAGAGTCCGGCTGGCCTCTCCCAGGTTGGTGGGCAGTCGCATCCGTCGCCAAGAGCTAAACAAACAAACGTAGCGAATACTATTGAAGAGGTGTTGGTCAACTAAGGGCTGATTCACGTCCCAAAATGAGATTTGTCTTTCTTTAATAAAGAAAACTTAATTGTAATATCTTCAAAAGGTTTTACCTCGACATCATCTGCGTTGTAAATATTCAAATAACGTAGCCAAAATGCCTCCAAACCATAAACTCCCTTAAATGTTTTTGCCAGTGTTCTTGCAAGCTCGAACAGAAGCTCTAAGGAAAAAATACACAAATATCATAATTATCAGAATGTTATCTTGTTATATTTTATTGTATAGTATAATAATAGAATATATAAAAAGACAATTTAATAAAATAATACAAAACAATCTTAATTAACTAATTACAATTCCCGGTTAGTGGAGAACTGTTCTTGAGTATAGTAAATTTCCTAATTTTTATTTTATTTTTTATATTTTTTTTATAACTAACTAACTAACTAACCATCACGCCGTTTCCCTACAGGGGTAGGCAGAGAGGACGGACCGCCAAACAAATCGGTCTTGGCACACACTTCTTGCCTCATTCACATTCATACATCGTCTCATACATACTCTTCTATTATTATGACTATTGACATGGCCCAACTTGAGTATCTGATTCACTTGATCGTGCCATGTCTTCCTCGGGCGTCCCCGACTTCTGCCACCATTCGCATTTGCATCGTATATCCTCCTTACACTCCTATCTTCGCTCATTCGCTCTACATGTCCAAACCATCTAAGCGTCCCTTTCTTAATCTTACTCATTACGCTTACATCAGCTTTGCACTCTTTGCGGATATCCACATTCCTCACACGATCATACATGGTTTTACCACACATACGCCTCAGGGATCTCACTTCAACAGCATTTGATCTACTTTCATCCTTTCTTTGGCAGTTCCATACCTCACTTCCATACATTAAGGTAGGTACCAGCACTCCGTTGTGGACTGCTAACTTCGCTTCTTTGGACAATTTTTTGCTAGTGCCAACGGCATTCAGTCCTCCATTAACGGAATTACCTGCATTTACCCTTCTTTCAATATCTCTGTCAGCCTTCCCATCCCTCGTAAACATACTTCCTAAATACACAAACTCATCCACCTGCTCTAAGTATTCCTCATTCACAATTATATTGCACACTGTTTTCATACTCTCTCTTTCAAACAGCATTACTTTAGACTTACTTACATTCAGAGATGTGCAAAATGGGTACCCAAAACCATTTGAAATGCAAAATGGAAATGGGTCAAAACTTTTCCATTTGAAAATGCAAAATGCAAAATGGTTTTTAGAAAAGCATTTCAAATGCAAAATGCAAAATACCTATTTTCAAAATGCATTGAAAATGCAAAATGGTTTCTCAGGTCAAACAATTAAAATAATTATAGAATTTTTAAACAATTTTGTGATTTAATAATGGACATCAATGTAGAACAAACATATTACATGATGGTAAATCCAAAAACACCACGACTACAGATTATGAAAACACAAAAAATTTGCGCGGGACTAATGTTGCCAATGTAAAAACATAGAAACTGCTATCTAATATTTAATATTACAGCGTCATGGCCCCATGTTCAGTATTTGAATCAGTATTTTTTGCAATGGTATCACTCAATTGCCAGGGCTCCTTCCAGGGAGCAACTTGACAAATGTAAATTATCTCTCATAGCGAGGTTGAGGACCGACTGATATTTGGGGCTTATGAAAAAAAGATGAGTGGAGATAGTAGGAAGTATGTTGCAAAAAAGCATTTAAAATGGAAAATGCATTGAGAAAAGCATTTAAAATGCAAAATGCAAAATGGTTTTTAGAAAAGCATTTAAAATGCAAAATGGAAAATACCCATTTTGCATTTTGCATTTCCATTTGAAATGGATTTATTTGAAATAAAGCACATCTCTGCTTACATTCATCATTAACTCATTATTCATGCATAATTCGTTCATCCTAGACTCGAGAGACTGTAGATCATCTATACTATTAGCAATCAGCACCGCATCATCAGCATAAAACAGGCAACATACTTTCAAATTATTCAAATTCGCGCCCAATCCCACCTCTTTCAATTCTTGCATACAATTATCCATGTATGGATTGAATAATCACGGTGACATTACGCAGCCTTGTTTAACAGCTTTTGTGATATCAAACCACCCCGTAAAACCACCGTTTACCCTAACACATGCAACGCTTCCCTCATACAGAGACGCAATTGCCTGAGTCAGATTTGTATTCACTCCATACTTGGACAACACCTTCCGTAGCTTTTTCCTCTCGATTCGCCGCTGGAAACTCTGTCACTCATTTCGATTTCGAAGACTTCCTCGAAATACTTTATCCATCTCTCTTTTAATTTTTTCCTCATTCATCAACGTTTTTCCATCTTTCGATTTTATCACTTTCATGCTTCTGTTTTCTGGGCCACTTTTTTTAATGCTCTCCCACAATAAGCAATTGCTTGTGTGTATGGGATGAGGTATTATTTGTTTAGTTTTATAAATTTATTTTTATTTTTTTTAATATTTTTTCTACTTTATGTCCGGGTTAAATCTTCCCCACAGGAAAAACTAAACCCTTCCACACACTTTTCCACAAATGATCATCTAGCCAATGCACATGGTGAAAGTGTATTATATAATAAGCATATTAAATACAAAACAATGCAAGAACAACCGTCAAGAACACGTCAACTCACAGGCATCAAAGGATGAAGAAGAGGACTGGATTTAAGTTTTTGGAGGGAACTGAGTGAGTCAGAGAGATTGAGGGAATGTTCAAAATTATTTTTGATTTTATATTTGAGAGATTCTATTATTGCAATGCATTCGGCTGAAAATATTGAAAATTTTATGAAATATTCTGTCAATAGAATTATTGTGGTAAACGTTAATACCTATACCACAGTTAGGAGAGTCGGGAGATTTGGATCCATTAGTAAATAAAAGAGAAGTATGTTACAGGTTACATAATAATATTTGCATAACAAAATGTTTAAAATGTTTAAATTTTAGCTTCGATGTAACTCTTCTCTTGTTACTTTTGTACCAGAAAGGGAGGTTGCAATGGAGCTTTCGGTGGCACGATCATAATAATATAATTATCATGGTTAATTCATTGTCTTTTTTATTTTTATTGTGTTTTTTTTCCTTTCAAATCCTATTCAAGAGACGTAAATAGGCAGATTAGCATATTACATAACATTGCAGTTTAAATCGTGCAGGTGTTTAATTAATAATAAAATTCTCGTTGTCATTTAAAAAAAAGTAAATAAATAACAATAAGAATAATTGAAGTACAATAATAGTACTTTTTATTCTTTTCCGACTTTATGTCCGGGTTGAATCTTCCCCTCAGGAAAAACTAAGCCCTTCCACACATTTTTCAGAAAAAATTCACTTTTTTCAGAAAAAAATCACTTTTTTGATAAAAGCATAATAATTACAAACTAATACAAAAAAACAACACGTCAAATCACCAGAGATCAAATGGGAAAATAATTCACCGACTCCAGATATTTTCATATCAGAGGGTTCGGCTCGGTAGAACTCCTAACAGGGCCTATAAATCCTACTGATCCCTCAGCATAAATATTTAAAAAATCTTTCATAATCCTACATGTATTTTACATAAAATTCTTTGACATATCTAATACGCCTTAATTTCGTAATACGCTTAAATTATTATTATTATTATTATTCCTTTTTTTTAAATATATATATTTTTTTAATACATTTAATTTTTTTTTATTAAATAGATGGCTTTAATCCATAAATCACTCTTTGCATATTTGATTTTATTACAGTGAAATATGTAAATGTCTTTGAAACGGTGTTAAAGGAAATTGGCAGAATTTAGTTTATAACTCATTTTCGCCAAAGTGGAGGTACAATGCCTTTAAGTCTTTTTGGTACGTGACTGTTTATTTAACCTACAGACCTTAAATAAAATAGAAAATATAATTTTTTTATAAACGTATTGTGTGCGCCCCTCTTAAGGCGAAGCTGTCATTGAAATATTAAAAAAAAATATATATATATAAGCATAAACTACTTAATAATGTTATCTATTATTATATTTTGGATATTTATGAACATGTGTAAGAAACAACTTTAAAAAATATTGTTTTACAAATAAGAATATTTTTTACACTTTCCCTTGATTAGCTTACTTTCTTATAAATTATTCACAAAATAACATGTTTTTGGTTTAAATAGTCCATTTCTGGACTCAGTTTGCCAACATACATTTACATCAATGTTTGCCAAGCGATTTTTATGCCTATTACCTATATCAGTGGTGATATAAGCACACTAAGAATAGACATATTTTTGGGTTGTATATTCCTCTTAATTTAAGAGTCTTAACCTAACATATGCATAACATAATCCAACCAAACAAAACTAAGATAGAAAGAGTGTAGATTGACCAAGTAAGGGCAAAGTAAGAAAAAGAGGAACGATCGCGATATTGGCCTGTATTAGGTTAGGTTAGGTTAGGTTAAGGGCATGCACAATTCGATCGTCGAGGCACGCAATTTGTTTTGTTAAGTTTTGAATTGAAATCGTTGTTTTGCACATCATTTTGGATTGCATTTTAAAATAAATATATAAAATTTTCGCCATATAGCTTAGTTATGAATTATTTTTTATTATTACCTGGGTGCAATGAGACATCCAAAATATTTCCGATAATCGGAATTCGCTTGGGACCAGGGATTTTCGCGAACAGTATGGCATCTTCAGAGTGGTAAAGAAAACGATAAATTGCAAATAAACAAACAAGAACTGATCCAAGGATAAAACCCAACATTATGCTTGATTGTAATTTAATCCGCGATACAAGGATGCTCCTGTACTTCAATGATTGAAGGAGTCACTGAAACCTAATCCATCTAGCTAAATCCATTATTATATACTAGTAAAAAATCAGCGATTCTTAAACTGTGCATTACTATTTAAAAAAGATTTTCTTTATTTATATAATAAAAAATACTGAGACTTCCGTTGACTTTGACATTTGCATTTGGCATCATTTTAACTTGAATTGCGTAGCCCGACTGCAAAAGGTTGCTTTATGAAATTATAAAGTAATCTTATGATATCAAAAATGGTTGAAATTGGTTTGCGTCAGTCTGAAAATTTGCCGAGAATGGATTCATTCATGATGACATTCACCTTCTGACGCTTCAAATTCCCGTGGTACTTATTGTAGCAGAGGTATTTTAAACAATAAAACACCCAACAGATATAATGCAGCGATTTTCGTTGGTTTCTGGCTTACAAAAAAAATTAAACTTTTTAGACATTTATTATTTTTTTACGTGGCCTATTATTGTCCTTTAAAATCGTATAAACGGTGTATCGTATGTTAAACAAACAAATTATCGGAATTCAGTGCTTTTAGCCGTGGTTTTTGTCAAATTTATATTAATTAGCGAAAACATCAAAATTTACAATTCTAATGCTTAAAGCTATTATTTTGCACCAAAATAATCTAATATTTCAACTATTCAACCGACAATCTGATAGTATTATTATATTAATGTCTGTACAGTTGAAGATTGTTTTAATAGGAAGTGGCGCCCTCTGTTATTTTTAAAAATAACCGTCTTCAAACAGAAAATATCAAGAAAATGTACAAAATTTAAAATTTCTCGGTTTCAAAAATATTTACACAATTTCGCGATCCATTTTCAAATTCAATCATTTTTTTTATTTTACTGGTAATAATGTTAAAAATTTCCTTACTTAATAAAGTTTATTACCAGTAAAATATTAACACAGTTTTTCATTCGGCACCTGAAACGGTTCAAGAATGAATTATCTTAGAGGAAAAATCACTATGTATTTACACCGAGGCCAGTCCTTTTTTTCTCCATCTTTGATAATCATAACAATCATGATAATATCAGAGAATTGTTTTGTTTTACGATATTGCGATAAATACCATAATTAAAAATAACAATTAATGCACGAATGAACATCTTTATAATGTTTTTTCCTCGTCGGAAAACACCTTTAACAGATGCAGGAATTTGCAGTAAAATCCCAAACTCGTCAATTCGAACGGTTCGAACTTATCCAAAGAAACACACACTCTATTATATAAAACTGAAGACCTGATAGAAGAACCTTCAAAGTGCTGCAGTGGAATACATACTACATATTTTATTTGAAAACATAAACAAAATTAATTTATAAAATCATCAAAACAAAATACATTATAAACCGTCAAATCATTGTGTTTACAAACATGTTCACAAAAAACTGAAGAATTATTTAGGTAACACCAACCAAGCGTTGACTGCAAAACAAAATCACAGCAAAACACTTCGAGAATATTACCTGGTTTATTATTGATTTGATAAGTGTAATACTTAATTTGAACTACAGGGTTTTCGAATAAGAGGTGTTATTTTGAATAGCCCGCTATTTCGGTAGAAGTTACTTTTAAAGCTGTCATTTTTTAACATTTGACAAGTAGAAACTACACCATTAATAAAAATGGAACAATACACGCTTCAACAACGCATTAAAATTAACTTGAGTGAATCAAATCCAAATCATCTTGAGTGATGAGGCCCATTTCCACCTCGTTGGCTTCGTCAACAAGTAAAATTGTCGCATCTGGGGCTCGGAAAACCCAAGAGTTATTGTGTTGAAAAGCCTCTCTATCCTCAACGTGTGACTGTTTGGTGCGGTTTATTGTCCGGCGGAGTCTTTGGACCTTACTTTTTCGAAAATGAGGCTGGAGCAACAGTTACGGTGAATGGATTGCGCTATCGAGAGATGATTAATGATTTTTTATAGCCGGAATTGGATGGTATTGATCTGGACAACGTTTACCTTCAACAAGACGGCGCTACGTGCCACACAAGCAACGAAACCATTGATCTGTTACGATTGGATATCAAAATAACACCTCTTATTGGAAAACCCTGTATATTTAATTATTAAGAAAAAAACATCAGCAATGGCTCTTTGTAACCGACTTACAATTAGAGGCGGTATTGCGTCAAAATCTTGTCAAAACGTGTTCCACCAGCGATAATCGATGGGCACTGCGCGTAGACCGGATTTTTCAGTTTCCGGTCGGTCGGTGAGCAGTCGATCGATAGAGCGTTGGGAGCGTTGGAGGTCAAAAGGGACTGATTGGACGGTCAAATGTGGAACCTATTTCCATTTGAATATAATACATCAAAGTTTGTAACGAGTTTTTGAATTAAATAATTAGAGATTATGTTAATGTTTAGGAGTTTACTTATTTCACGTTCTTGATATAAAATTATGATATTCCGTGTCGTTTAGGTGTACATCTGTCCAGAACAAATCAAAATTTCTAGCTATAGTAATCAATAGCTACAAATTACAACTATCTAATAATGTATGTTTTATGGCAGTTTAGAGATCACCTTCTCAATCACTAATTGATACTTTCTTGAACACTTAAATGATTTACTCCATTCTGTATTAAAACATAACCACGAAGTGATTTTATCTGGTGATATCAATATAAATATTTTGAATACGAACAGTGCGAAATGTCAACAATATCTCTCATTCATGATTTACCAGGGTTTAAAACTATTTATTACACCACCGCCTAGGGTAACTTCAAGTAGTGAAAGTTGTATTGACCACATTGTTTAGTCAAAAGAGGATTCTCAGAGTCCTGTCTTCAGGACCAGTATTACAGACCGTTTTGCTACAATATTGAAATATTGTAAATCATCAGTGACAAAATTATCTTGTTCTCTCTGATTTTCTCAGCTCTCTCCAAAAGCTTAAATCCAGTCCTCTTCTGATGATCACTTTGTATGCCTTATTCGAGTGTTTATAGCCTCCATTCAAAGCGCTGGTAAAACCTAACTCTGATTTGGATCCCTGGACACGTTGTTACCGTGGGTAATACTATAGTTAATTCCTTAGAATTATTGAATATATTTATGGAATTATTGAATATATAAAAAATAAAAAAATAAAATAAAATGGAGTTCTACAAATAAAACTAAATAACAATAAATATAATGAATACATAAAAAAAAAAAATCCTTGGAAAATAAGGAGCATCCAGCCCTATTGTAACCCTCGTAATTCACATTCCCCTATCCGACATTTTTTTCCATCCTCGATGATAGATCTAATATTCAGAGTATTGGTACATTGCTAGTCAATACAAGGGAGTCTGCTATGCCTCCATACAAAGGACTCTTCCATAAAATCCGTGGTTTCAACAATTCTCCCATTTCTCCAAAAATAAACGTCTTCACTTATTCGAATGAGGATTGGATATATTGTTCTGTTCCTTCTCATCTTTAAAAATTCACGTGCTTGACTACAAAGATTGTACACTCTGTGGTCTAAAATTGGGAACATCAAATCATACACCAGAATATTAGAAGCATATCAAATCTCGATGACTTTACAATTTTTCTTGATCAATTTAATTCATCTTTCGATGTTATAATATTAACCGAATGCTGGTTAAATAAATACTACACCGTAAAATCAATCCACAATTACTCTGAATATCACACCACAACCAACCTCAACAAATCTAGTGGAATTGTTATCTACATCAAGGACGGAATTAAAGCTCATGTAGAGGAAATTACTTTAGCACAATCAAACTGTATGAAAATAGTATTGAATAATAACATATGCATATTTGCCATTTACAGATCTCCTTCCTTCATCAATATTGACCCCTTCCTTTCTTCATTGCAAGCAATTTTAAACAATGCGAAAAAATTTGAACAGCAAATTATAATGGGAGATTTAAACATTAACACTATCCCTGACTACCACCGTCAATCAATCGATTATCTATGTCTACTCGCGGAAAATGGTTTCACACAGACTATTAACAGCTTTACTCGTGAACAGGGCTCGAGTAAATCCTGTCTTGATCACATCAATGTAAAAAATATTAACTTTATTGACACTTTTGTTATACACTCAACTATTTCAGACCACTATACAACATCTCTTTGTCTTAAAAACAAGCCTCCCACTTCTTCGCAAATTAAATACGTTGCCAAAACTAATTTCAACAAGTTAATTGAGGACTTGAGCGCAGAAAACTGGCTAAATGTTCTAGATAAATCAGATACTGACTTAGCAATGAAAGAATTTATTATCAAACTACACGAGTATATATCAAAACACACAAGTAATATAACCGTATCTAATAAACAAATTAAATTCACACCATGGATCACCCTGGGGCTAGTTAAATCGATTCACAGAAGAAATCATCTTCATGAAAAGGCAAAAACATATCCTGAGAATTTGGTATTACAATGTTATTATAAAAAATATAGGAATTTGTGTAAGAAATTAATTACATCGGCGAAAGAAAATTATTATAAAAAACTCATTTACGAAAACAACTGCAATCCAAAACGTTTTTGGGATACCTTTCGCAACATAACCAAATCCAAAATCAATAAATCTTCTGAAATAAAATCGCTATACATTAACACATCAAACTCTGAAGTCCCCAAAGATATGGCAAACTTTGCAAACAGTTACTTTTCATCTGTGGGTGACACACTTGCGAAAAAAAATCTCGATAAGTGTAAGAAATCAGAAACCGCTCTCGCCAATTTAACTATCCCTAGGATCGGTCACAAAATAGACTCAATCACAACTTCAACTAACGAAGTCATGAAGATAATTGACGACCTTAAGTCATCAAAAGCATGTGGTCCCGATAAGATTTCATCAAATCTTCTAAAAATCATTAAAATATACATAGCCATACCGATTGCGTTCATTGCGAATCTAAGCTTTGAATCAGGGAAATTCCCTAACCATTTAAAGCAGTCAATCGTCATTTTACTGCATAAAAGTGGGGACAAATCACTGATACATAATTACCGGCCTGTTTCCTTGCTCAACTCTGTCTCTAAAATTATGGAGAAAATTGTAAAGAACCGTCTCATCCTTTATCTCGAAAATAACAACATCCTTTCTAGTAGACAATTCGGCTTTCGCAAAGGTTTAAGCACTGAAAACGCCATCGCTAATTTGACAAAAATCATCTCTAATAATCTAGATAAAGGTAGTAAATGCATTGCACTTTTTTTAGATCTAGCTAAAGCGTTCGACACTATCTCTCACAAAATTCTGCTGAATAAACTACAGCGAATCGGGATACAGGGTCAAATTTTCAAGTGGTTTGTTAGTTACCTAGAAAACAGGAGCCAAAGAGTGGATATTAACGGTACTCTAAGTGATCCAGCCAATATTAAATATGGCGTACCGCAAGGAAGTACACTAGGTCCCATATTGTTTAATGTTTATATAAATGACTTATGTAATACTTCATTTGCAGACCACATTATTACATTTGCTGACGATACAGTACTTTTATTCGAAGGCAAAACCTGGAATGAGTCTTGCATTAAAGCTGAATTTGGCATAAACAAAGTTAAACAGTGGCTAGATAGTAATCTCCTCACTCTAAACTCTGATAAAACGAAATTCATCTGCTTCAGTTCAACTCAAGCGGGTCAACCACAAGAAATTATTAACATTAGAATACACCATTGTTACGACACTATTACATGTAAATGCAATACCTTAGAATGTGTGGACAATATAAGATACCTAGGAATTATCATTGATAAATTTCTGAGATGGGACAAACACATAGCCTTTACTTCCACAAAGGTCAGGAAACTTACACATCTGTTTATAGCAATAAGAAATATTCTATGTCTAAATGATTTGAAACGAATTTACTTTGCAATGTGCAATTCCATACTAGACTATGCTTCCTTTGGTTGGGGAGGTTGTGCTAAAACCATACTCGATCCCTTAGCTAAATCCCAGAAATCGCTTATAAGAGTCATACTGAAAAAACCTTTTAGGTACCCCAGCGATTCATTGTTCGCAGAGTTTCGTGTTCTTGATGTAAGACAATTATACATGAGGAAAATCATATTACATACTCAAAAACAGAGGCACTACTTAGCTTCCGTAAACCACTGTCATAATACAAGACATGCAAAAAAAACCCAACAGTTCCGCCCACCACTTCCTCATCTTTAGCACAGAGACAATTCTCATACTTAGGCCCTAAACTGCTCAATCTCATACCTGATGCATGGAAGGCAAAGAGTACTAATATTCTGCGTATGCAGGTAAACAATTGGCTTCTGGTCTTGGGGAGAGCTGAATGCGAGAATATGATAAAAAACAGTAATTAAATTGTAAATTTTGTTTTTCTTTACATTCTTCTTTACATTTTAACTTATATTGGTATTATATTAGCATTACAGGAACTGTATTTTTACATAAAGAAAGTTCGAAAATTGTTCAATTCTTCGTGATATTTTTCCTTAAAGGAAAAGTTCCTTCTTTACTTTCATTTTTTATTTTTTGTTATTTTTCATTTCCTTGTTTTATCTATTAATATTTCTTTAGTTTATTATATCAGCTAAACAATAGTAAAAAAAAAAAAATGTCGTGATATAACTGAAAGTATACTAGATTATGAATATACATTTGTATTACTTTACCAACAGAATTTCTTCAATTCAGTTTCATTTTCAAATTCATTTTCTTGTTTTTATCTATTAATATTTCTTTAGTTTATTATGTCAGCTAAACAATAGTAAAATATGTCGTGATATAACTGAAAATATTCTAGAATATGAATATACATATGTATTTTTTTTAACAACAGAATAGTCAACACTATAATTTACTATAATTTACATGTAAAAACATTATCATATTGGAATGTCCTAAAACGGGCAATCGCCTAGTTGGACATTTTAAGTTCATTAATCGTATTATGTAATATTTACAAACAAACAATAAATAAATAAATATATTTTTTGGTTTCCCCTCTCTAAACAAATAACCTCTCTTCTATAAAGCCTTATCTAAAATTACCTCCCCTCCATTCAGCATATTATCTCTCCTTTAAGTCTGAATTCGACTCCAATCGGCCACATAATTTTTAAATTTGCCCATTCAAACAAAATTGATGGCCTAGTACACCCTCGAAGGTTGAAAGCCAAAAATAATTGGAAAAAAAGAAAGATATGATTTGAGATTTTCACGGTGAAAGTTATTATATTAATTTATTTTTGGGGTTTTATCCCGTATTACGCTACCTCCTTCTTTCGGACTGCATTCGACACTTAACTGTCCGACACGTTGGCTAAAGACCGAGGTAGCGCAACTCAGTATAATACCCCATAAATAAATCACAGTAATGCAGAAAGATAACTAAAAAGAAAATAAGACACCAACCTTCAACATTTTTGTCATTTATGGTGCACACAATACATCAATGTTTTAGGCGAATTCCTGATTTGTGTGATTTTTAGATCTAATATTTATAATACAGGGTGCGCCAGAGAAACTTACTTATTTGAAAGTTCAATAAAAACAAAAGCACTGTAGTTATTGTTGTAATTCTTTTTTATTTGAAAATGCAATGAACCAAGTTTTTTTTCATACTGTCTTAAAAATTACATCTTTTAAATGGCGATCCTCATCGCGCATACACTGGTTAAGTCGTTTTTTGAAGTTCTCGTCCACTCTTCTCAGCATATCAATCGGAATATTGGCAATAACATCGCGAATGTTGTTCTTCAGGTGATCTATGGTCCGTGGTCGATCGACATAAACAAGGGATTTCAATTAACCCCATAAAAAAAATCACATGGAGTCAAATCCGGAGGAGGAATTTCGAAGCGAGCGCGAAAGGCACGTTGCGTAGCAACAACTGAGCGACCGTTACAAAAGAAGCTCTCGACGGCGAAGGCCCGCTGCTCCCTAGACCACATCATAATGGCAACTGACGAGAATGGGAAACAAACTTGGGGACGTCCCCCTCCAGATGCGCCCCCTCCCGCCCCTCTACCTGCCCAACTCAACGGTCGGGAATTTTTTCAAATAAGTGAGTTTCTCTGGCGCACCCTGTAATAATAATTATATTGGACAATTTGTATAGCGCCGCTTTTTTGAAATATCACCTCAGGGTCGTTTTACAGTTGATGCAGGTATTACGAAAATAAAGTGAAGATAAGTTAAGTAAAATGAAGAACAGGAACAGGTGACACGAAGATAGAAGATGGAGACTCTGCAGCAAGAATCCTAGGTGGTGAAGAAACTGGACCAGCTGCTGCAGCAAAAGAGTCCACCAACAATGCCAGCATGAGGTACGTCTTCCGTCCAGGTATGTGTCTGCTGCTAATAAAGCGCTGAAACAATATCCTCACATAGATAACAGATCTGGGCAGCATCGCTGTGACGTTCAACAAAGATAGAAGATGGAGACTCTGCAGCAAGAATCCTAGGTGGTAAAGAAACTAGACCAGCTGCTGCAGCGAGAGAGTCCACCGCGTCCACCAACAGTACTAGCACGAGGTTCGTCATCCGTCCAGGTATGTGTCTGCTGCTAATAAAGCGCTGACATTATATCCTCACATAGGTAACAGACCTTGGCAGCACCGCTGTGACGTTTGGCGAGCATATTATATCTAGTCTCTATTATTATGAATAATAATAATATTTGGACGATTTACACAGCGCTGCTCTTGTGCAAAATCACCTCATCCCTCCTAGTCTATTTTAGTCTCTCCTAGTCACTTCTTAGCTATTCGTGCCACTTACTGCATCTTGTCGACCCTTTTAGGCCCTTTCCTGACTCTAATACCTAAATAAAATAAAAATCCAACAAAGAAATTAAAAATTATAATTTCTTCTATTGTGTCGTGGTCCAACGATTTCATACCTCTGTCTCAGACCTATATAGCTCGCTTATCGCAGGCTATCATAAACAAAATCTTGAAACAAAATCAAAGTGAAGTGTATGTGTGTCATTTGAAACAAAAAACAAATATAGAAAATATGTCATTTTGGGGTTAGTCAGTTTAATGTTCGTGACGACAATGTTAATGTTTAACGCCATAAGCCAAACAATATATTATACATATATCATTTATGCTAGTAGACTGTACAGATTATAATTATGTTGGGATAACACACAACACTAAATTTTTCGAGTGGGGGTCGGATCAATTTATTGGGGAGCTGTCGAAAAATTAGTACAGGATCTATCACCTTGACAACTGACAGCCGCGTGATCGCCGCAGCTCCCTAAATTGATCTGTCCCCCTCTCCTGTCTACGTGATATTTTAATTTATGCCTGGCTAGCAGATCACGACATCACCACTCCCACACTTATAAAACATCATCTGTCAAGTGTGACAAGTCTGCATGGGATTGTATGGCGAGCGATATGGTGATATAGGCTAAGGGGCGCTGTACAAATTATAAGTATATGTCTACAATGATATTTCTTATTTTTAACTAGACATAGTCAAACCATGAGTATTATCAACTTATTGCATCCACCGGTTCTTTGATCAACAATACAAAACTATATTTACAATGCATTAGATTAATGAACGTGATACTGCGTTAGAATTTTCATATTTCATTATTATTATTTACTTATATTTTGTAAAGGCAGATAATATAAAGGACCATACTTACCTGGGAGGTCACTTGAGATTAACACTGTTTATAGATACAGTTCGCACGCAGAGGACATAATTGGAACACATAATTGGAAATACCTTTAAGGTGACACAATACCCTGATAGCGGGGATTTGCCCCGACGTTCACATTTTAATTATTTCTGATGAGCTTATTACTAAAATGTTAAATGTTTCTAGAGGGATTCGAAGGGATGCAAGTTATTTATATATAAGATTAATAAAAACAGGACCTTATCATTAAATATATTATGGAAAAAGGTATGTACATTTTATTAATTGTAAAATGTTATAAGATAAGCGGCAAGCACCAGATTTTATTTTTGTAGACGATGAATTAGTAACTTCCCGACGAATCCCTCTAGAAACTTTAGAGATTTTATTAATGTATTCATAAGAATTAATCAAAATATAACACTCTGAAATTTCAAATTTCTATACCGCTAAAGGAAACACAACCGTAAGTACTTTAATACTGTAACGCACGCAACTGTATTCGTGTGCAGATGCTGAAGTACTTAGACCGTTCCAGGTCAGTGTCGGCCAGAGCTCAAGCCGGAAAGGTCGTCTTTGTTCCGGCCCGAATGTACGGTGATTTCTTTTACGTATTTATTTATTTAATCAAACGATTACTTTTAATTCTATTAGTGAAATTGTCTGTTTTTTATAATTTAACTCCTTCCTCAAGTGAGTAAAGGTTTTTTGTATGTTTCACCAATATAAAAGAAAACATTACTTTTTTTCAATTGTTCATACTTAAAATGTGCACAGTGGTCACATGTTTCAGATAAATTTGGACATTGTTAAAAAAATTTGAAAACAGTTTATTTGGTAGAAGTTTTTTTAATTCTTAAGTTTCTTTATTTTAATAGTTAAATATTACCTTAAATATTTTTTTGAATAAAAAGTTCCGCTGTTATGTGCGATTTTTATTTGTAATTGTCACACCTAAAAATGATTATCAAGTAAAACTTATTTAATATAAAAAGTATTTCAAATATAATAATTATAAACAATGTAGTTTCTTTTTACATATAAATTATATTATTTGGGTTTCAGTCACACCAATTTTTGGGCACAGAAAAATTGGAACTGATTGTGAAGAACTCAGACATGCCATAAATACCTTATATAATATTTTAACCAAAAATTGCTTTACTTTAAAATGCAAACAGATTTTTCAAAAATTAACTGGGTCTGCCCTAGTATAAGGTATTATACAAAGTGACCGGTATAAAATTTTGGAAATTCGAAAGTTTTTTTTCCATAAACCAATACTCTACATCGAAAGTTTTTCTCCATACAGACAATTAGACATACGTTACCTATAAAGTACCTAAAGTCATTCGAATATTAAAAAGAGTTATTCATCTTTTAAGTTTAGATTGTTAGATCATTTGTTGTAGATAGAATTGTACAATTATCTCCCCAAGTTACTGCACTTACTTACGTTGAAATGATTTTCAAATTTAAGGTAAAATTTAACCAATTTATAATAAATCTCTTGGCTAATATATACGTACGTTTCAGTTAAATATGGGAAAACAGAAGACAAAATGAGTTTTATCCCGAACAAAATGACGGCACCAAGGAAAATGCTTAACGGAATTGAGACGGTACTACATAAATAAACACTTAAAAGTAAATTTTTGGGCTAAATTTTCTACAGAACATAATTGTAAAATGACAGCTTAATTAATTTTATATATCTATAAATATGTAGGTATATACATGTATACGCACTCGATAAACTTCCAGCGATTCCTGAGCTTATTCAATTTGGAGTATAAGAAGTACATTCATTTTGGTTTCCGATGACATATTTTATCCATTTCAAAAGAAAAACAAAGCATTGGACGGTGAAGGTTTTTTGATATCGAAATACTGACATAAAATTTTACCCATTAAATCCCACCTATGTATTCTAAATTCCTCTCGTCCTACAATGAGTTCTGTAACTCATCGGGATTGCTCTAGCAAGAAATAAAATCTAAAATCTGAGATGTAAAAAAACTGTAATGTACGAACTATTTTCTATGTCAAAGTTTTATTAGTAAAAATATTTTATTTTTCTATTTTTGTACTGTTTCGTATGTGAAACTTATAATTTTGATATCAAAATACCAATGTAAAATTGTACCTAATTACTCCCACCTATGTATTGTAAGTTCCTCCCGTCCTACAGTGAGTTTTTTAACTCATCGGGATTGTTCTATCAAGAAAAAAAATAATAACAAAAAAGTATTTGTGATTTATGATTATTTGGGATGCCTTGCATACTGCAGATGATTATATACTGTATGTAGATACCACGATTTTCAAAACACCATGCAAATTATGCAATTCATTAACTAATGCCAACAATAATGAAAATTATTACTATCATTTTAAATTTATAATTATAAAACTTGTCCGTGTGAAATCAAACTATGTCACACTGTGCGAAATTTTGACCAACGCGGGGCGTAAACGAAATGTTTTGGGCTATAGTATTACTCTAAAGCGGCCGCTACACTACTCGCTTCGGCGCTTCGACGAAGTCCTCGACGAAGTTAGCCGAAGTCCGAAGTGCGTGCCCACACACTCGTGCAACTTCGCGAGTAGCTCAGTCTCTCGGAGTCCGTGCACTAGGCAACATGGACGTTCAAGTAGCAAATAAAGGATGAAAGTAGATTAAATGCTGTTGAAATGAGATCCCTGAGGCGTATAATAATAATAATAATAATAATTGGATAATTTGTAAAGCGCCGTTTTTGTGAAAAATCACCTCAAGGGCGTATGTGTGGTAAAACCATGTTTGATCGTGTGAGGAATGTGGAGATCCGCAAAGAGTGCAAGGCTGATGTACCTAAGCGTAATGAGTAAGATTAAGAAAGGGACGCTTAGCTTTGGGCATGTAGAGCGAATGAGCGAAGATAGGAGTGTGACGGCCGGCATAGTCCAGTGGTAACGCATTGGACTGCCATTCCGAAGGTCGCGGGTTCGAACCCGGCGTGCGCAAATAAATTTTATTTGATTAATTTGTGTTATTTCACAATTAATTAATTAAAATAATATATAGTATATTTGCGGCACGTTCCAGAGTGGAAGATACTACCAGTATCGCCCTGGTGTAAGACCACCATTCAGAATTAAAACGTTGCTCCAAATGGCTTTAGCCGTGTTTAGTGACTAGATATGAATAGCCAGGTACTTCCCCACCTTCCTCTTTCCCTTCCCCACTTACCTTCAGCCTCACAACATCCCCCAATTGGGGATGCCATAGTCTCACTGGCTCCAGACGGGAGCAGTTGGGACTCTTGTGAGCTATTCACTATAAAAAAAGGAGGATATATGATGCAAATGTGAATGGTAGCAGAAGTCGGGGACGCCCGAGGAAGACATGGCACGATCAAGTGAATCAGATACTCGAGTCGGGCCATGTCAAGAGTCAGAATAATAGAAGAGTATGTATGAGACGATGTATGAATGTGAATGAGGCAAGGAGTGTGTGCCAAGACCGAGTTGTTTGGCGGTCCGTCCTCTCTGCCTACCCCTGCGGAGAAACGGCGTGATGGTTAGTTAGTTATCTTTATGGTCCCTTTCAATTGGGTCCCAAATAACCGCCTCGGATTGGAGTGTTTCTAGGAACAAAAAAATTAGGTCCTGTGACCACAGTGTAGAAGCCATATTTTATTACGTAAAGTCACTATGACTCTGCGCACGCACAACCACCAAACACGACGTCTCGAAGCGAACTGAAGTGAACCGAGTAGTGTGGGCAGACACTTCGTGTTCGAACTTCGAGTCCTTTGACTCGGGCGCATTTACCGACAACAATCGGAAGTCGGGCGACGCGAAGCGAAGATGCCCGAAGCGAAGCGAAGTTCGTGCCCACACTATCGTATTAGGTCAACTTCGATCAACTTCGCGAGTAGTGTAGCTGGGCTATTAGGGCTATAGCCGCGCCCACTAAAAACGCCCATAACTGATATTATTTTGACGTCTTATGTCCTCTTAATTCCCGTATTTATTTTAATAATGTGTATTTATGTTCTTTAATGAGTGTGTTTAGGAGTAGAAAAGCAAACTTTACGCTGACGGTACAATAGTGCAAGATTTCATCAGTTTATCAACCTAAATGTGTAACAAATTATTATGAGCAATAATTATTTGCCTGAAATATCAATACAAATTGAAAATATCTCCCGAATAAAAAGAAATGCCACCGACGGGAATTGAACCCGCACCTTCTAATTGCCGGTCAGGTGCTCTGAACCACTGAGCTACGTCGGCTTATTCCCAACACGCCAAATAATGCAATTTGTACTAGTATCTATAATAATTTTTTATCCGTCGTGCCATGCGTAAAAAAATTTTGTCTTATAAAGTAGCTTACAGTAAAAATAAAAATTATCCTAAATGTGATTCTTTCCTCGGCATGAGACAGATTTCGAATAATGTAAATACAATAAGAAAAGTGTTATTAGGATGTACGAGTATTATAGGCACTACAAGAATGCTACTCTCAGGCAGAAATATTTAATTTAAGGATGAGAGAGCATAAATAGGTAAGTTTTTAGTTTAGAGGTAAATTCTGTTGGGCTATATATATATATATGCTATATATGTTTATAGTGTTAGGTGTTGAGTTAAGTTCCAAGTTGACTTAGCGGAATACAAAATAATATAAAGGTAAGCCTAATTTCTTAATAATTATTCATTGTGTTGCCATTAGCTACCTAGGGTCCTAGGTGAAGCGGTCAAGCGAAACCGTCTAATTACTAATAACTTTGAATGTGTGTAGTTAGGAATATTGATATATTTTTTACTGTGCATGTTTTCGTCATCTCCAGTTCTAGTGTAAATTTAATCAGAAACTCCGGTAATTATTTCAGCTCTGTCCGAATAGCGAGAATTCTGCCAGGGTCGACATTTTGGGGCCCGGCGCGGCGTTTCAAGATTGGTTCAAGAAAATATATATCAAAAAGAAAGTGCATTATCTCGTAGGCGAAAGATCGGAAGAAGCATTGGCTTTTTACCTTTTTTATTTCTATACATACATTACAGTGTCTACCAAATTATTTACATTTGTATATAATATATATTTAAAACTGTTGTTAATATGGTGTTTGTGTTATGATGGGTGTAAGGTAGGTTTGAGTAGGTGATACTGTGGTGGGTAATGTTATATGCTTCGTGAACACTTGACTAGGAGAACATTACTTTTATTGTTCGTCTGCACGGAGCAAATTCATCTTCCAGCAAGTTCGTCCATGATTTTTGTTAACGGGCTCAGAAAAAAGTTATGAGCAAATATATTCTGAAATACTATTTTAAAAACTAATATTTTTCATTTGTTGATAAATTATAGAGATTGTGTAGCATTTCTCGCAAAAATGAAAGTATACAATTTTTTAGAGTAACTAATTAACAACTTAACAAAAAATAAATAATCTGATTTAATAAAACCATTGAGGAGATATTAGCATATTCCGAAAGGCTTTGGAAAATATATTTAAGAGGGGGTGGGGAAGGAAGCTCAAGGGGGAAAGTCGGGGACTTTTGTAAAAAATCATGTCAGCTTCCGGGGAATTAGTTCCGACACAAAACCTTCATTTACTGGGCTATGAGGTTTGCCGGTAGGCGACGGTTTATCCCCGGATTATATAGAGTACGCTTTCAATGAATGCTTAAGGCTAAGCTTAACGCCAAATCACTATTTTGATTAATCTTTGTAACGAATTGGTGTACATCGTGAATACCAAAAATATGCTTTAGATAAATTGAAGGTTTTCCTATCGTTTCGCTTGAGTAGAATACAAATGAAAAAATAAATTACTCAATAAAAAATATAAATGTAAACTACCAAAAATTTTTTTTTCAACATAAATGTATTAACGTGTAAAGGAAACAGCATTTAAAAAATACAGTATTATAGCTAAGATTATCTGTGACAGTTTCACTTGATTAACTTTTTTGCTTTCCTATAAAATTATTTTCAAAATAAATAAAAACCAGTTTGGAACCGGCGAGCGGTATGGTTAAGAGGCCAAGCCATGAGAATATAGCTCGTGTGAGACTAGCTTAAGAGGAAGCTTCAAGCCAAAAATGTGCATATTCATGGTATACCTTATATTGTATGTAATAGGCATTAAAATCACTTGAAAAGCGGAATCTAGAAACGTTCGATTTCGGTTCCATGATAACTCAACGCAGTGATTATTCAACACACATTTAAATAGTGATATAGTCATAAAAAACGACGAAATTTTTTGTTTTTAAACTAGCCTAACCTAACCAACTTAACTCAGTTAAAAAAGTTTTTGTTTTATCACTTTCCATGACTTTATATAACTTTTTAAAAATGTAATGAATTATCATTTTGATGATTTATCCGGTCACCCCGCTCGCCATACATTCCCAATGAGAAAACCGCACCTGTAGAAACGCTGCGTCTGCCTACTGTCAACCAGTACTAGTCGTCAGTACTCTTTAAGCTACTCGCTCTCAGATACTTACGACTTGTATTTCATTCTCTTTTTAACGGTAATGAATAAATACTCTAATATTTACATCAACTTTATTTCATCAAAAGTACTATATACATTCAGGGTCGTTAAACAAAAACATTTTTACGTCGAATTAAGAAATTCTAGGTAGAATCTTCACTTTAATGGGGTCCCTGTTTCTCAGTACTAGATCGGAGAAAAAAACAATATCTTCTGGTTTGGTGACTGGCTCCAGTCGGTAGTTCCGCAATATGGATGACACGATTGACTTCAATTCGTACATTGCGAATTTCTGACCTGAAAATGAAGAGAAAAGATATTATAGTAGCTTTCGTATGACTTTGCCTTACGTTCTTATGCATCTGAAAAATAATATAGTAGCAAACCTACATAAATATCTTTACAGGATTACTTTGAGCGTTTTTCGTTTCATTACAGGGGTATAACGTTTTCAGTTTAATACGATAACGTTGTTGTATATTTTTACAGACGGAACCTGCTAACACCTTTCTCAGTTTTCTTCAATACTGGTTAATCATTATTAGCATCCATTAAAATGTTTGTTATTTCGTTACGTACTCAAAATATGCTGAATAATATTAATCTTTGGGCGCTCAGGTTGCTTAAAATGAATACATTACCAATACAGTTCCTTGGTCCTGCACTGAACGGAATGTAGGCAAAAGGATTTCTCTTTGAACTATTTTCTGGAGTAAACCTTTCTGGTATAAACTTTTCTGGGTCTGGATATATTGCAGGATCTCTGTGCAAATCAAATATGTGGATATGGCAACTTGTTCCCGCTGGTACGATGTAATTGGCTGAAACAAATTTGGCCATTTAAATACATAATACGTACGTATAGAGAGTGTAACAGAACCTACACGCCACCGGTTAGGACTAAAACATTTCGTCATCCAACTATCCAATTAGAGCTGGGTCTATCGATCGTTTTACACGACCCGGGTAGCTCGCGACTCACTAGCGTCGTGAGCGGGTCGCGTCGTGAGCGATCATTCACGACGAGAGTGGATAGATTTTTATTTTATTTATTTATTTGAGGAACATAAACAGTCTTAGTAATACAATATACATAAGAGGATAACAAAAAAACAGACCAATTATTAATGTTCACAAATAGATATTCAGAAACATAAAACTAACCTGTAAACTAGAATATTTAATAAAAATAGGAAAAAAGACAGAATAAAGCAGCAAATAAGCAAAATAATAATACGAATGTAAATTCAACAAACGATAAACCTATAATATGCCTACCATAAACAGCAATAAATAAAAGTGATTATAACTATACTTAAATAGACTTGGGTTGGAACGGGAAAGGGGAGGAGAGGGATAAGGAAAAGTTGCCACGCAAGTAAAATTAAAATATTAGGTACAATCAATTTAACAGTCGTGAATATGAGTTAGAATGTGATACAATGAAATTCTGTAGTGATAGTAACTAGCAGTAAATATGTCAGCACGAGTGTCTATATTTGCAAATTTATTATTATAGTAGTTACATGTCCTTTGCATAAATTCATTTTGATTGGAATTGGTATTGCATCTATCAATGTAGAAAAGGGTATTTTGTCTGCTGTATCGAATTGGCGCATGGAAATTTGTTTTGTTCAGCAACTCCGGGCAGTTAACTTTGGAGTTAATAATTTTATACAAGAGCATCTGATCAGCGACAATCCTCCTGTTGAGTAGTTTCGTGATTCGAAAATGTTTCTCGATTTCGTCGTAAAAGTTGTTTATGTTAAATGATTTAAAATTGAGGAATTTGAGAAATCGTTCCTGAACTCTTAGATCTAGAACATTTCGTCAGCCAACTAAGTATCCGATGTTACGGGGAAGAGACGGCTCGTACCACCTGGTACAACTACCATTACGCTGCTGGTAAAAATCTGTCAGGTACAACCTGTTACACCCTGTTTACGTGTACATTGTAGGTACATAACTTAACAATTTTTTTCAATTTTTTTTTTGATATTATATTTCAGATACAGCAATTGTCTATGTTGTTTATTGTCTGTGTTATTTAAGTACCTATTTGATTTATTTAATGATCCTATCAGAGGCATTAAAACAAACTCCCGAGTCCCCGGAAAGGCTATTACCCGACAATTGGTGAAAAAGATGTTGCAAATGCTTTGGAATTTGAATCGGTACATCGTTATTCAGATTTGTTTGATTTGTTTCTAAACAGATAAAAAATAACTATTGGGTATACAGAGGTATCCGGTAGTAAAGTCTAGTAACTTCGGGAGGTACTACATGCAACACTAAATAGGTGAAAATGTATTGTTTTTTTCGTACAAAAATATTTTTCCATTGAAGCGTACGTACATTTTTTCGTGAAAACTACCTTAAGAGGAAGCTACAAGCCAAAAATGTGTATATTCTTGGTATTCCTTATATCGTCATGCGTAGGCATTCAAATCACTTGGCAAACGGAGTCGAGAAAAGCTCGATTTCAATCGTAAAAGTGGTTTTTCTTTATTTTGTAAACAATTTGATAAGAAAGCAAAAAAGTTAATCAAAGTAAATTGTCACAGATAATCTCAGCCATAATATTTTAGTTTTTAAAGTTGCTTATTTTGTGCGGTCATTCATTTCTATTGAATAAATACGTTTTTTTAGTAATTTACATTTGTATTTTATATTCAGTAAATAAAACGTTTATTTGAATTTGACTCAAGGGAAACGATTGTAAAAACTTCAATTTATCTAAAGCATATTTTTTATAAGATTATTTGAAAATAGAGATTAAGCATTTAGCTTCGCATTTTACACATTTGAATTTATTTGACACCATTATGTAGATCTCCCGAAGTTACTGCACCTTACTGTCTAGCATCTAATCTAGCCAATAATCAACAGAAGTTTTCGCCGAAGTACCTACCTCTTTCGTACATTTTTGTCTAATATAACTTTTTGATTTATTACTTCACTTTCACTTACGCATCTGAACTTGTTCATTGAGTTCTCGAGAGATGAATGCAACACTCGGGTAAAGTCGAAGTGTTTCTTTCAAGCACAATTCTAAATATCGCATCTTATTGAAATCTTCTACGGTCGGGGTCTGTTTATTATTTTCAAATATTTCATCCAACTCGGCTACAATACGCTCCTAGAATAACAAACATATTACCAGTCAATTAAAAAAAATCTTCAATACTAAAATATACTACTTATTAATCTAAATCGTAGGATTAAATTTTTTCCTACCTGTATTGGTATGTTATTTGCCAAAGACATCAAGCAGAAAGTAATTGCCATTCTTGTTGTGTCATGACCCTAAAATGAGAAAAACTTATTTATCGATCTATAATTTATTATGATTGATCAAAAACATCCAGATTACAAATTATTTCAGAGTTAAATATGTGTGGAAATATGGTAATGATAAAAGTGACATGATAGACATGTTACTCATTATTATAGATATGTGTGGAAGTATGGTAATGATGAAAGTAACACGATAGGCTTGTTACTCATTATTATAAATATGTGTGGAAGTATGGTAGTGATAAAAGTAACACGATAGACATGTTATTCATTATTATAAATATGTGTAGAAGTATGGTAGTGATAAAAGTAACACGATAGGCTTGTTATGCATTATTATAAATATGTGTGGAAGTATAGTAGTGATAAAAGTAACACGATAGGCTTGTTATGCATTATTATAAATATGTGTGGAAGTATGGTAGTGATAAAAGTAACACGATAGGCTTGTTATGCATTATTATAAATATGTGTGGAAGTATGGTAGTGATAAAAGTAACACGATAAGCAAGTTATGCATTATTATAAATATGTGTGGAAGTATGATAATGATGAAAGTAAAACGATAGACATGCTTTTCATTATTATAAATATGTGTGGAAGTATGGTAGTGATAAAAGTAACACGACAGGCATGTTATGCATTATTATAAATATGTGTGGAAGTATGGTAATGATGAAAGTAACACGATATGCAAGTGACTTGTTACTATAAATATGTATGGAAGTATGGTAATGATGTAAGTGACATGATAGGCATGTTACTCATTATTATAAATATGTGTGGAAGTATGGTAATGATGAAAGTAACACGATATGCAAGTGACTTGTTACTATAAATATGTATGGAAGTATGGTAATGATGTAAGTGACATGATAGGCATGTTAATCATTATTATAAATATGTGTGGAAGTATGATAATGATGTAAGTGACATGATAGGCATGTTAATCATTATTATAAATATGTGTGGAAGTATGTTAATGATGAAAGTAACACGATATGCAAGTTACTTGTTACTATAAATATGTATGGAAGTATGGTAATGATGAAAGTGACATGATAGGCATATTACTCATTATTATAAATATGTGTGGAAGTATGGTAATGATGAAAGTAACACGATATGCAAGTGACTTGTTACTATAAATATGTATGGAAGTATGGTAATGATGTAAGTGACATGATAGGCATGTTACTCATTATTATAAATATGTGTGGAAGTATGGTAATGATGAAAGTAACATGATATGCAAGTGACTTGTTACTATAAATATGTATGGAAGTATGGTAATGATGTAAGTGACATGATAGGCATGTTACTCATTATTATAAATATGTGTGGAAGTATGGTAATGATGAAAGTAACACGATATGCAAGTGACTTGTTACTATAAATATGTATGGAAGTATGGTAATGATGTAAGTGACATGATAGGCATGTTAATCATTATTATAAATATGTGTGGAAGTATGATAATGATGTAAGTGACATGATAGGCATGTTAATCATTATTATAAATATGTGTGGAAGTATGTTAATGATGAAAGTAACACGATATGCAAGTTACTTGTTACTATAAATATGTATGGAAGTATGGTAATGATGAAAGTGACATGATAGGCATATTACTCATTATTATAAATATGTGTGGAAGTATGGTAATGATGAAAGTAACACGATATGCAAGTTACTTGTTACTATAAATATGTATGGAAGTATGGTAATGATGAAAGTGACATGATAGGCATGTTACTCATTATTATAAATATGTGTGGAAGTATGGTAATGATAAAAGTAACTCGATGGATATGTTACTCATTATTATAAAAAGTAAGTCTTATAAATAACGAAGCGGATGTTAAGAATTTGAATATTTCTTATTGAAATTTACAGAATGTTCTAAAGAAAACATTTTTATATATGGTATACCATTATTTATTATTCGCAAACGAAATGAAGAACAGTTTGGAAGAAAAGCTAGTTATATATAAAACTCACTTCGAACATAAATGTATCAACTTCTTCTCTGATTCCATGTTCATCAATCTCCCCTTTGGATTCAGCAGATAATAATAAGTCCAAAAACGCCAGTCTCCTCTTAATGCTCTTCATGTACGCATCGTTTTCTATGTTATCTCTAATGGAAGAGGAAGAAATTTTGCCACACGCATTGTTTCTCGTCGTTTTCTTATAATATCCAAGGTAAATGTATGTAGCGTGGACAATAACCGTTTTTGTTTTCGTCCCATGGAACTGCATTGAAATATTGAATTAACGTAATACCAAATTCTGACCAATCTGTAAGTCGTTATCTTTCCCATTTCATGTATTGCGTTTTCATACTTTTTAAATGTTGAAGTCTCACTTGATTCCAATTGCGTACCCATGGCGGTCTCTATAGGAACAAAAGGTAACAAAACAACAATTTTTTAGTTGATGGATTTCTAGTTGTTGTTCAATCAAGACATAACCCTTTAAATGCCTAAATATTTAAAAATAACAGCAAGTTATCATTTCTGTCGTTTACTTCTAAAATAACAAATGTCAGGTTATCAAATTTCACGAAGCACATATACAGGTTGGTTTCATCTTTTCTTAACCTTTTAATCCCAGTCTGCCATATTACATGATATATGGGTAAGGACCAAATTCTTTGCAACGTTGCACAACGGAAAACAAAATGGAAATGTTAACATTTAAATCCCGGTCTGCCATATTTCATGATGTATGGGTAAGGACCAAATTCTTTGCAACGTTGCACAACGGAAAACACAATGGAACATATCACCATAAAAAGTAGAAAAATAGAGACAATAATTTAATTAACATTTTTTGCTCCAAATAATGTCGAGAATTACTGGTTAAAGTAAGTCAAGTTCGTCCCTTACCACCATGAATACAAATATTACATTAAAGAGAAGATGAACAGTAAAAATAATAATTGAAATCAAATAAAATGAATAAATAACACGTTTTAATTTTAAGAAAAGCAAGATTCTAATGTAACAATGATCCTCGAAAATCGAAAATTCCTTTCTCGAAATCAAAGATTCTTTTAGAATTCTGAAAATAACCCAATTTTGAAGCAAAATTCGCAAAAAAAAACTGTAAACTTACATTAGCTCTTTTTGAAGCAAGCCACAGAAATATATTTCGTACTTGATTTTAAATTAGTAAGGAAATCATTTCAACAGGATCTAAAGTGAAACCCTGTGAAAAACCAACTCGAAAATTAATTTAAAATGTCTTTATCAATGTATAGAAAAAATGAAAGTATCAAATACCGAACTTACCACAGATGGAGTTTATGGTGAATTGTGAAATAAAAGGAGCTATGTCTGTTTCTGATTTTCCGATTTCTCCTTTCAAGGCTTGCACAATATTCACACATTGTTCATTAAAGGTGTCACAAAATTGACGCAAAATGTTAAAATGAAAAGCTGGAGTAAGAATTTTTCGCCTTTTGTGCCATTTGTCTCCTGAAATATTTTAAATAAATTATTTATTTGTCCAAACTAGTGTATCTGTTATAATAAGTATGAACGTTGTACTGGTGTATCTTTTTAAAATTATGATACATACTTGGATAGTTACATAAAATATTGAAAACTGTATAAAAATATTGTAATAAATGTACCTACGTAATTAAAAAAAAAATCTCACAAAGGCGAAGCATGAGTGTGGTTATTATATTTATTTTTATCTTATTTCCATGGTTTATAAATTTAAAAGAGTTACTGTACAGATGCAATAAAAGAAACTAAAGCATGAAATATTTAAGAGGTTTAAAATAACACAAAAATAAGGTAAATACTAGTTTTTAAAGAAGACATCTTAAAAAGTGAATTAGCAGACAAAGCATAACAAACCATAAAATTTATCCGCTGTTTTGTATGTATGTGAAATAATAAAAAAAATCTGTCTATGGATATAAATATTACAGATAGCTTTGCTAAAACTTATACGAAAAAAATCTGTCGTAATAAGTATGAATAGAAGAAAATAACGTATAAAATTACCTTTGCTAGTTAAAAGTCCTTCGTTCAGCCACGGCTCTAAGAAATCATATAAAATACTTTTCTGTATGTGCTTCTGGCTGGTTAGGATTACCTGAAAAATACACAAATGTCACACAAAACTAACAATAATTTACCTACACAAGTTGATTCTGATGACTGAGTTTTTTGAAGTGAAACTTCTTTACGCGCGTCATGCATTTTCGAGGACCGGAGTAAAACCGACTCATGACCGTCACGAAAAACCGTGATCATTTCGCTATAGGAGCCTAGCTAATATTATGTACCTAGTTTAGGTCACTCTCCAAACTCAGCTTCGCGGTCTAGAGGCAGAGCGCCCGACTGTCGTCGTGAAGAACCGAGGTTCGATCCCCGCTTTAACTATTTTTTTTTTCTTTTTGTGATTTTTTTAATACAAGGAAAAGTGATAAAATGCTCTCGTGCTGCGACTTTGTCAGGCAAACATATAAGAAGATATCTACATGATTTGTAATAATGTAGTAAAAAATTACATAAATTTGTTAATTTTAACCGAGAGTCTCCCGAAATGTCTAAATCCATTTAGTGAGACTCTAGACCGGCAGGTGTTCACTCGAGTAATTGGCTAGAAGTAACGGTCGGTACCTATATGATATTTTCGTCGAAATATAGCTTACAAATCGAGCCGGTAGAGTCGCTCGGTATTTTGATTAATTATTTTTATTTTGAATCATTAAAATTACTAATCAAGGCCGATAACGCGACTTGCGTGATAAGTTTTTTTAGTAAAAAACACAGCCGAGTGTTAAGTGAGTTTTTCAAAATTTAGAAATGTTTTTCAAATTCAGACTCCATACGGGTATGAGACTGTTAAAACACGATAGATCTTTTCCAAAACGGACAAATATACGGAAATATTTTGAAAAACGACAGATATGACTTCACACTGCCGATATATCTTCGATTCGACCCTATATAAAGCGCTAACGAGACGTTATGTGATATTATTCATTTGCCGTGTTTGAAAATGAAAATTTGCGGGGGACAAGTCAATTGAGGAGTACACATTGTATACGCGGTTCTCGTCGCGCGAGATACCTCTCCTCGCGGTCTAGAGGCAGAGCGTTCGGCACTCGTTATGCAGGACCCGGGTTCGAATCCCATATTTTTATAACTTTTATTTTTTTTTATCACTTGCTACTTATAAATATGTCAATATTATGAATCTAGTTAAACGTTCATTTGTTAAAAACACGCCTACAAATAAATTTATGCTTTTTAAAACTATAATGTACAGCATTCCGAATAATAATAATATGAAATGAAAAGAGAGAGAGGAGAATACTAAAAGTTTCACTTCCGTCGATTATTAAATTTTAACGTGGTTGCGATATACAGTGAAACCTCTATCTATTGGTTTTAAAGGGACCTATTGAAATAAACGATGAATGCGGGAAAACAATGAATGCGGGATTAAGAAGACAAAACACAAGGAGATACGATCCAGTAAAGATACCGTCCTCCCAATCTGCATAACCATTGGTAGATTAAAATTATAAGAAGAAAATAAGTTTTATATGTAAATAAATGTATTTATTTAAAAAAATACAAAGCTAAACAGAACCAAAATTTGTTTAAAGTTTATTGCATTGTAAATACATAATCTTTCATGGACATTTGTTTTTTTACTGTTTTATTTCCGCAAGTCGATAGTATATTTTCAGCTTTGCAAATGATATTTTTTTCGGCATCAGATATTGAGTATGCGTAGTAGAAAGTTTTCAATCTTTCAAAGAGTGTGCATGCTTCTGAGAATGAAGGTACAGGCAGCGGCTCCTCTTCATGAATATCGACCTCTTCTGTTGTCTCCGTCAATCTTGCGTCACACACGCTTTCGATAGTTTCTATCCCACACGTTGGAATATTGTCGTCGAAAGTAACAAAATTGTTAAAATTTGTTTGAGTATCTAATCTAAGCCAATCATCTTCAGAAAACTCAACGTGTTCTAGTTGTTCATCTAAAGATTCTGACACTCTATTGTAACCGCATTTGTTGAAACAGTTTACAACTGTTGTCTGTTTGACCTGACGCCAAGCAGTCAATGTGAAATGCAACGCTTGTAGAATGTCAATCTTTAAAGTTGCCTTATTTACTGAAGTGCCCGAATCCATCAAACACACAGCCTTCTGCACAAGTTGTTTCCGATAAAATCCTTTGAAACATTTGATAATTCCCATATCTAATGGTTGCAAAACATATCTAATGGTTTGCAGGATAAAAAATAACTTTTACATTTTTCAAAAATGTCGTCTCAGTTGGGTGCGCTGCACAGTTGTCTATGAACAATAAAATGTTTCGTTAAAAACTGACGACAACTAGCAACTGACGGCGGCGACAAACTGTTATTCTTTCTCTTTCTCTATGAGAAGTTTCGCGCATCGTAACGAGTGCCGTCTGGCGCCGTTTCAACACAGACAAAATATGTCAAATACGCGACGTAATTCCTACGGTGAATGCGGGAAAATGGTGGACATAGAAACGATCGATGCGATCTATTTTTGTATGAAATGAATTCGGACTAGAAGAAATAAATGATACATCCGGGAAAACGATTATTCGAGGAACGATAGATAGAGGTTTCACTGTAATTAACTTATTTCAGAATTCAACACTACAACACAGCGTCCATCGTACACGGGGATATCTAAACATAGTATGTTAGACTTTTCAGGGAATCTTTCAAATTATAGACGTGTGCTGAAATGGTGAACTTGATTAACGGAGGGTATTTAAAGCCACATTGCTTTCGAGTTAAAACAGGTATATTATTACATTGTGATGGTGGCAGGAGTTTTTCATATGTTGTCGGGTTATTGCTAACCTGTGAATTTTGTCTTTCTTTATTTAAAAAAGTAATAATAAATTCAAATGGTTTTAAGGATAATAATAATTGGATAACTTTAAAGTGCCGTTACTGTAAAAAATCACCTCAAGGAATCTTACCTCTGCATCATCTGCTTTACAAATGTTCAAATGGCGTAGCCATAAGGTCTCCATACAATATACCCCATCAAACTTTTTTGCCCATATTCTTCCTTCCCTGAAAAGAAACTCTAAAAAAAGTACACAAGAATTAATCGATGATGGAACAAAATTTTAAAAAGTACACTAGAATTAATCGAAGTTGGAATGAATTTTTAAAAAGTACACAAGAATTAATCGAATATGGAACATAATTAAAAAAGTAAACAAGAATTAATCATAGATGGAACAAAATTTAAAAAATGTAAACAAGAATTTAATGGAAGTTGGAACAAAATTAAAAAAAAGTACACAAGAATTAATCGAAGATGGAAGAAAATTTAAAAAAAAATTAACAAAAATTAATCGAAGACGGAACAAAATTTTTAAAAAAGTACACAAGAATTAATCGACTATGGAACAAAATCAGAATGAATTTAAGGTACCAAATTAATAAAAATTCAAATTTGGTCTCTTTCTAGTACAGTCTCGTTCAGAAACTCATTTCATGCCAAAAGTGGAGATACACATACACAGATGAACTGCAATACTGTGCATCTCCCTCTTAACCCTAACCTAATCCAACAGATAAAGCGTATGTGGGGATCGGTTAAATGAGGTAACGAGAAAAGCAACGCTCACTATTGTACAATTCGATCAATGAGGATGTCCATAACTAAGCCCGTCGTCCCACGGGTCGGTAATCGACATAATATGAGTGCTCTGATACCCTGCGCAGAAAACTATGTTTGTAATAGTAAGGTATCGGTCTGCAGCGCACTTCAGCGTTTTACAGCATTCGGTTTATGTCGATTACAGTTCGTTGTTTACAATGTACACGTTGTAAATTAATATAAATAATCTCGCTGTAATACTTAATTAATTAATAATTACCTGGTTCCAGTAAAATATTTCCTAGTATAGGAATTCGCTTTGGACCAGGAATTTTCGCAAATAGTTTGGCTTCTTCAGAGTAATAAAGATAACGATATAGTGCTAACAAACACACAAGAACTGCTCCTAAGATAAAACCCAACATTTTCCTTATGAAGAAGTTGAACTTGAACTGGCCAAGGCAAGGGCGTTACGGAAACTCAATCCTGCCTTGCGAAATCCAATATTATATTACATGGATAAATAATTATTATAAATATCAAAGATACTTTAACCGTGCATTATAATGTCGTCGTTCAGCGGGTATTAAATACAGCGTAAATGTGTGCCGTGTTTAAATAAATATACAGCATCCATAATTCTTGGTAACGGCATTCGGGGTGTTATTGAAAATAGAAAATGATTGCAAATCAAATGACATATAAGCCTTGTTTTAAACGAGTAGATGTAAAAAAACAAACCCTTTTAAGTAGACACATATTATTATTATTATTATGCATTTACATAATAACTGTAAATAATAAATAAAAATAACGTAATGCATTATATAAACAAGCATTTTTTATTAATGAAAAAAAAATGTTAATAACTATTATTTTTTTGAAATGTAATTTACTAAACTTTTTTTTTAATTTACTAAACTTTAACTGGAACTCAAACTTATTTCGAGGGCCTCAGCACGGTTAAGCACTTAGTGAGGCCCACGTTATTCCATATCCTTACAGAAGACATACATTATATGGAAGATATGGAACGACGAAGAAATGCAATCAATATAGGGCTGGAATGCTCTCAAAGCGGATCTACCATTGTAGCGAAGAGAGTTAGAAGTTAGCTCTTTAAGACGTGCTGCACTGCTTTGTAAAGATTTTAACTGTGGACAGAATATCCAGTAGCGCTAAGGGACAAGCTCAGGGTGTGCTATAACAACGCATACAGGCAACTTATGCAACATCCAAGGTTCTGTAGAGCCTCCACGATGTTCACAGAAGGGAGGGTGCACTCATTCCCCGCCTTACTTCGTCACCGACTAGCCAGCTTCAGGGGCAGGATACGACCACCAATAAACATCATCGTCGTGGCTGCTTCCGAGAGCTCAGCTGAGATGCAGACGGTGTAGCGACTACCAAGATGGACGATCCTTTAATTTCTTTTGAATTTTACTTATTTATATGCTGTTATCATTAGGTATCCAACTATTATGTGTTTTTAATGTTATTATTTTTCTAGTGATAGTTGTATATATATCATGTAATATGGCAGACTGGGATTTTACTATTCTCGCAATCCTGCTGGATTAAAAACTTAAATAAAATAAATAATGTTATTGCATCAATAAAAAAAAAGATATCTATAATTTTATATATAAATGTTTAGTATATATATAAACTGCAATAAAATCCTGAAGTCTGGCCATGATGAACGGTACCCGTGTATCCAACGAAACACACAATCTCATCAAATTGAAGTAAAACTAGGAGGAACACGTTGAAGAAATTAAAAAAATATATAAATTGATCCATATTTTTTTTATCTTGGTGACACTACACTTTGAGAATCAATTATCAGAGGTCTCGGAGCATAACATGCAACGCTTATTATTAATAATAATAACACAGTTTATGCAAGATATCCGGGGGTAAAGTGCACTAACTTGGGAGGTGATTCTGCATGATGTTAGAAGTAATATTTAATGATAAATTTAATTATAAATCATGTATACTCACCTCCTGAAGTTAATTCACTAAACTACCCGACACCCCCAAAATAAGGAATAACAAAGAGAGCACAAATCTTCGGAATAATTTCGTACCCTCATGACCTTAGGGCGGGACTAGAGAATTTTGAGTAAATCCATTTGTAGTCAAAATTTCTCTTGATTTTGTAATTTTTCTCCATTCCCTGAAAAAAAAATTGACCCCTAGATCTAGGGATATTTCCCTAGACGTAGCGTTAATACTCGGACATCTTGTATTAATAATACGACGCGATTAATTCAGTTTCGCAAACGCGAAATCCGGTGAAGTTTTGTCAGTGTACAGTGTATTATAGTCCGAAAAAAAAAATGATTACGTTAAAGATTACGCAATAGGATCGTATTAAATAAAGTATTAGTACTAGTAGTAGTTGGATTGGTTATTATATATACAAACAGTACTATATACGAATTGAGATTTTTACGGCCAAAAGTATTATTGGGTTACTATGCCGTGTTGTGCTTCCTCCTTATTTAGCCAACGTTTCGGACAGCATCAGGGTCCATTATCTGCCTGATGGTGGACACTGTAACGTTTGGGCATGACCTATATTATGAGATTATATCTCTCGTGTTTGACTAGCATAATGCAGAAAGACATGTTAAAAGTATTATTGGGTTACTATGCCGTGTTGTGCTTCCTCCTTATTTAGCCAACGTTTTGGACAGCATCAGGGTCCATTATCTGCCTGATGGTGGACACTGTAACGTTTGGGCATGACCTATATTATAAGATTATATCTCTCGTGTGTGACTAGCATAATGCAGAAAGACATGTTAAAAGTATTATTGGGTTACTATGCCGTGTTGTGCTTCCTCCTTATTTAGCCAACGTTTTGGACAGCATCAGGGTCCATTATCTGCCTGATGGTGGACACTGTAACGTTTGGGCATGACCTATATTATGAGATTATATCTCTCGTGTGTGACTAGCATAATGCAGAAAGACATGTTAAAAGTATTATTGGGTTACTATGCCGTGTTGTGCTTCCTCCTTATTTAGCCAACGTTTTGGACAGCATCAGGGTCCATTATCTGCCTGATGGTGGACACTGTAACGTTTGGGCATGACCTATATTATGAGATTATATCTCTCGTGTGTGACTAGCATAATGCAGAAAGACATGTTAAAAGTATTATTGGGTTACTATGCCGTGTTGTGCTTCCTCCTTATTTAGCCAACGTTTTGGACAGCATCAGGGTCCATTATCTGCCTGATGGTGGACACTGTAACGTTTGGGCATGACCTATATTATAAGATTATATCTCTCGTGTGTGACTAGCATAATGCAGAAAGACATGTTAAAAGTATTATTGGGTTACTATGCCGTGTTGTGCTTCCTCCTTATTTAGCCAACGTTTCGGACAGCATCAGGGTCCATTATCTGCCTGATGGTGGACACTGTAACGTTTGGGCATGACCTATATTATGAGATTATATCTCTCGTGTGTGACTAGCATAATGCAGAAAGACATGTCAAAAGTATTATTGGGTTACTATGCCGTGTTGTGCTTCCTCCTTATTTAGCCAACGTTTCGGACAGCATCAGGGTCCATTATCTGCCTGATGGTGGACACTGTAACGTTTGGGCATGACCTATATTATGAGATTATATCTCTCGTGTGTGACTAGCATAATGCAGAAAGACATGTCAAAAGTATTATTGGGTTACTATGCCGTGTTGTGCTTCCTCCTTATTTAGCCAACGTTTCGGACAGCATCAGGGTCCATTATCTGCCTGATGGTGGACACTGTAACGTTTGGGCATGACCTATATTATGAGATTATATCTCTCGTGTGTGACTAGCATAATGCAGAAAGACATGTTAAAAGTATTATTGGGTTACTATGCCGTGTTGTGCTTCCTCCTTATTTAGCCAACGTTTTGGACAGCATCAGGGTCCATTATCTGCCTGATGGTGGACACTGTAACGTTTGGGCATGACCTATATTATGACATGTCAAAAGTATTATTGGGTTACTATGCCGTGTTGTGCTTCCTCCTTATTTAGCCAACGTTTCGGACAGCATCAGGGTCCATTATCTGCCTGATGGTGGACACTGTAACGTTTGGGCATGACCTATATTATGAGATTATATCTCTCGTGTGTGACTAGCATAATGCAGAAAGACATGTTAAAAGTATTATTGGGTTACTATGCCGTGTTGTGCTTCCTCCTTATTTAGCCAACGTTTTGGACAGCATCAGGGTCCATTATCTGCCTGATGGTGGACACTGTAACGTTTGGGCATGACCTATATTATGACATGTCAAAAGTATTATTGGGTTACTATGCCGTGTTGTGCTTCCTCCTTATTTAGCCAACGTTTCGGACAGCATCAGGGTCCATTATCTGCCTGATGGTGGACACTGTAACGTTTGGGCATGACCTATATTATGAGATTATATCTCTCGTGTGTGACTAGCATAATGCAGAAAGACATGTTAAAAGTATTATTGGGTTACTATGCCGTGTTGTGCTTCCTCCTTATTTAGCCAACGTTTTGGACAGCATCAGGGTCCATTATCTGCCTGATGGTGGACACTGTAACGTTTGGGCATGACCTATATTATAAGATTATATCTCTCGTGTGTGACTAGCATAATGCAGAAAGACATGTTAAAAGTATTATTGGGTTACTATGCCGTGTTGTGCTTCCTCCTTATTTAGCCAACGTTTCGGACAGCATCAGGGTCCATTATCTGCCTGATGGTGGACACTGTAACGTTTGGGCATGACCTATATTATGAGATTATATCTCTCGTGTGTGACTAGCATAATGCAGAAAGACATGTCAAAAGTATTATTGGGTTACTATGCCGTGTTGTGCTTCCTCCTTATTTAGCCAACGTTTCGGACAGCATCAGGGTCCATTATCTGCCTGATGGTGGACACTGTAACGTTTGGGCATGACCTATATTATGAGATTATATCTCTCGTGTGTGACTAGCATAATGCAGAAAGACATGTCAAAAGTATTATTGGGTTACTATGCCGTGTTGTGCTTCCTCCTTATTTAGCCAACGTTTCGGACAGCATCAGGGTCCATTATCTGCCTGATGGTGGACACTGTAACGTTTGGGCATGACCTATATTATGAGATTATATCTCTCGTGTGTGACTAGCATAATGCAGAAAGACATGTTAAAAGTATTATTGGGTTACTATGCCGTGTTGTGCTTCCTCCTTATTTAGCCAACGTTTTGGACAGCATCAGGGTCCATTATCTGCCTGATGGTGGACACTGTAACGTTTGGGCATGACCTATATTATGAGATTATATCTCTCGTGTGTGACTAGCATAATGCAGAAAGACATGTTAAAAGTATTATTGGGTTACTATGCCGTGTTGTGCTTCCTCCTTATTTAGCCAACGTTTTGGACAGCATCAGGGTCCATTATCTGCCTGATGGTGGACACTGTAACGTTTGGGCATGACCTATATTATAAGATTATATCTCTCGTGTGTGACTAGCATAATGCAGAAAGACATGTTAAAAGTATTATTGGGTTACTATGCCGTGTTGTGCTTCCTCCTTATTTAGCCAACGTTTTGGACAGCATCAGGGTCCATTATCTGCCTGATGGTGGACACTGTAACGTTTGGGCATGACCTATATTATGACATGTCAAAAGTATTATTGGGTTACTATGCCGTGTTGTGCTTCCTCCTTATTTAGCCAACGTTTCGGACAGCATCAGGGTCCATTATCTGCCTGATGGTGGACACTGTAACGTTTGGGCATGACCTATATTATGAGATTATATCTCTCGTGTGTGACTAGCATAATGCAGAAAGACATGTTAAAAGTATTATTGGGTTACTATGCCGTGTTGTGCTTCCTCCTTATTTAGCCAACGTTTTGGACAGCATCAGGGTCCATTATCTGCCTGATGGTGGACACTGTAACGTTTGGGCATGACCTATATTATAAGATTATATCTCTCGTGTGTGACTAGCATAATGCAGAAAGACATGTTAAAAGTATTATTGGGTTACTATGCCGTGTTGTGCTTCCTCCTTATTTAGCCAACGTTTCGGACAGCATCAGGGTCCATTATCTGCCTGATGGTGGACACTGTAACGTTTGGGCATGACCTATATTATGAGATTATATCTCTCGTGTGTGACTAGCATAATGCAGAAAGACATGTCAAAAGTATTATTGGGTTACTATGCCGTGTTGTGCTTCCTCCTTATTTAGCCAACGTTTCGGACAGCATCAGGGTCCATTATCTGCCTGATGGTGGACACTGTAACGTTTGGGCATGACCTATATTATGAGATTATATCTCTCGTGTGTGACTAGCATAATGCAGAAAGACATGTCAAAAGTATTATTGGGTTACTATGCCGTGTTGTGCTTCCTCCTTATTTAGCCAACGTTTCGGACAGCATCAGGGTCCATTATCTGCCTGATGGTGGACACTGTAACGTTTGGGCATGACCTATATTATGAGATTATATCTCTCGTGTGTGACTAGCATAATGCAGAAAGACATGTTAAAAGTATTATTGGGTTACTATGCCGTGTTGTGCTTCCTCCTTATTTAGCCAACGTTTTGGACAGCATCAGGGTCCATTATCTGCCTGATGGTGGACACTGTAACGTTTGGGCATGACCTATATTATGAGATTATATCTCTCGTGTGTGACTAGCATAATGCAGAAAGACATGTTAAAAGTATTATTGGGTTACTATGCCGTGTTGTGCTTCCTCCTTATTTAGCCAACGTTTTGGACAGCATCAGGGTCCATTATCTGCCTGATGGTGGACACTGTAACGTTTGGGCATGACCTATATTATAAGATTATATCTCTCGTGTGTGACTAGCATAATGCAGAAAGACATGTTAAAAGTATTATTGGGTTACTATGCCGTGTTGTGCTTCCTCCTTATTTAGCCAACGTTTCGGACAGCATCAGGGTCCATTATCTGCCTGATGGTGGACACTGTAACGTTTGGGCATGACCTATATTATGAGATTATATCTCTCGTGTGTGACTAGCATAATGCAGAAAGACATGTCAAAAGTATTATTGGGTTACTATGCCGTGTTGTGCTTCCTCCTTATTTAGCCAACGTTTCGGACAGCATCAGGGTCCATTATCTGCCTGATGGTGGACACTGTAACGTTTGGGCATGACCTATATTATGAGATTATATCTCTCGTGTGTGACTAGCATAATGCAGAAAGACATGTTAAAAGTATTATTGGGTTACTATGCCGTGTTGTGCTTCCTCCTTATTTAGCCAACGTTTTGGACAGCATCAGGGTCCATTATCTGCCTGATGGTGGACACTGTAACGTTTGGGCATGACCTATATTATGAGATTATATCTCTCGTGTGTGACTAGCATAATGCAGAAAGACATGTTAAAAGTATTATTGGGTTACTATGCCGTGTTGTGCTTCCTCCTTATTTAGCCAACGTTTTGGACAGCATCAGGGTCCATTATCTGCCTGATGGTGGACACTGTAACGTTTGGGCATGACCTATATTATGAGATTATATCTCTCGTGTGTGACTAGCATAATGCAGAAAGACATGTTAAAAGTATTATTGGGTTACTATGCCGTGTTGTGCTTCCTCCTTATTTAGCCAACGTTTTGGACAGCATCAGGGTCCATTATCTGCCTGATGGTGGACACTGTAACGTTTGGGCATGACCTATATTATGAGATTATATCTCTCGTGTGTGACTAGCATAATGCAGAAAGACATGTTAAAAGTATTATTGGGTTACTATGCCGTGTTGTGCTTCCTCCTTATTTAGCCAACGTTTTGGACAGCATCAGGGTCCATTATCTGCCTGATGGTGGACACTGTAACGTTTGGGCATGACCTATATTATGAGATTATATCTCTCGTGTTTGACTAGCATAATGCAGAAAGACATGTTAAAAGAAAATAAGAAACGAACAGAGTGAGATGACTTTTTGTCAATTAGGGTGTAAATATGTTTACCACCTTCTATTGCCCGTAATTTCGACACTGTTTTTTTATATTAAATATTTATCTATAAAACATATTTTATAATTTTTTTTAAATTTGTATGTTTAATGTTTATTTCAAATCGTCACAAAGGAGAATCGAGACTTGCTTGATTTATAAAAGAATTAGGACGCGTTGTTTTCCAGAATTTGAATGATTCATCAAATTTCAACGGTAAAATTCATGTTCGGTGAAAGTTCTAATCAAGTTATGTTATTAATTCATATATTTGACAGTACTTAAATAATAACATAACTAACTAACCATCACGCTATTTCCCCTCAGGTGTAGGCAGAGAGGACGGACCGCCAAACAACTCGGCCTCACCACACACTTCTTGCCTCATTCACATTCATATATATTCTTCTATTATTCTGACTCTTGACATGGTCCGAGTCAAGTATCTGATTCACTTGGTCGTGCCATGTCTTCCTCGGACGTCCCCGACTTCTGCTACCATTCACATTCCATCGTGTATTCTTCTTACACTCTTTTATTCACTCGTTCGCTCTACATGCCCAACCATCTGAGCGTCCCTTTCTTGATCTTACTCAAGCCGTCCTTACTATTTAATTATCTATAACATTTCTAATCGATTAAATTTTCAAACTAAAAAAGCATGATTAAGTTTTATTTGGCATTACTTCGCAATGCATCGCCTTAGTTGTCCAAAAACACCCATTCTATAATAATTCATCATGTTTCTTCATTAATTAAGTTGCCATTAGCATCCCGCTCCTAGCCAGTCTACGTGAATCGGTCAAGCGAAGCCGTCTAATTACTATCAGCTTTGATGGCTTGTAGGTATATTATATTCGCGTACACGTTTTGTCATCTCCAGCTCATGTATAAATTTAATTAGAACCCCGGTAATTATTTCAGTTCTGTGCGAAATGCGAGAGTTCCGCCAGGGCCGTCATTTTAGGGCCCGGCTTTAGGGCCGGGTTGTTGTGTACAGTGTTGCCAACTCAACTACTTCAAAATATGCTAGAGTGATGGGAAAAATATGCCAGAAATATGCTAAATTCCTTTGAAAAATGCCAAAAAAAAGCCAACATAAATTATTGAGATATAGAGTGATGGGAAAAATATGCCAGAAAAATGCTAAATTACTTTAAAAAATACAAAAAAAAACTAACATAAATTTAATTTAGAAATAAAATATCAATATCTTCATCTTCTTCTTCTTCATTAACAGCAGCTGATGTGGAAGGCTGAGAGACGGAGTCGTAACTTTCTTTGGTCCCAATACAGCGTAGTGCTTCGTCAGGAACAGTGTAAGAATAACAGCACTTTCCTGCTCTCTTGGCTTGGCCAAATCTCACGTGCAAAATGGCATTCAGGGTTCTCACCGCCAAACGATTTCGGAGTTTTGTTCTGACCAGACTCATTTGAATACGGCAATGTTAAAATAGACATTGCAAACTGACATAAATCACCGAAGGGGTTATTATTAGCTGCATATTTATATTGCATGGCTTAATTCCAAAACTATACAGTGGAAGTCAAGGATTCCCATTTAATGTGAACTATGTTTCTCCATTGAGACACCAGTTTTTAAATCGTTTTTGTTAGTTAAAAAATTGGTTTTTATTATTTTCATGTTTCTGTAAAAATAAGCCAAATAAATATGCTATATGCTAAAAGCATAATAGTTATGCTAAACATAGAGGAGTAATTATGCCAAATTTAGCATATAATATGCTAACTTGGCAACACTGGTTGTGTATTCAAAGCACAACTCGAATCATTCATACTTAAGTTTTCTTTCGTTTTTTGTGATTAACATTTTCCAAATATTAACACAGGGTCATCCATAGAATAAATTTCGTGATCAAAATATTTCCCAGTTTTGGGCCTACATTTCCCCATACAAAACTGTTACAAAATGGTATTGAGACTTACAATTTCAGGTGAATGGGCTGGGCGGTTGGGCTAAATGGAACATTTGTTTCCATTCAATACTTGTATGGAGGCACTTCTAGTGTTTTATTCTTTGGGGTCATTTAAAAGGGTGTTCGTGATTTTAAAATGGAATAACTAAGTGTGTACCAAAGGCATGCTATTTATTTATACACCAAAACACGAAAAAAAATTGGATTTATTTCAGACAAAAAATAAATTTTCCCTCTGTTGCACGGCAAACATCTAAGTCAGGCATGGCCAACATGTCCCCAAAATAAAGTTTTCAGTTTTCTGTATTTTAGAATTTTGATTTCATACAAAAACACGTTCTCTTAAATTTTTATTTTTTTTTATAATTTTAATATACATCATATGGGTTACATTAATACATACATATTTTGCAAAATATAATATTAAGGTTCATAATTGGTCATGTATACCTTATCAGAAAAGAGAAGCTCTTGTGCCTGATAAGGGAGCCACGATTCTTACTTAGATTCAATCTTATAATATTATGTTATGTGTAAAATATATATATTTTATTTTTATTTTTATTATATATTTAATGTATCACATTTATATTATATTTTGTGATATTAGTATTTTCTTGTTATTAGAACTCGGACTCTCGATGGGGGTTTTGATTTATTGCTTAAAAAGTGCCAGGCGCATTGTTTCAATTTTTTTGTCATGTAAGCAGTGATCATTCATTAAAAATACCGAAATTTCATAAAAATATACATAAGTTTTTGAAACCTTGTAGATCTTGAGGAATCACAGTGGCAATTGCCGTGCGAATTATGAATTCTCTCTCTTGCATTATTCTTAATATTGCAGACCCTATTTTTTTCTGGGTAAACAGTGGAACGTGGGACATGCGAGCATTCTAATTTGATCTTTATTAGAATGATTGGCGATGCGATTTTGACCTTAATGCTTCGAAAAATGTATGAATAACAAAATCATCATCATTTGGTAGCCCACACTAGCCCAAACGTTTAATAGCTTAAAACGTTGGCTTCCACTAATATTTTTCTGTTTTATGCTCCGGCCTTCAACAGGTTAAGATAACCGCACAAGAAAAAAGTCAATATGAGTTAGTTCAGGGTTTCTTGGCGGTTATTGCATTATCAAACATACTTACATAAAAATTAAAGTTGTACAACATAACATGTATCAAATAAAAGCCCAGTCCGATATTCTAACAATATTTTCTCTTTCTCTTAAAAATTCCATGGAAGCCCGTCGTCCCACGGGTCGGTAAACGACATAAGCCGAGTGGTATAAGACCCTGCACAAAAATTAAGTTCATTACAGTAAGGTGACAGTATGCAGCGCTGTTCACTGATTTTTTTATAAATTTTCTGCGCAGGGTCTTACAGAAATCGCTTTATGTCAATTGGGGTCTGACAGAACCGTAGAACACAACGGACTTCTCAGCAGCAGAACCATAAACTGCATTGCATCAATAAAGACTCACGTAACCAAAATAGTTACAACATTAAATGTTAAAACCCAACAAAATAACTTATAGATACCTTATTTCACCCATGTGAAGGACATAATGCAACAGATTTCTTGCTAGATCATTGAGAGACACATCCAAAATGAGTCCAATGACTTTCTGAGGCGTCCTCGAGGTCTTCTTCCATCCACTTACGCGTTAAATCTATCGCATCATTCTTTTTACCTTCATTGTTTTGCCCTAGACTTTACGATCCGGTCCTTTCATATCCCCTGCGTTTGCTACACGTTACATTTACGCAGGGAAAGGTGTGTTTTACATACGAGGTAGGTTCCACTTTTTCCAAATGTCTGCATTCCGCAGTCATTAAGCTGAACAGAAGTATACCTTCGGTGGACGTGCAAACTCGATTAAAAGACTGACTCGAATGTAAATTCGCGCACCAGACGCCGGAAGAAAGGGGAGGGACCAATTAATGTGGAGGTGGTGAAAGGGGTGTTAATGGAAAATCGTTTTGGCTAGCTTCTCAGAAATTTCGAAGCAAGGATTCTAAATAGCTAGTAATAATGGATCAGAACACGGATAGTCATGTTTGAAAGGGGTTCAATAATAGATAATGTTTTTTACGTTCGTTTGCAAGGACCATGAGTAAAAATGGAACCGCAAATAGTAATACCTTAAAAAGGATACCTGATATACGTATCGGATGTTGAATAAGGAAACCCGATATTGATTAAGGAGATCCGATTTCTGGATATACGGCTCGGATCTTGATTAAGAAGATCCGATTTCTGGATATACGGCTCGGATCTTGATTAAGGAGACCCGAATTCTGGATATACGGCTCGGATCTTCTGAATATACGCCGCGGATCTTAGATTTTAGTCGTTTTAGTGGAAGGTCGAACTAATATGTACATAATTTCACAACTTGTTCATTTAAAAATAATCGTAATATATCGTTTACTGATTGGGTAAGGCACACTGTAGGAATAATTTTAAGAACATGACCACTAATACTAAATTATCGTTTTTAAGTTTGTTGAAGTAAATTGCACTTCAAGTGAAAAACATGAAACTGCGCTTTATAAATGCTATATTATTATTCTTGTGGCATGTTCCAGAGTGGAAGACCCTCTCGGTTTCGCCCTGGTGTAAGACCACCATAGAGAATTTAAACATTGCTTGAAATGAAGATATGGCTAACTAAACATGAGGTGAGGAAACCATTAAAGTTATGAAGAAATACCAACACAACCAACAGCGCCGCAAACACGAAGGTTTTATTTTTTATTTTGTCAAATCAACAAACATGGGATGAGGAAATCATGATGTAACACAGAACACCCATACAACAGGAATCGAAACAGAAATATCTAATGAGGAGAACTGTGAATAAACTACTTGACTTTGTATCTTTAAAATAGTCATTTCCCTACCTTAACCTGCCTCACAACGCTGCCCAACAGGGTGGCAACATGACAGGGGCGCTCTCGTATGTCATAAAAATAATAAATAAAATGAATAATGGCTTTAGCCGTATTTGGTGACAAGATCTGAATAGCCAGGTACTCTCCCCCATTCTTCCTCATCTCCTTCCCCTTCCTACAACCTTCAGCCTCACAACATACTCCAATTGGGGATCTCACTGGCTCCAGACAGCTGGGAGCAGTTGGGACTCTTGTGCGGTATTCACACAAAAATACTTCTTTCTTAATCGCGAATTCCCTTTCTGGCATTATTTTAATTTAATGAAATAAATAACTTTTAGTACAGTTTAGTCGAAATAATTTGTGAAACTGCCTTATGAGGTGTCACATAAAAACAAACATTATTATTTCAAACATCTTTCACGCAATCTTTATAATAGACTAGCGCAAACCCGTGAAAAATTACGGAATAATCTTAATTCTTGAGAAATCAGTTCCAATTTTAAAAATGACACAGTGAAAATATTGTTTTGATAAAATATAATAGGTTGTTACTATATCGCTAATCTGAGTTCTTCCCACAGTCAGTTCCAATATTGCAAACGACCTGTAAATTCAAATCAAATTTGAGTTCATTGAACTAGAGTGCAGGACGATGATTGATTGGTGGTGTGTTCTTATGTGTTAAGTTCTTCTTCTTTAAGTTAAATTCAATGAATAAATAATCATATATTGTATTTTTTTATTTACTCTTCAAATGATTTGTTTAAATCGCGTGGTTTGTAATATTTTTTAGGTTAGCTGCAAGAAATTGATAAATTTAATATGGTGTAGACGGTACCTACCAGCGACCTGACAGCGAACAGCACAAAATAATTATTAATTTAATTTCCTGATTATGGCAACATTCTGTGTTCAACACAACGGTCCGCCAGTGAGCCGACCGAATCATTCTTGATTTCCCGCTGGACCCGACTGGTTGTACCTTCTACATTACCGTCTACATTCTAGAATCGTCCATGTAAATTTTATTGTCGCGTATTACAATGTGTTCAAATAAACTCAGTGAATTTCAATATTCTTTTATTAAAAACAACCTTCTGATATTGAGAGTCCTTTAGGATCTGTTTTAACCCAAAACACATAAGTGAGTAAAATCCTAAAATGGGTTAGGGTTTTTGGTAAATCTTTTGTATGTGTCAAGCTGCTGTAGAAACTGTAAGGGAATAATAGGTCAACCCTTCATTTGCAAGGTTGTGTGATTAAGTGAGTTCCGTATACCATATTACGACTGAATGAACACTGAACAGTAAAGTTGTGCGCCATTTATCTCCCAACCCACCCCCCCTCCTCTCCCTACCCACCACTCACCAGCAGTTGTTATCACAAAAACTTGCACTGGCATTAAATATATAGCGCTTAATCTATTCGTCAAGTGTGGTATCCAGCGACACTCAAACATTGATGTCGATTAAATATAGGACACTGTTAAGAGTTAAGACCCTGTAGGGATATGCCAATTTATCATTAACATTGATGTCCATTAAATATAGGACATTGTTAAGAGTTAAGACCCTTTAGTGATATGCCAATTTATTACTAACATTTATGTCCATTAAATATAGGACATTGTTAAGAGTTAAGACCCTGTAATGATATGCCAGTTTATCATTAACATTGATGTCCATTAAAGACAGAACATTGTTAAGAGTTAAGACCCTGCAGTTATATGCCAATTTATTATTAATAATTGTCTGTTTTCATGTTTGTATTGTATTTATTTTAATCATATTATAGACCCGTTTTATTCCACAACTGCACTCTTTTCCTTTTCACATTTTTCTGGCTTTGTACTGCGCCCTTCAGGCGACATTCCTCCAAAATAGAATCTAAAAAATTTGTCAAGTAGGTAGCTATCGTTATTTTCACTACATTTTCAAAATAAAACGCATAAAAAATCAATGTTATTTTTTTAAGTAGCATACAAAATTTCCAATTTCACTAATTTCGTAAAATTTTCATACATCCCCTCGCATTTCACCATTAATCTATCTAAAACCATTGAAGGCCATTATTACACACTAATATTTCACACAGCGTTTTGGGAGGAAGCTACAAGCCAAAAATGTGTATATTCTTGGTATACATTATATTGCAGGTAATAGGCATTAAAATCGCTGGACAAATAGAGTCTAGAAACGTTCGATTTCAAGCACAAAACTCTTTTTAAAAAAAAATTATTTTGCAACTAATTTTATAAGAAATCTAAAAAGTTTCAAATGAAACTGTCACAGATAATCTTAGCTATAATACTGTATTTTTTAAAGTTGTTTCCTTTACGCGTTTATACATTTCTATTGAAAAATATTTTTTTTAGTAGCTTACATTTATATTTATTGAGTAATTTTTTATTTTATTTGTATTCTAATCAAGCGAAACGAAAGAAAAACCTTCAATTTATAGCATATTTTTTAGTATTCATAATATACACTAATTAGTTATAAAGATTAATCAAAACAGCGATTTAGCATTAAGCTTCGCTTATTAATTCGCTTCATTTATTAAGGACTCAAAAGCACGGTGCCAGTGATTCCAGTTAATTAATTAACGATTAGGCAAATTACACGTGTAATTACTAAAACAGACAACGAAATCACATGTAAGCAATTACAACACGTGAAATAATTTTGGAGGTAGGTTCCTCATTAATTACAATTCTATTCGTTCATATATCTTTTTGGCAACCTACGTAATTTCTTCATTCCTTGGAGTTAGATACCAAACCATTGTATTCAAAATACTGCGTGCGGTATTAGAGATAAAATATGGTGACAGGTCCATACAAAGGGATGCTGCGAGGGTCGACACTATAAATATTACGATAACAATTATCATTGCGGGGAGCGTGAAGGGGCCAAAATTAAAAATAAACCCTCGACAATAATATTCATTGAGGGATGATTCGATTACTGGTCCATGTGCGTAATGTCAGATCTACATCGAGACAAAACACAAACTGACGTTGGGATATTTTGTCAAAAGGAAGAATCCATAAACAGACGTCAGCCTTTTTCATAATGTTTCGAATCCTTATTTTGGTTTTTGTGTTTGTTTGAATAATTCTACAACTTATTCATGTTGTTCAGTTACGTGAAATCAGGGCTGAAGGTTTTAGATGAATGAACGCCATTGAAATTAATTAGATTTCATTGCAACCCTCATAAATTTGTCAATGCAATTTAAATACAATCGGTTTAATTAAGACAAGTACACTTGATGATTATGAATTTAGTTTAATGTAAATTTCTTTTTACCATTGTTTGGCTTCTCAATTCATTGAGAATAAACAATGTAGGTATATTTTATGAACTTCGAAAAATGTGCAGCACGTATAATGTTGGCAAGTTGGGAAAAACACCGAAGTTATTGCTGTTATTCTGCCAACGAATACTAAATCATAAATTGCTCAGTCGTTAAAGTGCAGACTGGTTAGGTATTGTAAAATGAGATTGGCTTATTCCCGCAGATGCGGATAAAAAGTTTGCCAAGGAACCATTTTGAATCGCAACAAAATAATCATAAACGCAAAGGTGTTTTTATCAAGAGGATATTCAACTCTTATAGTAAAACGCAAAGTGTTGTAAAACATGACTTAGAAACTATGGTTGTTTCATAGAATTTGAACAATTTATCAAATTTCAACGTGAATTTTCGGGTTCTGTGAATGTCCTATTCAAGTTCTGTTATTATATTTTTACTTGACATAACTGAAATAATAACAGGACTTTCACAGAACTTGAAAATGAAATTTGAAGAATTTTTCAAATTCTCAAGAACCCGTCCTTAATCTCATATGTTATGAAATTTACTTTGAACAAAAGATTTTAGAAAAACGCGTTTCTAAATAAGTACTGAAGTATGTATTGAGAAACGCATTTTGATTATTAACTTTATCATTCACAGATAAAACAATATATCTTAAGGTCTGCCTGTTTTTTTAATAACCTTTTTTTAAAGAATTTTAAATTACATTCTTTGACAGACCTCATAAAAAGGGTTGAAAGTGAAACTTCTTTTATTTCAGAAAAAATATTAAAAATTTTTACTCTTCTCAAGAACGTATAAAAACGGCAAGTGATTTATTCATATAGTAAAAAAGGCCCAAATGGTCTAAGTTTCATCGATTATAAACCATTATTTGCCAATATTTTCTTTACTGACAGGTTATATAAATGATTTTTTCTGCTGTCCATGTGCTTACTTAACATCTTTTTCTAATCTTTTCAGTTCTACCTAGTTTTTAAAACCAAATTATTTCGCTCCACATCTTTTGTCTTCCAGTCCCAGTTCTCAAATGTTATTTAAATTTCCCCCCCATCCCAGCGTAGGAACCACCGTTAAATTTATCCTCACTAAAGAAAATTAATTATTTTACGTAATATTACTTGGCGCTGATTTGGGTCCTTTGGCTATTTGCCGGAAAGGCGCTTCCAGTTAGCAATGATTGTTATTCTTACAAGTTTGTTGACTGCAGAATAGTGTTCTCCTATTAATTGCATGGTGCATACGGTAACGTCTGGCTTATCGGCGCACAACTGTCTACTGACATGCATTGTGCATTGTTGCCTGGTGCAGTCTCACAGCTTCCCGTACTTGTAGGTGCCCGTATCAAGAATCCTAGCTACTGTTGGCGTTATCTAGGAACTTTGTTACGCTTTAATAGTCTGCTCGAGTTCATATATCGCAAAACTTGCCCATTGAACCCGAAGTGTGGGTAATACAATTTTACATTTTATGGGGAAACAAAATTACAAATTCCGCGTGCATAATGCGGTACAAAAATAAAGAAGACAGTTATTTTTAAATGTGAATACTGCCCCATGAGTCCCAACTTCTTCCAACTGTCCGGAGAGAGTTAGAGTTGCATTTGAACTATGGTATTTCCAATTTGGGTATGTTGTGAACTTGTTGAGAACTCCCTGGCTATTCGGATCTGTTAAATCTGTCGCAAAAAACACTGCTAATGTCCTTTCAACTTTCAATTCTGAATGGTGGTCCTTAATAATTTAGGACAAGAAAATGTTGTCATATTATAAGTGCCGAAAAAAAAAATTCAGAAGTGTTCATGCAAACACACTTAGGTAAAACACACTTAAGAAAAACACACTTAGGTAAAAAACACTTAGGTAAAACACACTTAGGTAAAACACACTTAGGTAAAACACAATTAGGTAAAACACACGGAGAAAAATGACTATTACTAATTTATTAAGAATCTCTGCAAATTATTGATAATTCCGGTTAAAAACGGGATTGCAGGTCCTGCGAATGTATCAACAGATTTCCTGAAAAACTCTTAGTAGATTATGAATATAATATCACGATGTCGGAACACGTGTTCATGATTATCCGAATATTTTTGCATCACAAGGAAAATTCTTTGCATCGTCATGATATATTATCAATGCAAATATTCTTAAATTGATGTTTTATTAATAAGGTCTGTTAATTTATCGCGAGGCCAAAAATCGATTTCTCTCCGTGCACATTTACAAAAGCAGTACTATTATATATAATGAATGAGAACGACGAGAAGAGAAAATGTTACTTAACCAAGAATATAATGCACTACAATGTTGCATATTATTTCACTGTAGCTTGTGTTGGCTGACACGCAAATGCATTTTATTGCATGGTTAATTATGAAACCAATATTACGGCTATTATTACTTCACAGTAAGGTAGACAAGACTGCCACCAATTGTTTGGTGCGATAGATGGATGCGCGTGGTTAAACAAATTTTTACTATAACAGTTTTTTTTCTCTTACTTCTGCACCACAACAAAACTATGAGCATTTACCTCCTAGGTGGTCTAGCACGGACGATCGATAAGATTGTCAATGCAATATTGATGAAATCCGTCATCTATGGTCAGTTAGCGATATTTGCAAGCACGGTCAGAATATGAATCCGACAAAAGCCGCTGCTTTCAGCGCGACCTCCAAAGTATCGAATAATTTGTCAATATGCACTATCTTTTGGATAGTGTCATTCGTTATGAAAAATAACGGGTTTATTAAATAATGTAGGTGAACTAACTAAGCTCTTAGAATTGAATTAAATCGGATACTTGAAATAATCTCGGAGAAACAAAATTTGTTAGTCCAACTACACGAATAAAACTTGTCAAATTATTCGTATTCCTGTTAAAAACAGGATTGCAGGCCTTGGTAGGTTTCAAACTGTCGATAAAACACCAACATTTTACTAGGATGTCGGAACACGTGTTCATAAAGAAATGTAATACTGTAACATTTCGTCATTATATTTATCAGGAAAAGGACACCTGCATGAAAACTTGTTCCGACATATTCTGAATTGATTGATATTTATTAGAAATGGATTGCAATCAAGTTTTTAACATGATTTAAATAAATCAGCCATACTCATAGTTCTCCGTGTAAAGACCGTGTGAAGAATTTAGTGTCAAAGAGTACACGCTGCCAATGTTTATTAAAGCTTTTATTTCAATTGGACATTATCAAGTTTTTAGTATTTATAACTTTTACGTAGCCGTCTGACGTCCGGGAATGTCAATTCATAGACAGATGCGCCAGTTTTGCTAGCGTATGTCAATTTGCATTATCAATATCGGTCTGGGTGTCAACAACGCAACCGTGCTCGGGAAATCGGTATAAAATCATCGATAGTTACGCCTATCGATCCGATGTTTTAAAGTTATCGATTTCATTGCGCTAGACCCCTCGACGGGTCTTAAAATTTGAATTCGAAGAACAAATTAAAATGAGATGTGTTATTTAAAGTTAATTCACAATTTTATTTTTCACATAAATAATTCATTCAGGTTAGGTACCTACAAATGTACAAAGATTCAGATTTTCCAATTTTGAAAGAGTTTTCTTCCTGAAGGGTAATCCGATTACCTCAACTACTGATCCGTATATGGTAGGATATCAAAACTAAGTTAAATAAGTTATTCGGATATTCCCTTTTCCGACCGAATAAATCCGATTTGATCAATGGCTATCCGAAGGTCTCAATCCGCAATTTTATTGCTCTCGTAATCCGAACGTAATCTTCACATTTAGATCAGATTTATCTGTAGGTCTGGGTCCAAGGGAAATGGTATGTAGTTTGATAAGATGATGTCACTATAGGACAAAGGACTTCCCTAAATAATTTGTGGGGTTTTAAGCGTTGTCAATTTAGCGGATTTCTCATTAAACTAGAAAACTTTCTGACTGATAATACATCTTTTAACAAACTCGGCCTGTTAGTGGCCAAGTGGTTATGTGTCAGATTCAAACCGAAGCGTCGTTGGTTTGATTCTCTCCTAGTATGTGCAGGTATAACATAATTGCTCTAATGGAATTTCATTTTTGTACACACTTGACGTTTGTCACATGCGAACAGGTCGTTAATGCGACTCGTTCTTTAGTTCAACAACTCGGCTGTGGAACGATTTTTCAGTCTCTGTGTTTCCTCCTTCTGACAACATGGTCTCTTCAAGACTCAGGTTCATTCCATTATTTACTCATTAAGACCCTCCACACTCCACAAAGCATCCCAATGGTGACATAGGAAATTAATTTCCTCATGCCCTCCTGTTTGGAGTTAACGTAAAATAACGTTACTCGCTTAGGATTAAGTAGAAGGTATTCAATATATGCAATTAATTTGTAGACAGGAAATAATTCTTTCCATAATATAATAACAAAACATGTATCAGACGCCAGCACACTTTGACAATTGCACAAAAAATGAGAAATTGATTGAACGTAGCCATGTCCTAATTTAACTTGACAGTTTGGCATTCCGTCTGCCTTGCAATTTTGTTTGTACGTTCCGTTTCTGGTTAGATGGTAGCCGTTTTAATGGCTCCGTAAATATTCTTTTTTGGATGTGAAATCCGTGAATGTGGATTTTCTTCGATTTTCGCATGTTTTTCAATTTTTGGTACCTAGTTGCCTGAAAAAAATTAAATAAAGATTTATTATTGAGATAGTGACGTTCCTTTGGACATATCGAAAAATTACTTAATTAAAAAAATGCTAAAATAACAGTTAGTTTCCAATAATTATGTAGGTAGTTATTGAAGTACCTACTTACAAATCTTATGTTGTCAGAGGAAATTTTTGATTTGATCTTTTAAATATGAGAAAATCTTTGACTGGCGTTCCATTCTTCTGTCCAGTAGTTTAGAGAAATGTCCTGTTAGTGGACATGAATATACATTTTAACAGAAGCTGAAAAAGCCATCTTTCTTGACGAATCTATGAAAATCTCATCGCTCTAAAAAATTGAAGGAACAATTAGGCGAATAGAAATTCAGAGGATAAAAAATTGTTACACATCAAGGGTGAAATAATTTAGATTCCGTTAAGGGTTGCTCTCCCCGCCCCTAGAGACAGACGCAGGCAGCAGTTGCCACCCCTAGCTGCATAGCATTACTCCTGAAGTGCAATACGAACGAAGAGAAAAAGTAAATTGTTCAATTTACCATCTTTATTCAGTAGCGAGATTAACACGTACGCGGGGACGCTGCCGTATTGAGATGTGAACTCAAGGGCGGGAACTGCACCCTCGGGGGTAGGACTCGTCCCACTCGACCATATTGGGATTGGGTCCTCTGAATATGTGACGAAATAACTATGAAGACACGATTGTGTTTCCATCTCGATTGTTTCAAGGCAACTGTATAGGCAAACAGGTACTGTGACGATTGGCTAGGTATTAGACAATCATTGCATACGTTTTAAATTCCAAATAGTAATATTTTCCACCAATATGCCAAATGTGAATACCACTTTTATATATTATACATAATGTAGACCGGTTTTCTCTACAAACGTAGCTTCTTCAGGGCTATATAATACTGTACTAAAATTTAAAATCTACAATTTATAAGTAACATGTGTTATCAATGGTTCCATGATAACTCAACACAGTGACAACTCAACACACTTTTAAAAAGTGATATAAAGTCATTAGAAACGATGAAAAAAAATTTAACCTAACCTAACCTACTTAACCCAGTTAATAAAGTTTTTGTTTCATCACTTTCCATCACTTTAAATATAACTTTTTAAAGATGTGATGAATTATCGTTGTGATGATTTATCCGGTGACCGTTATCAATATACCTATGATTGCAAGAAATGTAAAAATATGGGTTGCAAGAAATCGGGCTGAGTTACGGTGAAGGAGGTTTTCGATTTTAAATTTAAATATAATTAGTAAATTTTGCCACGAAGGTGGCCTTTCTTTATGCTTGAGACGTGCTTGTATAAATACCATGGACCTAAAAGGGCTGGACAGAGCAGATTGAAGCCAAATCTAGGATGAGAGGAAATCACCTAGCAGCCATCTTGAATGATAAACTTTTTAAATGATTTGTATGCAAAGTGATGCATAGTCAAATATTAGATTTTTAATTTTTGTGCTGTTAATGCAGTTATAACGGCTTATTTTTGGGGTATTTGATGAGACAAGGAATGGGATATGTCATTAAAATAAATAAGTAGGTTTTGGCTTTTTTCATACATCTTCCTCCTCACCGCGTGGCTTCAAATTGTTCTCGAGTAGCTCCGTTGAGGGATTAGGTTCATGATAAATATGGTGGAAAATAATGTCTGAATGACGTAGGATTAGGCGGGTTGCATATTTCATCTCTATCCTGCATCCAGCTGTGTTAGTAATCATACATCCATATAAAGGGGTGGGGGATGAAGTAAGAGCGCCAGGATTAAAGGACGGTTCAGGAGTGTGCGAGGGACAACCAGATAACAGTTCCATTGACGCGAGGCTATCAAAGAGATTCATGAACTTGCATTATTGTGTCGTAATCCAAGCCTTGCAATGTGGTTTATCTATATTACTCTCATTTCTCTGTTCAATGAGCTCTTATTTGACCGCAAATGGTCAATCTTGTACTATTTGCAGTATAAGCAATATTTTAATACATAATTAACTTTAATGAAAAAAAATCATTCTGTATTGTTAATTTATTGGCTACAGTTTCTACAATTCTTGGCTACAATTGGAAATATTTTATTATATTACATATGTGTATACTATATTTGTACTGTCATTATATTTGTAAAGTTTATATTTGTACTGTCCTGATGAAGGTTGAGTTCAACCGAAACCGGTCGACGTATATACATTTAATAAAGTGGTTTAAAACAAAGATATTCTTTCATTATCAAGTGGTGTGAAACATTCCTAAGTATTTCAGCGTAATGCTTAAAATTATTCACGTAATTGAAACGAATAAGTATTATATATTATAATCAGACAAGCGATAAAGTAGGTACCACAATTATTTTATTAAAATAGTAATTCTCTATTGAAATAGGTATTTATTTTGTTTAAATTTTCGAGAGACATCATTATTTTTCACCAGTTTATCAAACGATGGATAGTTTTTCCGCTTCATACCAACAGATTTTATACTTTATTGTTTTGATTTTGAAGATGAAACAGCTAACGAATAAAAATGAGAAACTCTAACATAAATTTAAAAAGGCATCTTAGCCCTTCGTGGCATGCGTTACTCAGAAGTAAAACCGGTTGCTAGAGGGGAGGTTTTTTTTTAAATTTTATTTGTTTTATTATTGCGACTATTTAAACAATGTACATATAAAATATGATGTTAAATATATGTATAGTAAGTTGTATTTCTTAGTCCTCCTCACGAGGGTGACCTGTACTAAAGTTATTCATTTCTGTTTTATTAGTTTTCTATGTCGCTTTTAATGTTTTTTTCCAGAGTTTTTTCATTAATCTCTTTCAGCCAGGTTTTTATTCTTGATTTGTAATCATTAAAATTTTCTATTCGCTATATATCAGAATATAATTTATTTTTTCCGAATGTGGTTTTATTACCTTGAATATTTTTTAAGTCATTGTGATTTGACCTTGTTTGATGAATACGCGGTATTGTAGAGGATTTAGTATTTTTGAATAGTTTCAAAAGTATATTTTTAGCATAAATTTGTTGTACATTTGGTACATCAAAACTATTGAAAATTTCAATCAGTTATTTTCCATAATTTGTACAAGTGTTGTCTATTTCAGTTTTTTTGAAGCAACTGGCCCATAATGATATAATAACAGAATTTGAATAGAAATTTGACAGAACTTGAAAAAGAACTTTAAAATTGGATGAATTGTCAATTACTGTGAATAACCCTTAACGCTGCAACATTACAGTAGCAAGAGTAAGTACAGTATGCGGACATTGATCCTACAAACGCCGATTAGAAATCTTGCAATTGGGGTGGTTTGAAACATGAAAATAAAGTCTGGGGAATGATTCACTGCTAGAATTATTTTCCACTGAAGTAAGTTCACTGAAATAACACGAAGGAGTCTTTTATCAGACTAGTTTTACTCCCTAGCGTCGCTCGTGATTTAAAATCATGTAAGAAGGAAATTTCGATAAATAAAGTTAAAAACAGTAATAAATTAAATCCATTACCGTATCAAATTTCTTTTTTTTCTATGACGTCGTTCTTATGACATTCAAAATAGATAGAAATGGGCTGAATAAATTCCAGACAGAAAAGCTCTCAATGTTTCATGATGCCTCTGTTCGAGAATATTTTCTAAAACAAGCTAACGGATAAGATTAGAAAAGTTCTGTGTTCGTCATACTGCATGAAAAAATAATCGCATTGTTTTCACTTTCGCTTGCACCTAAAATTTTCACAAAGCATAGACTGTTTTCAATCAAACAAATGTTTTCTTGAAAAACCATCATACGTCATTATACGTCAGATATTCTGCTGTATAATTTGTACAATTCATCAATTATGATTCATCAATGTGAAAGTTCTATTCAAGTGGTGTCATTCTTTCATTTTTTTGAAGAAACTGGCCCATAATGATAAAATAACAGAAATTGAATAGAACTTTCTACCTATTATACCCACCAAGGAAAACATTTTTTTATTAAATTAGCAGAAGAAATCAGAAACATTAATGATAAAAAACAAATATTGAACCATTTAAAAAAATATTTTAGGGAAAAATCATTTACAAAAATACTGATTCCCCTAGTATAACTTGAAAATCTCACAAATTATCCTACAATACTCTATTTATCCTCCATAATATATACCTGCATATTGTTTTTTTTTCTTCTTTCCAAATACAACAATTTGTATGGTTTTTAATTTCGTAATTATTTTTTATTTTGTAACCAAGTTATATTATTTTTTTCGCAAATGGACACTCCTCTTCTATTCACAAGCAAATGCTTTTAATGGAAGTGTAGTATAAATTAAAACAAATAAATAAATTATTATAAAATAAATAAATAAATACACTCCACGCAGGGAAAAAATAATTACTAATAAAACATTCTTACTAAGTGAAAAGGTATTCTCTAGACGACATTATAAAAACCCCTCATCAAATATGTATTCGTGTCACATGTCACCTAGAGCGATAGTGGCTCTATTTGGAGAAAATCGTGATCGTGAGTCATACGCATTTATACAAAATAGGGAAACCAATTCATGTATAAGTACAAAAATAATACGGCTTCGCAAAAACTAGGCGTGATCCAACATAATTCAGTTAGGAGTTATATAGGAATAATAGGAGTCCCATAAAGCTACCTTGTGGCACCCCCCTTTAGTGACGCATCAAGGCAAGTTTTTGGGGATCAATTTTTATATTCGCATTTGACGTGTTTGTGGCATGCTTCCGACTACTGGAACTATGTTCACGGAAAAAGTATTAACTCGGTTATGTGTCGGAGGTTTTTATGTGTTACTATAAAGTTTATTGCGTTTTTACTGGTTGTGCATGCAAATCTAGAAGAATAATTTTCTTAGAGAAATGGTTGATACGTGTGAAGTCGAGTATAAAACCACAGAGAAAATACGATTGACAGTATTTGTGAATATTTTAACATATTTAGTAATTAACTACATTATCTCACATACAATGCGCATTGATCTAAACATGTAAATCAGATATGAAATTAAGCGTTTATCAATAGAAGCGTGCAGTTAATTAAATCTGAAAAAGTGTGTAGCGTGTATGTCCCAGAAAACTAGCCAATTTATTTTATTATTGATATTCAAAAACTAAAGAACTAGCAAGGATGTACTTCGAATTTTCCTTGAATATCCATTGATAATCTACTCTTGGTCAGTACTCGTTTATTTATGTTTAGGGGTATCAGGTTTCTTGCAATGTGGGACCGTGGTTACATTGTAGGACCGTGGTAACATTGTGGGACCATGGTTGCATTAATTAATTTTATAGATCAAATTATTTAGATATTTTTATGCATCAATAAACGGTAGGTAATATTTAAGATTCCTTTGAATGGTAGTCTTTTAATATGATGGTATATAAAATAGTGAATAAGTGGGTGATTTCTAAATCTAGACACATCCGTCGGTATAAAATTACAGTAGGAACCGGAAAATGTGTAATTTCCTCAGGGCGTGACTTGGGAAGTGGGTTCACCCTCGGTCCAATTTACTATGAACCATTGAAGTTATGCCGTCAAAAGGGATGTACCAACAAATTAGATTCGTTCCACTTTGATCTAGTTCAATAATTGACAAGTCAAATATGAAATCGATAAAAAATAATGAACAGTACATATATCTACCATTATTATATAGTTATGGAGGCGCTATTGCGTACTATCTCTTCGTGACTAGATTTAGCAGTTTGCAGACGTTTGGCGCTATAGCGTTGGAGGTCAAATTGAACTACTTTGAGGCATGCAAGTGGATCTCATTGGATTGCTATTGGTATAGGAAGGATGGGTTTTTTCACAGAATCTGAACAATTCTTAAAATTTAAAAATAAATTTTCTACTTCTGTGAAAGTTCAATTCAAGTTTTTTTTATTATTTCAGTTCTGCGGAACATCTGACCCATAGTGAAATAGCAACAGAACTTGAATAGAACTTTCACATGACTTAAAAATAAGCTTTGAAATTTGAGAAATTGTTCAAATTCTATGAAACAACTGGTCCTAAGTGTCTCATTCATGGGTTACTCTGAATTCTTCACGAATCAGTTTTTAAAATGGAAATTTAAACAATTATCTGTGAAAATCATTATGTTATAGGTAGGTACTATAACCCTTGTATGTATTCTGCCAACTAACACGCATTCATTGAAAGGAAAAGTTCTAGATTTCATTCAATCGAATTACAGATAGACACATACACACATACACACAAGGGAAATCAATATTTTTAATTTGCAACCCTACAACAACGCCCTAAGAACAACTTGTTACCTATCAACCTACCCTTAAACTTGATGTTAGTTGATGATGTAACATATTTCAATTATAATGTTTATAAATGGCAACTTCAAATATTTTGACTTCAGTTTTAGTTATCGTTTCAAGAACTAATTATATGAACTACCTTCGTGCGGAGAAAACTGACTGACTAAACCCGCTTTTAACCCGATCATAATAAATCAACATTACTCATTTTTCTCCGAGCATTTATCCACCATCAAATACTTCCTTCAAAACGGATAAATAAATCATTATTTTCACTGGTGCATTCTGAAGATTACGTAATATTGAAATAAAATTGAAGGTATGTACAAACATAGTAGAATAATGTACACTGGTTACTTCTGAAATTTTGTTAGCACTGTTCTGATGTTTTCAAATTCCATCCACACAACGAACTTCCTGAAACTAAAAGCTCTGCCGACAAGATTGTACACCGAAACCCATTTGAGTCTTGGGAGGCTCGTTGGGAAGGGTTCTGCAATTACAATTACATAACAATTACTCTAAGAAAGTGTGACACGCCAGCCAGACCCTGTAATAATGACTATCATGACGACGGTTTGTTCCAACGACTTGACATTACGGGGTACATTACCCGGTAGTATAAGATATAGGAGGCAGGAGGTATAGGGACTAGAGACACCCTTACTTAAGAACACGATGTTATATTTAAAAGGCCGACTAGAGTACAAGCCTGGGCTCGCGACAGATTTTATTTATTTATATTATAAATTATACAGGCTTTTACAAACACTTAAAGAAGTAAAATTTATTAAAGAAATTTTTAATTAGCAAATAAGTAAATGAAAAAAATAATAAATACATTGTTCGAGGAACGAATAAGGGTTGGGATAGCCGTATTTTAAAGGGCTATTCCACACAGATAAAGCATGGATGAAGCCTATGGCTTATGACAGGCGAATGCGATAACACAATTTGTAAGGTTAATTCACAGTCAGCTTACCGGTGGTGGCGAACGAAATCTGCATCTCGAGAATCATCTGTCAGCACTGGAACGGTGATCGTTGTACGGTAGCACTCGTTATTTTGAATTGGATTGCGATAAAATAGTTTAAGGGATTATTCCGATAAATAACCGGCGATAGTATACACATTGGTTTTGACAGGACGAACGTTTTTGTGCGATTGTGCGGCTCACAGCACTCCGTGGTTATAGCTGACGTGTGTGAATTTAAACTGCACAGTTCAAATTCTGACCAAACTATTGGTTAGCACACGGCCTGTCAAAAGCAATCGGCGTGGCGGAACAATATACTTAGAAACATTTTTTTTAGTGTCACGTGATCAAGTCAGTGCCATCGAGCAGCGGCACTTTCAAGATGCCAGCGATTGTTATTGCTATTCATTTTATCCGCCTCAGTGGTCGAGGGGTTTGGCTCTCAACAAGCAAACTAAAAGCTTATTTGAGTATTTTTTTGTTTAATTACTCATTTAAAATAATTTATAATATATTTGCGGCACGTTCAGGAGTGGAAGACACTCTCAGTATCGCCCTGATGTAAGACCACCATTTAGAATTGAAACGTTGCTCGAGATGGCTTTGGGCCACCTTCCTCTCCCCCATCTCCTTTCCACCCCACTACCTTCAGCCTCAAAAAAACTGCTGATTTATGTGTTGTTTTACAGCACTACACGGAGGAAACTTACTGATATAAAATTATTTATAAATTTATTAAAAATCTCTTCAAACTACTCGTATTCCTATTAAAAACGGGACTGCCAGCCTTTAACGGATAAATTGACAGATCTGCTAACAAACTATCAGTCAGACACGAATGTGTTATGGAATTGTCCGAACACGTATATAATAACGGGATAGGCGCAGCTGCACGAACACGTGTTCCGATTTATTATGAAGGTACTAAAAGTTTATTAGGAAATGCTTAGCTATCAACCTTTTTAACAGGATTTTAATAAATCAGCCATACTAATTTTCACCATGTGACTTTGTAATTTAGCTTTCGCGCGCGCAGGCCTATACCCTAGTCGGCCTTGTATATTGAAGTGTGACGTCACCTTTCCTTCCCCTATATAATAATGTAAGGGATAAGTGAAGGGACTAGCGGAGTAGTGTCTTTCAACTTAGTTAATGGATTTTATTGTACATCAGAGGGTTTAAATAATAAACTAAGCGTTTTTATTGGAAACATTATATTCTGAACACGACCGTCGTAAAAGATGCATTCTTGATTGGTTTGTGGGTGGGTGGGAGAGCTGTCTCTGATCGATGCCGAATAAATGTTTCAACGCGGATGGCTTGAAGCTCGGTGAACTCAGGAAGCATGTTTATAATTATTTATAACTTATTTAAATTCAACTGCCTCCAAACAGGACGTCTATTTTTTTGATTAAATCCTATTGTTTAAAATCCTAAATAATGGTCTGGACAGAACTTACCAATTTAATAAATGTTCATATTCCGTCAAAATCAACCCGACAATCTGATTTATTTTATTTATCCCTCGGGTAAAACAAATATTAGAAAAAATCCCCAATTCCTCGTGTATGCGCACAATATAATACAAAATTTCACAGCATTGAAATTTTTGGTAATAACCTAAAGAAATGTCGATATGAAGTAATGCGTATGATCGATTATTAATATGAGAGTATGGTATGTATCGGGAGCATCTCCTATCCTGTTCCTATATTCCTCTTCCTCTCCCCTCCCTACAACCCAAAATTAATTGTAAGTTATTAAAACTTAATTTCCAATGAACTTTAGCATAAGAAACTTCTGTGGGTTGACTTCATTTCATTTGTATATTTATCATTGTATATTTTGTAAAAGCTGTTGGTTTCTTACAAATAAAGAAATAAATAATAGATAATACGAGGGATAAAAACGGGCTAATAGAAGACGTTACTCATAATCAAATGCATGCGTAATGCGAATACCGACTGCATTAGTTGACAGATTTTTAAACCGCCCGACGCCATGTATAGGAACGTATTCCGATCGTAATAAGACCGAGATCACAGGCTTTGTTAGCAATGAAATAAAATTTCTCGCAACGAAAATGTAAAAAGCAGTAATATAAATTTGCAGTACCTACTATCAGAGGAATATGTTGAATAGAAATATCGATTTACGCAATTCTCGAAAGCTAATCTTTGTGGATAGGCGGAAAGAGAAGTGTCAGTAGAGTATAAAACGTGAAAGCAAATGAAAGAAGTACAAAATACTTGAGTCTCGTCATGAGTTGGTATAAAATAAAGGGTATACAAATTACATTATATGAATGTGAATGAAGCAAATGGTGTACGCGAGACTGAGCTCAGTAATGACTAATCCTCTCTATCTACACCTGCGTGAATGTTATTAAAGGTTAATAATAACAAACCTCAGGTGTAAAATATAAAATATTATTGGTTTTGTTTCAACTCGACTGTTTTACTTTTCGTCTGTCCGTAAATTAGTTTTGTACGTTCCGTTTCCATTTTAAGATGGTGGCCGTTTTAGTGGTTCAGTAAAGATTATTTTTTAAATGTGAAATCGTCGTGTTTATTTGATATTTCTTATTCATATTTTTTTCAATATTGATGTTAACTACCTGATTAAAGAAAGTTAAATATTTTAAAAAAGGCTTGTCATTGAGATAGTGACGTTTTTTTGACAAATTGTAAATTATTTATTTTTATTTTTTTCCTAATATGGTTTATTATAACTGGTTAGGTATTTAAGTATCTACTTACAAATCTTATGATTTCATGGGAATTTTTTGTTGCGCGTTGTAAAAAATACTTTATAATGGGTGATATTTTATGTGAAACATATTAAAATAGTTATAACAAATTAAATTAAAAATGAGGTAAGTTCCAATATCGAGTCTCTCGCTGATGTCAATGGTAACAACAAGTATTCCCGAAACGCTCAGCGTGTACGTGTAGGTTCTATTGTATGTCGAAGTCAGTGCATTATCATTATGTCGAAGTGAAGAGAAGTGTGCAAGTGAAAATGTGGCAGGTGGTTATCTCTATGGAACTTCGAAGTGACTTAAAACGCTTCAAATAATGTACGACTACTTACTAAAATAATTTTAACAGAGAGAATCTTGTATGTGTGTATTATGTTACGTTTTATAATTGCATTTATTTTTAGAAAGACAATAAAATGCTTAAATTTGATTACGCAGCAGTAAAAACTCTCAAATATAGACCTCTGGCGTAACGGGAATTGCATATTTTCAGCTCATTCATCATTTCCATTGCGAGCTCTTGAGGTTAATTAACTACTGGTATCGAATAAAAGTACTAGCCATGTCTTGATACTCGGGTAGTTAACTACTGGTATCGAATAAAAGGTCTAGCCATGTCTTGATACTCGGGTAGTTAACTACTGGTATCGAATAAAAGGACTAGCCATGTTTTTGATACTGGGGTAGCTAACTACTGATACTCGGGTAATAAACTATTGGTATCGAAAAAATGATTAGCGATGTCAATTATTACAATAGCAATGCTCTGAAGTTCTTGAAAAAACTTCACGTTCTCATTATTTGTATGTAGTTACTGGCGTTACTGCATAACTATTAAGTTAGTAATTTTTTTATGGGAACACATTATGCGTTCATATTATGTAAATATTAAACATTTATTATTTGTTTACAATGAAAAATGCTTTCATACCAAAGACGCACATATTCTAAATCAAAATCTGCGTCCATTTCAAGAAAAAGTGAACCAGAACAGTGTTCAGAATTGATTTAAATAGCTTTTAGGTACCATTTGTTCATAATATGTTGCTGGTTTATTTTTTATTCGCACCTATTCTTAATCAGAATCTGCGTCAATTTCAAAAGAAAGTGAACCTTAACAGTATTCAGAATTGATTTAAGTAGGATTTAGGTAACGTTTGTTACTGATTTATTTGCCTATATGAAAATAAAAATGATTTTCTACCTATCATAATGAGATGATGCACCTTTACTAAATCAGAATCAACCATAACAGTGTTCAGAATTGGATTACGGATGATTTACAACTAATTTGTTCATATTATTCTACTGATTTATTTGTTTAACATAAAAATTGCAAATTATTTTGTACCTTAGTCAAAATGAGAACAGCCCTTTTTCTAAATCAAAATCTGTGTCAATTGCGAGAGAACGTGAACCGGAACAGTGTTCAGAATAGGATTAAGGTCTCATTTGTTCCAGTAACGTACACAGTACTTAATGTCAGTAATCTAATGGTGTGGGAACTAAGTGTCATCTGTCAAAGATAATGCATTTGATGAGGCTTAACTGGTCTTACTTATCCCACTTCCTTTTCAGCTTGGCAGCTCACTTGTTGGCAGCTGATGTTATTTCTTCTGAAAATAATCCGAAGAATTTTATTTAAAAAATTGATAACAGATTTAGTTTGTGATTTGGTATGTTACACGATGTTAAATAACAAACAAATAAATATGATATTATTACTATTTTTTTCGGTTTGACTAAGGATCAAACTTCCTACCCAGGAACTAAAGTCCACAACTCAACCAACCGCACCAAATCCCGATTGGATATGACTGATATTTATTTAAGTGTTTAACATTTATTAACACCGCGTGTGTGTATGTGATTGCAAAGTTGATAGAATAGATTGAATGATCAATTAGTGAGAAGAAATTATTAGTATTTTTTTTTTGTACAATATTGTATATTTCTATTTATATATTTTTTAAACTTCCGATTTAGTTGTCCGGGTTAAGTCTTCCCCAAAGGAAAAACTTAACCCTTCCACTCACTTTTCCACAAATGATCAGCTAGTCAATCAACACTATGTAAGTGCATTATATAAGTAAAATAAATACAAAACAATACAAGAACAACAACACGTCAAATCACCAGATATCAAATGGGAAAAAAAATTCACCGTCTCCAGATATTTTCATATCAGAGGGTTCGGCTCGGTAGAACTTCTAACAGGGCCTATAAATCCTACTGATCCCTCAACATAAATATTTAAAAAATCTTTTTTTATCCTACATGTATTCAAAATGACCGACTTTTGCATCTTTATATATAAATTTTTTGATAGATCTAATACGCCTAAATTTTATATATTTATATTTGGTACATTTCAGAGCACAATCCAGTAATGTTGGTCTCACTGGGTGGCTTATCCGTGCTAAGACCTCCATTTTATAATAGAAAAAATATACATAATACATTTGAAGAAAATATGTATAATGTTGGTGAAGAAAAAAACATAAGATTAACATAAATTTAAACTAAAAATATAGATTTAAAATTAAAGTAAAATAAAATAAAAATAAAATGAAATAAAGTTAAAATCGGAAAAATAAAATATGTGTTTGTGAGTGATGTGTGTTTTATATTGGTTTTGTGTGTTACTTGTAGATTTTATTATGTTATGTTTTGAAATTTTGGTAATATTGTCTTTTTTGTTCTTTAATCCATTTTGTAATTTTGTGTCTGAACTAATTTTTGTTTTCCTGTGTTAGACTGTTTAATGCTTTTGTAGCATGGTATTGATAGTGTCTTTGTCCAAAGCTTGTATTTACGATCTGAGTTTTCTTGTTTTCTTTGTACATTTATCTAACTTGTTTGTTAGTGATATTTTGTGTATTTTGAAAATTGTTTTTGGGTCTATAATGTAGTTTAGTAGTGTTTTATCGTATAATTGGCTAGTATGTCACAACTATAGGTTATTTAGTCTGTATCAATCAGTCTATGTTTTATTAGTATTACCTTTAAGATCGTTTTCTGTGCAATTTATAATGAATGGATAGCCGAGTTCGTTGCTCCTCTCCAAGCAATAATTCCATATTCTATAATTGATTGGCATAGTGAAAAATACATTGTTTTCAGATGTTTTATTTTGTATATGTTTCTTATGTTTAGGAAAATGTTTATTGTTTTGATGAGTTTATTTACGATTTGTTTGACGTGAGGTATCCATCTAAGGTTATGGTCAATTATGATTCCTAGATACTTTTTTGTTCTGTTTTTTTCTAGAGGAGGGCAATCGCAGATGTTGGTGTTTAAACATTCGTGTATTTTTATGGTGTTTGTGTTGTTTTTTTTGGCTGTCCCGTGCTATTTGTACTGTGTGTTGTGAATTTTGTTTTCGATATGTTTAGTATAAGTATGTTTGAGTCTAGCCATGTTTTCACTTGCGAGATTCCTAAATTCGCTATGTTATAATTCCAAACCTTAGATTTAAAGAGTAAAACTGTGTCGTCAGCATAACTAACTATTTTCATAACTAACCCTCTATTTTTATGTTGGAAAAAGCATTTATGTAAATAGTAAAAAAACGAAATATAATATTTTAACCATTTAGAGATTTTCTTTATCAGCTTTACATGTTGAGCCACCATGTCTGTCTGTCATTTCGCCATGTTGATGGCGAATGATAAATGATTAATTAATATATTCTCTTATCGTGTACCTTCGTGTCTCGCAACGCAACGCAACCAGGTAATTGGAAATTGTATTACAAAGTGTTGAACGGTTTACACTTGATTTACTGATGCCTCAATTCAATCTAATACTATAAATATTATGACTATTTACTGCATACCGCCGCCCCGGTAACCATTTGTTGGAAAACCAATACCCCTACCATAGGTCACCCAAAGTGGTTCGCTACGTTTGGTGACTTAGCAGGAGTGCTCAGGTTTAGAGGCTGAGGTTTGTATAAGTCTTAGCGGCGGATACGTTTGCCCACATACCGTATGGCAGGCCGGATTGGAAGAGACTGGTTGTGGGATGTTTTTTGACCTCTCCAGCCGGACCCTCTCGACCCATCTCCTTGCACCGCAGTGGGAGGGATGAATTCATACGTCCGTCACTCCAGGACACATTGACCCCAAATCCCTAACCACCACTCATACCTTCTTCCTTCTCAGCACAGCATCACCAAAGATAACATTTTTGTATAAAGATTTAATCCATGAAACTAAAATGCCTGAAGTAACATTTTTGCACCAACTATTAATTCCCATTCTGTTATGGAAAGCATCTGCCATTTTTTGCTAAATTTACTGTCGTGACAGAATTCGCTGGCAGTAAAAAGAAGAATCCGAGGATGAATGTGACGTTAATTTGGGAAGTGGTCCAGGATGGGAGGCTGCGTGGTGGTGGGGGGGGGGGGTTTAAGTGATAATTTGATGGAGATGTTGATGGAGTGGTAGGTTCTCAGTTTGGCGCCACTTCCCTGCAATTACTGGCATTTTTGAATGCCTAACAGATGTCATGGGGTTTTCTTTTTTCTTTTGGGCTATTCAGCATTGTGAGTGATGATTATTTGCGATAAGGAATTTGTTAAATTACGTAATATCATTAATGTTATTACATAAATACACATAATCTAATTCTTCTTCGTGTAATGTTTACCACTGAACCAAAGAACCATGATGAAGCCTCGTCTGTTTGTGCACGCTCTGTATTGTGTTGTACATTACATTATGTTTCCTGTTTGTTTATTTCTGTTTGTGTATCAAGTTAAAATATTACAGTAAAAATGGTGCCAAACATAACATTTTCAAGAGTCAGGGGGGAAAATCTGTTATCTGGGGTGATATTACACCTATAGTTATATAATTATAAAATAAACCGCGTTTTTCATCAAATTTCCAAAAGGCCTTTTCTCATCGTCCAATTCCACCGCGATCACCTCCGTTCTGTCATCTAATATTTTTGTTGTGGTGAAATAAAATGTTTTTAATTCTTAAAAATAATATTATCTAATTATTCTCCGTGTAGTGTTTATCACTGAACCAAAGAACTGATGAAGCTTGACGTAAATGTGTTAATTAATAAAAAAACTCGTGGTTAATAAACAAAGTATTTTATTTAAATATAAAACCTTTTATATAACAAGACGCTTCAGACAATGTAGTCAGTAACGGCAACACGAACATATCGATGTTATGAAAGAATGTGATAAGTAGTTTTGACAGTTGGAATGTTTGATTGCATCTTCATTTTTATGCAGATTTCCGCGTATAACCTTGGCCAGAGTTGGCACGGTATCAAATTATTATTACGTGCACCAGGAATGTTATTTTATGGAGGATAGGTTGTATATCCTGACAATATTTGATTTTGAACTGATTCTATCATAAAATAACACTATCAATAATACCACGTAAAATAACATTACTTTTAAAATTCAGACGAATGTCAGCAACCGGGCATTGATCATCTTATCATGTACGTGGAGTCTTTAATATATTACATAAAAAAGAGAACATCATTAATAATTAGGTCACATTAGAGTTATTGCGGTGCATACCATTGACGTACGGGTTTATGTATGGTGCGTGGTGCATACACAAAGTTTTTAACTAGTACTTTTATTTTAAATATATTAAATATTATATAATATAACATGCACCTTGTATCCTGGTTAAGAAACATTTGATTATTCTGATTAAATGGTGGGGTACACATAGTGTTAAATTAACCAACAAGAAGACAGAAATTTGATTCCAGATAAATTCGCTGTTTTAAAACGAATTTCAAAATAAAAATACTGTTTTTGAAAATAGATTAAAGGCTTATGAATGCAAACATAGAAAGTAGATGAAAGGCTTGTCAACGAAAACATAGAAAGTAGATGAAAGGCTTGTCAACGCAAACATATAAAGTAGATGAAAGGCTTGTGAACGTAAACATAGAAAGTAGGATGAATGGCTTGTGAACGCAAACATAGAAAGTAGGATGAAAGGCTTTTGAACGCAAACATAGAAAGTAGATGAAAGGCTTGTGAACCCAAACATAGAAAGTAGGATGAAAAGCTTGTGAACGCAAACATAGAAAGTAGGATGAAAGGTTTGTGAACGCAAACATAGAAAGTAGATGAAAGGCTTGTGAACGCAAACATAGAAATTAGGATGAAAAGCTTGTGAACGCAAACGTAGAAAGTAGATGAAAGGCTTGTGAACCCAAACATAGAAAAAGTTTTTAAAGTCGCTTACCGATAGTTTTTATCGTGTAAACTGTAATTACCACTTTATACGAAGCTTAATTAGATAAAGATATTATATAAGTTATTGTCACTTCACCTTTCTTGGTAAATATATTTTTTTTACTAAAAAATTTGCAAACCTTGACAAATATTTTTCAAATGCAAAATTTTGTTTCATAGAATTATTGCAAAATTTTCAGAATGTTTGTGTTAACCTTTTGTATGCAAATTAAAAGCGCGGTGTTCTCTCTTTCTTAATGAGATCGCATAATTTTTACGAGACCGTGTTAGGCTGGGAATAAATGTCCGAAAAAGACTCAACGTTTGTTTTATGTTAGTAATATCTCCGAAAATTGCCCTAGGGATGAAAATTTGTTTATTTTATTCATTTACAACACTTTGTTATTACATTACAGATTGGGGTCTAGATCGTTTAATTGTACTGTTTATACAATGTATTTGCAATGACCAAAATCTTGTAAGAGCGGTGTAGGAAATGAAAAACAAATTGATATTTTGTTGAATTACATTCAGGAAGTACGCGGCTCCCCCACGGGTGAGTTCATAAACAAATTGATTGGGCTTGCTCTACAATAAAGGAGGTTGATAATGACACTCTGGTACAAAGAAATGTATTTGATCCAGAATCTTATCGTTAGGTATGTAACCGTTTATTAAGAGATACAAAAATTAAATGACGCCTCAAAGTAGATTTGCGATTACCGAAGATGTAATATTACGTTGCATCTGCCATGAAGGTAGGTAATGATTTTGTAAATAAAAGAATGTGTGTACAAACGCCGCCGTATTAACTTCCTCCGACGAGAGAACGAGTCTCTCGGAGTTCTTGAAATCGCCAGTAAATAACGAGGCGACAATTGTGGCTGTCAGGACATATCAGTGGCAATAAACCGGACCTGTGATGGAGGGCCAGGCTGACCAGGACTACCAGGACTCCGGACATTCCTCATTTACCCATCATCGCCATTTCAAACCTGTTAGAAGTGGACAGCGCTCTGTCGTCAGACTTGTGATTTATAATTTCCTGGTCATTGTTGCCATATTAGTTTATTGAAACCCTACTAACATTTTTTTTATTTATTTATTTTTTTATTTTATTTTTTTTTTTATTATTGTACGACAGACAGGTAAGTCCAATTATGGTACAATTTTATTAAAACTAACAATACATGTACATATATTTTTTAAAACATGGTATAGTGATATTAAACACATCTATATCCGCTGGTAGGGCATTTAGTAAGGTCATACCTCTTGTCATGCTATGTCGGGCAATGACATCTGTCCGACCCTGCGGTATACAGAATAGGTCGTGGCTACGATTTCGACAGTATTTATCAGGAACGAATAATCCACAGCATGACAGGAGATATGGGCAATCGATAAGGTTTTTTAGTAACTTTAATTCAAATACCATGAGTCCGGCATTACGCCTAGTCTCCAGGCTTTGGTAATTTGTCTCCTTTAGCAGTTCCACGTGATGCATGAATTTCGGATATATTCCGTATGATCGCATGTAAACATACCTTAGGAATTTTTTTTGAATTTGTTCAATCATATTTATGTATTTAAGTTGATAAGGTATCCAGACAGTACTGGCGTACTCCAGCTTGCTTCTGACCACTCCGTTGAACATGGAGGTCATTGCTTCTTTGTTATTGAATTGTTTGCAAGTTCTAATTACAAAACCAAGAGTTTTGGAGCAAGCCGAGGTAAGCTGGACTATGTGGTTTGAAAATGTCAGCTTAGGATCAAAGATCACCCCAAGGTCCTTGATGATGTTTACGCGTGTAAGTACTTCACCATTCATTCTATACTGGCAGAATACCGGATTTTGTGAACGACTATAAGTCATAACAACGCATTTTTTAATATTGAAGTTAAGTTTATTTTCTACCGACCATATCATGATTGAATCGAGGTCGGCCTGCAGTTTCGAATAATCATAATCTGATTCGATTTCCTTCATCAGTTTCATGTCATCTGCGAATAGTAGACATGAGCTGTGACGTATGCAATCCTGAATGTCATCAATCAGAATGAGGAATAACATGGGACCGAGATTCGATCCTTGAGGAATTCCTGACAGAGCTGCGAACTTATGGGAGTCGTATCCATTTATATTTACATACTGACTTCTATCTTTTAAATATGACGCAAAAAATGTCAGTAAGGGTTGATTAAAACCTATTTTATGCATCTTTTTTATTAGAATATCGTGATCTACTCGGTCAAATGCCTTTGCGAAGTCCGTGTAAATTACGTCCGTCTGATGCCTACAGTCTAGGCTTTGTGCTACCCGTCGAGAGAAAGAGAGTAAGTTGGTTATAAAATGACAATATTTTCATTTCTAGATTATAATAATACATATAATATCTGGAGATTCCCGCGTCTTGATGTTCTAAATTATGGAATATTGACAGCAGAAAGAACGTACTCTAAAATTTCTCAATAATTCTTAATATGTCGTTCTTTCTCGCAAAGCGAATGTCGTCGTGCCTTTTAAGGATTTGATTAAAGTGCAAAAAATATCATTTATTTGATGTACGCAGCAGTCAACCTCATCCATCGATTGGAAGATTCCTTGCCTTACAAGGCTTTAAACGTTCTTCATTCTTTAGAAACCTGACTAAACCTCCAACGGATCGCAGATGCTTCAGGTTCTACGTTGTAGAATATGCAGGAAGTTTGGCCCGGAGGCTTTGGCCTATGGGGGAGCTTTGCCGCTTTTATAATTAACTGTCAACTTACTCAATTTAAACGCTCATTAGTGGAGAGTGGAAAATGCACCAACGCTTTTCCTAGATTGAATTTCCTCATCTGGTAAGTTCCCGGCTGCGTGCGTTAATTGCTTCGAGTTTCCATTTTACTTGTTTCTTCTAGCGTATTCCGTATTATATTATGTGGTCGGGAAAGGGTTGCTTAATTTAAACCATAGTATTAAATACTTTGCAAAGTTTGTTGCGCAAAAACGTTTGCGTAATTAATTCTCGGATATGGAGCACTCATTCAAAAACACATTTAAACCATATTTGTGAGGGAGTCCCTAAACGTTTCGGAAAAGAAAACAAAGAGCATTACACACATATATGAAGGGTCGGTTGATAGTTTGGCCCATCCACAAGTACTTGTGCAAGTTTTATCAGTAGCGATGCTCCCAGGAATCCAGGAACAAGGACGTCAACTAGTTCCCCTCCTTAATTCCTTTAAATTAAATAATGGAAGGTCAACTAATGAAATGAGAGCATTCCGCCCGAGTCCCGGCGGTGCCCGGTAGCAGTAAGAGGTACCTACTCCGACGAGAAGTTCCTTCACTTTCATTCCGCCCCAATGGAAAATCTAATAAAATTGAGCACAAAGTTACAGGAGCGGGCTTCAGGGATAGCGAAGTTTAAAGTCCACGCATTAAATTTACTTATAATCAACTCAATTCTCAATTTTTACATGTTTCTGCAGGTAAAGGTTAATACTGTTCTTCGAATTCGATTCTCGAGTTCGAGGTATCAATAATACTTAAATTTAACATGTAATGATCAAGAATTTAAGGCTTCATTCACGTAAAGAGTCTTTTAACGCATTGCAATTTTAGCAAGCCAGATTTTGTGTATAATCCATCGGTGTATATTATCACAGCGCGTGTTTTGCTGTAGAAACAAAGTTGCCACACCTCGATTAGTATGCAGCTAATGAGAACCATTATTACAATCGATGTTTTTTTTAACAATATTTTATATAAAAGAAAAGAATGTACATTTTTATGCAAACATCGCTTATAGTAGTAATTATTATAAAAATTTGCATAAATGCCTGCCACGTGTTCAAATACAAAGTAATACAACAATAGCTGATCGAAATGTCGATGTCAATAAAAGTAAATAGATAATTGACTGAGCGGTTGGATAGCATATTTTACATAGATATATGAACCCCACACAGGAGGATGCTGTATGGAGGTTCTTTTTAAGGAAAGAAGGGAGGAGGTTCTGGTAAGTGGGTAGGTAGGTTATGAGGGGTGAGAGGGAATCTGGAGGCAGTGTGTCCGTGAGTGACGGACGTATGAAACCATCCCTCCCGCTGCGAAGCAAGGCGATATTATACAATTGAGATAGTGGTGTTTCTTCGGACAAATTGTACAATTCCTTATTTAAAAAACATATTTGTTTAAAAAAAATATTTAGGGTTTATAAATTAACTAGGTAGATATTTTTAAATATTTTATGCTAATCGAAAGAATCGTTAGGTACTAAACCGCTTTAACAAAAACAAATGCGAAATATAACAAAATTTAATATTAAAAGGATTGTACATATTATGTGTTTTTGTATTCTGTAAAATTAGATGTTTTATATTGTGTTGGAAGTGAATTGTATAGTTTTATAGCCTGGAATCTGTAGTGTTTTTGTCCAAAGGATGTGTTGGTTTTTGGTATTAGTAGTTGGTGTGCATGTCTTGTTCTAGTATTGTGAGAAGTTTGTGAAGTTTTAAATGTGTTTAGGTTCTTGTAAAGGAAAGTAAGTATTTATTTGCAGGTCAGTGGTTGAGTGGGCATAGCGCTTGGGTCTCACCCGAGCGTCGCGTGTTCGATTCCTCGGTTGGCTAAGTCCTCCATCACAACACAAGCAACATTTTCGGCTTTCTGTGGTGGTAGTAGGAGATTTTCAAACATTGTTGGGTTATCCGTGACCCGGGAATGTTTGTCTTTCTTTTTTAAAAAAAAAAAAAAAAAAAATTTAGAATATAATTTTTGAATCTTCAACACTGGGAATTTTTTGAATATGGTTGACGTGGGTGTCAGTATTGGTACTTTGTATTACTTTTATTAAAAGGTTTTCTGAGCTTTATACAGTGTGTCTATGTATTTTTTTTATTGGCATAGCCCTAGGCAATAATGCCGTATTCCATTATGGATTGTGCTATTGCGAGGTATACATTCTTTATATCATATATTTTTAGCATATTTCTTAGGTTTTTGAAAAAGTAAAACAACTTTTAAATTGAAATTGTAAATTATTCCCAAATTAAAGATGATACAAGACAAGATGACATTTATTTTGTATTTTACTACACGATACATTAATAGATTTTAAGAGAAGGTGTATTTTTCATTGATGAAATTGTATATGAAAATGCATCTACCTACCATATAATTAATTACTTAGGTGTACACTATTTTTTAATTATTTTTTATTTGAAACTGCACAAGAGTCCCAACTGCTCCTCGTCTGATGCCAGTGGGACTATGGCATGCCCAACTAGGGTATGTTGCGAGGCTAAAAGGTAGTGGGGAGAGGAACGAGATGGGGGAGAGGGAGTTGGGAAAGTACCTGTCTATTCAGATCTGGTCACCAAACACAGCCAAATCCATTTCAAGCCACTTTTCAATTCTAAATGGTGGTCTTACACCAGAAAGATTCTGAGATTATCTTCCACTCTGGAACGTACCGCAAATATACAATATATTATTTTTAATTAGTAATTTGTGAAATAACATAATTTCATTTAAATTTACTTGCGCACGCCGGGATTTGATCCCGCGACCTTCAGCTTGCCAGTCAATACCCCCACCCTTCGACCACGGACGCTGTCAACCACAATCTGACGCTTGTATTAATTATTATTAACGCTGAAAGTAGTATTCAAACTCACCACAAGTACAACACAAAATAAATAACATTTAATATGTACTTACCTAATTTCTTTAATACATCAAAAAAGTACCTTAAGATATTTATATAAATACGATTGACGAAGCTCCATTTTAAGTCAGCACTCGTCACTTGCCGGCTCTGCGCTCTGCTCGAAGCTCGAAGGTGGAGTCCATAAGCCCTCAGAGACGGGTTTTGTCCCTATGACAAATAAATCCCCCAACACCCACACTCTTGTAATGTGCCAAGAACCTTGTCTTGTGCCTCAGCCTTCTACTAAATCTACACATTTAATGATATATGCCATTCTGCCGATAAATTTTATTGCTTCCCTTTTCCGTGGTGTACAAGCGTAGGGAGATAAATCTACACAATGCATATTATAGATTAGATTTATTTATAAAAGTACATTGGCAAAATTTGTAAAATGTACCTACTTCTAGGTAAGTAAGACATTAAGAGTTATTTTCCTCCCGACAAAGCCATACGATAACTTCTCTTTGTTAAATTTTCTTACAACCACTTTCTTTAGTTATTCAGACTTACAAATTAAACGAGACGTAAAAATTCCGTCCAAAAAGGGACGTTTTCCGTTTAAAAAATCAGAATCAAAATAATCCTTTAAATCATACGATTTGTAAGTAGATACATAAATACCGACCTACAAAATTATAAACTACATATCATGTAACGTTTTTAAATGTTTGATTTCATGTATGGAATTAGACAACTTTTTTTAACGAAACTTCTTTTCAAGCAGGATCATAATGTTAGTAAAAATGCCTAATAAACCCGACGATTTAACATGTGAAAAAATAATCTTTACTAAACCAGTAAAACGGCCAACATGTTGAAACGAAAAACGGAAAGTACACACAATTTTACATAGAAACAGAATGCAAAACGGTCGAGTTAAAACAGGACTTCGCTACGCTCAGTCAGTAAACGAACATAGGTAAGTACTCGTATTTGCATATTTACGCATTTTGACTGTGAAATAAAAGTTTAAGGATATAATATATTATATATTAGATAAGTTTTGCTCTGATGTTAGAATCTGAAAAGTTTTATTTGTATCCAATGAGTAGGTACTAATGAAAACCAAGAGATTTTATATTTATGTGAAAAAATAGATCCACAGCACTACATATATTAACAGGTCAACAAAACCATTATAAATGTATGTGGTTTGGTTTAGTTCCGTCGAGAGAAACTAAATTTAAAATCAGCGTCTAAACACCGCCATCTTAGTAAAGCGTTATCAGAAATTTAATGATAGCCTCCTACTCCACCCCTGTGCGTTGCCGCGCTGATAAATTTAGTGTTTCTGAGTTGGCTGGATGTCGCGGAAGACAAATTTATCACCCAGAGGTGTAGCCGAGTCGCCGCGTGTTTTAAATTATGTTTAACGCCTCTTAGCATATTTGCTAACTATTTCACAACAGCCATACATCACCGCGGATAGTCTCGTATAACGATTTTTTAAACGAAAGATTTATTGAATTATGGAATCTTCTTTTGCTGGTATTAATAGTTTCGTATTTTGAAATATATATTTGAAACTAGTGGGTATATACTTATTTCATAATGAAATGTAGTTATAAAACTTATTTTTCTTACAGATTACGAACTATAAACTTACCTTTGTTCTTAGGTACCTATTTTAAGCCCCCTTAATAATAATAACAATTATAATAAAATTATTTTGAAAGCCCTATGTTTGTCAAAAATCACCTCAAGGGCGCTGTAAAAATATATAATATATTTTTACAATCTTCTATCTTATCACTGAGATCCCTGAGGCTTATGTGTGGTAAAACCATATGTGATCGTGTGAGAAATGTGGATATCCGCAAAGAGTGCAAGGCTAATGTAATCGTAATGAGTAAGATCAAGAAAGGGACGCTTAGATGGTTTGGGCATGTAGAGCAAATGAGCGAAGAAAGGAGTGTAAGGAGAATATACGATGCAAATGTGAATGGTAGCAGAAGTCGGGGGCGCCCGAGGATTACATGAGACGACCAACTGAATCAGATACTTGAGTCGGGCCATATCAAGAATCAGAATAATAGAAGAGTATGTATGGGACGATGTATGAATGTGAATAAGGCAAGGAGTGTGTGCCAAAACTATATGTAAACTGCATTTGATCAATTAAGGTGATGCTGCGTTAGAATGCTAATCCATTATTGTTTATTTAAATTCTGTACAGGCAGATAATAAACTGGACCATAGTTACCTGGGGGACACTGGGAAATTATGTACAGTTCGTACGCAGAGGACTTGTAGAAATAGTTGTTACAACGAAGCTCACAGTGGTATGCTCATGCTCATGAGGTGATATCGTTTTACGCTGCTCTAATTTTGAGGAAAAAAAATCCTCTTCCTCTGTTTTAGCTAATAAAATCAATAAGTTACACAATCATTGGATGCGAGAAGCTTAAATCACAGATAAAGTGTGTTGTATCATTCGATATAAATCACAATCAACACAAAAACTGCAGTAAAATTGACAGTGACACGCGACACATCGACTGACATAACAAGCAGATCGTGCGCTCTCCACGCAAATAGCCGTAATAGCTTCCACTTGATTAGTCTCGCGTTCTTCCTGTCAAAACTCTATTACGGACACCCATTGTGCTTTCTGCGCCCCGCACACTCCGCGCTTGTGCTTTATCTCTAATCAATAATGCAGCGTTAAAGGTTTCTTTTATTTATTGTTACACGCGTCGTAGAAAATTATCCGTGAACTATTATACTATATTTATTTATATGGGAAACGCGGCAATGTGACGTTTTGAGAGCAGTTGCAGCATCCCACCGAAAATACAAACCAAAATAAAACTGTAAATTTCCACAAATCGTCAAAAGGGGAAGACTTATTCAATAGCAAGGCGATAATACATATGTTGGTAGTGTAGCATTTTTCTTACGTGTGTTTGCTGTTTGATTTATGTTTTTTTATGGTGGACGCAGTTACAGTACTCGGCTCACAGTCGATTAGCTATTTAATGTTCAGGAAGTGAGCTCGTATTAGCCTGGGCTTGATAGATTAACGCGGCCAAGTAAAACTAACCATAAAATAGGAAAAGCAATAACCATTAGCAAACACATTCCTACCGCAGTGTAAAATGAAAGATCGCGAGCTTTGTTTTACGACCCAGTGCACAAAGGTACGAATAAAACTTTAGGTGGCTAAAAATGATACGTTTTTTAACTAACTAACAATCTCACTACTACACACTCCTTGCCTCACTATGTTTATGTTTTTCAATCTTATTAAAATATTTATATCATAAATACATTTGTTTGAAAATTAAAATAAATAAAAAAAAACACAATGCGTAATCGTTAATGGCAGCACAGAAAATAAGCCACTAAATCAAACTTTTATTTTTAATTGTTGAATTAGTTATTTAATTAAATTCGTATTTTTTTACAAATAAATGTTACAGTTTAACGCAGTGAACTAAGCAAATGGCTGTTATTAAATACAAATAAATAAGTGTCTTGTGTAGGAATTTCACTAAAATAATAAAATAATACAACAAAATTATTATATTTAGTTTTTACAAAACATCAGAGAAAAATATGAAGCATCAGAGTAAAATTTGTTATACTAATAAATGCTAGTAAATCATAAATATAAAAAACACAAGTTTTGTGGAAACTGAAAAATAAAAAAGAAAGAAAAGGGACTAATAAAGTAGTTTGAGGTACCTAATATTTCAATTTAAGCTGAAATTCATGAACTAATATTTTCTATAATTTTCATAATTTTTCACAGATCTTTTCCGGTTGAATATACTTGCGTAGTCCCGTGAAAAATCATGGGAGGTTTAGTCATAACACAATTTTGTTAGTGTTAAATATTAAATTATTTTTTAATGATACACTATTTTTTATAAGACAATGTTTTTATGAATAGCATAAGGGATAAACAATTATTATAATAATTTTTATGGTTATTTCAGGCGAGTAATTGATGCTTATAATAATTTGGTAAATATTATATTTAAAATGCTAAATTTAAATGTTTAATTTCTAACTGTCTCTTATAATACATTCTTTGTATATATTTGGTTGAAAATCACTATAAAAAACATGTTATAGATCAAATAATTATCCGTCTCCCTTTTTTACAAGTTTTTTGACCAGCTAAAATTTCTATTCACTACTTTGTGTAGTGCGCTATGCAGCATATAATGGGCTCGTTTTATTTCCAACCGCAACTATTGAATTTTCATTAAAATGCGTTATGACTTTAACTAAAGCAAGGCTTCATAATATTATTTGACACATAGTAGATATTATCTCAACCGCCTTTGACTTGCGGAGTAAAGGCGAAGCATGACTATTTTCGATTAATCTTTATAGCGATATTATGAATACCAAAAAATATGCTTTGGATAAAATGAAGCTATTCCTATAGTTTCCCTTGAGTAGAAAAAAAAAATTTACTCAATATAAAATATAAAAGTAAACTACTAAAACATGTTTTTATTAAATAGAAATGTATGAACGCATAAATGAAACAACTTAAAAAATATATGATTTTATGGCTAAGATTATCTGTGATAGTTTTCCTTGATTACATTTTTGCTTTCTTATAAATTGCTTACAAAATAAATAAAAACCACTTCTCCGCTTGAATTCGAGCGTTTCTTGACTCTGTTTGCCAAGCGATTTTAATGCCCGTTACCTATAATCGTGAAGATATAAGGCATACCAATAATATACATATTTTTGGTTTGTGGCTTCCTCTCTGGTTCTCTAAGGTGCCTCCTGATTTCATACTTTTTTTCACTGCCTACCCCTGTGGGGACTCGTCATGATGGTTAGTTGTTAGTTGGTTATTTATTTTATGGAAATACGCTGTGGAAAGAAAAGAATGTTTAATTCTTTCAAATTTAATTTGTGTATGGTTTGTGTTTTAAAAATCATCATAAAACTAAACTTCTACACATATTACTACATTCTACAAGTTCGCTAGATCGCTAAACTGTAACCTATTCCCTGAGAAAAGAATTCGTTGTAATAGTAGCCGGGTTTTAACCCTATTTTCTATTATAAGTCTACTGCTCTCAAACTTCTTTCAGAAAATACCAAATAGCTAAATTCATTTCGAGTGTACACACAATATTTGAATGCGTTACTAAAAATATTTTTATTGACACGTATTTGCTCCGAGAGCAGAAATTATAATTCCTGTCTATTGAATTTTTATCAATATTTATGCAAGTGTTCCAAAGGTGCCAAGTGTGTTGCAAGCGGAATGGTTTAGATATTTAGACACATGTGTCAGTCAAAACGCAATCAAATAAACAACTTGTCGACAATCAATAAGCGATAAAATGTAATAATTTCAACAATATGGTTGTTTATCCAGTTGTTGTAATCAGAGGCGGATTTGCCCTTAGGCCTATGTAGGCCCGGGCCTAGGGCGGCCAGATATTAGGGGCGGCCAATCGTGACAAAAAAGTCACAGATGATAACAAGAAATTACTTCCTTAGTACCTAAATATTCTACGTACGAAATAGCGATATGCAAGAGCGTGTTCACACACAGCACACAGCGCACGACAATCGACAATTATACAGTAATTGAACTAGCGAATTTAGCAAGCGTATTTTTTTACATTAATTCCACACAGGAGGCTTTGAGGAAAATATTTTCCCTCACTATATATGTCATCTTAAGTGATGCTGTGTGGAGGGTCTTTTTAAGGAAGGGAAGGATAGGAAGTTCTGAAAAGGAAAATGTATCAGGGGTGGGTAGGAATCTGGGGATTAGTGTGTCCAGGAGTGACATACGTATGAATACATCCCTCCAACTGCGGTGCAAGGCGATGGGTCAAGATAGTCCGGCTGGAAAGGTCAAAAGGCCTCCCTCACCCAGTCTCTCTCGATTCGGCCCGCCACGCAGCAGGTGGGCAGACGTATCCGCCACCAAGACCTGGACAAATCTCACCCCATGAACCATGAATGATAATGGCAGGAAAATTAAAACGGTTTTGACCCTAGGAACTTACTGAAAAGTTTGGATACTCCTGGTCAATATGATGGGTACTGAGAAAGGGCCGGCTACATGGTCTGGGGCCTTAGGGCCTAGGGCGGCCAAGACTGCAAATCCGCCTCTGGTTGTAATGTAGGATTAAAAGATAACAACTGAGTAAACAACATACTTGGCACTGAAATACTATATTTATGTTGTTTTGTTAATTGAACGATTGTTGTTAGTTATATTTTTTATAAATACTTATGTATTCCGTGAGTTAGGTCAATGTATTATAAATATATCGCTTGAACTAAATAACGGGAAATTTCTACATTTGACGTTGTACTAAAATTATGATAGTAATAATAACAATATTTGTATGGTTTTTGTGTAAAGTACAAATATATAATACACTTTTACAATGATCTACTAACTAAATGTGGAGATAATATGCAGTACCAAACTTACCTGATAGGTCACTTGAGATGAACACTTAATTAACATTAACTATTTGTTTATTAGCGAAATTTTGATACAGGATGTAGGACATAATTGGAAAAATGGATATATTTGGACTTTATCTCAGGAATGGTAAATTTAATTTAAGTTTATGATAGCTTAAAAGGTAAGTTTTTAGTTTTGACCTGAATTCTGTTGGACTTTTTATGGATCTTAGTTCCGGAGGGAGTTTATTCCAAGCCTTCGACCCAGATGCTCCGAAAGCGCGATCACATAACTTAGTATTTGGCTTGCGCTTAGGTTCCATCAGTCTGCCTACAGCTGATACAGTAGCATAATATTTCCTTATGTGTTTGGCAAATTGATGGTATTGAGGTAAGTTTATCCAAAGTATGAAGTGTGAATATAGGCAGAGATGTGGATAAATGAAGATGAAAATCAATGTAAATACTGTCATACAGGGGGACGTGCCGAAAAAAATAATTTGTCGATGTAACGGAACAAAGTTAGAGTTAATTGTTGTGTGTTTTTTTGTTTCTGTAAATAACTGATTTTATTTTTTGTGTTTTAATCTTCTTTAGACGTTTTTTCGTCTGATTAAAAATCCGTGATCGAATGATGATCGATTATAGATGTAATGAACAGACAAAATATAGATAAGATCTTCTTCAATTACTGCAAAATCACTCTGTGGTGTAATTTTAAATTTAATAAAATAAATAACATTATATTCACCACTATTTAATCAAAAAGGATCGACATGTTTCAAAACCAATGGTTTCTTTGTCTTATAATTATATACTTTTATCCTGACAAAGAAACCATTGATTTTGAAACGTGTCGATCCTTTTTGATTAAATAGTGGTGAATACAAAGGTATTACACGGACAAGATGTTTATTTTTATTTCATCGAGTAGAATTAATTTGCAATTAAATTTTTAACGTATTATTTCATTCATTATTATCGTAAAACCATTTAAAATCACTTTTTCCTTTGATAAAAAAAGTGTTTTGTAAAATAAACAAAAAGATCACGAGCAAATAAATAGATATGCAATAATTGCCTTCTCTGTTAGTAGTCAAATTATATAAATAATAATATTCGAATCTCTATTAAGTTATCTTTGCTAGTTACGAGATATGATTTGTTTACAAATCTCTTCCAATATGATCATCGGTTCCATGGTGTAACGGTTAGCACTCAGGACTCTGAATCCTGCGATCCGAGTTCAAATCTCGGTGGAACCTGATTTTTTTACACTTTCCTCCTTGATCTTTATATCTATCTTTATATCTAAATATTATATTTTCCATCATCACTGACGCATAGGGATTAAGGACGGGTTGTTTCGGAGAATCTGAACAATTCATCAAATTTCAACGTTCATTTTCAAGTTCTGTGAAAGATTTTTTCAAGTTCTGTTTTTATTTCAGTTTTGTCAAGCAACTACCCTACAATGATATAAAAAACAGAACTTGAATAAGTCTTTCATAGAACCCGAAAATGAACGTTGAAATTTGATGAATTGTTCAAATTCTCCGAAACAACCCGTCCTAAGTGATTTAAAATTCTACTTAATGTTAAAAATATTGGATTCGAATTTTTTTGAAATAATTTATTTCTTCCCCGACCCACCGCATAACCAGTTCTGCTAGTTATGGTATTTTTTATTAGAGCCCACCACTTTCCCGCCCTAGTTTAAGTAACAGATGGTTACACCTTCAGGGATCTCACTTTTTTGTAAATGAAGGTACTCATAACATGTATAATTACTGTAAACCATTAGTGTTCCTGCACAGCAGAGATTATTATAAGACTGATGAGTGAGCAAGGTATACTTATTATGATAATAGTGATAAAATTAACAAAGAAAGGCTAACCTTAAAGAAAACAAAATGAAGGAAAGTATTAGCTAATGCATAAATCAAAACAAAATAATAGTTTATGGGGTACAACAAAACGTGAAGAGAAATACCTGGTCGTACGCAGGGGCAGGGTCAAACCACTCCCAAAGCGGGGAGGTGGACGGAACTAGCTATGATCTATGAAAATTACCGGGATTTAAAGCAAACCAGTTATTCAACACTTCTTGAAATAGGCTGAAGTCCTCATTAAAATATTAAATATTAGCTTTGAAAAGTCAGGATTTTCATTGCATGGTATATTTTTACATTCTCCCTTTACGCGTTCTTTCTACCTAATAATATTATTTTTGGGGTGTGTCAAACTTCGCTCTCTCTCCATTATTTACTTTCGGTTTCAATATATTTCCCAGAGCTTAGCGGAGGGAGATTTATTATTCGCAAATCTGCCAATCATCCATGTTTGTATTATTCCCTCCACCCCAAAGAGCTTTCGGACACACAAAATGCTTTATCATTCTTTTCTCACTTCATAAAATCATTTTTGTTTTCACTCGCTCGCATCTCCCCTTTTTAGTATCTACTTACATTAGTACGTAGATCAAAATTGATGCCCATCATCTTATCTATTTTTTATAAACAAATACACGGATTAAATTCCCACTTATAAGACAAAAACATATCTAGTTTTTTTTCTGTTGTAATTAATTAATTAATAAGAAACAAATCTAAGCTGTTAATTTTTATTGATATAAATTTTATTTAATAATTATGAAGGTTTTATATCAATGTAAATAAATTCATTTAGACTTTTAGGAAAGTCGATAAGCTGATCGATAGCTAATCCATGTAAAAAATCGGATATGTTTATTCGAGTCACTATCTAGGTTGCAAACCAATTATTTAGAACTTTGTAATAATTCAAAGAAAACTGCCAAAATATGGGAAAAGATAGTTGTAAGATTATACCGTTGGTTAATTCTGAATTTGAAATACGTATAATTTAATAAGGTCACAGTGGCCGATTGGTTAGAGGCGTTGTTCGAGTAAGACAGAGATCCTGGGTTTGATTCCCATTTGACACCGTTACCTTTTATTGTTCAGTGCCTTGTTGTTCTCTTTCATGGATCGTTTAGATTTATCAGTATTATCTTCTTCTACAATCATATATTACATTGATGAGTATAACCTTCAAAGTTATTGACCTATTAAGCTTATTATTAAAATTAAAATGAATTAATTATTTATTTACCCCAAAATTGAGCACCATACATTTAACATTTTTAGTACAGCATACATTAATACCATTGACTAATTACAACCATCAATGATTAATGCAGTGTGTATTGCAGCGATGTAAATTAAAATATAAAAAAAGGAAAAAATTAATAACCAAGCAATGGCGTAGAAACTAAATATCCACCGGTATTATTGTGGTTTCAATATGACTTTATTAAATTGTGACTTTATTCTTGTATTGTGCTACATCATGTACTGACTTTGTTATGGAACTAATAAAAAAAAAAAAAAAAAAAAAATATTTTGGCGATTATGTTTTCAAAACTGGGATTTTTTGTACTGTGACTAAATGTATGCATTTTATGAAAACATTTACTCCCAATGATAATACTATGACCTTATCATCGCATGAATGAGTTTGGGGCTGATAATATACTTGCTTGTCACAGGACCCGCAAGTATGTCTCATATAAACGCCCCTGTAAATAATAATTCCTTCATAAACAAACTAAGTAATCAAGAAATTTTAACCGCTCAGTAATAACCTCATAATTAATAACAAAACATCCATCACCACTCTAAACCAGCCCAACTTTAAAATGTTTAAGAATTTAATATAAGAGAACTTACAATATATTCTTTAACGATCCTCAGTTTGAGGAAATACAAACAAAACATCCATGAAATCCTAATGAACGCATAATTTTATAAAATATTTTGCCTGAGTTGGTCGAGTTACTTTAACTTAGTGTACATTTTACTTACAAATTACCTTCATGCAAAATTTGGGGCAATGTTATCCTGATTATTCCTCTGCCTTGTCTTGCATATTCCATTATCAATCATTTCGGTGACTAAGAACGGGTTGTTTCACAGAATTTGAACAATTCATCAAATTTCGAAGTTATTTTTCTAGTTCTTTTAAAGTTCTGTTCAATCGAGTCAGTCAAAATTCAAGTTCTGTTATTATTTCAGTTTTGTGAAGCAACTGGCCCATAATGATATAATAAGAAAATTTAAATAGGACTTTCACGGAACTATAAAATAAACAATTATTTTTCAATGATAAACTTATGTTTAAAATATAAAAATTGTATGCATAGAACAAAGGATAACAAATTATAATAATCATAAATTTTTAGAAAAAAAAATTTATAAAATATATTATGATAAAACCATACTAACAGACCGAACGATTAGTCATAATAGACCCGATATAGTTTTACATGACAAAATTAAAAAAAAATAACTTATATCATTGATGTCGCTATTCCAAATTCTTGTAATATTAAAAAATCTGCTAATGAAAAAATAAGAAAATACACAGATTTAGGAAATGAAATAAAAAGAATTTGGCATTCTCAGCTCTCTTATTAAAAATTTAGGCGTATTAGATCTATCAAAAAAATTATATATAAAGATGCAAAATTCGGTCACCGAGCCGAACCCTCTGATATGAAAATATCTGGAGTCGGTGAATTATTTTCCCATTTGATCTCTGGTGAGTTGACGTGTTGTTCTGGTATAGTTTTGTATTTATTTTGCTTATATAATGCACTTGTTGATTGACTAGATGATCATTTGTGGAAAAGTGTGTGGAAGGGTTTAGTTTTTCCTATGGGGAAGATTTAACCCGGACAATAAAATATGTTATCCTTTGTGCTCTACTTATAAACATTACTTTATCATTAAAAAATAATAATATTTGACAAGTCAAAATATTTGACCAACAAATGTGATATAATATATCTCGACGCCATCTAGTGGGAAATGCAGCGCTAACAAAGCCTTTCCTACAGAAATAACTCTAATAGTTTACATGTGAAAAAAATAATATAATAAGCAGTAATTTTCGATTCAAGTACTTGTACATATTGAATTTTTTGCCGGGTCGGGAATAGGCCGACGTAGCTTAGTGGTCCAGAGCACCTGACCGGACATCAGAAGGTGCGGGTTCAATTCCCATCGGCGGCATTTATTTTTATTCGGAAGATACGTTTCGTCTTTCTCTTAGACGAAATAGAAAGAAAGATTGCAGCGGAGCTCTCAGGAACAAATTATTCGGTTTATTGATTAACATTCTAAATGCTTGCAATATATTCGACTAAATTTTAAATCTAGTTTAGTTTCAAAACAGAATAATCTTCCGACCGGGGCTTTCAAGATGCATCGCTGGTTCGCCGTTCAGTGTGGCGACAAACAAGATCTCCCCAGTGTCTAAAATGAATAGTACCTAAGATTTCGATTCGTTGTTCAATTCAAAATTTTTCGTTGAGAGAACTCATTGAGGCAACCAGAACTGATATTTTGAAAGCATTCATTACCTATTTATTTATTTAATACATGTTACATTATTATGAAATTTACATAAAGTAGATATAATGAATCACCATACTAGGCGTAAGTTATCATACCTATGTAAGTTATCATTATGTTTCCTGCTTTGTATTATTTGCAGTGTGTTGATGTTTTAATTTTTCTACTAATGATCTTTAATTACCTTTAAAACGTGTCCAAATATTTGACACACAGGTGTGTATTGATGAGGGTGCTCAGGTCCGAATTCGGGGGTTAAAAGAGATATGACCAAGGCCTTCTGAGTTTAAAAAAATATTTATTTATTTATTTTTGTTCATTTATTTTTTTCCAAATTACTTTTAAATTAATGTATAAGTGATTGCATGAGATGGGAACCCAATCGCCTAATCAGGCGCTGTGGTAATTGTGTAATAAGTGTAATTTCTGTGATTATTAGCATAAACATTCCCACTCGGTGATCGTTGAGTGGCTGAGTTCGCATCGTGTTTGGGTCCCACCCTTGCGTCGTACGTTCAATTCCTCGGCTGGCTAAGTCCTCCATCACGACACGTGATGGTAGGAGTACGGGAGTCTTCAATAATTGTTTTATTCGTTCAAGATCACAAGAAGTTTACTATGATTATAACTATAATAAATGTCGTACTAGATACACGTCCGCTATGTTTGAGAACATACGTTATTCCGTTTGAGATGAAATACAAATGAGCTTCCGGCCTATCAATTCGGGTGCAGTCGGAACCATTCGGGACCCGACAGTGCAAGTACCGCCATCTATGACTAACTCTCAAAACTATCTTTAGGCGATGCACTACGTCGCGTCGTGTAATATTTTAAATTGAGCCGCTATCAATAACAACCCCTACGTAGATGGCGATAAGGTTTAAACTCCCGCTTAACACCATCCGCCTGTTTTAATTTATGCAAGAAAAAAACATGGCCAAAAAGTGCGTTTTATTTTATTTTGTGGATGTTCAGGCATACATTTTTTTCCTATCTTTTTATAAATAACTTAATTTGCCACATTATACAATACAATCATAACCGAAAATGGGTTCGTAAGTAGGAGATTTTGAACTTTAAAGCAGTTTTCATAGGCCTTATACATTATTTTTTTCTGGGCTTATAAAAAGACATATAAAAACTAATCGATTATTCCAAGGCCAAGATGTATTCTACTCGCAGTATTTAATTAAAGCATCTGAAACATTTCTAGGCGACCAAATTTTCAAACCAAAAACGCATGATTTTGCATTACTACGCATGGCATTAACTGCCGCAGATAACAACACTAAAATAAGTAATACCAAGGAGTAATGAATATAGACTAGCAGTTAAAAACCCGCTCCGCGGGTTTTTGCTGCTAGGCCCTGCGGGCGGCACTTCTTCCACGGCACTGATATTAACTGTTATGGTACCTAATATAATTTGCTCATAGGAGACTTGCAGTGCTTAAATATGTGTTACAACCGTCAATGTCTATAAGTTGAATCAATATCGTATAGTTTGTCACAACAATTAAAGATAGTTATAACAAAGTTGACTGAAATAATAGATTATTACATATTGATTAATTGTACCCGTGTTTATGGATAAAAGGAGGGTAATTGTGCGATGAGATTAAGAGTCGGTTTAATTAAGGTGTAAATTTTACTCCAACTGGTGGTAATTCTTTACCTAAAGCTGTTACTGTATCTAATAAAGTTTAAAGTTAGAATATATATACACCTTCATCAGGAGAGTAAAAATCTATATATAAAGGTAGATTATTACAATATAGCGCCCCTGAGGTGATATCTCACAAAAGCGGCGCTATGCAAATTGTCCAATTAATAAATAAATATAATGTTTACATTTTATTATGTACGTATGCATTGATATACAATGGAAATAGATAAAATAATGTTATCCTATTAAACTTTATTTTATTAAAAAACAAATAACTTTTTTAATATCACTTTATTATATACAACCAATACATGTTTCATGAACGAAGTATACACCGAAGTCAAAAATTAAATATAGATTACAATTGGAAAAAAGAAGTGGAAGGAGGGGGGAGGGGTGAGAGTAGGCTGGGTTTATAAGAATTAGGAATTACAATATGAAAGACCAGTTAAGTGGGAAAATATTTAAAAGAGAGTTTATAAAAAAAAATTCTTGTTAATTATATCTACTTTTATAAACATGTTCTCTTATTTCTAAAATTTCGAAATTATTTATTTGTGATGCTTTATATCCTGTGTGAAGTATTTTAAGACCTGAAAAAAAAATTGCATAAAACCATAAAACAATATATTCATAAAACAAATAACATTATATAAGTGTAAGTGTATGTATTTGTGTATACATGTATGCATGTAGGTGCATTCATGTACATTATTCTTTACTTATAGTTTTGTGTTCATCAATGTTGTGTTTGTCTGTAATTAGTGATAGTATCAGCCAAGTTTAATTAGTGTAATTGAATTTCGAGAGCTTTGATATGAATCACTGTTGACAAACCTAAGAAAAAAAAAAAAATTTAATAACGGTTATTCTAATAAATTGATAGTTGAAATACTAAATAAAAAAATTAAACATATTCTCTTCAAACGGTATTTTTACCCTATTTCTTAAGATATAAATAAACAATCAGGATTAAAGCATCGCAAATAAATAATTTTTAAATTTTAGAAATTATAAAACATGTCAATAGAAAATCAGATATAATTAATAAGCAAAAAAAATTATAAATAATAATGAAAAATGCCATTGCAAAGTTTAAATAAACTTCCAGAAGAAATCTTCTTATGAAACGCTTAATGGTCAAGTAATTTTGCATATTTAAATATTCGCGCCAGTTATTTGGTTAGTTTTTACACCGCCAGAGGTGCGCTCTGTGTCGGCCAGCTATTGCCGGCCATATTGAATGAACGTGTGCTTTTTTCGTCAAACGTAATCACGTAATTGTGGATAATTTTCACTGTAATTTAATTAATCCAATGGAATATAAACTTTCTAAAACATATTTTCTTCGATATTATCCAAAAATTATATGAGGAGAAACGATATTTTTGAAGAAATATCGTATTACATGTGGCGATTCTTTTTCAGTATCAAATCGTGTCTTAATTTTTAATGTCTTATTTTTTTTTGTATCCAGTCGCCTGCAAACCGAAATGAACCTTACGGTTGCTTAAAATTGAGGGGCAGATTGGTATTTTTTGCCTGCAGACCCCCAATGCAGAATTTATCCGAATCACATAATATGAATTTGATCAATCAGAGGGCCTACATCATCCAGACGCTGGGACAATAATACGATCAGATTATTTAAGAAATTGTAACATCTAGAAAGATATTGTATTTAGTGAAATTTTGAAGATACTTTGATACAGACAAGTGGAGTAGATATTATAATTGTGATTACAGTAAATTTATAGAAATAGAGTTTTTGTAACATAAATAATGAAAGAAATACAAAAGATGGATAATTTGAACCAAAAAATATACAATGATGTAGAATTAAAAAAAGATTTTTACAGAAATAGTGTTTCAACATTTAAGGCGTTCAGTTATTATTTTACATTATTATATATTTTATCATTAGTTTGAATATGTTTAAGATATCTACGATCAATAAAAAAATGAACTTCAATTATTTTATTACTTTCAGTTTAAAGTCGATGCAATGGAAAAACTTTTTTTAATTAGATAAAATAAAATTCATTACAATTAGCCAATTCTAGGATAAATCCGGCCATAGCGGTGCTGTGTTTTTATTAGTGATCTAATGATTTCTGAATATTTTATACTAATTTACATAAAAAATGGACTACGAAAAGTAGTAGTAGTACTAGTAGGATGTTTTGAGCTTATAAGTGTCTGCAATCACCTTCCTCAGTATCAATTTGCAATGCAGTTTAAGCATCGAATAAGCTGATTATTATGGCGTCTGTAGGTGTGTGACTGAAAGCTAATGACATCCCTTATTGGATGGAATATTCATCACAGACCATGAGGTCTTAAAGCAAGGCCCACACACTGTATGAGACACTGTCTGTGGGTCCCAGGGGCGCCACATCCTTAAAGACAATGTGTGCAACGCACACGGGCGGCCGAACCAGGGGGGCGACCTCCTGGTTTTTCCTCAGAAATAAGATCCCTCAGGCATACGAGTTTTATAACTACATATGAACGAATTACAAAATTCAACTATTATTTACAAGAAATATAAACATTACCAGGTTACGAATACAATTCAACATTTAAAAACGCCAAATACTACCATTAAAACAGAATATGTTGCTTGTACGTTGATGGAGGCATTAGCCTGTCGAAGAATTAAACCCACACAAATAATATTGTTACAAAAACTGTTAGCAATGGAAAGTGTTAAACTAGGTAATTCTGCGTGACAGAAACAAGAATGAGAGTGCTTCAAAAGCAATTAAACGTGGCTAAAATTAACATACAATCTCCAGCCTCCAATGAAACTATGATAGGCACAGAGCAAGTGGTACGACTTGCAGATTACCGTTGGTATTAGATCATTGGTGGAGTCATTAGTTGGGAAAGAAAAGCAGACATCGCGTACATATGAGATGGGTGACCAGACGACTTCAAACAAACTGCCTGCTTAGGATTGGTGAGAGCAGCCGAGATCGGCAAAAATGGAAAAAATACATTTGAACGGCCTTTGTCTTAAGCTGGTCCTACGCAGCGGCCCTGCCGGTGACCGTGGGTGTGACGTACAGTGTGCAGTTTGCATTTTACAGTTTGCAGTGTGCAGGAAAGAGAAGAAAAGACCAATAAGTTGATCAACGCGGAGGTCCGCGGTAAGTAGCGGCCGATTAACATGGCAATTCATTCCGCCAGCAGTTAATGATGGAATTAATGGCCCGCCGGATGACTGATGGGAGATGTATAGAGAGTGGTACAGCGATGTTGCTGCCTGGGAAATTAAATCAGACCTTCATACTGAATCTGAACACGAATGCCCCATTTCACAGAGTCCAAAGATAAATTATGTGGAAAACTGAAAATTTATAAAAATAAAACCTACCTTCTCCTTTACTTTACGCTGGTCCGTTCTCAACTTGAATATTACCCTTCCACATGGACTACACTTTACTTACAATGGTCCGTTCTCAACTTGAATATTACCCTTCCATATGGACTACACTTTACTTACAATGGTCCGTTCTCAACTTGAATATTAGTCCTCCACATGGACTACACATTACGGTATGTACAGAAAATATTGAAAGCATCCAAAATAAATTTCTGCTGCCTCTCAATTTCTGAATGAGTGCACCTAAACGGGGATACATACATTTGCTATCAAAATATACGTCTCCACCTCACTAACAGGCGAACGTACCTTGACCTCATGACATAATAATAATTTTATCGACTGTCCGGACTTACTCAAACTAATAAACTTTAAAATGTAACCCATAAAACCTAGGTTTAACGACATATTCCACTTTAACCAGTTGCGCACAAACGCTGGTGTCAGGGATCCAATCAGAAGAATGCGCGAATTGTTTAATCAAAATCAAAACCTCAAGGATTTGGACATATTTTTTGATACATACAGAACTCTTAGTAGAAATTTGAAAGCTGTTTTCCCGTACAAAAATAATAAAAAACGACAACTTTGACATACTTTCCTAACACATTATGTATTTAATTATTTCTCTGTTTTTGAATCAATGTATTTTTCCTTGTATTCTCTAAAAAATATTTGTAAATATTGAGCACTTCTCCCAATTTGTCATATAAGATCATTTTCTTTGCTAACTCTCTAATTATATTTTTTATCGTCTTGTTTATTACTGTTTGCATCTATGTTTCGGAAGTTTGAATGGTAGCGGGGAGAGATAGAGTAAGAAAAATAACTTTCTACTTGGCTGCTCCGTTATTATTTAATCACAGAACACATCTAAAACTATTTAAAATCTGAATTCTGCGGTACAATTATTATTGACAGTTAGTAATTAAATAGATGTAAAAGCCATGTTAAGTAGTAAAATACTACATTTTATTTTCTTTCCTACATATTACGAAGCCACGACCTTTTGTCTTGGATTTATAAGTTATTACTGCTTTGTCGTAGAAGCTGTCATCGTCGGTAGCATGAGATTGGCGTTGGTGCATGTGTAAGTAAGTATATAATATGAAATATTCCTACGTAATGCCTAACATTATTCAAGTCTTCTTCTTTCGTATGGTGGGGAGGTCAGAGGGGGACATCTAGGTCTGCGAGCCAGTCTAGGGCCTCAGGTATCGCCATGTGAACCTCATCAATCCCGCCCGGGAATGAATGGAGCGGGAATTCGTTGACCACATGTTCGGTGGTCTGCACCACACCACATTCACACATCGCCGACTCTTTAAGGCCCCATCTGTGCATCATGTGGGCACAGCGGCTATGGGAGCACCTAAACCTATTGATGGCGGGCCAGGTTTTGCGAGGCAATGTCATCCCAGGCTGTCTCTCGGTGGGGTCCTGTATGAGATGGGCATTTTCCACGATGGCCGTTTGCCACTCAAGTTTCCACCTATCTTCTGGGGTAAGAGGTAATCGGAGGAGCTCTTATTCAAGTTCAGTGTACTTAATTTTAAAAACATTGAACCTCTTATTGGAATTACTTATGATATCAGACAAGCAATAAAACATGTACTAAAATTATTTTACGCTATTCAAAATGTGTATTTGTGTTGTTAAAATGTTTGTTTTGAATTAATATACGTTACTGAGACAACGCGCGTGGTTTCACTGAACTAGGTCCAATGGACATACTTCAGCAGCACATTCATACACATATCGTCACCCGAAAAGAAAAACGGCGTCAGCGACAATTTAGTCAAAAATCATTTAATCTTATAGTTTTGATAAGAATTTTTGTCTGATCAAAACTGTATATTTCACTCATTTTTTACTAAATTGTCGGTTATGCCATTTTGCCTTTCCAGCATCGATATATTTTTTGAATAGCTATCCTTTCTATAAGCGGTTCAACATGATTTGTTCGCTTAGTATATGAATATAACATGTCTTGTACTTTTATAATGTTGGATAAATAAAAATTCTGAACAACTACAGCCAGTAACGGCCCCACGATCTGTTATGTATACCACATAGCAGAACGGACGTACTGGCTCGGCATGGCATGATACAATATATGGCGCTATTAAATAACACACAAGATTGTTGACATTTATAACAGTATCCTGAAGGATTTAAGGGGCATATAAATGCCACATATTACCTATTATAATATGTACGAGAATTTCTTGTTTTCTATTCATATTTTTTAAAGAGTGAATATCATGACGGTCTCCGTGGTAGATGGGTAAGGCTCTCCACTAGCAAGTTGGAGGTTGCGGGTTCGAATCCCGGCGTGCGCAAATAAATTTTATTTGATTCATTTGTCATTTCACAAATTACTCATTTAAAAGATTATATATGGTATATTTGCGGCACGTTACAGAGTGGAAGATACTCTCAGTATCGCCCTGGTGTGAGATCACAATTCAGAATTGAAGTATTGCTTGAAGTAGCTTTGGCTGTGTTTGATGACCAGATTTGAATAGCCAGGTACTTCCCAACCTTCCTCTTCCCCATCTCCTTCCCCTCTGTCTGCTATGCTATAGTCTCACTGGCTCCAGACGGTTGGGAGCAGTTGGGACTCTAGTGCGGTTTTACATAAAAAAATAAAAATCTACAAATATTTATTTTAAATGTTACATGTGAATTATAAATGGACGCTGTAATAGACACAAAAAATTATAATCTGTTTATATCACATTTAAAAAACATGTAATACAACTATTTTTACTTTCTAACTGCAATGTACTTACTACACCTCAAAATACACGTACCTACTATATTATTGATTACTTTAATGACTACAATAATGTACTGTACACTCCTCTTCCAAACACAAGCCAACGCTTCCATGGATTAAAGCTTCAATTCTCACAATATGTACAAACACAATGTAAGTACCATTTTATATTATTTCTTTAATAAAAAAATAAATTTAAATCTAATAATATTCTATGTGATCAATATTGCATGCAAATTCAACATAATGTGTGTTCGGAAAATCTATTTCCTATTTAAAATTTACAAAGAAAATAATAAATGATGTCATATGTTTGTAGTCTAATGACACAAGGGAATGAATTTCCCACGCTACCAAAGAATCCAAGAATCATAAATCACATAATTGCTGTTCAATATGCTGCGACTTTATTATGAAGAGTCAATGGCCCGAAAGCAGCACGCGATGTAACGATGTTTGATCATTACTTATTATCGTATGACATTAATAATTTATTTATACTATCAGTGTTTTGTGCCCGGCTTGGCACTGTATTTGAAGAGCTCCGAAATAGTTTAGAATATCCGTTAAAAATCTTCTATATTCCGAAAATTCGTATAGGCAACACCTACTTTCTTGCTAAATTTGATTAAATCGAGGGCTTCAAGCCAAACAACGTTATCTATAAAAACCTGCAAATAATTCTGGGTCTTAATGTCAAATATAAATAATAATTATTATCTGCAAAAAACACGCCAATACTTATTATTGATGTGTCTTTTTGTAGACGTTGTTATTGTTGTTTTGAACGAAGCACAAAACCTAGTCTATTTTCTATTGGACGAGGGATTTATTTATTTATTGTTTTTATTTTAGTAATTTGTACATTTAAGTTTACAAATGACTAATTAATTATTACATACAAATATACTATGTTTTTTTTTCTTGCTTGATGTGGCTCCTACACAACATCTTGAACTTTTCAATTGGGGCAGACTTAAGGTTTTCCGGCAGCGCGTTATAGTATTTCATCCCTTTATATAATATACTATTCTGGGTATTCGCTTTGTCCTTCTTTGGTAGTCTAATTTGATTGTACGTCCTAGTTTTATGTTTGTGTATGTCCTTGTTGTATACAATTTTATTCGAAAAATATTTGGGTAGCAGGTTGTTTACAATTTTGTGTAAAAATATCATCGTGTTCAAGGTCAACATCTGTTTCACCGTTAGCCAATTTAGTTCGTTTAACATTTTATTTACTTTTGAATACCTATTTCGTCTGAGTATTATTCTCATTGCCCTATTTTGGAGAATTTGAAATTTATTTTGCTCTCGGTCGTTACACAGGAAAAGGATAGTTGAGCAGTAATTAAAATGTGGAGCAATAATGGAGTTATAAATGATGATTGCAGTTTTTTCGGACAGTTTTTGGCGAAAAAAATTTAGAAAAACAAAGATTTAGGAGGGAAGTGCTGAACAAGTAAATTAAGATGGCCTCCGTGTTGAGTGGATCACGGGTTCTTTGCGTTATTTCACAAATTATTAATTTTATATTATAGTGTGTTTGTCGCACGTTTCAGAGTGGTAAATACATTCAGTGTCGTCCTGGTAAAAAAACTACCATTTGGAATCGAAACGTTGCTTCCACTCGCTTTAGCCGTGTTCCGTGACCAGAACTGAATAGCCAGTTACTTCCCCACCTTCCTTTTCTTCATTTTACTTTCCCTCATACCCTCATCCTACTACCCTCATCCTCACAACATACCTCATTTGAGTAGGATATAGTCCCACTGGCCTCAGACGTTTGGAACATTAGCGAACTCTTATTCGTTTTCCTGTTAAAAATGGGACTGGAGGCTTATAAAGAATGATTTGACAAATTTGATAACAAACTATCAGATAGTTCGATTATGTTATGAGGATGTCGGAACATGTGCTAAAATAGGTGACCGGATAACTCATCAAGATGACAATTCAACACACCCATAAAAAGTGTTATATCACTTTTTAAAGGTGTGTTGAATTGTCATTTTGAGGAGTTATCATGGAACCGTTAAACTAATAATAGTTTCGCATCTCGTCCGTGGTGTTTATTCGGATAAGGGCACCTGCGTGATCACGTGATCAGATATATTTTGAATGACTAATATTTTATTGGGAAATGATCATGCAGTCACATTTTTAACATTATCTTGATAAAAAAAAGTCGTACGCGTTATTCTTAATTAAACTTAGCTTATTGGTATCAAGCAACAATAATATAAAATCAAAAAGTCATAAAAATAAATATAAGAGACAGATAATGTGAGGTGTGGTGGGGTGGGAGGTATGCAACCCATGAACTTTTCTGAACTGGTCCATTGGTTCAACTACCCTTTCCAGTTTTTGTATGGTGTACGCGCTCCGAACCGGAAAATAGCTTTCACGTTTTTCAAACAAAATAATATGCTTCCCTTCTAGTGGCTAGACTAGACAAATTATTGATCCCAATTTCATTGTATGGAAAGTATCATTTTTTGATCTTAAAAACAATATTAAATCACCTGGAAAAAGACCGTTGAAAGCTTATTTCGGACTAGCACAGATCTATGAATAATCACGGGATATTATAATAGTATGATTTGTTTCGAAAGTAATTATAAAAACTATTTTCTCATTGATAAATAAGAAATTTTCCTACCGAATGTTAGAAAACTTGGAGAATTACAGCATTTATCCAAAGTCATTATAAAAGTATATGACAGGCTAAATTCATACTAATCGAACAAAAAATGTAGCACCGCTTATGAAAGAGATATCCATTCAAGAAGTATGTATGTGAACAGGTCGCTAACGCATGTCCACTAGTCAGTGAAACCTTGAAAGTCAAAGCGAATTGTCTTAGGGCCAGTTGTTTCACAAAATTTGAACAATTCGTTAATTTTCATGTTTTGTCAAAATTCTAATCATGTTTTGTTATTATTCCAGATTTGTGATATAATTGGTTAATAATGAGTCTGTTTGTAATAATTTCCGTCAGGGCCTATGTCATCTTTGGATATGCAGTGTGGAGGGTCTTAAAGAGTAAAGTATCATCACTTTATTAATTCATGTAAGCATCCGTCAAGCATTTTGAATAAAAGAATTTTTAATTCATAATAAATAAATAGTTTTGGTATATTTATACTCTATCGCCTGTCTGATATGATAAGAAGTACCAATTTTGAAAATTAAAAGTTGATTGAGCTTGAATAATAATAATAACGCATGAATATTTCACATTATTTACTGAATTAGTATGTTTAATAAGGTACTATGAATGAATGAAAACAAACCCTAGTAAATTTGAAAGAGCATTTGATATTATTATAATGATGATAACTTTTCTCTGCTTTTCTTATCACCACACTGCAAAGAGGAACTTTGTTCAATTCGTCGATTCCGGCCACTCTGGAGAAATCAGCTGCAGATACTGTGCGAGGAAGCTGGGTAATGGGCATGCAATGCTCTGAGTCTGCTGAAGCAGCGCATGACAGAACAGTTTGGAGGCGCCTTCTTGAAGAGATGGATTCCCAACCGACCAGGACATGGTAGTCAATGACGACGATGACTAATAATCATATTGAACAAGCGATCTGCTTTTCGTACTTCCATTAACACATTATTCTAAAGCTGGACACACACGACTGATCACTTTATCGAAAGCTATTTGGACTGTGTCCATTTATGCATGGTCCAAATTAGTGGGACATCTACGACCGAGCCGAGCAACGCTGAGCCACGCCGAGCCAGGCAAGTTTGATCATGTCAACATCGAGTGAACAACTCGAACTTGCGAACTAAAATATGTCATTTTTTTACAAATATTAAACAGGGTTTATTAAAATAAAGAAATAAAAAATAATTTAGACTAAAAAGTTTCTTTAATGTTTAACAGAGGTTTAAAAAAAATAAGTAGCAAAAATAACATGGGTGGGTACATAAAATATTTTTTTCTTAAAACGCCTGCTTGAAACGTTAATTCGAATGAACGGATTTTTGATCTGTGGCTCGGCTTGGTGGATTTCCATCTCGCCAAAAATCAATCGGGGCCTGCTGAGCCGTATCATCGCTCGGCGCGGGGCCGTTTGTCTCGCTGGCTCTGTCGTGTACGTCGAGCTTTATATGTTCACCGTGGAAAATAAATCATATCTGTATGTTGTGCTTTTCTGTAAACATGAAAGCCTGTGGGATGTAGTACATCAAACATGGCGTCTGCAGTCTGCGCCCACTCGCTTGTCTGGTAGAATCTTCCATAACAAGCTTGTTTGTTCCTCGAAGCTTACTGGTCAGGTAGTGGGTAGTTAGTAGGTACTTTACCACTTTACCAGTGGCGTACGTACACAAGTAGTAATTGGCATTCGATGCTTTCTCAATCCAACCGTCACGATAAAGCTAGTCACATACCAGAGATATATCCTCATAACTCATAAGATATGTGGGCTTGGCTTATATCGGCATATCGCTCGCCATAAATTGCCAATGGGAATGCGATATGCACGGAGAAAACTCACTAATATAAAATACTGATAATTTATTAAGAATCTCTTCAAATTCGGTTAAAACGGGACTGCAGGCCCTTAACAAATGAATTGGTAGGTTTCCTGTTAGGTTTTAATAAAAGAGAAATGTATTATCGCGATGTAGAAACACGGATTCATAAAAATAATAATATTTGCACTTTTCGTCATCTCATATTAGCAAGGCATCGAGTATGTATTCCGATATATTAGGAATGTACTAAAAATAAGCAATACTGATTTTTCTCCTTGTGGAGATATGGTATATTATGAGGTTATATCACTCGTCTGAGACAGCTAAGCAGCTTCAATTATATTTTTTAATAACCCTCAAATTATATTAGACGTCGGAAAAACCTATGTACACGCTACTGTGTAGATAGAGAGTAGCATTCTTATTTTACCTATAATATATTCTATATCACTTGTTTTCTCAATGGATTTACGTTATTCGAAGCTTTACTTCTCAATCTGTCTCATACCGATGGTTGAATCACATTTAGGAAGAACAATCCTAATCGCATCCTTGTACTGATTACCGACCAACATAAAATTTGCCTTTCGTCTCCTATAGACGTGCATTAAACAACATAAAAACATATAAATAAAATGATTACCAGAATTAATAATGTCATATCTAATTATATGTGTTCCCTATATATATGTAGATAGGCATAAAAACAACCATATTAATAAATAATTAAAATTAATATTTTTTAAGTAGGTACATTGTTATCTAAAAATGAAAATCCGTAATTATCTTATGTTTTGTTTATTTTCTCTCTCCCTTTTCCCCGTATTTGTATTTATTCATAATTTATTTATTCGTCTGGATATACAGTTATTCGTAAATTCATACTTTAGAATTGTGCTTTTTTGTAGGTACATATTTAAATGCTTGTTTATTGTTGTTTGTTCTATTCTCTCTTTTTTGTACTGTATGCGAAAATTTTGATTTATCATAAAATTCCTGTAAAATTATTAATTTAAATTATATAAAATTACCGATAAAATTGTATCACCTCCCACTATAACTCACCTTCTCAACTCATCATTATCTCTCACTTTTATAACTCATCGGCATTACTATGTAACAAGAAATATATATCATTTATTTCCTTTTCTTATAATTATTTATAATATGTTATTACTTATGTGACTTTATTAATCCTTACCCATAATAGGAGTCTTTATTCTTTATGGTAGAGAATACAAATGAACTCCACTGTGTTGCCATCCATGTATCTAAATAAGTAGGTACTATGGGTAGGTACTAACAAGGGGGATAATTATTATGAAAGACGAGCCGCTTCAGAATCTGTCACTTGTAATAAATATATCTGACGACCACGGGATCATTATTGCTTCTTTGTTTACGTTGTAAATTGGTGCGGCATTTTCAACTAAAAGGTTTTTATTTTGATAAGTTATTCGTCAACACGTACGTCGTAGTACACAAGTGTATTCTTGGGTGTTTTTTTTTTGTTCTATAAACATCGGAGTAAATAGTATGTATTTCTATTGAGGATTATCAATTTGCGTACATCGATAGCAATAACGAATAAAATGTAATTGTTAGGTACTAGCTGACACTATGATACCTTGTCTTCCTAGGTTGTTCTGTACTTCTTCAATCGTTTACTTCTAAGTCATATATTGTACTCACACCTCTTTCTTCCTTCATCACGTAATTACCAAAAAATAATTATTTGATTTGAATCTAATTCTATCATTCATGTGCTATATAATGCGGTTGTGTGTGTTTTTAAGTTCTACCCCATTATATAATGCCATACCTACTATATTAGTGATTGGTAGTGATCAAAGTGTGTCATTGAGTAAATCTTTATTTAGTACATGTCTGAGACTTCTAAAGATGTGTGTTAGTTTCCTCACTCTGTCTTTGAGTATGTTTATGTGTGTGGACCATTATAGGCATTGGTCTAATGTAATGCCTGTGTATTTTATTTCGGTTTTTCTTCCAATTACTAAACATAAGTTAATAATAAAATAATAATAATAATGATTTCTTTTTGAGTTGTGGATTTAGTATATTTTTATTTTATTTTATTTTTTTTTTTTTACTGTGAATACCTCACAAGAGTCCCAACTGCTCCCGTCTGGAGCCAGTGAGACTATGGCATCCCCAATTGGGGGATGTTGTGAGGCTGAAAGTAAGTGGGGAAGGGAAAGAGGAAGGTGAGGAAGTACCTGGCTATTCAGATCTAGTCACTAAACACGGCTAAAGCCATTTGGAGCAACGTTTCAATTCTGAATGGTGGTCTTACACCAGGGCGATACTGGTAGTATCTTCCACTCTGAATTTCACTGCACTGTCACATCAATTTGCACTGCCCCATCCGATAATACCGTATTCTAACAGTGATTGGCAGAGAGCCATGTAAATTTTGGTCAAGTCTTTTTTAATGAGCACATTCCTGATAGTTTTGAAAAAATAACTTAGTTTTTTAATTTTATTATCTAAATAGCTAATATGATTGGTCCGTTTTAAATTTACATCAATTTTTAGACCCAGATACGTTATATGGTCAACGTTTTCTAATGAGGGACAATTACAATGCTCATTTAAGTGATGCGGGCTGTGAATTTTCAAGTTAAGGTTTTCTTCAGAGTTTTTTCTATTTTTTTTTTATTTTGAAAGTGATGAATTTGGTTTTATTATCATTTAGTGTAAGTGAGTTACTGCAGTTATGTTGTTGTGCATTTGTCCTAGAGCGAAGTTATAGTTAAATCTTATTTTTTATGCTAAATTGTATATAATAATTTTTATTCGAATTTATTGTCAGAAAATTAATATCAAACCATTTTTTTTAGTTTGTTCATGTTGTTGGCTTCCGTCCAAGTATTAACAATACCGTGTCGTCTGCGTTTGAATAATTTTGCCATATTTAGAGACATTAAATATATCATGTTTCGCTCATAATGACTTAGGAGTTAATACAAAACAACTAACTAACCAACACGCCAAACAACTCGATCTTGGCACGCAATTTTTGCCTAATTCACATTCATACATCGTCTCATACATAGGTACTATTATTCTGACTCATGACATGGCGCGACTGAAGTATCTGATTCACTTAATCGTGCCATGTCTTCCTCAGGCGTCTGCGACCTCTGCTACCATTCGCATTTGCGTCGTATATTCTCCTTACACTCCTTTCTTCGCTCATTCGCTATTCATGCCCAAACCATCTAAGCGTCTCTTTCTTAATTTTACTCATTACACTTACATTACCCTTGCACTCTTTGCGGATCTCCATATTTCGCACACGATCATACATGGTTTTATCACACATACATCTTAGGGATCTCATTTCTACAGAATTCAGTCTACTTTCTTCCGTTCTCTGCCAGTTCCATGCCTCACTTCCATAAATCAGGGTAGGTACCAACACTCTATTGGGGACTGCTAACTTCGCATTTTTGGAGAATATTTTGTTGACGCTAACTGTGTTTAGTCCTCCATTAATGGAGTTACCCACATTTACTCTTCTTATAATATCTCTGTCAGCCTTCCCATCTCTCTAGAACATACTTCCTAAATACACAAACTAATCCTCCTGCTCCAAGTATTCCTCATTCACCACCATATTAATGCACACTGTTTTCGTACTCTCTCATTCAAATACAATGACTTTAGACTTACTTAGATTCGTCATTAACTCATTCTTCATACATACTTTGTTCATCCTAGAAACGAGAGACTGTCTTCCATCCTGTTAGCAATCAGCACCGCATCATCAGCATACACCAAGCAACATACTTTCAGATTATTCAAATTTAATTAGAAAACAAAATCCTCCCGCCCTTACAATTTATTAATACCTAATTATCATTAAAAAAAACTACATACAAATTAATAAAATAAAATTTGAAGTTGATATCATCGTGTCGTGTAAAAAAGTCCTTTGTCGGGACAAATAAATTCATAACAGTTTACAGAAAACATAGGTAGTTGATAGAAGATGCGTTAATAATTTTAAATAAACAAACATTGAGTGCGGTAGATGGTAATTTAACTTTCCTTGTGTTTTATTTGTATACACAGCGATTTAATATAATTCAATGACCCAGGCCCAGTAAATTAAACGATACTCTTAAAGAAATGTTTTGATCTGAAGTGCAGGGCTGTAGAGAGGGCTGTATTGGAAATTTAGAGGCCCCTAAGCCCTAATACCACACGAGAAATGCCACGTGGGCATGTTTTGTGATCAATTTTATTCCTGATTATATGTAGCTAGGAACTTACTTTATCGCTTTTCTGAATTCACACAATCATGAGTTCCAAGTTTGAAAAATTCGAAGCAAATTAAAAACATGTTAATTAAGCAGGAATATTCACGTCACAGAAAACCGAAATTAAATTTAATAAAAACTTAAATTTTCTATTCGAATCCGCGTTAAAAAAGCGCAAATTTATCGATCTAGTTCACGAATACACAAGCAAGGATCTCTTTAAAATGATTTAGTGTATACTGTGTACAGTTTTTTATTTGTTCGTCAATATTTCCATCTATATATTTAATCCACCCCTGGATCTTCATTTCAACTAATACTGCTAGTACGTAAACAGAAAACACGATCCCAGAATATTGAGCGCCCCTGATTACATAAAGAAGGTGATTTACCACATTAGCGGTCAAAGTTGAACGCTGCGACGCGCCCTGAATGTGAGATGAGATTTGTGTTTACATTCACTGCAGCACACGGTACACACGATGCACACAGATGCAGATTTAACAGGGTTGCCACCGTCATATTTGGGTAGGTTTTTAATTGTTTTTCTATATATACTCATTAAACGTCTGTATTTTAGAGTGATATATACTCTCAGTAATGCCCTGGTGAAATTCGAAATCGAAAAGTTACTTGGAATGGCTTTAACCGTGTTTGGTGACTAGATGTGAATAATTCCCATCCACCTTCTCCATATCCTCCCCGTCACCACTTTTTTTCAGTCTAAAAACATATCAGAATTAGGGAGTTGGATCTCTTCAGTGCGGTATTACACTTTTTAATGTGAATATTGCACAAAAGGCCCAACTGCTCCAAACCGTTTTTTTTTTTTTTTTTTTTTTTTTCTTTATTCATGAAATATTAATGTGTACAGTTTTTACATGCTTTTCGACTACCACACTAGACACACGCCCGTATTATGGTAGTCGAATTGGAGTCAGTGAGACTATGGCATCCCCAATTGGGGAATGTTGTAAGGCTGAATGTGGTGGGGAGGGGAAGGTGGTGGTGGGGATGTACCTGATTATTCTGATCTTGTCACCAATTCAAGCAACGTTTCATCAGGGTGATTGTTAAAAATTGGGGATGATCCTTTTTGAATAAAAACTGGTTTTCTTGATACCACTTTACATTTATTTCAAACTATTGAAACAGGTACAATATTTATAAAGAAACTGTGCGAATAACACTGCTACGATCGCTCTGACTTATGAGCTTGTTTATTATCGAGTTATTGTTGAGAAAAGAACGAAAAAACACATAATGCGAGCCTTTTTAAAGACTTCAAAACCCACTACATGTAAATAAAAACACTTGTCATTGTGATGTCTAGCAGTAAAAATGAAACCTGCTATACCGACCAAATTGACACTATTTTCTAAGCAAGGACTCACACCATTTTGGTTAAACGTAGTAACTTCAAATTTCTAGACTACAGATGTCGGTAGCCTGCAAAATTGAACATATTGCCAGGGGGCGGGATTCAAAAATTGCACTAAATTTTTGAATGATAATCTATTTAAAAATAAACTATAAACCAAACAGAATAAACTAAAAATTCTTAATCTAAATATACCACAAAAATACTAACAAAATAATTCAAAATAGCAGAAATTAACAAAATAAAACCCCCTTTTTTTTATGCCCTGCTGGTAAACTTATAAATTTAACTGTATAAATGCTGTTGAATTACTCTATTAATAAACTAAAGATAACTAGAAAATTATTAATCCTATTAAATAACCAAAAAAAATTCAAAAATGACTAAATTACACACGTCTGCATACTAATTTTTACATATTTAAATAGTTCAATAACACAAATAATATAGTTTACACTGAACACAACACAATTATTGTTCTTTTTTTTTTTTCTTTCTTCTCAGGTCTTCTGCTTGATCCATCCAAGGTGGAGTCGAGAAGATAAGCATCATAGTGTAATGTACATAATCAATCCTTGGTAAGGTCCGGGACGTCAATTACAGGTTTAGTGTCTGAATCCAGGGGCATCAGACATATCTTTGTGATGGGCCTCACAAAGACTCCTTGAGGTGTTTTTAGGGTAACAACTCGTACTACTCCATCCGCTCCAGGGTGTGTATGCAGAATTCGGGCCATTTTCCATAAAGGTGGAGGTAAATGATCTTCCTTTAAAATCACCAGATCGTCTTTTTGCAGTGCCCGTTGAGTGCTGGTCTGCCATTTAGTTCTCTTTTGTAGTTCCATCAGGTAATCTTGCTTCCATCTAGACCAAAAAGATTGAATTAGCGAACTGATCCTCTGATATTGAGTTAGTCTGTTGTCCGGTATCGCCCGGACGTCTCTCTCAGGAATGATACAGGATTCAGTGCCTATAAGGAAATGGTTTGGGGTAAGAGGTTGGTAATCATGGATGTCGTCGGATAAGGAAGTTAATGGACGGGAGTTCAAACAGGCCTCAATCTGACAAATTAAGGTATATAAGAGTTCAAATGTTAATGAAGAATTGTTAGTGATTCTATATAAATGGAATTTTGCTGATTTTACTGCTGCTTCCCACAAACCTCCCTGATTAGGGGCTCGAGGGGTTATGAACTTCCACTCAATACCTCTGTTCACTAAATAATTTTGAATATTGTCGTTGTTTTCCCTCAAGCTGGTGTACAGCTCTTTGAGCCTGCTGCTAGCTCCTTTAAAATTACTAGCATTGTCGGAAAAGATCTTTTCAGGTTGTCCCCTACGGGATATAAACCTTTTTAAACTGTTCAAAAAAGCATTGCTAGATAAATCCGAAACTAATTCCAAGTGAACAGCCTTGGTTGAGAAGCAAATAAAGATACATAAATACGATTTTGCGAGGGAAGCCTTCCTCAGCGTCCCACTTTTAATTAGAATTGGTCCGGCGTAATCTATTCCGGTGATAGCGAAAGGACGACTCGGCGTAATTCTTTCGGGTGGCAAATTTCCCATGATTTGATGACCGGTTCGGGGACGACATCTAAAACATACAACACATTTATGTAATATCTTTTTAATAGTATTTTTACCAAAGATGGGCCAAAATTTTAATCGTATTTCAGCTAACAAAGCTTGAGGTCCTGCGTGTAGGTTTACATAATGGTAGTGACGTATTATCAATTCAGTTAGCTTATGTTTAGCCGGCAAGATAACTGGGTGTTTTTGTTGGTAAGATAAATGTGTAGCCAAATTCAACCTACCGCCTACATATATTAGACCATCATGTAAGAAGGGATTAAGAGATTTTAAATTACTTTTCTTGTTGACGATGCCATGGTTTTTTAATTCTTTCAATTCCTTTTGAAAGGCGTGTATTTGAGCTGATCTCAATAGACATTTCAAGCCTGATTCCAATTCAGCCACACTTAAATTGTCTGAAATTTTACCCTTAACACTTCTGCAGTTATTGACAAATCGCAATACATACGCAGTAACTCTTTTCAATTTAATAAATGATGAGAATTTTTCAAATATCTCCCATTCTTGAATATCTGTGGATAATAGAATATTTTTGCCTTTGAGTTCAGGAGGGTTTGAACACGAAATATTTGATATAGGCCAAGCGTTGACTCCCTCGGTCAACCAACTTGGTCCATTCCACCATATTGCAGAATTTATCAATTTATCTGTAGTGGTTCCTCTTGAAAGTATATCTGCTGCATTGTCGGCTGATGATACATGTCTCCATAGATCTGGATCACTAAGTTCTTGTATTTCGGCTACTCGGTTTGCAACGAAAGTAGCCCATCTCGTAGGTTGACCTTTCAGCCAGCACAACGTTATCATGGAGTCACACCAATAATGTGTGTCGATCTCCACTATATTTAGCGCTTGTTTTATATTTTTTATTAATTTCGCCAGTAGCACAGCACTACAAAGCTCTAACTTGGGCAGGGAAATACACTTCAATGGCGCCACTCTTGATTTGGACGTTATTAAATGTGAATGCCGCTTACCGACATGGTCCACCGACACCATGTAAACGCAGGCTCCGTAAGCTTTCTCAGATGAGTCGCAAAAACCGTGTAGTTGTAGATATGTAGATTGCCTGCAAATAATTTTTCTTGGTATTTTCAACACATTTAGTTGAATTAATTCTTGAAGGTAGGACCTCCAGGGTGCTAATATTTCATTAGGCAATGGATCATCCCACGCTGCTTTAGACTGCCATAACTTCTGCATTATCAATTTGGCTACAACTATAATCGGTCCTAGAAGACCTAATGGATCGAAGGTTGATGCGATGCAAGATAATATCTGTCTTTTACTCTCGGTTCGACTTGATGGTTTCATTATTACATAAGAAAAATAATCAGATTCATTATTCCATATTAATCCTAATATTTTCTCAGTCTTTGGATTGTCAGTAATAATTTTTTCAGAATTGCCTGATTCGGCAATCTTAGCTTGGCCCGACTCGGCTGACAACTCCAAGACATTGGACCTCCATTTCCTCAAGGTCATCCCCGCAGACAAAAAGATGTTGATTAATTGCTCTTTTAACTCTCTACAGGATTCCATGTCATCTCCTCCGGTTAACAAGTCATCCATATAGAAGTCATTTTCTATGACCTGACTAGCTCTAGGAAAATTTATATTGTTATCCATACCAATTTGCCGTAGACTTCTAGTGGCTAAGAAAGAGGAAGGCCCCAGACCATATGTGACTGTCTTCAGACGGTAATGCTTGAGCACCTCCTGCGGCGACTCGCGCCACACTATCTTCTGCAGGTCACGGTCCGCTTCACACACATTAATCTGGCGGTACATCTTCTCGATGTCAGCCGTCAGTACTACTTGATGTTTCCTGAAATGCAATAGTTGGGTGTATAAGTCCTTTTGTATAACAGGTCCTGTCATCAAGGCGTCATTGAGAGAAATTCCATTTGAAGTTTTGGCGGAGCCGTCAAAAACGACCCTCACTTTAGTAGTAGTGCTTGATTCTTTTATTACAGCGTGATGAGGTAAAAAATAGGATTCACGATCCCCCTTTGACTGGTCACACACCTCCATATGACCTAATTCCTCATATTCACGCATGAATTGTATATATTGTGTCTTCAATTCGGGATTTGACACAAATTTTCTTTCTATATTTTTAAATCTTTTTTCAGCAGTGAGCAATGAACTTCCCAGCTGATCAATGCATGCTCGACGCGGTAAACTTACTACGTATCTACCGTCGTCTTGTCTAGTATGAGTACTAGCAAAACTGGCTTCACAAGCCTTTTCTTCATGATTTAGAATCTTAGTGGGATTAATCTCCTCCAATTTCCAAAATTTTTCTATTTGGTGACTTATTTTATTTATAGATAAATTACAACAATCTGATACAGGCCTTTGCTTTGGGTACATGTGGATTGGTCCTGATATGATCCATCCCAGTTGCGTACGTTGAAGTGTTGGTCCCGATTCGAGTTTCAATCTATCGTTGGTTAGGATTTCCCAAAAACTCTCCGCGCCCAACAGGATGTCGATGGGTGCAGCTATATTGAAGTTCGGGTCAGCTAGCTCCAATCCTCGTGGTAACTTGAAGTCTTTTTTCGCCATTGTCACTTGTGGTAAATTTGTTGTAATCTCCTGTAAAATCAGACATGATATTTCACTTTTATAATCAGTATGAAGCGAATTCATCTCCACTGAAATTCTCTTTTTTATGTGAGTGATGTTATTATGGATCCCAGAAACGGGTTTGTTTATCAATTCACATGGTAAATTTAATTTATTAGCAAATTCTGCTCTCATAAAATTTGACTGGGCCCCTGAATCAATCAGAATGCGGGCTTTAAAAATTTTATTGTTGCTACCCACAACTCCTATGTTGGCAGTTGACAATAATATTATTTTTTCTGCTTTATCCGATGCAGAAAAATTCGATACTGAAACCTCGTTATCAGCATCCATATTGGAGGCCTCCCGCAGAGGTACCTCATTGTGTAGTAAGGTGTTGTGATTATCTTTGCCACAACGCCTGCAAGAAAAGGTTGCCTTGCAACTCTGTGCCTGGTGACCCACCTTTAAACATTTAAAACAAGCTTGGATTGATTTCGTAGCATCAATCCTCTCATGTAATTTTAATTTCAGAAATTTTTTACAATAATAAATATGGTGACCTTTCTCGTTACAATAAATGCAGTTGTTAGCCTTTACCGCTAAAAATACTGATGAATCTTTTTTGCAATTATTGTTGCCTAGTTGTGTTTTATGTAAGCTAGAAAATTTTTTCTCAGAAGCGTTCATCAGTTCCAATACTTGGGCTCTAGCAGATAAACATTTTAAGAATTCCTTTAACGTCGGTAATTCGTCTTGTAATATATATTGTTCCCAATTTTTTCGGGTAGCTGTGTCTAATTTATTTGATATTATATAAATAACCAATGGATCCCATTGATCTACCTTGACCCCGATATTTTGTAATGCCTTTAAACTAACGTTTGTTTCATCAATTAGATACCTCAATGCTACAGGCTCTTCTTGTTTCATGTCTTTTAATGAAAATAGAGCTTGGATGTGTTTATGAACGGTAGTTCTTAAATTTGCATAACGTTCATTTAATAATTCCCAAGCGGAAATGTAATTTAATTCAGAAATTTCTAGATTAGCAATTATCTTTAATGCGTTTCCCTTTAAAGTTGATTGCAAATAAAAGAATTTTTGTACGTTGCTTAAATTACTATTGCTATGGACTAAAGTCTTGAAGGTTTCGACGAAATTAACCCAATTTTTCTGATCGCCATGAAATTCCCGTAATTGGAGGTTGGGTAGTTTAATTTCCACCTTACTTTGATCGACGGATTCGATCGCGCCTTTGGCCGTTGCCAAAACTGAGAAATATTGGTTTTCGAAAGCTTCTCGTTGACTATAATTTTCAATTTCGTCTGAATCCGGTAACATTTCAATTTTCTGTTGAACTGCTTCGAATTCATCTAACAATGATTTCACCCGCTCATATCTTAATTTAATTTCATTTACCGACAATGCATTTAAGGAATCCGCGAATCGGGTTAGTTTTCCTTTGATTACGCCGCGTTTGTTTATTAATGACTTCATATTTTCCATTTTTAATTATATTTTGTTAATATCGGTTGACAATTATTTTATTTTAGCAAACACCCGTTTGAAAGAATACCACGACAATCTTGACAATACTATTTGAGAACACTATTCAATAATATTATATTCTTATTTTCAAGTGGGTAGTGATTTTATTTATAATATTGACTCTATTTAAGATTAATCTCGTTTAAATTACATGAGACCTGAATAAACATAAAATGGATGATAGGAAGGAAAGCACTGAATACTTATCTCAGATTTGCGATGTGGTCCACTTTCCTTAATGATTTCCAGTTTCAATCAATTTTGTATCCTTTTGGCTGCTGGTTCTTTGTTTTTTTTTACATACAATCTCCTGATCGTAATCCGGCTCGAAGGACCAAATGTTAAAAATTGGGGATGATCCTTTTTGAATAAAAACTGGTTTTCTTGATACCACTTTACATTTATTTCAAACTATTGAAACAGGTACAATATTTATAAAGAAACTGTGCGAATAACACTGCTACGATCGCTCTGACTTATGAGCTTGTTTATTATCGAGTTATTGTTGAGAAAAGAACGAAAAAACACATAATGCGAGCCTTTTTAAAGACTTCAAAACCCACTACATGTAAATAAAAACACTTGTCATTGTGATGTCTAGCAGTAAAAATGAAACCTGCTATACCGACCAAATTGACACTATTTTCTAAGCAAGGACTCACACCATTTTGGTTAAACGTAGTAACTTCAAATTTCTAGACTACAGATGTCGGTAGCCTGCAAAATTGAACAGTGATACTGAGAGTATTGAGTAGAGTATGAGAGTATTTTACCCCTCCGAAACATGCCGCAAATATGCTATAGTGTATATTATTTTTATTTGATTCATTGTGAAACAACCGCCGGGATTTGAACCCGCGACCTCCGGATCGCTAGTCGACTTCGATCATGATGAAGATACCATTAAAAGTTCCGAATAAAAATCTAATTGTTCCAACTGCCAGGAGACAGTGGGACTATGATAATGGCTTACCGTATGACATGGCACACCCAATACAATATGCCATGGCACACCCAATACCATATGCCATGGCATACCCAATACCATATATTATGCCATGGCACACCCAATATCATATGGCATGGTACACTCAAAACCATATGGCATGGCACACCCAATACCATATGCCGTGGCACACCCAATTAAGGGCATGTGCCTAGTATGGTGGCTATAAAAACAAAACACTGTAATCATTTAAATTTTAATGAATAAAGAAACACAAAAATAAAATAAAAAATTGAGTTGGGGAAGTACTTGGCTATCCAGTTATGGTCACAATACACGCTTAAGTCATTTCAAGAAAAGTTTAATTTCTAATCGACACCCTTATTAATGGAAACAAAAGTATTATACGTAAGACAGATGTATATACATGCACTCATAATGTACTATATGAACAATCCCGAGCTTCATAGTCTTGGAGATCACAGTTTCACAACAAGACTAAGATCAGAACAAAGGATGATAGTACCAAAAATGAATACATCGTTTGGACAACGTTTCCATGTATTCCTGGCTCCTAAGGTGTATAATAGGTTCAAGCAGCAATGCAGTAAGGTTAAAACAGACCCTCTTCAAAAGCAAATTACCGTATGGCTGATATAAGTGGCAGAACGAAATCGGAAAGCTTCCTGAATTGAATTATTGTGACTGAAGAAAGACCCGTAAGTGAAATCTTTTTGTCTTTATCTCTATTATCGTATATATTATTTTTATTTTTGTATTAGCATTTGTATTACGATATATTTACAACATTGCCCTTGAGGTGATTTCTCACGAAAACGGCGCTATATAAATTAGCCAAATATTAAATATTATTATTGTATTATTGTTTGTATATGTTCTTTATGTTTATGTTACCACCACACTCCGAAATAATGAATTGCTGTTCCTCAATCAGCATTCCACTAATTATGATTACCACTCTCCTTTGTCCAGAATGTCGAGACTTGATTTTTTCATTGATTTTTTTGGTGTAAGCCTGAATAAATTTCGACAGTCGATACGTAATGTGTTTTTTTAAAGCCCTTTAAACCTTTCATGCATTGTAATTGTAATTGTCTTCCATCTGTACTTTTTATATTATAAATATGTATATTGTCATTGCTCAACCTTTATATATATATGCTCTCCTTTCACTGCCATCTGTGTTTCTTATTCGTGTAAAAATATTATATTGTTAATGGACTATTTGTCAGTAAATAAATAAATAAATAATACGGGCATTTGCCTAGTTTGGGGTATTATTAATAATAAATAAATAATAATAATTACGCTAACAGTGCTTGTTTTATATTGTAACGGTTGACAAGTGGCAACCCTAACCAATCTAAGCATCCAATGCAGCAAGCAGCATTCCTTCAATTTAAATTTAAATTCAAATAAAGAGGTGTGTGTGTCATTTATTTGTTTCTCACGCTTAATACATACAACATAACTCTCATAAACGCTTTGCTTTTCTGAATGACACTAAATTATTAATCGACACTTGACCTTGGTGTAATGAGTAAGTATGTACATATTGTACATGGGTAAATTGTAACTAATTGGAATCATTTAAGATAATTGCAAACAGATTGAAATTGGCAGCTTAGCCAAGTACATCCCGTATGGTCTAGTGGCTAGGATAGCTGGCTTTCACCCAGCAGGCTCGGGTTCGATTCCCGGTACGGGAAACTTTTTTGTTTCTTTTCTTCCATTTTAATACAATTATTTCATTGATTCTTACTTTGATATATATTTTTATTTAAAAAATATCAATCCGATATTGTGAAATAATTGCTATGTTAAAAAAAGTCATGATGATATTTCGTACGGTTCGATGATAACTTCTTAAAATGACAATTCAAACCTTTAAAAGGTAATATAAATTAATTAAAACTGATGAAAAAACGAGGTTAAATAGTTAAATGTGTAACCTATTTAACCTAGTTTTTGTTTCATCACTTTTCATAAGTTTATAAAACTTTTTATAGGTGTGTTAAATTGTCATTTTGAAGAGTTATCCGGTCACCATTTCATACACATACTTACGTATCGGAGTTTGTCTAAAAAACTAATCCGAATATGTTTTGATAATCTATATTATTTATTGATACGTTATTCCTTGAACATCGTCTGAGAAAACATTTCAAATGCCGTGGGATTTCAGCTGCTGCCATTAGCCTCCGATTTCGGAGAATATATCAGCTCCGCAGTCCGCACGTGTCGCCCAAATTGCTTACTATTTATTTAGCCGAGGCCCGAACCGTATACGTGACGACGCGACGCCTAGAGATGTTTTATAAAAGCTGTGCGCTGAATAAAATATACCTAATTTTACTATAATTATTTTACCGTAAAGTTAATTCAACATAGATTCAAAATAAATTCTTTAGAAAGACAATTAGATATTTTGTTTTATTTGAACAGGACTTACGTATCATTCATAAGTAAGTACTGTTCAGATGGAAGTAAAATGTTAGGAGTCCACTTAGGATATGATGGTTTATCGTTCGCACTGAGTACTGTCTAGGCAAGTTTTGGCTACATTTAGCCTGTCGTCCCACGTGTCGGTAAGAAAAGTTCCACACTGAACTGCGCTGCAGACCGTTACCTTACCATGGAGAAAATAATTTTCTGCGCAGGATCTTGCAGCATTCGGTTTATGTCGATTACCAACCCGTGGGAAGACAGGCTTAATCATTTACTTTTCCAGTTGGAGTCTTATATTTTATATAAAAATGTACTGTTTTACTCCACTATCACGTGAAAACTCATCTCAAATGCGTTTTAAAGTGAATTTTATAAAATAAAATAAAAACTCGAGGAAATCATATTACTTATAAAAACATAACACGAACACAATATCATTATACCTAAGTAAGTGTACTAACGCATTGATAGTGATAGCGTGTCATCTATTTAGCAACTTCCTATAACAACTATTAACAAGTCATAAACATTAAGAAAATAATTTTATTTATAATGATATTTATGAATTAAAAAATAGTTTGCATCTTCCATGACATCAATCAACAATAGAACATGATAGGTTGCGTTCAATGAGAATGTTTCCAATCAAGTGTAATAAATGAATTATATATATTGCCAGTCTTTGTTAATAGCCGTCTAGGAAATAATAACTACCATCACGCCGTTTCCAACTCACATTTATACATCATATCATACATTTTTATTTATTTATTTATAGATAGATAAAAAAAGTATAAATTACATATTAGGAAGCTTTGCCTGTCCAACTAGGAAAGTTTCCCGTTCCAGGACAGACAAAATAAATATATTGGTAAAAACACTGGTCTGAGGCATTCAACTCTTAGATCAGCAACATCAGCTGTAGGCAGACTGGTAGAACCTAAGCGCAAGCCAAATACTAAGTTTGGTGATCGCGCTTTCGGAGTATCTGGGCCGAAGGCTTGGAATAAACTCGCTCGGGAACTAAGATCCATAACAAGTCCCAACAGAATTCAGGTCTAAACTAAAAACTTACCTTTTTAAGCTGTCATACCCTTAAATTAAATATACCATTCCTGAGAGAATGTCCAGTTATACCCAATTATGTCAACAATTAGTTAATGTTAATTTAGTGTTAATCTCAAGTGACCTACCAGGTAAGTATTGTACTGTATATTATCTCCATATATAGTTAGTAATAACATAGATAATTGTAGAAATGTATAATATATTTGTACAGCGCCCTTGAGGTGATTTTGCACAAAAACGGTGATATAAAAATCATCCAAATATTATTATTATTATATTCTTCAAAACATATTCTTCTATTATTCTGACTCTTGACAAGGCCAGATCCCAGTATCTGATTCTCATAGCACCAAACCATCTGAGCGTCCTTTTCTTAATCTTACAAATTACTCATTACGCTTACATCAGCCTTGCATTATTTGCGGATCTCTACATATCTCACACGATCATACATGGTTTTACTACACACACGCCTCAAGAATCTCATTTCTACAGCATTCAGTGTACTCCCATCTTTCCTCTGCCAGTTCCATGCATCACTGCTACAATCAGGGTAGGTACTAGCACTCCATTGTGGAATGCTAGCCTAGCTTCTTTGGACAGTTTTTGTTAGCGCCAACCACCTACAATCCTCCCTCCATTTACCATTCTTTCAATGCCTTACCATCTCTCGTAAATATACTTACTTCCCAAATACACAAACTCATCCACCTGCTCCCAGTATTTACAACTATATTGCACACCGTTTTCGTACTCTCTCTTTCAAATACCATGACTAATATAGCTAAACAAAATCGCATGTTTATTCTATACAAAATATGGATAGCGAAAATAGAATTGCGTTCTAAATCCTCCTATGCGAATGAGGCTTTATTAAATAACAAGATAAATTATACTAAACCAAGCATATCTCACCAGTAGTAAAGTCGGCATTGAATACGGATGTAAGCCTTCGTCGATAGCCTGATTTATGCACTTAATCACGGAGGAAACACTACGTCTCCACGCTACGTCTCGTAAAATATTTTACGATTACCTGTAAATTATTTCTAAGGAACATGTAATTTGGGGCCGACACGAATATTGTGTGACCAAATCAAATGAAGAAACTATTTAGTGTTTAAATTTTTTTAAATGTTATTTGAAATCATTTTTGGGCACGCTTCTGCGTTCAGTTAAAAAATAGCTCAAGCGGTCAATAGTCACAAACTTCATTTATTAAATACCCTAGTATTGACCCATGAAGAAAACGGTGAATTGTCTGAATTCTTTAAAAATCTATTTCAATTTTGAAAGTGACAATTAAAATAACTTTCTTGTAAAATGTTTATATGTAGGTATTTTATTAAGCTTTTACACAAAAAACACACAAAGTTCAGTTCAAGTTATAAACGCTGGACAGAAATTAGTATTTTTTTAATAACATTATTTTATTTTTGTGTGAACACTGCACAATAATCCCAACTGCTACAAACCGTCTGAAGCCAGTGAGACTATGGTATCCCCAAAAGGGGTATGTTGTGAGGCTAAAGGTAGTTGGGATGGGATGGAGAAGAGAAAGAGGAAGGTGGGGGACTTCCTGGCTATTCAGATCTGGTCACCAAACACGTCTAAAGCCGGGTATGATTTGATATATTTTCACGGCCAAAAGTGTAATAGTGATTGGTTTTTGGGGTATTATGCCGTGTTGCACTACCTCCTTCTTTAGCCAAAGTTTCTGACAGCATTGCAGTGTCCATCATCAGGGCAGATGTGTGATCTACGTACGTTTCGGACACTGCAATGCTGTCCGAAACGTTGGCTAAAGAAGGAGGTAGCGCAACACGGCATAGTACCCCAAAAACAAATCACTATAACGTCTAAGGTCATTACACCAGGAAGATTCTGAAATTATCTTCCGCTCGAACGTGCCGCAAATATACTATATATTATAATTAATCTTCACTTTGCAATATTATGCACTTATTTTTGTAATTATCTTATAAATGGTGTCCAAAAATATGTTATTGCGGATGGAACTAACCAGAGTTTTCAAATAACAGCGACCATTTTAATAATTCCACAAAATACCGCAGAATCCTTTTAGAAAAACTTCCAATTGATTAAAATTCTTGGTATAAAAAAATACGTCCTCGTTTCTTTATTGTCCCCCTGCGAATTAAAGTTTCCCATACTTAGTAACTTGGGGGAAGTTATCAACTCCAGTTATTCCACGCGGGAGGTGATATTAATGGAAGATGGGATATAAGATAGAAGATAGAAGGGAAGACGATAAAAGTAGAAAAAGATATCAAGCTAAAATAAAATACAGAAAAGTTTTTGGCACATTAAAAACTTCTTGTAGGAAGGAAAATGGGTAACGTTTCTCGTAAGAACTGTGGAAATGTGTTGGAAGTTATATGATAATAATAATATTTTGACCGTTTTTGTGCAAAATCACGTCAAGGGCGCTGTACAAATATATAATACACAGTACCATACTTACCTGGTAGGTCATTTGAGATTAAACTTAATTTACATTAACTAATTGTTTATTAGCGAAATTTAGATACAGGATTTGAGACATAATTGGAAAATTGGATATTATTCGACTTTCTCTCAGGAATGATATATTTAATTGAGGAAATATCTTTTTTGAAACTTATATATATTTATTTTAGTTTAATTAATAATTAAATAACTAACGCAGACCTCAGAAAAATCACGGGATGTTATAATTGAAGGCTTTGCGAATCTTAAAGCATGTATAAAATGTGTAGAAATATATTTACCTTTCTACCTTTACCTTTCTTATATTTACCTTTCAAAAGAACAAATTTATTTTTCGAATGATAGTTAACTTGAAAAATTACGATTCCACATCATATGCCAATTCGAACAAGAGAAATTAAGAATTATATTAGATAGGTACCTACTTTATACCTACTTATCTTGTGCTTACTTATATGGTAGGTACTTACTTAATCGCTTGTAAAATAATTATATATCTAGGTATTTGTCGCTTGTTTGAACAATTATATAATATGTCCGCGTGTATGTAAGCGGTTGATACCAAGCCTTGATAGAATGCATTGTCATCGACTCATTTTGATGCCTGAACTTGATCGGATGTTTAGAAGTGGGTTAATTTCCGCTTCTAAGATTTGAATTCATTCTTTAAACAAAAGTAAAATTCAAATAGATATATTTAAAAAGACAGTACAGGAAACAATCACGCACAATGTAACTATACATAATGTAACAAAATAAGAAAGTTAAATAATGATAATTTTAATAATTAGTTACAATCTGATTTTGACTTCTGTGTGCAGTTACATTTTTTTACATTAACCCCACACATGAGGCCCTGAAGAAAATAATTTTCCCCGGGGCCTATGTCATCTTTTCTGAAGTGTATTTATGGAAAGGAAGAAGAGGTCAAAGGGTCTCCCTAAAACAGCCTCTCCCGATCTGGCACCCGCGCAGCTGGTGGGCAGACGCATCCTGAACACACCGCACCCGATGAACCCGGACACCTATGTTACCGAGTTACCTTTTTTATTATGACGTAGATCCGTCGTTGCTCGACTTTTCTCTACTTTCTTTAAATATAATATACAAGCATAATATATATAAACCTTTCGGAAGAAATTTTCTAAATTATAGTGAAAAGCCTTTCAAAATCCGTTGCGTAGTTTAGAAGAACTAAGCGCATAAACATACAGACTAGGATAGCGACATTATTTTAGAAGAATAGAGATGAGCAGGAAACAGAAGACATAAAATAGTAGACATTATACAGTAGATAGTAGGTATTTTTAGTAGTTGTATATGGTTGTTCGGTGGATGTGTCTAAAAGAAGTAGCTCCAGTTTAATTGTTGGATATGGTTGTTCGGTGGATGTGTCTACAAGAATTAGTTTTAGTTTCCCCTGAAAAATGTAAGTACGTATTTATAAACGAATTGATAACATTTTTTTAACAATATATTAATGGTGTTGGGACATAGAGCTGATAATATCTCTTCGAAAAGTGTATTTTGTAGTTTCCGGTCTTTCGGTGTTAGAGCGTTGTTAGCGTTGGAGGCCAAATCGGAGTACAAAAGTGAAACCAATTTTTCGCTTCATGTCTCATCTAAATACGTCAATGTGTAGGGAATGTAGGGATGCAAAAAATTATAATAATTTCTTTATTCGGAGGGTGCTGGTGCAATCTTACACATACCAAAAGAATCCTAATAATATCTAGGGTTGATATAGACTGGAGTGGTTATATACTAGGGTTAATAAATACTAAGGTGTGGACTGAATACTGTTACTTTCAGTATTGCCCTGGTGAAAGACCACCAATCAGAATCAAACTTGCTTGATATGGCTTTAGTCGTGTTTGTTGACTAGATCATAATGCCCCATGTCTTCCTCTCCCTGCTTCCTTCAGCCTCGCAACATACCCCGATTGGGGATGCCATAGTCTCTCTGGCTCCCGACGGTTGGTATTGGTTGAGGCTTTTGTGTGGTAATAAAAATTGATTACATCATCAATTTATTTATATTTTATGATCTCTATAAAACGGTTATACACCATTCACCAATGTATTACTGAGAAGTTTACAAATTTAGAACATATATAAAGGTACAGCTAATGAGAAATGTCCATGGGGGGCAGTTTTACTATTTTGTGATATGCGTCATAAGATACTTGCTAAAGATGGAATGTCCGTGGGGGGCAGTTTCACTATTTGTAACATGCGTCATAAGATGATACTTGCTAAAGATGGAATATCCATGGGGGGCAGTTTTACTATTTTGTGACATGCGTCATAAGATAATTGCCAAAGACGGAATTCTACGGGGGCAGTTTTACTGTTTTGTGACATGCGTCAAAGGATAATACTCGTAACTAAGTTGGACCATCGTGTGGAATACAAATATCTGTATAATCTTATTGTATCTTATATCACCACGAAAATGGTTAGTAAACATACAAATGCTTGGCAAACGGAATCTAGAGACGATCGATTTTAACACGTTTTAAAAAAAATTATTTAGTGAATAATTTTATAAGAAAGAAAAAAGTTAATGGAGGAAAACTGCCACAGATAATCTTAGCCATTATATTGTATTTTTAGGTTGTTTCTTATATTTATTTATGCGTTCATACATTTCTAATGAAAAATATCATTAATCTTTTTGTCTATCGTATTAATAAAAGAGTAAGAGACATTTTCAAGTTACTCTGAAACTGGAGTCTAAACTCCTTTTTAGTGTGATATACACACAAAGAGAACAGTTCAATGTTGACAAATGAAACAAAAATGTCCAATGTTGGACGGTTCCATGATAACTCAACACAGTGACATTTCAACACACTTTTAAAATGTGATATAAAGACATTAGAAACGATGAAAAGTTTTTTTAACCTAACCTAACCTACTTAACCCAGTTAATAAAGTTTTTGTTTCATCACTTTCCATGACTTTATATAACTTTTTAAAGATGTGATGAATTATCATTGTGATGATTTATCCGGTCACCAAAGAATTCAGAGGCAAATTTGACGATTTTTGTGAGTTAATGATTGCTTATATTTTTTTTATTAATTAATTAAGAATTTTATTTTGTTTCTATTCAAGCGAAATGATAGGAAAAACCTTAATTTATACAAAGCATATTTTTTGGAATTCATAATGTAAACCAATTCGTAGTAAAGATTAATCGAAAATGGGGATTTGCTCTAGTGATTGGCGCGTTCTTCGCTTTCGGAGTATAAAAAGTATACAATTAAAATAACCGAACGACAGAAGAGAAGAGAATTAAAGCGATTAAAACCTTTAAAATTGCACTATTGAAGACATCCGACAGGAGAACACATTAAAAAAGAAGTATTTCTTTTATAATTAACTGGAAGTTTTAACTCAACCTTTCGGCATTTCATTTGTCTGTACATTTCTTAGTTACATTACGTTTTCGGTCATATATGGTGGGGGGGATACTACCTTTTTAGAGCGCCAGAGTTTGCATGAGCTTGGATCATAAGTACAACGAGCTGTCAAATCGGAATATTCAATTTTACGGTACCATATATATGTCTATCTCACGAATAATGTTTGAAAAACGATTGTCATTGATATAGTGACATCTCTTTGGAGAAATTGTGTTATTACTAATTTGAATTACATAAAATATTTATGGTTTATAATTACGGCAGGTTTTTGAGTGCCTAGTTACAAATATTACGATTTCAGGGGAAATTTAATTTTTGATTTATTACAATAATTATATTTACTGTTCACAGAACGACGTTTGACACTAACATTTGAACAAAGTATAATAAGTGAGATTCAAGAATATCATTTTGTGATTCGGCTCTAGTTTCTAAAGGGTAGAAAGTAGTAAGGGGTAATAGACAGGAGCGTCTTGGGGCCGAGCGGGGTGAATACCGAAATAATGGGCCCATATAGACGCAACTACGTCATCTGTATTCCACATAAATCCCTCTCCCAGCCCCGGCTCTCTGGGTTACAGGGTTAATATGATTAACCTCTTGGTGACACGATGCATGAAGAAATGGGAATCTAAAAGCTGTAGCGAAGACGTAACGCTTCTAGTATTAAATAAAGGACTGTTATTAATCATAGAGACCTTTATGTTTACCTACGGAGGGCTTTTGTCTTTTGTCCCAACATATTATGATAATTTACACTTTAAAACGTGACAGCATTACGCATCCTGAAGAAATGTTTGCCTAATGTATATTGCAGTGGCGTACATCGCTCTACGAGCTAGGCTGCAATCGTTTCAATTATAAAGTATATTAGTAAATTCATTTATAATAACTAATAAACAGTATATTTGCAGCACGTTTCAGAGTGGAAGTTAATGTTGTGGTATCGACGTCAAAGAGTGTGAAAGACCACCATTAAAAATGAAACGTTTCTTGAAATGGCTTTAGTCATTTTTAATTGTTTGACGCATATCAGGTACCCCCCCCCCACCTTCCCCTTCTCAGTCTCCTTCTCCACCCCACTACCTTGAGCTTCACAACATACCCCGAATTGGGGACGCAATAATCTCACCGGCTCAAGACGGTTGGTAGCAGGTACTCTTGTAAGGATTTGCCTAAAATGATATATTTTTATTTACACAAAGTTACATAATTGCATAACACCTTTTTGTGGCCTTCAAACGAGCTGATTTTATTATTATCTTCTATTGATGACTTTGCACGAAGAAAACTTCCTGATCAAAAATATTGCTAATTTATTTGAGAGATTTTCAATAAATCAGCATTACTCATTTTTCTCCGAGTGGCCAGGCTAGGTTGACATATTACTCCGTGAGGCCAGGCTAGGTTGACATATTTCTCCGTGAGGCCAGGTTAGGTTGACATATTTCTCCGAGTGGTCAGGCTATGTTGACATATTACTCCGTGAGGCCAGGCTAGGTTGACATATTTCTCCGAGTGGCCAGGCTAGGTTGACATATTACTCCGTGAGGCCAGGCTAGGTTGACGTATTACTCCGTGAGGCCAGGCTAGGTTGACATATTACTCCGTGAGGCCAGGCTAGGTTGACATATTACTCCGTGAGGCCAGGATAGGTTGAAATATTTAAAGAAAGTAAACGTTGCTTACCTTCTGTATGACCTATTTGGTCTTTCTTTTTTGAAGCTTATGGATTACATTAACAATTCCGCTCCATTCTATTAAAGTAGGCACAGCTTTTCAGCCTTTATGGACTGCACGCCACTGACTTGATTTAATTTATAACAGTTTATAAAAATGTATTTTAAAAGCGTTTCATTTTGATACATTAAGTCAATTGTCCGAAATTCAAGATTATAAAAAAATATTGTAATATTTCACAGCTAAAGAAATCTGAAATAAATCCTTATTTCATTGTTGGGCGTAAGTGTGAAAATATGTTTTTAAAATGTTTCATTAAAAAGATTTTAGATATCTACCTAAAATCATTTTGGAAAATCCCTTTCTCCCTTTAACCATAATATAACATGATTAGATAGGTCTACCTTAAAGTGAGATCCAGATTGCAAAAGGGAAAGTCGTGACAAAACGGAAAGATGGCTATTTCGGTAAAATTCACGACATGGAATCAGGTCTGAAAGTGTATGGCAGTTCCACTGAAAAAAAAACGGAAAGCAACCAACCCTAGTGTAAAAAGACCTGATCAAAGATTTATTTCGGTGTTTAGCACGATTTACAACAAATGATCTTTTGCATCAGTGCCTGTTTTTACATTGCCTTTACTACAGAAAGGGAATGGGAAGAATATGAGCTGGAATATATTTGTTTGCTTATATTTTTGACCTGCTTACAATTTTGTGCACAATCTCACTGGGGTATCCAAGTTTCAATATTTCCTAGGTTTCTCAGCCTCCCATTCTGCAAAAGGCTTTATTGTCGCCCCAAAGAGAAGCCTTAGAATTAATATCGCATTCCCGAGACTTAGCTATAATGGGCATTATACGACTCAAATAAGCAACACAGATAAAAAGGATAGTACAAAAGTCCCGAAATTACTCACATACTCGTAAATACATAAACATTTAATAAATGAAACATAGATACCCTAAGAAATTTAAACAAACAAATACACATTTCAAAAATAAAACTAGTTATTAAATTATATTTTTTTTAACAAAAATATATTTTTGATTAATGTGTTTACAAATATATTTATTTTATAAATTATATTTTTGGTAAAAAAAATATAATTTAATTAAAGGTATGTACTTTAAGTACTTACTAAAAAAAATTATAGAAAAAAATGTGGTAAAAAACATTATTCTATGGGTTATTACAGTTCATTATTTTGAAGATGAAACTTAAATTCAAAGCAAATTCGAGCTCCAGAGTTCATTGAACCAGAGTTACAGACACCCAGCTGAAATAATTAGTTTTACTTTGATAGAAGTAAGGTATGTTTGTTATTCAGGAAGTAGTTGATTTATGAGTATGTCGGTCTCCTTGGTCGAGAGTTTAGGCTCTCGACTAGCAAACCGGAGATTGCGGTTTCAAATCGAGGCGCGCGCAAGTAAATTTTATTAGATTAATTTGTGTTATTTCACAATAGGATTTTTGCGGAACGTTCCAGATAGGAAGAAACTCTCAGTATTGCCCTGGTGTAAGACCGCCATTCAAAATTTGCTTGAAATGGCTTTGGTTATGTGTGGTGACCAGATCTGATTAGCTAGGTACTTCCCCACATACTCAAATTAGAAATGCCATAGTGTCCCTGGCTCCAGACGGTTGGGAGCAGTTGATCTAAATCTCTTTTTTCCTGTGAATTTTCCCAATTACAATGTTATTTTTATTATCGCTTATTATTTGTTTATTTCTGTGTCTTAGGAAAGTATCATCTTCTACATTCTTCCAAAACATCCCCCCATACCCCCCCAAGTGAGGGGTACACAACACCCGACCAGCAGTAATTTCGGGAAAGGAATTTTTGTCTTTCTTTTCACGTTCCATTTTCCCCTTTGTCACATCAACCCCTAGCCACCCACCCCTCCCCCTCGCTACCCTAACTGGGGAGGCTGTGGCATCACTTATTTCCGTTACGGTTCTGTCGTTGCTTTTGTTTGTTCCGTTGCTACGATACAAACACATAACGACTTGAAGTAGTCATAAAGGCTACCCTTCCCGCCGCGAAAGGAACGAGCAAATTATATTTTGGAAACAAATCTCGTAAGCACAAGAAATATAATTTTAGCGCTGTACGTTTTGAAGGTGGAATCGGGGATGCAATCAAAAGGAGAGGATAGGACTTATTTCAATGGGGTTGCCATTAAATAATGTCTGCAGAGTGGATTTTAAATATATTTATATTTGGCCCGTTTTAAAATAATGCGGCCCTTCTCGAGTTTACCTTACGTTTTTCTACCGAATGTGCAAGTAATCTACCAAACCACAAGAGTTCAGTATTTAAACTATAAACTACCACAAACCTGTGAGACATCATGGAATCTTTAATAATTGTAGCATTTGTGAAGTCAAAAGAATTTATTAAATATTTGACTCAAGATTATTTATCCTGAAACAAATGTGTATCTTCAATTTTCTTTATAATGTAAGTAAAAAGACATGACCAGAATTACCATTCGATTACCCTTAATTAACTATAAAAATAATTAGCAATTCAAATTTCAAAGCAGACAACAAAAAAAATACACATTTCAAATCTTGAATTATTATTAAAATAAAATAATTTTAGTATAATACTTTATCGCTTTTCTCGTATGATTTAAACTTATAAGTTCTAATTTTGAAAATTTAAAGTCATTGAACTTGAATAATTTGACTCTTTACCCAGGAATACAATTAAAATCACGCATAAATTATTATAAGCAATGATAGTCTCCTGAAATATCCAAACAAATTGAAAATATCTCCCGAGTAAAAATAAACGCCGCCGACGGGAATTGAACCCGCACCTTCTGATGTCCGGTCAGGTGCTCTGGACCACTGAGCTACGTCGGCTTATTTTCAACACGCATTATTGCTTATAATCATTTGTTATCGTTTGTTCTATACATAAAAAACCTTGTCTTATAAACATTAGTTTATCATTATAAAAATAAAATCACGCATGCACCGACAAACGAAATTAGTAGGTACTCGTATGATTAATAATAAATGGCGTAGAAGAGGGGAAAAAGCTTCATTCAAAATGACTTCAAAAAAGAAAGTTTAATTCAAAATGACTTCAGATAATGTTTCCTAAGTTTAGATTGTCTGGATCCCACCACCGCCATAGCTGACCACAATTAGCAGGTAAGGGATGAATATAATATCAGTAAGGGTTTTAAATGTAGCAGATAATTTACTTTTATCACGGTGGTTGTCTTTAATTTTTTACATTAGCTCCATGCAGATGTCCCAGACGAAAAGAATGCCCTCAGGGCCAATGTCATCTTTAGGGATGCTGTGTGGAGGGTCTTTTTAGGGAAAGGGAGGGAAAGAAGAGGAACTTCTGGGAAGGAAAAAAGGGATGAGGGATGGGTAGGAATCTGGGGGGTCAATGTGTCCAGGAGTGACGGAAGTATGAATCTCTGCCTGAAGTCACCAAACGTAGCGAACCACTTTGGGTGACCTATGGTGACGATTGTTCGTCATCCAATAAATGGCTCTCGGGGCAGCGGTACCCATACCCGCCTCAAATTGAAATGTTATCACCCAAATCCGACATATACCATGGCACCTCGGCTATTTTTTGTAATAAAGTGAATATTTGAAAGGTTCTAAAGCCTTTTTTTGTTTTAGCACACAAATTATCTGTTTGCTTGTTAACATCACTGAACTTATTCTCTCGTTACGGCACATACTTCTGGAGGTTATACCCATCAATGTAATTTAATCGTTGAAGAAGAAGAAGATAATACCAATAAATCTAAACAAAACATGAAACAGAACAAGACACATCAAATAAAAAGATAACAATCGCATCTGGGAATCGAACCCAGGATCTCTGTCTTACTGGGACAATGCCCCTGACCACTACGCCAGTAACAACATAATCTTCAACTAATTTTCCCATTATTTTTACACTGCTATCTTTTTGTATGAGTTCTACACATTGATATTTGTTGAATTTATTCAATGGTTCTACACGAATTTATTTGAAATCTATACGGAGAAATATGAGTATTGCTGATTGATTAAAATCCGGTTTAAAAACGGGATTGCAGGCCGTTACCCGATAAACTTTTTTGTAAATTACTAATATGTCAGAATACATGTTCATGCACCTGCATTCGCCTTGATAATATATAATGTCGAAATGCGAAAATATAACGATTTTTTTGAACACGTGTTCCGACATAGTGATAATATATTCGCATTTTACTAAAACTTTATTAGGAAACCTATTAATTCATTCGATAAGGGTTTGCGACCCCGCTTTTAACTGAAGTACCAATAATTTGAAGAGATTCTAAATAAATTTATTTATTGCATCTCACTATACATAAATCAGGTTTTTTCTCACAAAAATCAACCCCACTAGGACTAAGTCTGTATCGAGGTTAACAATTTACATTTGAGTGAAGCAAAACATAGAGAAATCGCAAACATAGAGAAATACAACATACAGACACAAATTATCAACCCAGTGTCTCTGTCTTACTGGGACAACGTTTTTTAACCACTGGCCATTGTGCCTGATTTTTTTTATTTTTTTACGCCCTTAACAATATTATCTTAAGAGGAAGCTACAAGCCAAAAATGTGTATATTCTTGGTATACCTAATTTTTTAGATAATAGGCATTAAAATCGCTTGACAAACGTAGTCTAGAAACAGAAAATTTAACCAATACACATAAATACATGTACCATTTGATCATAACCACGTAAACACCTCAGCACAGGTTCTCCCAGTGAGGTGTTCACGAAACATATAACATTACCCACCACAGTGTCACCTACTCAAACCTACCTCACACCCAGCATAAAACACCATATTAACAACAGTTCTAAATGTATGTATTATATACAAATGTAAATATTTGGTAGACACTGTAATGTATCTATAGAAATAAATAATAAAAAAAAATTAAAAAAACGTTCGATTTCAAGCTCAAAACTGATTTTTATTTCTTATGTAAATAATTTTACAAGAAAGCAAAAAATTTAATCCTGTGAAACTATCACATATAATCTTAGCTATAATACTGTATTTTTATTAGTAGTTTACATTTAATATTTTTAATGAGTAATTTATTTTTTTATTTGTATTCTACTTAAGCGAAACAATAGGAAAACTTTCAATTTATCTAAATCATATTTTTTTGGTATTCATAATGTACACCAATTTGTTATAAAGATTAATCAAAATAGTGATTTAGCATTAAGCTTCGTCTTAAACTAATGTTCCCCTTATTGTTTGGCTGCTATCTTTTTGTATGATTACAAAGTTTTACATAGGTGTCCTATTTAAATAAAAATCAGAAATGTACATTCGAGACCGTTGCGGTTTTTATTTTCTGTGTTTTGTCATGTTTCATGTTTATTTTAGATTTATTAGTATTATCTTCTTCTTCAATGACGAAATATTAATTACCGTAACACGCCATGCAAGTGTACATACATTTAAAATATTGCACAATTAAAATAATGGCTAGGCTTAGTGGCGGATGGCTTTAACAATCAGTGCTGGAGAGGTGACTGCACAGAACACAGGCATGAAAAGCTTTCACATTAAAGCCCAGCTACGAGCCAGCGGAGCTCTCAGCAATATTTGAGGGTTTCGCTACTCTAATTTCGCCAGCAAGGTAAAAGCTCGGCCAAAGTCTCACCTTTATTGTCCCGGGAGTCTTGTTCCGTTGGAGTCGAGCCATAAGATGTAACGTGGTAACCTCACACCTCTCACGTTATACGTTGTACGTTATACGACCACGGATTAAACCACCGAGTAATAAAATGGCCTGTCGTCTAACTTTGTACAATTTTAAAAATATTACTATGTAAAAATTTTTAGGGGCTTGTACATGATGTATAGTAAAAATGATACGTAACTGAACTAATAAATTGAAGGTCCTGTGAATCCACTGACTCTGTATTATAATTTCCGTCCATTATTATTCTTGGCTATGAGCAGTACACATTTACGGTACCTAGTTAGTCACAGAATTTCTGTACTGAAATAAATACGGACTTCTGATATTACATAGTGGAATCCAAAAGCTTATCAGTGCAAGCAATTCTGGACTATGAAATGCATCATTTGGTATTTTATATAGAAATACCAAGTCAGTGACAATATTGGAGTTTTACCTACAATTAAATCTCTTATTACGTTACATTCCTTATCCAGAATATTTTTATTTTATTGATTTATTGTGAAAAACAGTATATTCCATTTACATTTCACAAATAACAACTGTCACATGGTATATATTTCTATTTTTATAAAAATATTCACAATAAAACTGTCACATACCGACTTGTATGCTGCCACCTATAAAACCGTCACATACCGACTTGTATGCTGTCACCTATAAAACTGTCACATACCGACTTGTATGCTGTCACCTATAAAACCGTCACATACCGACTTGTATGCTGTCACCTATAAAACCGTCACATACCGACTTGTATGCTGCCACCTATAAAACCGTCACATACCGACTTGCGTACTGCCACCTATAGAACCGTCACATACCGACTTGTATGCTGCCACCTATAAAACCGTCACATACCGACTTGCGTACTGCCACCTATAAAACCGTCACATACCGACTTGTATGCTGCCACCTATAAAACTGTCACATACCGACTTGTATGCTGCCACCTATAAAACCGTCACATACCGACTTGTATGCTGTCACCTATAAAACTGTCACATACCGACTTGTATGCTGTCACCTATAAAACCGTCACATACCGACTTGTATGCTGTCACCTATAAAACCGTCACATACCGACTTGTATGCTGTCACCTATAAAACTGTCACATACCGACTTTTATGCTGCCACCTATAAAACCGTCACATACCGACTTGTATGCTGTCACCTATAAAACTGTCACATACCGACTTGTATGCTGTCACCTATAAAACCGTCACATACCGACTTGTATGCTGTCACCTATAAAACCGTCACATACCGACTTGTATGCTGCCACCTATAAAACCGTCACATACCGACTTGCGTACTGCCACCTATAGAACTGTCACATACCGACTTGTATGCTGCCACCTATAAAACTGTCACATACCGACTTGTATGCTGCCACCTATAAAACCGTCACATACCGACTTGTATGCTGTCACCTATAAAACTGTCACATACCGACTTGTATGCTGTCACCTATAAAACCGTCACATACCGACTTGTATGCTGTCACCTATAAAACCGTCACATACCGACTTGTATGCTGTCACCTATAAAACTGTCACATACCGACTTTTATGCTGCCACCTATAAAACCGTCACATACCGACTTGTATGCTGTCACCTATAAAACTGTCACATACCGACTTGTATGCTGTCACCTATAAAACCGTCACATACCGACTTGTATGCTGTCACCTATAAAACCGTCACATACCGACTTGTATGCTGCCACCTATAAAACCGTCACATACCGACTTGCGTACTGCCACCTATAGAACTGTCACATACCGACTTGTATGCTGCCACCTATAAAACCGTCACATACCGACTTGCGTACTGCCACCTATAAAACCGTCACATACCGACTTGTATGCTGCCACCTATAAAACCGTCACATACCGACTTGCGTACTGCCACCTATAGAACCGTCACATACCGACTTGCGTACTGCCACCTATAGAACCGTCACATACCGACTTGTATGCTGCCACCTATAAAACCGTCACATACCGACTTGCGTACTGCCACCTATAGAACCGTCACATACCGACTTGTATGCTGCCACCTATAAAACCGTCACATACCGACTTGTATGCTGCCACCTATAAAACCGTCACATACCGACTTGCGTACTGCCACCTATAGAACCGTCACATACCGACTTGTATGCTGCCACCTGTAAAACCGTCACATACCGACTTGTATGCTGCCACCTATAAAACCGTCACATACCGACTTGCGTACTGCCACCTATAAAACCAAAGAGTATTATCCTAGTTCCATGTATAAAACCGTCACATACCGACTTGTATGCTGCCACCTATAAAACCGTCACATACCGACTTGCGTACTGCCACCTATAAAACCAAAGAGTATTATCCTAGTTCCATGTATAAAACCGTCACATACCGACTTGTATGCTGCCACCACCTATAAAATGCATTTGAATAACTAATCATACGCCGAGAAAATGAATTGAAATGTAATAAATTATTCATAATTGGCCTAATTATAATGTTCGCAAAGCCAAAATTCACATTTTCGCATTCAAATAATATAAGGAATAATCGAAAGTATATTATTGTAAAGCATGCTTCACACCTGCCTCTAGCGGAACAGCGAGTGGCGAGGAATGGCAATAAATCTCCAACCCTTTGAACTCATTCATACATAATTCATGGGGATCTCTGTAATCTGTAACATGATTCAATTACTGTTAGATTGTATTCAATCCAATTGTACTAATAGTCATGTTACAGGATGGGAATGCAACTCGCGCGTTGCAAACTAATGTAATGGAAAACTATGTGTTTTTGCTTTGGAAATTTGTTTGCATAGAAATGTTTTAGAAGCTTTAATTAAATACTGCGAGTAGAACATATCTTGCCATTTGAAATAATGGAGAAATTATTTCACCTATAAAACCGTCACATACCGACTTGTATGCTGCCACCTATAAAAGAAGAAGAATAAGAGAAACTAATGTTTATAAGACAAGGTTTTTTATGCACAGCACAAAGGATAACAAATTATTATAAGCAATAATTAGTCGCTTGAAATATCCATACAAATTGAAAATATCTCCCGAGTAAAAATAATTATTGACTGATTGAAGTACTAGTACATATAGAATTATTTGACGTGTTGGAAATAAGCCGACGTAGCTCAGCGGTCTCAGAGCACCTGACCGGACATCAGAGGGCGCGGGTTCAATTCCCGTCGGCGGCATTTATTTTTACTCGGGAGATATTTTCAATTTGTAAGATTAATTGATTAATTTATATTAAGCGACTAATTATTGCTTATAATAATTTGCCAGAAAAAGATGGCACCAGGAACAATCAAAACTAATTTAAAGTGCAATTGAGGCCATTTTCATGCAAGTATATTTAAGACATTTAAAAAAAATTCAAAGGTTTTGAAAACAGTTAATTGTTTTGATATTACTCTATATATGTCAATTCGTAGTAAAATTTTACTGAAAAAATGTTAATAATCTCTTAACAAATATGTACATTATTTTTTTATCATGATGTTAGTGTGTCCCACATTATATGTAATATTTGCATAACGTGGCATATGAGATGTGATCCGGGGCGGGGCAGGGCTCAATGCAAGTGTGTTATTTGTAATATCATAATGACCCCATTGTCACCCGAACATAATGCTACATCTGGCACTTTCATACACTCTACACAGCAGTGGCGTGCAGTCTATAAAGACTGAAAAGCTCTGCCTTTCCTTAAGAAAACAAACGAACTACAGAAGAAATTAAAAGACAACATTTATTTAAATGCTAAAAATTTCTAGTGCTAAGTATTTTATTTATTCAGTTGGCCACAACAATTAGCGAAAGATTATAACTAAAATGGCCATTTTCAAATGTACATTCAATTCACAATAGTCATACCCGAACTTTGAGATCCGCATTCCGAATTCCTTCCGAAATATACCACACTTCACTTGAACACTTTAAGTTTTAAACATCTTAAAATAAATATGATATTTTTAAGATAATCTCGATAAGAGTTGAAAACGTACTATACGAAATTCCCTCGATGGAAAAAAAATAGAAAAATATGCTCCGAATATATATAAGAAAAATACATGGTTTGTGATTTAACACGTTATGGGTATGAAAAAATACATGGTTTGTGATTTAACACGTTATGGGTATGAAAAAATACATGGTTAGTGATTTAACACGTTATGGGTATGAAAAAATACATGGTTAGTGATTTAACACGTTATGGGTACGAAAAAATATATGGTTTGTGATACACGTTATGGGTATGAAAAAATACATGGTTTGTGATTTAACACGATATGGGTATGAAAAAATACACGGTTTGTGATTTAACACGTTGAGCGTATGAAAAAATACATGGTTTGTGATTTAACACCTTATGGGTATGAAAAAAAACATGGTTTGTGATTTAACACGTTATGGGTATGAAAAAATAGATGGTTTGCGATTTAACACTTTATTGTCTTGAAAAAATACATGGTTTGTGATTTAACACGTTATAAGTATGAAAAAATACATGGTTTGTGATTTAACACGTTATGGGTATGAGAAAATACATGGTTTGTGATTTAACACTTTAAAAGTATGAAAAAATACATGGTTTGTGATTTAACACGATATGGGTATGAAAAAATACACGGTTTATGATTTAACACGTTAAGCGTATGAAAAAATACATGGTTTGTGATTTAACACCTTATGGGTATGAAAAAAAACATGGTTTGTGATGTAACACGTTATGGGTATGAAAAAATAGATGGTTTGTGATTTAACACTTTATTGTCTTGAAAAAATACATGGTTTGTGATTTAACACGTTATAAGTATGAAAAAATACATGGTTTGTGATTAAACACGTTATGGGTATGAAAAAATACATGGTTTGGTTTGTGATTTAACACCTTATGGGTATGAAAAAAAAACATGGTTTGTGATGTAACACGTTAAGGGTATGAAAAAATACATGGTTTGTGATTAAACACGTTATGGGTACGAAAAAATATATGGTTTGTGATACACGTTATGGGTATGAAAAAATACATGGTTTGTGATTTAACACGATATGGGTATGAAAAAATACACGGTTTGTGATTTAACACGTTGAGCGTATGAAAAAATACATGGTTTGTGATTTAACACCTTATGGGTATGAAAAAAAACATGGTTTGTGATTTAACACGTTATGGGTATGAAAAAATAGATGGTTTGCGATTTAACACTTTATTGTCTTGAAAAAATACATGGTTTGTGATTTAACACGTTATAAGTATGAAAAAATACATGGTTTGTGATTTAACACGTTATGGGTATGAGAAAATACATGGTTTGTGATTTAACACTTTAAAAGTATGAAAAAATACATGGTTTGTGATTTAACACGATATGGGTATGAAAAAATACACGGTTTATGATTTAACACGTTAAGCGTATGAAAAAATACATGGTTTGTGATTTAACACCTTATGGGTATGAAAAAAAAACATGGTTTGTGATGTAACACGTTATGGGTATGAAAAAATAGATGGTTTGTGATTTAACACTTTATTGTCTTGAAAAAATACATGGTTTGTGATTTAACACGTTATAAGTATGAAAAAATACATGGTTTGTGATTTAACACGTTATGGGTATGAAAAAATACATGGTTTGTGATTTAACACGTTATGGGTATGAGAAAATACATGGTTTGTGATTTAACACGTTATAAGTATGAAAAAATACATGGTTTGTGATTTAACACGTTATGTATATGAAAAAATACATGGTTTGTGATTTAACACGTTATGGATATGAAAAAATACATGGTTTGTGATTTAACACGTTATGGGTATGAAAAATTACATGGTTTGTGATTTAACACGTAATGAGTATGAAAAAGTACATGGTTTGTGATTCAACACGTTATGTGAATGAAAAAATACATGGTCTGTGATTTAACACGTTATGAGTATGAAAAAATACGTTGTTTGTGATTTAACACGTTATGGGTATGAAAAATTACATGGTTTGTGATTTAACACGTTATGAGTATGAAAAAATACATGGTTTGTGATTTAACACGTTATGGGTATGAACAAATTCACAGTGATTCGCTCTATTTTATACTAATGGACCCCGCAATGCTTCGCTATTGCTAAAGTCTTTTTCTGACATCTTCGACTTATTCCACCATTTACTATTGCATACCACAATATTACTGTTAAAAAAACTACGTCCGGGCGTCCTTGACTTCTTCTATCATTCAAATCACTCTCTAAACACCCCTGGCCATAATAAGAACTAACTTTAAAACTACATTACATCGACATTAATTCTACTCCGTACCTCATTCCGTTATTCCTCGGGCGTCCCCAACTTCTTCTATCATTCAAATCACTCTCTAAACACCCCTGGCCATAATAAGAACTAACTTTAAAACTACATTACATCGACATTAATTCTACTCCGTACCTCATTCCGTTATTCCTCGGGCGTCCCCAACTTCTTCTATCATTCAAATCACTCTCTAAACACCCCTGGCCATAATAAGAACTAACTTTAAAACTACATTACATCGACATTAATTCTACTCCGTACCTCATTCCGTTATTCCTCGGGCGTCCCCAACTTCTTCTATCATTCAAATCACTCTCTAAACACCCCTGGCCATAATAAGAACTAACTTTAAAACTACATTACATCGACATTAATTCTACTCCGTACCTCATTCCGTTATTCCTCGGGCGTCCCCAACTTCTTCTATCATTAAAATCACTCTCTAAACACCCCTGGCCATAATAAGAACTAACTTTAAAACTACATTACATCGACATTAATTCTACTCCGTACCTCATTCCGTTATTCCTCGGGCGTCCCCAACTTCTTCTATCATTCAAATCACTCTCTAAACACCCCTGGCCATAATAAGAACTAACTTTAAAACTACATTACATCGACATTAATTCTACTCCGTACCTCATTCCGTTATTCCTCGGGCGTCCCCAACTTCTTCTATCATTCAAATCACTCTCTAAACACCCCTGGCCATAATAAGAACTAACTTTAAAACTACATTACATCGACATTAATTCTACTCCGTACCTCATTCCGTTATTCCTCGGGCGTCCCCAACTTCTTCTATCATTCAAATCACTCTCTAAACACCCCTGGCCATAATAAGAACTAACTTTAAAACTACATTACATCGACATTAATTCTACTCCGTACCTCATTCCGTTATTCCTCGGGCGTCCCCAACTTCTTCTATCATTCAAATCACTCTCTAAACACCCCTGGCCATAATAAGAACTAACTTTAAAACTACATTACATCGACATTAATTCTACTCCGTACCTCATTCCGTTATTCCTCGGGCGTCCCCAACTTCTTCTATCATTCAAATCACTCTCTAAACACCCCTGGCCATAATAAGAACTAACTTTAAAACTACATTACATCGACATTAATTCTACTCCGTACCTCATTCCGTTATTCCTCGGGCGTCCCCAACTTCTTCTATCATTCAAATCACTCTCTAAACACCCCTGGCCATAATAAGAACTAACTTTAAAACTACATTACATCGACATTAATTCTACTCCGTACCTCATTCCGTTATTCCTCGGGCGTCCCCAACTTCTTCTATCATTCAAATCACTCTCTAAACACCCCTGGCCATAATAAGAACTAACTTTAAAACTACATTACATCGACATTAATTCTACTCCGTACCTCATTCCGTTATTCCTCGGGCGTCCCCAACTTCTTCTATCATTCAAATCACTCTCAAAACACCCCTGGCCATAATAAGAACTAACTTTAAAACTACATTACATCGACATTAATTCTACTCCGTACCTCATTCCGTTATTCCTCGGGCGTCCCCAACTTCTTCTATCATTCAAATCACTCTCTAAACACCCCTGGCCATAATAAGAACTAACTTTAAAACTACATTACATCGACATTAATTCTACTCCGTACCTCATTCCGTTATTCCTCGGGCGTCCCCAACTTCTTCTATCATTCAAATCACTCTCAAAACACCCCTGGCCATAATAAGAACTAACTTTAAAACTACATTACATCGACATTAATTCTACTCCGTACCTCATTCCGTTATTCCTCGGGCGTCCCCAACTTCTTCTATCATTCAAATCACTCTCTAAACACCCCTGGCCATAATAAGAACTAACTTTAAAACTACATTACATCGACATTAATTCTACTCCGTACCTCATTCCGTTATTCCTCGGGCGTCCCCAACTTCTTCTATCATTCAAATCACTCTCAAAACACCCCTGGCCATAATAAGAACTAACTTTAAAACTACATTACATCGACATTAATTCTACTCCGTACCTCATTCCGTTATTCCTCGGGCGTCCCCAACTTCTTCTATCATTCAAATCACTCTCTAAACACCCCTGGCCATAATAAGAACTAACTTTAAAACTACATTACATCGACATTAATTCTACTCCGTACCTCATTCCGTTATTCCTCGGGCGTCCCCAACTTCTTCTATCATTCAAATCACTCTCAAAACACCCCTGGCCATAATAAGAACTAACTTTAAAACAACATTACATCGACATTAATTCTACTCCGTACCTCATTCCGTTATTCCTCGGGCGTCCCCAACTTCTTCTATCATTCAAATCACTCTCTAAACACCCCTGGCCATAATAAGAACTAACTTTAAAACTACATTACATCGACATTAATTCTACTCCGTACCTCATTCCGTTATTCCTCGGGCGTCCCCAACTTCTTCTATCATTCAAATCACTCTCAAAACACCCCTGGCCATAATAAGAACTAACTTTAAAACTACATTACATCGACATTAATTCTACTCCGTACCTCATTCCGTTATTCCTCGGGCGTCCCCAACTTCTTCTATCATTCAAATCACTCTCTAAACACCCCTGGCCATAATAAGAACTAACTTTAAAACTACATTACATCGACATTAATTCTACTCCGTACCTCATTCCGTTATTCCTCGGGCGTCCCCAACTTCTTCTATCATTCAAATCACTCTCAAAACACCCCTGGCCATAATAAGAACTAACTTTAAAACTACATTACATCGACATTAATTCTACTCCGTACCTCATTCCGTTATTCCTCGGGCGTCCCCAACTTCTTCTATCATTCAAATCACTCTCTAAACACCCCTGGCCATAATAAGAACTAACTTTAAAACTACATTACATCGACATTAATTCTACTCCGTACCTCATTCCGTTATTCCTCGGGCGTCCCCAACTTCTTCTATCATTCAAATCACTCTCTAAACACCCCTGGCCATAATAAGAACTAACTTTAAAACTACATTACATCGAAATTAATTCTACTCCGTACCTCATTCCGTTATTCCTCGGGCGTCCCCAACTTCTTCTATCATTCAAATCACTCTCAAAACACCCCTGGCCATAATAAGAACTAACTTTAAAACTACATTACATCGACATTAATTCTACTCCGTACCTCATTCCGTTATTCCTCGGGCGTCCCCAACTTCTTCTATCATTCAAATCACTCTCTAAACACCCCTGGCCATAATAAGAACTAACTTTAAAACTACATTACATCGACATTAATTCTACTCCGTACCTCTTTCCGTTATTCCTCGGGCGTCCCCAACTTCTTCTATCATTCAAATCACTCTCTAAACACCCCTGGCCATAATAAGAACTAACTTTAAAACTACATTACATCGACATTAATTCTACTCCGTACCTCATTCCGTTATTCCTCGGGCGTCCCCAACTTCTTCTATCATTCAAATCACTCTCTAAACACCCCTGGCCATAATAAGAACTAACTTTAAAACTACATTACATCGACATTAATTCTACTCCGTACCTCATTCCGTTATTCCTCGGGCGTCCCCAACTTCTTCTATCATTCAAATCACTCTCTAAACACCCCTGGCCATAATAAGAACTAACTTTAAAACTACATTACATCGACATTAATTCTACTCCGTACCTCATTCCGTTATTCCTCGGGCGTCCCCAACTTCTTCTATCATTCAAATCACTCTCTAAACACCCCTGGCCATAATAAGAACTAACTTTAAAACTACATTACATCGACATTAATTCTACTCCGTACCTCATTCCGTTATTCCTCGGGCGTCCCCAACTTCTTCTATCATTCAAATCACTCTCTAAACACCCCTGGCCATAATAAGAACTAACTTTAAAACTACATTACATCGACATTAATTCTACTCCGTACCTCATTCCGTTATTCCTCGGGCGTCCCCAACTTCTTCTATCATTCAAATCACTCTCTAAACACCCCTGGCCATAATAAGAACTAACTTTAAAACTACATTACATCGACATTAATTCTACTCCGTACCTCATTCCGTTATTCCTCGGGCGTCCCCAACTTCTTCTATCATTCAAATCACTCTCTAAACACCCCTGGCCATAATAAGAACTAACTTTAAAACTACATTACATCGACATTAATTCTACTCCGTACCTCATTCCGTTATTCCTCGGGCGTCCCCAACTTCTTCTATCATTCAAATCACTCTCTAAACACCCCTGGCCATAATAAGAACTAACTTTAAAACTACATTACATCGACATTAATTCTACTCCGTACCTCATTCCGTTATTCCTCGGGCGTCCCCAACTTCTTCTATCATTCAAATCACTCTCTAAACACCCCTGGCCATAATAAGAACTAACTTTAAAACTACATTACATCGACATTAATTCTACTCCGTACCTCATTCCGTTATTCCTCGGGCGTCCCCAACTTCTTCTATCATTCAAATCACTCTCTAAACACCCCTGGCCATAATAAGAACTAACTTTAAAACTACATTACATCGACATTAATTCTACTCCGTACCTCATTCCGTTATTCCTCGGGCGTCCCCAACTTCTTCTATCATTCAAATCACTCTCTAAACACCCCTGGCCATAATAAGAACTAACTTTAAAACTACATTACATCGACATTAATTCTACTCCGTACCTCATTCCGTTATTCCTCGGGCGTCCCCAACTTCTTCTATCATTCAAATCACTCTCTAAACACCCCTGGCCATAATAAGAACTAACTTTAAAACTACATTACATCGACATTAATTCTACTCCGTACCTCATTCCGTTATTCCTCGGGCGTCCCTAACTTCTTCTATCATTCAAATCACTCTCTAAACACCCCTGGCCATAATAAGAACTAACTTTAAAACTACATTACATCGACATTAATTCTACTCCGTACCTCATTCCGTTATTCCTCGGGCGTCCCCAACTTCTTCTATCATTCAAATCACTCTCTAAACACCCCTGGCCATAATAAGAACTAACTTTAAAACTACATTACATCGACATTAATTCTACTCCGTACCTCATTCCGTTATTCCTCGGGCGTCCCCAACTTCTTCTATCATTCAAATCACTCTCTAAACACCCCTGGCCATAATAAGAACTAACTTTAAAACAACATTACATCGACATTAATTCTACTCCGTACCTCATTCCGTTATTCCTCGGGCGTCCCCAACTTCTTCTATCATTCAAATCACTCTCTAAACACCCCTGGCCATAATAAGAACTAACTTTAAAACTACATTACATCGACATTAATTCTACTCCGTACCTCATTCCGTTATTCCTCGGGCGTCCCCAACTTCTTCTATCATTCAAATCACTCTCTAAACACCCCTGGCCATAATAAGAACTAACTTTAAAACTACATTACATCGACATTAATTCTACTCCGTACCTCATTCCGTTATTCCTCGGGCGTCCCCAACTTCTTCTATCATTCAAATCACTCTCTAAACACCCCTGGCCATAATAAGAACTAACTTTAAAACTACATTACATCGACATTAATTCTACTCCGTACCTCATTCCGTTATTCCTCGGGCGTCCCCAACTTCTTCTATCATTCAAATCACTCTCTAAACACCCCTGGCCATAATAAGAACTAACTTTAAAACTACATTACATCGACATTAATTCTACTCCGTACCTCATTCCGTTATTCCTCGGGCGTCCCCAACTTCTTCTATCATTCAAATCACTCTCTAAACACCCCTGGCCATAATAAGAACTAACTTTAAAACTACATTACATCGACATTAATTCTACTCCGTACCTCATTCCGTTATTCCTCGGGCGTCCCCAACTTCTTCTATCATTCAAATCACTCTCTAAACACCCCTGGCCATAATAAGAACTAACTTTTAAACTACATTACATCGACATTAATTCTACTCCGTACCTCATTCCGTTATTCCTCGGGCGTCCCCAACTTCTTCTATCATTCAAATCACTCTCTAAACACCCCTGGCCATAATAAGAACTAACTTTAAAACTACATTACATCGACATTAATTCTACTCCGTACCTCATTCCGTTATTCCTCGGGCGTCCCCAACTTCTTCTATCATTCAAATCACTCTCTAAACACCCCTGGCCATAATAAGAACTAACTTTAAAACTACATTACATCGACATTAATTCTACTCCGTACCTCATTCCGTTATTCCTCGGGCGTCCCCAACTTCTTCTATCATTCAAATCACTCTCTAAACACCCCTGGCCATAATAAGAACTAACTTTAAAACTACATTACATCGACATTAATTCTACTCCGTACCTCATTCCGTTATTCCTCGGGCGTCCCCAACTTCTTCTATCATTCAAATCACTCTCTAAACACCCCTGGCCATAATAAGAACTAACTTTAAAACTACATTACATCGACATTAATTCTACTCCGTACCTCATTCCGTTATTCCTCGGGCGTCCCCAACTTCTTCTATCATTCAAATCACTCTCTAAACACCCCTGGCCATAATAAGAACTAACTTTAAAACTACATTACATCGACATTAATTCTACTCCGTACCTCATTCCGTTATTCCTCGGGCGTCCCCAACTTCTTCTATCATTCAAATCACTCTCTAAACACCCCTGGCCATAATAAGAACTAACTTTAAAACTACATTACATCGACATTAATTCTACTCCGTACCTCATTCCGTTATTCCTCGGGCGTCCCCAACTTCTTCTATCATTCAAATCACTCTCTAAACACCCCTGGCCATAATAAGAACTAACTTTAAAACTACATTACATCGACATTAATTCTACTCCGTACCTCATTCCGTTATTCCTCGGGCGTCCCCAACTTCTTCTATCATTCAAATCACTCTCTAAACACCCCTGGCCATAATAAGAACTAACTTTAAAACTACATTACATCGACATTAATTCTACTCCGTACCTCATTCCGTTATTCCTCGGGCGTCCCCAACTTCTTCTATCATTCAAATCACTCTCTAAACACCCCTGGCCATAATAAGAACTAACTTTAAAACTACATTACATCGACATTAATTCTACTCCGTACCTCATTCCGTTATTCCTCGGGCGTCCCCAACTTCTTCTATCATTCAAATCACTCTCTAAACACCCCTGGCCATAATAAGAACTAACTTTAAAACTACATTACATCGACATTAATTCTACTCCGTACCTCATTCCGTTATTCCTCGGGCGTCCCCAACTTCTTCTATCATTCAAATCACTCTCTAAACACCCCTGGCCATAATAAGAACTAACTTTAAAACTACATTACATCGACATTAATTCTACTCCGTACCTCATTCCGTTATTCCTCGGGCGTCCCCAACTTCTTCTATCATTCAAATCACTCTCTAAACACCCCTGGCCATAATAAGAACTAACTTTAAAACTACATTACATCGACATTAATTCTACTCCGTACCTCATTCCGTTATTCCTCGGGCGTCCCCAACTTCTTCTATCATTCAAATCACTCTCTAAACACCCCTGGCCATAATAAGAACTAACTTTAAAACTACATTACATCGACATTAATTCTACTCCGTACCTCATTCCGTTATTCCTCGGGCGTCCCCAACTTCTTCTATCATTCAAATCACTCTCTAAACACCCCTGGCCATAATAAGAACTAACTTTAAAACTACATTACATCGACATTAATTCTACTCCGTACCTCATTCCGTTATTCCTCGGGCGTCCCCAACTTCTTCTATCATTCAAATCACTCTCTAAACACCCCTGGCCATAATAAGAACTAACTTTAAAACTACATTACATCGACATTAATTCTACTCCGTACCTCATTCCGTTATTCCTCGGGCGTCCCCAACTTCTTCTATCATTCAAATCACTCTCTAAACACCCCTGGCCATAATAAGAACTAACTTTTAAACTACATTACATCGACATTAATTCTACTCCGTACCTCATTCCGTTATTCCTCGGGCGTCCCCAACTTCTTCTATCATTCAAATCACTCTCTAAACACCCCTGGCCATAATAAGAACTAACTTTAAAACTACATTACATCGACATTAATTCTACTCCGTACCTCATTCCGTTATTCCTCGGGCGTCCCCAACTTCTTCTATCATTCAAATCACTCTCTAAACACCCCTGGCCATAATAAGAACTAACTTTAAAACTACATTACATCGACATTAATTCTACTCCGTACCTCATTCCGTTATTCCTCGGGCGTCCCCAACTTCTTCTATCATTCAAATCACTCTCTAAACACCCCTGGCCATAATAAGAACTAACTTTAAAACTACATTACATCGACATTAATTCTACTCCGTACCTCATTCCGTTATTCCTCGGGCGTCCCCAACTTCTTCTATCATTCAAATCACTCTCTAAACACCCCTGGCCATAATAAGAACTAACTTTAAAACTACATTACATCGACATTAATTCTACTCCGTACCTCATTCCGTTATTCCTCGGGCGTCCCCAACTTCTTCTATCATTCAAATCACTCTCTAAACACCCCTGGCCATAATAAGAACTAACTTTAAAACTACATTACATCGACATTAATTCTACTCCGTACCTCATTCCGTTATTCCTCGGGCGTCCCCAACTTCTTCTATCATTCAAATCACTCTCTAAACACCCCTGGCCATAATAAGAACTAACTTTAAAACTACATTACATCGACATTAATTCTACTCCGTACCTCATTCCGTTATTCCTCGGGCGTCCCCAACTTCTTCTATCATTCAAATCACTCTCAAAACACCCCTGGCCATAATAAGAACTAACTTTAAAACTACATTACATCGACATTAATTCTACTCCGTACCTCATTCCGTTATTCCTCGGGCGTCCCCAACTTCTTCTATCATTCAAATCACTCTCAAAACACCCCTGGCCATAATAAGAACTAACTTTAAAACTACATTACATCGACATTAATTCTACTCCGTACCTCATTCCGTTATTCCTCGGGCGTCCCCAACTTCTTCTATCATTCAAATCACTCTCAAAACACCCCTGGCCATAATAAGAACTAACTTTAAAACTACATTACATCGACATTAATTCTACTCCGTACCTCATTCCGTTATTCCTCGGGCGTCCCCAACTTCTTCTATCATTCAAATCACTCTCTAAACACCCCTGGCCATAATAAGAACTAACTTTAAAACTACATTACATCGACATTAATTCTACTCCGTACCTCATTCCGTTATTCCTCGGGCGTCCCCAACTTCTTCTATCATTCAAATCACTCTCTAAACACCCCTGGCCATAATAAGAACTAACTTTAAAACTACATTACATCGACATTAATTCTACTCCGTACCTCATTCCGTTATTCCTCGGGCGTCCCCAACTTCTTCTATCATTCAAATCACTCTCTAAACACCCCTGGCCATAATAAGAACTAACTTTAAAACTACATTACATCGACATTAATTCTACTCCGTACCTCATTCCGTTATTCCTCGGGCGTCCCCAACTTCTTCTATCATTCAAATCACTCTCTAAACACCCCTGGCCATAATAAGAACTAACTTTAAAACTACATTACATCGACATTAATTCTACTCCGTACCTCATTCCGTTATTCCTCGGGCGTCCCCAACTTCTTCTATCATTCAAATCACTCTCTAAACACCCCTGGCCATAATAAGAACTAACTTTAAAACTACATTACATCGACATTAATTCTACTCCGTACCTCATTCCGTTATTCCTCGGGCGTCCCCAACTTCTTCTATCATTCAAATCACTCTCTAAACACCCCTGGCCATAATAAGAACTAACTTTAAAACTACATTACATCGACATTAATTCTACTCCGTACCTCATTCCGTTATTCCTCGGGCGTCCCCAACTTCTTCTATCATTCAAATCACTCTCTAAACACCCCTGGCCATAATAAGAACTAACTTTAAAACTACATTAAATCGACATTAATTCTACTCCGTACCTCATTCCGTTATTCCTCGGGCGTCCCCAACTTCTTCTATCATTCAAATCACTCTCTAAACACCCCTGGCCATAATAAGAACTAACTTTAAAACTACATTACATCGACATTAATTCTACTCCGTACCTCATTCCGTTATTCCTCGGGCGTCCCCAACTTCTTCTATCATTCAAATCACTCTCTAAACACCCCTGGCCATAATAAGAACTAACTTTAAAACTACATTACATCGACATTAATTCTACTCCGTACCTCATTCCGTTATTCCTCGGGCGTCCCCAACTTCTTCTATCATTCAAATCACTCTCTAAACACCCCTGGCCATAATAAGAACTAACTTTAAAACTACATTACATCGACATTAATTCTACTCCGTACCTCATTCCGTTATTCCTCGGGCGTCCCCAACTTCTTCTATCATTCAAATCACTCTCTAAACACCCCTGGCCATAATAAGAACTAACTTTAAAACTACATTACATCGACATTAATTCTACTCCGTACCTCATTCCGTTATTCCTCGGGCGTCCCCAACTTCTTCTATCATTCAAATCACTCTCTAAACACCCCTGGCCATAATAAGAACTAACTTTAAAACTACATTACATCGACATTAATTCTACTCCGTACCTCATTCCGTTATTCCTCGGGCGTCCCCAACTTCTTCTATCATTCAAATCACTCTCTAAACACCCCTGGCCATAATAAGAACTAACTTTAAAACTACATTACATCGACATTAATTCTACTCCGTACCTCATTCCGTTATTCCTCGGGCGTCCCCAACTTCTTCTATCATTCAAATCACTCTCTAAACACCCCTGGCCATAATAAGAACTAACTTTAAAACTACATTACATCGACATTAATTCTACTCCGTACCTCATTCCGTTATTCCTCGGGCGTCCCCAACTTCTTCTATCATTCAAATCACTCTCTAAACACCCCTGGCCATAATAAGAACTAACTTTAAAACTACATTACATCGACATTAATTCTACTCCGTACCTCATTCCGTTATTCCTCGGGCGTCCCCAACTTCTTCTATCATTCAAATCACTCTCTAAACACCCCTGGCCATAATAAGAACTAACATTAAAACTACATTACATCGACATTAATTCTACTCCGTACCTCATTCCGTTATTCCTCGGGCGTCCCCAACTTCTTCTATCATTCAAATCACTCTCTAAACACCCCTGGCCATAATAAGAACTAACATTAAAACTACATTACATCGACATTAATTCTACTCCGTACCTCATTCCGTTATTCCTCGGGCGTCCCCAACTTCTTCTATCATTCAAATCACTCTCTAAACACCCCTGGCCATAATAAGAACTAACTTTAAAACTACATTACATCGACATTAATTCTACTCCGTACCTCATTCCGTTATTCCTCGGGCGTCCCCAACTTCTTCTATCATTAAAATCACTCTCTAAACACCCCTGGCCATAATAAGAACTAACTTTAAAACTACATTACATCGACATTAATTCTACTCCGTACCTCATTCCGTTATTCCTCGGGCGTCCCCAACTTCTTCTATCATTCAAATCACTCTCTAAACACCCCTGGCCATAATAAGAACTAACTTTAAAACTACATTACATCGACATTAATTCTACTCCGTACCTCATTCCGTTATTCCTCGGGCGTCCCCAACTTCTTCTATCATTCAAATCACTCTCTAAACACCCCTGGCCATAATAAGAACTAACTTTAAAACTACATTACATCGACATTAATTCTACTCCGTACCTCATTCCGTTATTCCTCGGGCGTCCCCAACTTCTTCTATCATTCAAATCACTCTCTAAACACCCCTGGCCATAATAAGAACTAACTTTAAAACTACATTACATCGACATTAATTCTACTCCGTACCTCATTCCGTTATTCCTCGGGCGTCCCCAACTTCTTCTATCATTCAAATCACTCTCTAAACACCCCTGGCCATAATAAGAACTAACTTTAAAACTACATTACATCGACATTAATTCTACTCCGTACCTCATTCCGTTATTCCTCGGGCGTCCCCAACTTCTTCTATCATTCAAATCACTCTCTAAACACCCCTGGCCATAATAAGAACTAACTTTAAAACTACATTACATCGACATTAATTCTACTCCGTACCTCATTCCGTTATTCCTCGGGCGTCCCCAACTTCTTCTATCATTCAAATCACTCTCTAAACACCCCTGGCCATAATAAGAACTAACTTTAAAACTACATTACATCGACATTAATTCTACTCCGTACCTCATTCCGTTATTCCTCGGGCGTCCCCAACTTCTTCTATCATTCAAATCACTCTCTAAACACCCCTGGCCATAATAAGAACTAACTTTAAAACTACATTACATCGACATTAATTCTACTCCGTACCTCATTCCGTTATTCCTCGGGCGTCCCCAACTTCTTCTATCATTCAAATCACTCTCTAAACACCCCTGGCCATAATAAGAACTAACTTTAAAACTACATTACATCGACATTAATTCTACTCCGTACCTCATTCCGTTATTCCTCGGGCGTCCCCAACTTCTTCTATCATTCAAATCACTCTCTAAACACCCCTGGCCATAATAAGAACTAACTTTAAAACTACATTACATCGACATTAATTCTACTCCGTACCTCATTCCGTTATTCCTCGGGCGTCCCCAACTTCTTCTATCATTCAAATCACTCTCTAAACACCCCTGGCCATAATAAGAACTAACTTTAAAACTACATTACATCGACATTAATTCTACTCCGTACCTCATTCCGTTATTCCTCGGGCGTCCCCAACTTCTTCTATCATTCAAATCACTCTCTAAACACCCCTGGCCATAATAAGAACTAACTTTAAAACTACATTACATCGACATTAATTCTACTCCGTACCTCATTCCGTTATTCCTCGGGCGTCCCCAACTTCTTCTATCATTCAAATCACTCTCTAAACACCCCTGGCCATAATAAGAACTAACTTTAAAACTACATTACATCGACATTAATTCTACTCCGTACCTCATTCCGTTATTCCTCGGGCGTCCCCAACTTCTTCTATCATTCAAATCACTCTCTAAACACCCCTGGCCATAATAAGAACTAACTTTAAAACTACATTACATCGACATTAATTCTACTCCGTACCTCATTCCGTTATTCCTCGGGCGTCCCCAACTTCTTCTATCATTCAAATCACTCTCTAAACACCCCTGGCCATAATAAGAACTAACTTTAAAACTACATTACATCGACATTAATTCTACTCCGTACCTCATTCCGTTATTCCTCGGGCGTCCCCAACTTCTTCTATCATTCAAATCACTCTCTAAACACCCCTGGCCATAATAAGAACTAACATTAAAACTACATTACATCGACATTAATTCTACTCCGTACCTCATTCCGTTATTCCTCGGGCGTCCCCAACTTCTTCTATCATTCAAATCACTCTCTAAACACCCCTGGCCATAATAAGAACTAACATTAAAACTACATTACATCGACATTAATTCTACTCCGTACCTCATTCCGTTATTCCTCGGGCGTCCCCAACTTCTTCTATCATTCAAATCACTCTCTAAACACCCCTGGCCATAATAAGAACTAACTTTAAAACTACATTACATCGACATTAATTCTACTCCGTACCTCATTCCGTTATTCCTCGGGCGTCCCCAACTTCTTCTATCATTAAAATCACTCTCTAAACACCCCTGGCCATAATAAGAACTAACTTTAAAACTACATTACATCGACATTAATTCTACTCCGTACCTCATTCCGTTATTCCTCGGGCGTCCCCAACTTCTTCTATCATTCAAATCACTCTCTAAACACCCCTGGCCATAATAAGAACTAACTTTAAAACTACATTACATCGACATTAATTCTACTCCGTACCTCATTCCGTTATTCCTCGGGCGTCCCCAACTTCTTCTATCATTCAAATCACTCTCTAAACACCCCTGGCCATAATAAGAACTAACTTTAAAACTACATTACATCGACATTAATTCTACTCCGTACCTCATTCCGTTATTCCTCGGGCGTCCCCAACTTCTTCTATCATTCAAATCACTCTCTAAACACCCCTGGCCATAATAAGAACTAACTTTAAAACTACATTACATCGACATTAATTCTACTCCGTACCTCATTCCGTTATTCCTCGGGCGTCCCCAACTTCTTCTATCATTCAAATCACTCTCTAAACACCCCTGGCCATAATAAGAACTAACTTTAAAACTACATTACATCGACATTAATTCTACTCCGTACCTCATTCCGTTATTCCTCGGGCGTCCCCAACTTCTTCTATCATTCAAATCACTCTCTAAACACCCCTGGCCATAATAAGAACTAACTTTAAAACTACATTACATCGACATTAATTCTACTCCGTACCTCATTCCGTTATTCCTCGGGCGTCCCCAACTTCTTCTATCATTCAAATCACTCTCTAAACACCCCTGGCCATAATAAGAACTAACTTTAAAACTACATTACATCGACATTAATTCTACTCCGTACCTCATTCCGTTATTCCTCGGGCGTCCCCAACTTCTTCTATCATTCAAATCACTCTCTAAACACCCCTGGCCATAATAAGAACTAACTTTAAAACTACATTACATCGACATTAATTCTACTCCGTACCTCATTCCGTTATTCCTCGGGCGTCCCCAACTTCTTCTATCATTCAAATCACTCTCTAAACACCCCTGGCCATAATAAGAACTAACTTTAAAACTACATTACATCGACATTAATTCTACTCCGTACCTCATTCCGTTATTCCTCGGGCGTCCCCAACTTCTTCTATCATTCAAATCACTCTCTAAACACCCCTGGCCATAATAAGAACTAACTTTAAAACTACATTACATCGACATTAATTCTACTCCGTACCTCATTCCGTTATTCCTCGGGCGTCCCCAACTTCTTCTATCATTCAAATCACTCTCTAAACACCCCTGGCCATAATAAGAACTAACTTTAAAACTACATTACATCGACATTAATTCTACTCCGTACCTCATTCCGTTATTCCTCGGGCGTCCCCAACTTCTTCTATCATTCAAATCACTCTCTAAACACCCCTGGCCATAATAAGAACTAACTTTAAAACTACATTACATCGACATTAATTCTACTCCGTACCTCATTCCGTTATTCCTCGGGCGTCCCCAACTTCTTCTATCATTCAAATCACTCTCTAAACACCCCTGGCCATAATAAGAACTAACTTTAAAACTACATTACATCGACATTAATTCTACTCCGTACCTCATTCCGTTATTCCTCGGGCGTCCCCAACTTCTTCTATCATTCAAATCACTCTCTAAACACCCCTGGCCATAATAAGAACTAACTTTAAAACTACATTACATCGACATTAATTCTACTCCGTACCTCATTCCGTTATTCCTCGGGCGTCCCCAACTTCTTCTATCATTAAAATCACTCTCTAAACACCCCTGGCCATAATAAGAACTAACTTTAAAACTACATTACATCGACATTAATTCTACTCCGTACCTCATTCCGTTATTCCTCGGGCGTCCCCAACTTCTTCTATCATTCAAATCACTCTCTAAACACCCCTGGCCATAATAAGAACTAACTTTAAAACTACATTACATCGACATTAATTCTACTCCGTACCTCATTCCGTTATTCCTCGGGCGTCCCCAACTTCTTCTATCATTCAAATCACTCTCTAAACACCCCTGGCCATAATAAGAACTAACTTTAAAACTACATTACATCGACATTAATTCTACTCCGTACCTCATTCCGTTATTCCTCGGGCGTCCCCAACTTCTTCTATCATTCAAATCACTCTCAAAACACCCCTGGCCATAATAAGAACTAACTTTAAAACTACATTACATCGACATTAATTCTACTCCGTACCTCATTCCGTTATTCCTCGGGCGTCCCCAACTTCTTCTATCATTCAAATCACTCTCTAAACACCCCTGGCCATAATAAGAACTAACTTTAAAACTACATTACATCGACATTAATTCTACTCCGTACCTCATTCCGTTATTCCTCGGGCGTCCCCAACTTCTTCTATCATTCAAATCACTCTCTAAACACCCCTGGCCATAATAAGAACTAACTTTAAAACTACATTACATCGACATTAATTCTACTCCGTACCTCATTCCGTTATTCCTCGGGCGTCCCCAACTTCTTCTATCATTCAAATCACTCTCTAAACACCCCTGGCCATAATAAGAACTAACTTTAAAACTACATTACATCGACATTAATTCTACTCCGTACCTCATTCCGTTATTCCTCGGGCGTCCCCAACTTCTTCTATCATTCAAATCACTCTCTAAACACCCCTGGCCATAATAAGAACTAACTTTAAAACTACATTACATCGACATTAATTCTACTCCGTACCTCATTCCGTTATTCCTCGGGCGTCCCCAACTTCTTCTATCATTCAAATCACTCTCTAAACACCCCTGGCCATAATAAGAACTAACTTTAAAACTACATTACATCGACATTAATTCTACTCCGTACCTCATTCCGTTATTCCTCGGGCGTCCCCAACTTCTTCTATCATTCAAATCACTCTCCAAACACCCCTGGCCATAATAAGAACTAACTTTAAAACTACATTACATCGACATTAATTCTACTCCGTACCTCATTCCGTTATTCCTCGGGCGTCCCCAACTTCTTCTATCATTCAAATCACTCTCTAAACACCCCTGGCCATAATAAGAACTAACTTTAAAACTACATTACATCGACATTAATTCTACTCCGTACCTCATTCCGTTATTCCTCGGGCGTCCCCAACTTCTTCTATCATTCAAATCACTCTCTAAACACCCCTGGCCATAATAAGAACTAACTTTAAAACTACATTACATCGACATTAATTCTACTCCGTACCTCATTCCGTTATTCCTCGGGCGTCCCCAACTTCTTCTATCATTCAAATCACTCTCTAAACACCCCTGGCCATAATAAGAACTAACTTTAAAACTACATTACATCGACATTAATTCTACTCCGTACCTCATTCCGTTATTCCTCGGGCGTCCCCAACTTCTTCTATCATTCAAATCACTCTCTAAACACCCCTGGCCATAATAAGAACTAACTTTAAAACTACATTACATCGACATTAATTCTACTCCGTACCTCATTCCGTTATTCCTCGGGCGTCCCCAACTTCTTCTATCATTCAAATCACTCTCTAAACACCCCTGGCCATAATAAGAACTAACTTTAAAACTACATTACATCGACATTAATTCTACTCCGTACCTCATTCCGTTATTCCTCGGGCGTCCCCAACTTCTTCTATCATTCAAATCACTCTCTAAACACCCCTGGCCATAATAAGAACTAACTTTAAAACTACATTACATCGACATTAATTCTACTCCGTACCTCATTCCGTTATTCCTCGGGCGTCCCCAACTTCTTCTATCATTCAAATCACTCTCTAAACACCCCTGGCCATAATAAGAACTAACTTTAAAACTACATTACATCGACATTAATTCTACTCCGTACCTCATTCCGTTATTCCTCGGGCGTCCCCAACTTCTTCTATCATTCAAATCACTCTCTAAACACCCCTGGCCATAATAAGAACTAACTTTAAAACTACATTACATCGACATTAATTCTACTCCGTACCTCATTCCGTTATTCCTCGGGCGTCCCCAACTTCTTCTATCATTCAAATCACTCTCTAAACACCCCTGGCCATAATAAGAACTAACTTTAAAACTACATTACATCGACATTAATTCTACTCCGTACCTCATTCCGTTATTCCTCGGGCGTCCCCAACTTCTTCTATCATTCAAATCACTCTCTAAACACCCCTGGCCATAATAAGAACTAACTTTAAAACTACATTACATCGACATTAATTCTACTCCGTACCTCATTCCGTTATTCCTCGGGCGTCCCCAACTTCTTCTATCATTCAAATCACTCTCTAAACACCCCTGGCCATAATAAGAACTAACTTTAAAACTACATTACATCGACATTAATTCTACTCCGTACCTCATTCCGTTATTCCTCGGGCGTCCCCAACTTCTTCTATCATTCAAATCACTCTCTAAACACCCCTGGCCATAATAAGAACTAACTTTAAAACTACATTACATCGACATTAATTCTACTCCGTACCTCATTCCGTTATTCCTCGGGCGTCCCCAACTTCTTCTATCATTCAAATCACTCTCTAAACACCCCTGGCCATAATAAGAACTAACTTTAAAACTACATTACATCGACATTAATTCTACTCCGTACCTCATTCCGTTATTCCTCGGGCGTCCCCAACTTCTTCTATCATTCAAATCACTCTCTAAACACCCCTGGCCATAATAAGAACTAACTTTAAAACTACATTACATCGACATTAATTCTACTCCGTACCTCATTCCGTTATTCCTCGGGCGTCCCCAACTTCTTCTATCATTCAAATCACTCTCTAAACACCCCTGGCCATAATAAGAACTAACTTTAAAACTACATTACATCGACATTAATTCTACTCCGTACCTCATTCCGTTATTCCTCGGGCGTCCCCAACTTCTTCTATCATTCAAATCACTCTCTAAACACCCCTGGCCATAATAAGAACTAACTTTAAAACTACATTACATCGACATTAATTCTACTCCGTACCTCATTCCGTTATTCCTCGGGCGTCCCCAACTTCTTCTATCATTCAAATCACTCTCTAAACACCCCTGGCCATAATAAGAACTAACTTTAAAACTACATTACATCGACATTAATTCTACTCCGTACCTCATTCCGTTATTCCTCGGGCGTCCCCAACTTCTTCTATCATTCAAATCACTCTCTAAACACCCCTGGCCATAATAAGAACTAACTTTAAAACTACATTACATCGACATTAATTCTACTCCGTACCTCATTCCGTTATTCCTCGGGCGTCCCCAACTTCTTCTATCATTCAAATCACTCTCTAAACACCCCTGGCCATAATAAGAACTAACTTTAAAACTACATTACATCGACATTAATTCTACTCCGTACCTCATTCCGTTATTCCTCGGGCGTCCCCAACTTCTTCTATCATTCAAATCACTCTCTAAACACCCCTGGCCATAATAAGAACTAACTTTAAAACTACATTACATCGACATTAATTCTACTCCGTACCTCATTCCGTTATTCCTCGGGCGTCCCCAACTTCTTCTATCATTCAAATCACTCTCTAAACACCCCTGGCCATAATAAGAACTAACTTTAAAACTACATTACATCGACATTAATTCTACTCCGTACCTCATTCCGTTATTCCTCGGGCGTCCCCAACTTCTTCTATCATTCAAATCACTCTCTAAACACCCCTGGCCATAATAAGAACTAACTTTAAAACTACATTACATCGACATTAATTCTACTCCGTACCTCATTCCGTTATTCCTCGGGCGTCCCCAACTTCTTCTATCATTCAAATCACTCTCTAAACACCCCTGGCCATAATAAGAACTAACTTTAAAACTACATTACATCGACATTAATTCTACTCCGTACCTCATTCCGTTATTCCTCGGGCGTCCCCAACTTCTTCTATCATTCAAATCACTCTCTAAACACCCCTGGCCATAATAAGAACTAACTTTAAAACTACATTACATCGACATTAATTCTACTCCGTACCTCATTCCGTTATTCCTCGGGCGTCCCCAACTTCTTCTATCATTCAAATCACTCTCTAAACACCCCTGGCCATAATAAGAACTAACTTTAAAACTACATTACATCGACATTAATTCTACTCCGTACCTCATTCCGTTATTCCTCGGGCGTCCCCAACTTCTTCTATCATTCAAATCACTCTCTAAACACCCCTGGCCATAATAAGAACTAACTTTAAAACTACATTACATCGACATTAATTCTACTCCGTACCTCATTCCGTTATTCCTCGGGCGTCCCCAACTTCTTCTATCATTCAAATCACTCTCTAAACACCCCTGGCCATAATAAGAACTAACTTTAAAACTACATTACATCGACATTAATTCTACTCCGTACCTCATTCCGTTATTCCTCGGGCGTCCCCAACTTCTTCTATCATTCAAATCACTCTCTAAACACCCCTGGCCATAATAAGAACTAACTTTAAAAAAAATTCAGTGATATCGGTCGACTACTTTTTGAAATTTTTAATATGATATAAGAAGATAAGTTATGCTTTATGTAATATTTTAATAATTATAATAAAATAAAATTACAGCCTACCTTTGGTAATAGAGCAGTGCACGCAACTGCTGTGTATAAGTTTATTTATTTATTTATTTATTTAAACGCCTATTGGGCTTTTACATACATTGTTATTAGTGTTATTACATTAACTATGTGACATTGAAAAGTTTACGTACATATATAAATAAAATAGTTATTATATCTGTAGTACATAAATGTTTTACAAATAATACAGAATACCATTATGGAGAACAGTTTTTTTTTTTCTTTTTTTACTTACTTAGAAAAATAAATGGATTGAAATTAATCAGCATTTATAGGGACTTAAAATCATATTCGAATTGTTATTTAAATTACAATATTAATTTGTAAAGTTAAAACATATATATTAAAGTTAAAAAGTCATAAAAGAAGTCATAAAAGAAAAGAGTGAAAAAACAGAAGCTAAAAAATGGGTTTTTTACTATGGAGTGGAGAAGTCATACATATCAGCAAAGTGTTTATGTAGATTTCGTTTGAGCACTGCTACGGAATCTCTAAATATATCAACAACATTACCAAATTTATTACCAAAATTTTGTATTCGATTTAACGATATGTGCGCATGATAATTAGATTTGAAATTGTTACAGAAAAAGGTGGAATTTTGTCTCGTATTTTTGGAAGGTACAAATAATTTTATTGTGGCAAGAATTTCAGGGCTGTCGATTCTATAATTAATAATTTTATTTAGTAGAACAAGGTCGGAGATAATTCGCCTATCTGATAGCGTAATCAAATTTAGTTGATGCATGAGTTGGATATAATTTATATTTTGGATTGGAATATTTAGTTTAAAGTTAATAAATCTTAAAAATTTGTGTTGTACCCTTTCAATATTGTTGGAATGTACTTTATAAAACGGGGACCAAATAGGCGAATTATACTCTACTTGACTTCTTACTAAAGATGTGTACAGTGTGTTCAAACATTCTAGTGACTTGAAGTCACATGCGGTTCTACATATAAACCCAAGCATTTTTAGGGCTTTATTTGTGATTTCATTTATATGCGGATTGAATGTTAACTGTTCATCAAATATAACACCCAAGTCCCTGATTTGAGTGACAGCTGTCAATTTTACATTATTAAGCGAATATTCATAAATTGTATGATTTCGTATTTTACAAAAACGAATGACCTGACATTTTTTAATATTAAGAAACAGAGAGTTGATGATGCACCAACGATATAGTTTATTTAAATTAAGTTGCAAAGTATAACAATCGTCTAAACTGCGTATTGTTTTATATATTTTCAAATCATCTGCGAAAAGAAGAACTTCTACATCTTTAAATATGCTAACAATTTCATTAATAAATAACAAAAAAAGAATTGGTCCCAGGTGAGACCCCTGAGGGACCCCACTTGTGGCTTCGAAAATGTAAGATTCCACAGATTTTATTTTGACACATAGCTCTCTTTTACTAAGATAACTTTCAATCCAACTTAACAGATTACCCTTGATACCCAACATACTTAATTTTTGTACAAGGATATGTCGCCTAACTTTGTCAAATGCTTTGGAAAAATCAGTATATATTGAATCCACTTGATGCTTCAAGGCAAGAGAATCAGTTATGTAATTTTCGTATATGATCAAGTTACTTAGGGTGGATTTACCTGTGATAAAGCCATGCTGGTTGGGTACAATAATATTATTAATTTGTTTACATATTACATCTAGGACTAACGATTCAAATAGTTTGGGAATAGCGGACAATATACATATTGGTCTGTAGTTCGATACATCGCTTTTATCTCCCTTTTTATGAATAGGCGTAAGATAGCTTTTTTCCACTGTTTTGGAAAACACCCTGACGACAAAGACTTATTAAATAGTAAAAATAATGGATAAGTCAAACTGCGAACACAAGATTTTAAATATATTGGAGGGAAACCATCCGGTCCAGCGGATTTATTAGTATCTAATGCTTTTATAGCCTTTTCTATAGCGTTTATTTCAATAAAACAATGGTTTAGGTTAAGTGATTCTTCAAGTGATATATCATTTGGGATTTCATTATCGGTAATATTATCATCATAAACACTTTTGAATAAATCTGCAAAAAGATTGACAATGCCTTCGGTATTATCCGCACAATTGTTATTCAGATACATAATATTTGGTAAACTACCATCATTTTTACGCTGAGCATTAGAAAAGTTCCACAATTTTTTAACATTATCATGAACCTCCATTTCTATTAAACTAATATAATCATTATAACATTTTTTAGACAATTCTTTGCACTGCTTTCTTATGTTAGTAAACATTATATAATCATCGACGTTTCTAGATTGCTTATATATTCGGTGAGTTTGTTTTTTAGTATAAATCAATTCTTTTAATTCTTTTGAAAACCATGTAGGGTAAAGGGATGCAATAAAATTAACTTATGTAGTTCAATAATACATCCGCAGCTGAATATACAGCAGCTTGATAAATAGAATTAACGCCATTGTTCCTTTTAACCCTTTGCAACATTAATTTAGTGCAAATACGCCACTACCTGGTTCATAGTAATGAGAGAGTAAACATCGTTCATTTAAATGAAGAAGAAGATAATATTAATAAATATTAACGAAATATGAAACAGAACAAGACACAGAAAAAATAAAAAGTAACGGTCTCAACTGGGAATCGAACCCAGAATCTCGTTCTTACTGGGACAACGCCTCTAACCACATTATCTTCTTCATATTATGTTATTTCATGATTTTATATTTTAAAATAATATAATATAATAGTATATTTGCAGCATGTTTCAAGGTTGGAAGATACTCTCAGTATCGCCCTGGTGTAAGACTACCATTTTTCACAAAAACGGCGCTCTACAAATTTTATACTTCCGATTTTGTTGTCCGGGTTAAATCTTCCCCATAGGAAAAACTAAACCCTTCCACTCACTTTTCCACAAATGATCATCTAGTCAATCAACACTATGTAAGTGCATTATATAAGTAAAATAAATACAAAACAATACAAAACAATACAAGAACAACACGTCAACTCACCAGAGATCAAATGGGAAAATAATTCACCGACTCCAGATATTTTCATATCAGAGAGTTCGGCTCGGTAGAACTTCTAACAGGGCCTATAAATCCTACTGATCCCTCAACATAAATATTTAAAAAATCTTTCGTTATCCTACATGTATTCAAAATGACCGACTTTTGCATCTTTATATATAATTTTTTTGATAGATCTAATACGCCTATATTTTTAATGAGAGAGCTATATATTATTATTATTATTAAGAAATAAAACGTTGCTTCAAATGGCTTTGGCCGTGATTGGTGACCAGATCTGAATGGTCAGGTACTTCCCCACATTCCTCTTCCTATCTCCTTCCCCTCCCCACTACCTTCAGTCTCAAAACTCTTACTGGCTCTAGACGGTTGGGACATCAAAACTATATTAAAAACTTTGTGGTTTCACTAAAGAAATAAAACAATAATAACTTTATTTAGGAAAAGTTTCGCTTACCACAAACATCTTCAGGGTATAACATTAAAACTAGATTTAAACTTTTATTTTGTACCTTGATGATGCTTATGTTGTAACCGGCCGGTTGTAATAAATTAAATAAATTCGTCGTTACATACATCGTTATAATTGTTTTATTTCATAACTTATCATTATTAGCCCTTCACGGGTTATTTAAGACCAGGACAAACTTTAAAATTTATAAACAAATAGAATAAATGTTGATGATTTCATAATTTCTCTCAAATTTAGCTGATAACGGGATTAAATAATAACACTTGGTAATTTTTTCGTGTTGTTTAGACAGCTATAACTCACGTTTAGAATTCTTTATAATTTTAGCCATGAAGCTTTGATGGTGTACTATTCACAGTTGTAGGTCCGTGGATGAGCCGAAGCGTTTAGCGAAACTGTCCCTCGGTGTTTTACGACCATTTTGAATAACGGTTTGCTGATGAAGCCAGCAGTGTGGGAAACGACGGAAACGTCTTGATGGGCCATTTCCACGCTTCTTGGCTTTGATTTATTTTAGCTACCCACAATGATGTATTTTCTACCAATTATAAAATTAATAGTCCCGTCCGGAACCCGCCTATGTTATTTAGTGAAATAATATGTCAAAGATATCACATTAAATAGTGGTGTTGCTGATATTATTTATTACCTAATAATATACGTTTTAAACTCTGGCGACAGAAAAACAAAACACAGACTGAGACTCACAGTAAAAAAATCTAGAAAAGAAAAAACTTGAAGACGAAAATAGAAATATAAATTTTGAAGAGATTTTTTAAACAATTAAATGATTTGATTTGGTTGGGATTATTAGGTGGTAATTAATAAGAAGTATACTTTTAGAGTTTGATTATTTTAGACAGAGACATCTATGAATTAATTGACGAACTATATTTCGAAAAACCTTACTGTAAAATATACACAGGTGGCAGACGTGGCAGACTGACAGATAATAAAAATATTTATCTACAATATAAATAAAAAAAATGTTAGTTCGTTCAAATTTTTAAATCGAAATGATTGCTTTGAAATTTTGACACAACGTCGCATTCGAAAACGCGTGTTTTTATGTACCTATAACATATAGATATCACTTGTGATTCGCCTTCTTTAGGCATTTTCAAACACGTGTAATAATAATTTAAGCAGAATTTGTTTATAAATAAACTGTTTTTTTTTGTACATTGAATAATAATATTATTGAATATTTAAAAGAAAACTATAAAATAAAATAGAATCCAAAAAATTAAACTTGAAAACAATAAATAATATAAAAAATAAATTATCTCAGTAATAAATTGGAATGTCTATCAAAAAATTGAATTGTGTTGACCTTAATATTTAAACGATAAATATCACAATCTCGCCACCAGCCCGGCTAGCTCAGTCGGTAGAGCATGAGACTCTTAATCTCAGGGTCGTGGGTTCGAGCCCCACGTTGGGCGAATATTTTTTGCTTTTTTTATAACAATTTTTTTTGTTCGTTATCTTTTTGCTTTTTTAATATTTAAATGTTCGTTATCGGATTTTTTTAATAAACAAATATTTCTTTTGGATGTACTTTTTTATAATATTTTAATATCCGTAACTACATATAGATATTATAATATTATATTGTACATACATCATAGCGTAGCTACGACTGATTTCAATATCAACTAATAATAACACGTGCAATTTCAAATTTATATTAGGTAATTAATATTTTTATTGACGAGGTGACGGGAACATTTTATTTTGTATTATGTATACAACGAAGACAAGAAGTGATGACATTGACGTAGGAACGTACGAATAGGTCATGTGTGGCAAAAAGTCGCAATCTTTCAACGGAAGCTCTTTGTTTTATCTGAATTATTATGTGAAACATTGGTTGCAAACCATCGTAAGAGTTAGGTACCAATATACCTGCTAAATTATTATAAGTCTGATGTTCGGTCAGGTGCTCCGGACCACTGAGCTACGTCGGCTTATTATGTACTAGTACTTCGATGAAAAATTACTGCTTATATGCAATATACCTACTGCCTAGATTTGAACTTGCAAGGAATTGATTGATTGATCCAAACGTTTTACGTATATGAATTTTTTTTAACCGTACATTATCAATTACAAAACGCAATTTCGCATATAATTGCCAAACCTAATAATGAAGGGGGCAGTGTAGGTAGGTACCCATTCTTATATTAATATTGTTAATCCAGGGTTGATTAAGTATTGAACCTTCCTACCCAGAAACTGTAGTTGACAACTCTATCAACCTCGTCAAATGCCGAACAGGTAGGACCGATATTTATTTCGTATATTAACTTTTTTTTATATATTAACTCCACACGGAGGCCCTGAAGAAAATAATTTCTCTCAGGGCCTTTGTCATCTTTGGGGATGTTGTGTGGAGGGTCTTGTTGTGGAGAGGAAGAAGTGAACATGGGTCTTGAAGAGTCCCAAGTTGTAGGAGGGAGGAAACACAGAGGCCGGCAGTTCGTTCCACAGCCGAGCTGTTGAACCTAAGAACGAATCGTAGAAGCGACCCGTTCTCATGTGACAAATGTCAACCGTGTACAAATGTTGGGCGCGCGTTTGGCGTGTATCCCGACTGTAATGTTTTCAGATTTCAGGGAAATGCATATGTAAATAAAAGTTGAAAGAATGCATTGTCATTAACAGTGAATCCATCTGCCGAGTTTGAACTTCGGATGTTTAGAAGTGGATGCTCCGCTTCTTGAAGATTTGCATTGATTCATTACCGAAAACAAAAGTAAAATTTAAACATGTATAAATAGCCAAAATTACGAATTCCAAATTCGATGGGTTATCGGTTATGTGGATAAAAGTGATTTGATCCCACTTCTATAAATAATAATCGTGTTTTTGGTTACTGGAACATTTAAATAAATTAAATAATAATAACGCACTAAGCGGCAATATTGATCAAGATGATGGAGATTAAACTCAATATTGCCTTTGTTACACAAAATGTTATTGATATCTGTAAGTTTGATAGTGATCTGCAAATCTAACGATTCAGGTAAATCTCACGACAATCTCAAGACACTTTAATGACACATCACACCGATTATCACAGCCCCAACAAAACATTGGCGTAGGTGCGGACAATTTTACAATAACTACCAACAAACATTATTATTTGTACCACGCTTGATACTAAAATATCCATGTATTATAGCGTTGGATCTCAGATCAATTTATGAATATATCTATAAGATATTTGTAATTATTATTTATTTATTTAAATTACAGGAATACACGATCAGTGCACGTAGAGATACTTACGGCCGCTGGTCCCAATCCTACTGATCAACTGCTCAGCCGAAATTTCTTCTCAACACTGCTCAAATGCACAACTACGCTCTTTCCAACGGAAAGGTGACGACTGAGCGATCTACCAATTTAAGGAAGCTAAACTACTAGATTAAGCTTGCTTTTGTAAATGACTGGTTATAAAAAGTGTCAACAGATTGAAAAATATTCGACACGGTGGCATTAAAGTCAAGCTAACACTTTATTTTTAACATATAACTTACGTTTGTTTTAAAACATATAAAAATATCGGTATATGTATTACAGTTATAAAAAAAATTAAAGCATTAATAAAAAATACGAAAATTAATTCAATATTAATGTAACATTTAAACATTTTACTTTGATGTCATTTTATTGTCTATGAAAGTGGGCGGGGCTATTAAAGATAATCAACGGTAAAGATGTTTGGAAACAGGCGAATCAAAGGTAACTGAACAAATCGCTTGACTGATCGGAGCCTAAGATTGATCATTCGAAAAGTTGGGAACAACGGCGTAAATGTTCCTAATATGAAACAAGCTAGTAGATTTGTAAATGGTTAAGTAGTTATGTTTTCTTAACATCTCACTTCGAAAACCTGTGCTGAAGTGTTGCATATCTTTTCTGAACATCTCTCTACGATAACCTGTGCTCAGGTTTTGCATGTGTTTTCTGAATATCTCACTACGACAACCTGTGCTGAGATGTTGCATATCTTTTCTGAACATCTCACTACGAGAACTTGTGCTGAGGTGTTGCATATTTTAAATTATGTGTTATTGCATATTGGATTAGTGAAAATCAGTATTGCTAATTTATTAAAATCCTATTAAAAACGTGATGATGGCAATATTTCCCAATAAACTAGGAGTATCAGTGCATTCAGAATGTTTTGGAACACGTGTCCGTGCATCAGCATTTATCCTAATAAATATAATGCCAAATTCGAAAATATTAGAATTTTTATGAACACGTGTTCCGAAATCTCCATAACACATTGGTATTTGAATGATAGTTTGTTAGAAAACCTGTCAATTCATTCGTTAATGGCCTGCAGTCCCGTTTTTAACCAGAATACGAATAAATTGAAAAGATTTTTAAAATTAGCAATATTTTATATCCCTGTAGACATAGTAACAATTTAATGATAATACTGTGAATAGAATACTACGCAAAATAAACTTAATGAAGCAAATAAGCAACATAGTTATTTCAAACTTGAACAAGAATTTGAACAATCAAATATCAACGTTAATTTTCACGGTCTGTAAAAGTCCTATTCATGTTCTGTTATCACATCATTACGGGCCAGTTTGTTCACAGAACTGAAATAATAACAGAACTTTCACAGATCTTAACATTGAAATTTTATGAATTGTTCAAATTCTGTAAAACAACAGACCAATCTCCTCGATCTTACATCGGTCATTTGCTAAAAATAGGTCCGTAGCTACCAGTTAATCGTTTCCGTCGTATTATAATACTTATAAACTATAAATACCTGTTTAATATTTGATTGGAATCGTTGTATTAGGATGATTGAGTCTTCCTTTCTTCATTTGTTTGTTTCTATTCGCTTAAAAACTGCTTGTGGAACAATAACGGGAAGACGCCAATGCGATGTTCGTATGACAATTTAGCAACAAGTGACCAATTAAGTGTAATTTTGTAAGATTATGCTGAGGACAGAACCACTCATAATTCAGTTCAAGTCCAGAGTTACAACAATTTGATACTGCCTACACTTGTGAACTTCAGTTCGTCCAAAATGAAAAGAAATATTTTTAATATTCTCGTTATTTGCAGTATTGTTATTAAAGCTACAGTTGGTAAGTAATTCAAAATAATTTGGAAATAAAAACATGTTCTTGAAAATCAGACATATTCGACAATGACTTGGTCATAACACAGGAATATATTTATGGTTTAACAGTAGTTGTTACTTTTAGCCCGCTGTCCCACGGGTCGGTAAGCATTCGACATACAACAAATGCCATAAGACCTTGCACAGAAATGTTCCACACTGAAATGAACCATTTATTGGATAACCAACCTGAATAACGAGCCAAATGTATACCTGAAAAAAACCCTTGACTCTGTGCAGAAACGGGCGGTCCGTTTGATAGATTCCCCAATCTTAACAAACGGACTGCAATCTTTAGAGCACAGGCGTCAGGTAGGTATGCTGTCCTTATTCTATCGGTATTACAATGGAAGATGCTCTGAAGAACTAGCGTCATTGATCCCTTCGGCACCGGTGCGTAGTCGGGATACACGCCAAACGCGCGCCCAACATTTGTACACAGTTGACACTTGTCACATGAGAACGGGTCGCTTCTACGATTCGTTCTTAAGTTCAACAGCTCGGCTGTGGAACGAACTGCCGGCCTCTGTGTTTCCTCCCTCCTACAACATGGGACTCTTCAAGACCCATGTTCACTCCTTCCTCTCCACAAAAAGACCCTCCACACAGCATCCCCAAAGATGACATAGGCCCTGAGGGAAATTATTTTCTTCAGGGCCTCCTGTGTGGAGTAAATATAAAAAAAAAAAAAAAAAAAAAAAACCAACACCTCTAACATAGGTCACCCCAAGTGGTTCGGTACATTTGGTGATTTAATAGGGTTACCCGGGTTCATCGGGTGAAGTGTGTTCAGGATGCGCCAGAATGGGAGAGGTTGGTTTAGGCAGACCCTTTGACCTCTCCAACTGGTATCTCGACCCATCATTGTGGGATGGATATATTCATATGTTCGTGACTCCTGGACACTCTGATCCCCAGATTCCTACCAAACCCTCAGGGCCTTCTGTGTAAAAAATGTCGATTGCTTACAGAGCCGTGGGACGACGGGCTCAGTCTACCTATGGCAAGCAACAATTTGACTGCTTTTTGAACATATTTTGCATTATATTATACAGGATGTGCGGGAGTGAATGCAAAAACTTCGAAATGTGATTCTACATGATGATATTATTATTTCCATTCAAACAATTCAATTTGTTTTACTTGAAAACTACTTTAAAACGTTGGAATTTGGAAAATTTATCTGTTTTCTTGTATCATGTAGAATCACCTCCAGAAGTTTCTGCACTTTACCCCCGGACACCTTATAAGTTGTATCATCTCCTATGAAGAATTCGTGAAATACAAATTGCCTAGTTTGATTTTCTAGCTTCTTAAATTCTTTCATTTCCATATAATTTAACGGAATGATAATTTTAAAAGAAACGTAGCTGGTGGTTCAAAAGAGATAATATTAAATTGCATTTACTGACTTTTGTATCACATTCAGGTTGATGTCCTTGACTTACGTGTATTTTTATTCGCAAATTATATTTATATTTAGTTATATCTTTTCAAGGAAATGCACTCCAGATACGGCCCAAAGTGGACTTCATTGAATCCGGGACCCAACATAAGCCCTCCATAGGAAATATTTACAATTTCTCCCCGGGCAACAAAGAAGCCCCGGATCCATTGGCGTACACCAACACCATTGTTGTGCACCAAAACTTTGGACAGCCTGCAATAAACAAAATTTCGAAAGACGATGAAGTGAACGTCATATGCAAGAACAACATATGCGTTTACGGTTTAGACAGCGTTGCAAGTGAAAATAATTCAAAAGTTAAACAGATAATTAATGATGTTAGTGTTATCATATCAAGCAGTGATGATGCTAAGAAACAATCAAAAAATGATGAAGATGTTCCAGTTGTTAGGGGATACAAAGGAGTTCGACCTGAAGACATTAATCCAGAAGTAGACGACGATAACGATGCTGCAAAACCAAAAAATGACAATGAACAGCCATCAATTATTGTTACTCATCTTCCGAAGGCGGGGAATACTGTTATTATAGACACTGACAAACACGGTGTGCAAAAACCTTCATTCGTCCTACAGCCACCAGTATATCAAGCACCGAATTGGAGAAATAACATTAACTGGAAGAACAGAATTCCGAACATCGACCAATCAAACCCATCTAATTATTATAACCGAAGACCACAGCCACCACCTCGACAATACTATCACCACGAATTACCACAGGCACCAAATACCCAGTATTATGAAAACGATATTCCAGTCATTGGAAGTCGACGTAATGATGGATACGAAACTTACAACAATGATGTGAGGATTCCGAGTGGATTTGCGTCCAACTGGAGACCAATAGTTCCTCCGATTCCCCAGACTCCGACAGACCACTACCACTACAATGTGAATGGAAGAGCAAATGACTTCTCGGTACAGACTCCTCGATATGTCACAGTCTGCAGCTGTTCCAGAAAACCAGTAATCGGCGATGGATCAGTACAGCCAAAGAGACCCAACCCCTGGTATCCAGAAACGACAACTCAAATGCATATTGATGATAAACTTGCCAAACCGTTTAGCAAAACAAATAATAAATAATAATCATTTACCGTAGATTTAACACAACAAGTTTCTTATTAATATAAAGAGCAGTAAACATAATATAATAACTACGTAGGTATTCGTCACTGCGCGCCACAAGCTGTGAGCATAATTTTTATACTTCATTTCATGGTAAACTTTTTTATATTCTGCGATCTATCTGGATTCTATTATTCTACAAATTTTCTATTACCATTAGTTAAAATTGAAAAAAAAGGTTTAATTTTTTTTTACTGCGACATTAAATAAATTATTGTTAAACTAATATGCTCAGAACAGAAATTGTCTAGTGAGTCGGGTAGCGCACATAATTTGTAAACAAATATTGATGTCAATAAACGCCCGGGTTACCGGCAAAAAAAAAAAAATAAAAAAAAAAATAAAAAATATCAGTATCACGTTTCAGCTATGATGATATTAATTATTATATTTTGGTGGAAAGTCTTCACTTTGTGGTTTGATATATCAATCAAATAAAACAATAACTTGGTTATGAACAATGTTATTGTTTCATTTCATTAATTACTATAGTATTTGTTTGTACATATTTAGAAGCGTCTTTGAGCCTTTGGTGTTTTCTTGATCTATACAGTAATATAACACAGATTAATAATTTTAGGTGACCGGCTTTATATATTTAATTTCGTTTGTTGGCTGTGAATTTTTATGGGTTTTCTTCTTTTCAAAATATAATATAAAAGTAATTTGTATTAACACCTTTGCAATACTGTTAAAAGCAAATATGTATCCATAAAATTAAATGAAAATTTAATAAAGAACACGTTTATCAAAAATGTTTTACTCTCAACAATAAATAAATATGTGTATAAAAATCTCGAAATTATTCTATAATATCACAAAGTTTTGTTTACTGTCCTTAAATTTTAGACCAACTTCTAATCTTAATATTTTTTGTCTAATTGGTGAATAAATTCTCTGTTATCCAGTGCATATTTTTCTGTAGAAATATCAGTAAATTAGTTGTTGGTGTCTTTTTAAATTCAAATTGTCAAAACTTTGTCTGAAGCCACCAAAACCTAGATTTAACAGGAACAAAGTATAGTACTGTAATGCCATGACGAATAAATTAGTCACTGGTCACGTAGGTGGTAATCTTTCCATTATCGTTGACAGTGGTCTGGGCTTTCTTCTCGTAAACCGTCTCCCCGTTGATGTTTGAATAGCTGGAAGAAGAGGAACTGGATACTGCATAGTAGCCACCTGGCTTGGGTCCATCACTCGAGAACATGGTGTTTACATTTGGGCTTGCCTGTAAATTTATTTAAAAAATCTTTTTACTTGGTTCATATAGCATATCTGGTAAATTTTATTATATAACTATGAATGGTGCAAATAAAGTTTAAACAATAAGGTCTTGCTTATAAAGATTCCCCAATAAGCCGCTGCAGCGTTGATATAGTTATACGGTGAAGAGGGCCGTATATTGCTAGGGTTAAAATCTTTACTCATAATAATATTCATGCAGGATTTTTTTAGACTGGCAACTTTTGTTGCTCATTGCAACAATAACATTTGGCTGTCATCAGTTGTTTTGTTTTGCTCTATCTAAAATTAATTTTTTACCATTCTTTTTTGTTTTCTGGCAAAAAAAAGTGTAGTGTGTTGTGCCTTGAGGTTTCTTCTCCCTCCTGATCTTCCAGGAGTCACTTTTCGCTGCTGATTTCCAGATATTTATAACATTTTTTTACTTCTGTCATTTTCCATACTATTATTGTAGTTGTTTACTGTTGTGAATAATGGAGGAAGATTTCCCTCCTGGACCCCCTACAAAGCCCCCAGATCCCTCTCCAGACCCCCCAGACGGGGAAAATGGAGAAATTTCTGACAGTGATTCTGTCATTTTGACTTCTACCAAAAAAAGGAAATTTACTCCTTCTTCCCCAATAAAACTTGACTCTCCTTCGACTTCACAGTCCCCACCAGCACTTTCTCAACTTCCTCCAACAAACTTTTATTCTCCTCATTCCCGTGGCCCATTCATAGTATACGCCCAAAAAACTGAGCAAGGAAAAACCATCCACCCTTTTGAATTTGGCAAATTCCTATCAAATAGCAAGAACCTTTCAATCAAGCCTGGAGGTGTAAAAGCCGAGGGTCGCTTCCGAATCTCCGTCGAATTCCTCTCAGGGTCAGCTGCCAACAGTTTCATCAAAAATATCTTCATTTCATCTTTTTTTTTATTTTTTATAGTGAATACCTCACAAGAGTCCCAACTGCTCCCGTCTGGAGCCAGTGAGACTATGGCATCCCCAATCGGGGGATGTTGTGAGGCTGAAGGTAAGTGGGGAAGGGAAAGAGGAAGGTGGGGAAGTACCTGGCTATTCAGATCTAGTCACTAAATACGGCTAAAGCCATTTGGAGCAACGTTTCAATTCTGAATGGTGGTCTTACACCAGGGCGACACTGGTAGTATCTTCCACTCTGGACTCATCTAATTCAAAGTTCAAGGCATATATCCCTACTTTCAATGTCACTCGCATGGGCCTGGTCAGAGGTATCTCGACCGATCTGTCCATCGAAGAAATTCTGTCTTCACTTTCAACCCCCCAACACATTGGCAATCCCATAAAAGCCAGGAGGCTAAATTACAAGGACTCCTCTGAGGGTACAATTTCCTGGAAGCCCTCCCAATCTGTAGTTATCACCTTTGAAGGTCAATCTCTTCCCTCCCATATATATTTATTCTTCAACTCATTACCAGTTGAAATGTATACTTATCCCACCACTCAATGTTTCAATTGCTGCCGTTTTGGTCATACCAAAGCTGCATGCAGATCTCAACCCAGATGTTTTAAATGTGGAGAAAACCACGCAGCTGACCAATGTCCTTCTTCCTCCTCACCCAAATGTTTTAACTGCTCAGGCTCACATACAGCTATCAACACTTCTTGCCCAGAACAATCTCGCCAAAAAAATATAAAAATTTCTATGGCCTCTCAGAACTTGTCTTTTCTGCAGGCTTCTAAACTATTCCCGCCTGTCAAAAAATCATTTGCTGAGGCTTTATCCAGCAACTCCTCATCCAACCCTCTTCCCTCTTCTACAACAACTTCTTCTCGTTCAACTAAATTCACATACAAAAACGATATCTCTAAACCGGCTCCTGGATACGATCAGCAACAACACAACTCACTGCTCTTAAATCCCAATGGTTCACCTCTTTCAAATGCCACAAATGGGTGTGCAAATAATTATAATCCGTCCTCAATGAACTCTCTAAAACTTTCTGAAACACTCTCCCAAGACAATTCTTCATTTATCCAAACTCTCATTATGCTTCTAATTGACCTTATTTCTTCTCAAACTAATCTACCGTCCAACGCTGCTACTATTATTTCCACATTAAAATCATTTATTCAAAATGACTCTTCAAGATTTCAAAATACTTCAGTGGAATAGCCGAAGTGCTATTTCTAACAAATCTGATCTCCTTAACCTATTAAATTCCAACTTTATTTCTTTGGCTGCTATCTCGGAGACTTGGTTTACTCCATCCACCCACTTTAATGTGGGAGGGTATTCCTGTCTCCGCGATGACCGCCCGGAAAGTTCGGGCGGCGGTGCTGCCCTTTTTATTAAGAAATCCATATCATTTTCCCCAATAAATAATATCAAACCCCCCAATGCTGACTTCCAAATGGTTGCAGCTAAAATAAAGGACACATCCTTTATTTCAGTCTATCTTCCCCCAACAGCCCACTTCAATAAAGAAATTTGGTTGCAAATTGTAAGTCAACTAAGCCCTCCTTTCTTTATATTAGGCGATTTTAATGCCCATTCCCCCGTCTGGGGTTCTGCTTTCTCCGACCGAGATGGTCGAAGTGTGATGGATTTCCTAGATCAATCCAACCTTTTCCTTTTGAATGACGGATCTCCTACTAGGATCTCTCGCCCCAGCACAAACCCCAGTGCAGTGGATCTCTCGATATGTTCTACTAGTCTGGGTTCTCTCTCCTCTTGGGTGGTGTCCCCCGACCCTTGCTCCAGTGATCATTTCCCGATCACCATTACTTATCAAACTTCTTTCCAATCGGACAAGTCTCATATTTCGACAAAGATTAAAACGAAACACACCAAATGGGATGAATTTAACTCTCATATGGACAAGTTCCTACTAAATTTACCCGACACCAATATATTTTCCGTCAAAGATGACTATAATAACTTAAAATCAATGCTCATAACTGCAATAAATAAATCAAATCCTCCCCCTAAAATTAAATCTCTTTTAAAAAAAACTCCCTCCAACTCCCTGGTGGGATGAGGAATGTTCCAAAGTAGTAAGAATTCTGAAAGCTAAATCTCTTTCCTATCGTTACAATATGACTATGGAGAACTATATTATATACAAAAACGCTGAATCCAATGCCAAAAGGGTATTGAGGTCAAAAAAAAGATCTGGGTGGTACAACTTCTGCAGTTCAGTATCTCCGAACACTCCAATTTCGGAAGTTTGGTCTATGATCCGAAGATTTCGATCTTCCTTCAGTTCACCATCTCCTCGAGCGTCTCATTCTAAATGGATAGATGAATTCTTGGACAAAATTGCCCCCCCTTCTGTACCTAACATAGATGAAATAACGCCTATCTATAATACTCTTATGTCTTATCATTGGCTAGACTCTCCATTCACCTTAATTAAGCTAAAAAAATGTTTATCAATAGTCAAGGACTCATCTCCAGGCAGAGATGGTATACCTTACAGCATAATCAAAAATAGTAATGATAATGTTCTAAACCACTTCTTAAGCATCTTAAACAAAATCTTCCAGACTGGTATAATGCCTGATGACTGGAGTTGTCAAATAATCGTCCCTATTTTCAAAACAAACAAATCACCAAATTCTGGATCCAACTACAGGCCGATCGCTCTTTCATCCACCCTCAGTAAACTTTATGAAAAATTAATTAAAAACCGATTAGAATTTTTTGTCGAGAGTAAACAACTTCTCTCTCCATCTCAATTTGGATTTAGGAAAAAAAAATCCACTCAAGATAACCTTGCCATCATCAGCACTGATATTAATTTATCAATTTCTAAACAGGAAGTTTGTCTTGCCGTCTTTATAGATATAGAAGGCGCCTTTGACAATGTTTCCATCCCAATCCTGAAAAAAAAACTTCTAGGCCTTGGCCTTCCCCCCATGTTTGTCCAATCTATTATTAATCTATTTCTAGATAGAAAAATTTTCATTGAACTTCCAGATATTTCTCCTCAAAGTAGGTCTGTTTGGAAGGGTTTACCACAAGGCGATGTATTGTCCCCCTTACTGTATAATATATACACATATGATATGCATGTCACTATTCCCCCACAAGTAAAAGTTATTGAGTTCGCAGATGACATAGCTTTCTTCTTATCATCCAAAATCATCCCTCTCGCCGTCAAATATCTTAACGAAGCCATGAATGCCCTTTGCACATGGCTCACCTTAAATGGTTTTGAACTTTCAATCCAAAAGACTCAGCGTGTCACCTTCTCAAACCGCCATAAAACCCCCCCCGTTCAAATTTTATTTAAAAATTCTCCAATCCCCAACGCTTCTGAAGTAAAATTTTTGGGAGTAACATTTGATAGGAAACTTAAATGGTCTTCCCATATTAATAATTTAGTTACTAAATGCGAAAAAAATTTAAATATCATCAGATCCTTATCTGGTGTTTGGTGGGGAGCTCACCCTACTTGCATTAAGTTGCTTTACAACGCACTTATTCGAAGCCATCTCGTTTATGCCTGCCCACTTTTTAGTACTGCCTCAAAAAATGTACTTGATAAATTAGACAAAATTCAATCTAAATCTTTGCGAATTATAACTGGAGCGATGCAATCGTCACCCATCAATTCCCTTCAAGTAGAATGTTCTGATCCTCCTCTTTATTTAAGGCGTCAACTATTTGCTGACAAATTTGTTCTTAAATGTTTAAATTCTAAATGTCATCAGGTTATCCCCAGCGTCTCGTTGTTCATTGACTCAACCCATTCATCTACAATCAGAGCTTCAACTAAACCTCTTCCTGACATCTGTAAAAATTTTAAGTCTCTCTCAGAGCTTCACATCATCCAAAATGATCTACTTCCCTTATACAAATTAAAATATAGTCACGTCACCCTATCCCCAACAATATTTGAAGGGATCGGAATCCTTAAAAGTCATTCCAATCTCCCGGCCCGAACTGTCAATAATATTTTCAATGACATTATTTCATCTAAATGGCCCAACTTTTCTCTTTTATTTACTGATGGATCCAAATCTCCCGACTCTCCTAACTGTGGTATAGGTATTAACGTTTACCACAATAATTCTAATGACAGAATATTTCATTCAATTTCAAATCAATTTTCAATATTTTCAGCCGAGTGCATTGCAATAATAGAATCTCTCAAATATATAATCAAAAGTAATTTCGAACATTCCCTCGTTCTCTCTGACTCTCTCAGTTCCCTCCAAAAACTTAAATCCAGTCCTCTTCTTCATCCTGATGATCACTTTGTATGCCTTATTCGAGAGATGATAGCCTCCATTCAAAGCTCTGGTAAAACTGTGACTCTGATTTGGATTCCTGGACATGTTGGTATAATGGGTAATGATATTGCGGATGCCTTGGCAAAACAAGGAGCGTCCAACCCTGTTGTTACCCTCGTAAACCACATTCCCCTATCTGACATTTTTTCCATCATCAAAGATAGATCCCGCAATGTTTGGGCAGAGTATTGGCACATTGCTAGTCAATCCAAGGGAGCCTGCTATGCCTCAATACAAATAACTATTCCATCAAAACCGTGGTTTCAGCAATTCCCTCATTTTTCCAAAAAAGAAATTTCTTCACTCATTCGAATGAGGATCGGACATTGTTCCGTTCCTTCCCATCTTTTTAAAATTCACGTTGTTGACTCCCTAGATTGTACATTCTGTGGTCTAGAAGTGGGAACTTTAGATCACATATTTTTTGGTTGTCCCTCTCTAAACAAATATCCTCTCTTCTATCAAGCCTTATCTAAAATTGCCTCCCCTCCATTCAACATCTCATCTCTTCTAAGTCTGAACTCGACTCCAATTTTCATTATAATTTTGAAATTTGCCCATTTAAATAAAATTAATATTTAAATTCACCTTTCATTTCTCAATAATTTTAAATGATGGCCAAGAACACCCTTGAAGGGTGAAAGCCAGAAATAATGTTAAAAAAAAAAAAAAACTTTTGTTGCTAACTTCACCTTTCATATGGACATTTGCGATGTCATTGGCCCGGTCTGTTTAGAATTGCTTCGAATTCCGACCAATTCGATAATGCGTTCCATATTTACTTTGCTAAATCGATTTAAAATATTCTTTTTATAGTGCTGCAAATGAGTATTACTGTTTTTTTTACATTTTCATTGCCCTACCGACTGATATTTGTCAAAACAACCAGATTGTTGTCCGCGACCTCCGTCTTACTACGATCATAATACTTTTAAAAAGGAGCGGTTTAAAAATGTTAAACTTTATTTTATTTTTAATACTGTCGTATTAACTGGAAAACACAGTATGCATCCGCGTAATTATGAATAAGGTTTCTACTAACCCGTTCTTATCCCCAGTACTATTATAGATAAAACCGTAATTGTCTTGTCCGTCAAGAGTATACAAATTCATACCACAAAAAACGGCATCCAGCAATAAAACCACCAAACTTGTTTAAAATTTGAAGCAAGTAGGAAATTACCATAAATATTAATCGGCTATACTCTTGCGCTTGAGTGTGGAGGGTGAGGGGTATTTAGAATTGAGAGAATTAGGATCGGATAACTCCGATCGAAAATTTGAACCAAAATATTGTCATGTCATATGATTGCTTAACTATATCCACCAATGAAAAACTTTGAAATTCTATGGAATAAACTTTCAGAGTTTTTCATTGGTGTATAGTAAATTAAGTAGGCTCCGAGTGAGAATTTTACTGACTGTATATTGGCGTATCTATGGTTTTTTAGGACCAATTTGATTCATACAAAAACCCGAAGTTATCGATCTAGTGAGTGGTTTATTTATGATTAGGATTACAAAGGTACTATTACGGAACTTACAGCATTCTCAGGATAGATGAAGGCGGTCTGGTGGCCCCCACCTGGTCCGATGGATCCGCTGGCCAACGCCGAAGCCGACGCCTCAAGGGGGTTGGCCCAAGCCACTTTTCGTTCTAGAAGATTCTTCTGGAGGGGGCTAAAAAATACACAACCAAAATCTTTAGTCATGTAGTAGATTGTTACGCGGCTATCTGACTCGCTGTAGTTTATTCCAAAGCTAAAAAGTATATTCCTTAGCTAAGGATAGATAGCGTTCTCCGTCCCTAGCCAAGGGCACGTCCCCAATACACCCATCCCCTCATTTCATCCTTGGCACAAACCAGAGCAAGTGAGATAGCCGCCCGGTCTACGCTAAAGCCAAAATGAGGAAGATGTCCATATGTCCATAGCCAAGGATAAATAACGAGGATAATACTGGTACATTTGCGACGGAATGATCAGGCTGACCTTGAACCGATGAGCGGAGATTGAGAGCAACAACAAGAACAACTAAAACTTCATGTATGTTTTTATAGGTTTTTCCATTTATTATTGATTTACGTAGAGGGTGTATCGACGTTGAATAGTTATTGACTTCAGATAAAATACATATTATTATTTAAGTTATAATATGATATGTTTAATGGGTATTTCACAAACCTTAGCTTAAAGTCCCTCTGGAACTGGATACTGGATATTGCTGATGATTGCGTTCGAGGCGTTTCTTTCGGAAAATCACTAAATGGAGAGGCGAGATGCGGCAGAAAAAGAATAAGATAAATTGTAGAGGAACAATTACCACATAAACAAATAATACTAGAATAATTATAATAGAATAAGATACAGATTAGAGGAAATCAGAAGGTACGGGTTCAATTCCCGTTGGAGGCTTTCTCTCGGGAGATATTTTTAATTTGTATTAATACTTCAGGCGACTAATTATTTGTTAACCTGACAATATTTAAAAATCTCCTACTACCACCACAGTAAGCGGAAATATTGCCTTTGTTATGACGGAGGACTTAGCCAGTCGAGAAATTGAACACGCTACGCCTGGGTGGAACCCAAACGCGATGTCAACTCAGCCACCGACCGGATATACAGGATTTTCCAATAAGAGGTGTTATTTTGAATAGCCCGCTATTTCGGTAGACGTTCCTTTTGAAGCTGTCATTTTTTGACATTTGACAAGTAGAAACTACGTCATTAATAAAAATGGAACGATACACGCTTCAACAACGCATTGAAATTATTAAAATCCACTTGAGTGAATCAAATGCAAATTATCTTGAGTGATGAGGCCCATTTCCACCTCGGTGGCTTCGTCAAAAAACAAAATTGTAGCATCTGGGGCTCGGAAAACCCAATAGTTATTGTTGAAAAGCCTCTCTATCCTCAACGTGTGACTGTTTGGTGCGGTTTATGGTCCAGCGGAGTCATTGGACCTTACTTTTTAGAAAATGAGGATGGAGCAACAGTTACGGTGAATGGATCGCTATCGAGAGATGATTAATGATTTTTTATGGCCGTAATTGAATGGTATTGATCTGGAAAACGTTTACTTTCAACAAGACGGCGCTACGTGCCACACAAGCAACGAAACCATTGGTATTTTACGATCGAATATCAAAATAAAATCTCTTATTGCAAAATCCTGTATATTGTATAATCCATAATATTTTCACTGGAGTTCCTTATTCTTAATGGCTTCGGTTTTATATATTTTATAACATGCATAGACATCCAAATTGATGAAAGACCAGCCCGTCTGACAATCTGACAGTATACAGGCAACTAGCATTCTCTCGCATATCGAAAATATCATCTGCTTATAAATTACTAGTCCTTTTTACAGAATAGCGCGCAAATTGCAGCTGCGTAAAAAGCTTGAATCAAATCGGGTAACCAAAAGTTGGGGCTAGTTTCCAAAATTGAGTATTTGCAAAATGTGTTATTATTTACTTCACCAGGAGGTTCGTTTAAAAACGAATATTCAGATCACACAATGTACCTAATGCACTGCAAATCTTTGCCGTACTTTACTTTTCTTACACAGGGTCTGGTTATTTTAATCAAGGTACTGATGTTGTAATTTATTCAAAGCATTCTCGAGCCCTCCTCGTGCCAAAAATATGGTCACGTGGTTTGCCTCCAGCACGTTTAAATGATACCGTACTAAAAGCACTATTACATTCTTCCAACCACAAAAATACGGTTCCCTTTATGAGTAAATTATAGAGTGGTGACAGCGTGTCTGAAATATTCCGTAAAAACATTCTACAATAGGATACGACTCCCAACAAACTCCTAAGTTGAGACTCATTTTTGGGAATCGCCGTATTCTTAATTGCTTCAATTTTACTTTCCAGCGGCATAATTCCTTCCTGAGAAATTTTAAAGCCAAGGTATTCAATTTCCGATAAGTGAAAATAACATTTTTGATCGTTTACGGTCAAACCTTAATCATATAAGTTTTTAATTACCGCCTCACATACTAAATTTAACTGCACTTCCGAATTTCCGAATAAAAGTATTTCATCTAGAAATACCCGCACATTTTTCAAGCTACCGACAATAGATGTTATTAATTGCATAAAAATAGCTGGACTTGTGGTGAGCCCAAAAGGTAAAACTTTATACGCAAACAAATCAATGTGAGTTGAAATGACACATAACTTTTTTGAACTTTCGTTCAATTCAATCTGACTAAATGCGTTTTTTAAATCTATATTTGCAAAATGTTTCGCGCCATTTAACGATGAGATTAAATCTTCTACTCTAGGTAAAGGGTATTAGGGCAATTCTATCAATTTGGATGTCAAGAAGACAAGTAGCCATGTGACAGCTTCGCGTGACTATTTGTCTATTGTCTAAATATATTTATTATGCCAAAAGTTTTTTGTTAGAAAAACAAAAATTCAAAACTATCAGTACCTATCTGTTCCACTGCTGAACTGGGGAGTAGAGCTCAATCCTACTGATGATGGCATCCCATGTTGGTATATCCGGGGACGACTGAGTGGGAAGAAGAAATAAAACAATAAATATAAGAACGAAAGGAACAACCATTACCATAGAGATAGCGTATAAAGACAAGAAGAGGAACCATTACCATGAAATACAGATTTTTTTATTATTTTTATAGTGAATACCTCACAAGAGTCCCAACTGCTCCCGTCTGGAGCCAGTGAGACTATGGCATCCCCAATTGGGGGATGTTGTGAGGCTGAAGGTAAGTGGGGAAGGGAAAGAGGAAGGTGGGGAAGTACCTGGCTATTCAGATCTAGTCACTAAACACGGCTAAAGCCATTTGGAGCAACGTTTCAATTCTGAATGGTGGTCTTACACCAGGGCGATACTGGTAGTATCTTCCACTCTGGAACGTGCCGCAAATATACTATATATTATATTAATTAATTACTTGTGAAATAACACAAATTAATCAAATAAAATTTATTTGCGCACGCCGGGTTCGAACCCGCGACCTTCGGAATGGCAGTCCAATGCGTTACCACTGGACTATGCCGGCCGTCTTATAAAGATTACATATAAAGACAAGAAGAAGAACCACTACCGTAAAATACAGATTAAAGACAATAAGATAAACCATTACCATAAAATACAGATTATGTATAAAGAGAATAAGAAGAATCACTACTGTAAAATACAGATTACGTATAAAGAGAATAAGAAGGACCACTACCGTAAAATACAGATTAAAGACAATAAGATAAACCATTACCATAAAATACAGATTATGTATAAAGAGAATAAGAAGAATCACTACTGTAAAATACAGATTACGTATAAAGAGAATAAGAAGGACCACTACCGTAAAATACAGATTAAAGACAATAAGATAAACCATTACCATAAAATACAGATTATGTATAAAGAGAATAAGAAGAACCACTACTGTAAAATAAAGATTACTGATAAAGAGAATAAGAAGAACTACTACCGTAAAATACAGATTAAAGACAATAAGATAAACCATTACCGTAAAATACAGATTACATATAAGGAGAATAATAAGAACCACCACTGTAAAAAACAGATTACGTATAAAGACAAGAAAAAGAACCATTACCATAAAATACAGATTACGTATAAAGACAAGAAGAAGAACCATTACCATAAAAGATAGAAATGAATGTAATGAAAGTAGTACGCAATCAACTCAATCATGGATTTTGGGTTTTTCTGAATAATGTATGCAGGTAATAAGATTTACGTTTAGATTTGTTAGTATTACTTTCCTCTTCAATGATACATTCCATCGATTGGTATAACATATATTATATATTGATATAATAACGGGTAAAGCAATGAAAATTCTGGGCTTCATTGTAAGAATTTGTAAAGATTTTAAAAATATCCAAACATTTAAAATACTATATACAACTCTGGTTAGGAGTCATTTAGAATACAATTCCCCCATATGGAACCCTTTCTACAAAAGCCATGCAAACTCCATTGAAAGAATCCAACGCAAATTTCTCAGATCAATTAATTTCAAATTAGGTATTCCCGCGGTTGACATAAACTATGAATCTTTATTACAAAAAATGAGACTCTTATCGTTAAAAGATAGAAGAATACTCAATGATCTTATTTTTTTATTTAAAATAAACAATAACTGGTTTGACTCCTCTGAATTGGTCTCATTAATAAATTACCATGTACCTAGTAGACCGACTCGACTCAAAACACCTTTCCACTGTGACAATACTATGACGAAGAACAAAACTCAACCATAAATCGCTTGCATATTTTAGGCAATGAATATGCTAATATTGATCACGCTGCCGGTAATCTGTCTTCATACAAAAGATGCGTTAAACTAAATTTGTTTGCTAGTACCACGTAAATACATCATGTAAACATAATATGCCTACCAGTACTTCTAAAACTATTAATGCACTTGAAATCATAAGTACTTGTAAAATTTATCATATCGGTTAACATAATCCAGGATTTATTACTTTTTATATTTAAATCATTGTCGGTACCTTGAGATAGGTATCTTATTGGTATATTTTATTGTTTTATTTCAATCTTTAAATTTTTATTTTTATTTTTACTTTTTCCTAATAAATTATGGTTTGTACTTTAATACTTTATATTTTAAACTATTCACTTTACAATTTACTTTTATACATTATAGTTTTTATACACTACTTATTACCTTACTTTTTACCTATTTTCTTAAATTTTACTAACATTTATACTGTTATTCTTCATGTTGTTGTACTATTATAAGTATGTCAATTGTGTTAATGGCACGTGTTGTGCCGTATATATGTAAATAAATAAATAAATAAATAAATAACCTTCAAAAGTTATTAAAAGAAAAGTTTTTAAAATTAAAATTGAATAAGATAATATTTAATATTATTAAAATAAATGTTCTGCTTACCTTTCCATCTCTGAAATACGGCCATTGCCTGATGACGGCGAAATCATAATTCGTTGGCGGCGCGGCATATTCTCACTGAGTGGGGCAGTGGGAAGGAGGCAGGACAGAAAGAATTAAATACAGGAAACAGGAAATTACAGAACTACATTTACCATAAATTACAGAAATTATGTAATAATTAAATATGTGCACGCAAATACAACAAAACAATAATTAGATTAGCCATGGCAGCAGTAAAAGAAATGTAATATAGTTTTTTATTTTGATTTTCACGTAAAAATCCAAACACATTTGTTTTTTCATTATCGCTATGACGTTTTTTATTCGACTTATTACAGCATTTAACAATAAGTTGGATAATAAACGATTTAAGTACCAGTGGCGGTCCGTGACTTTTCAGTCAGCAAGAGTGGTTAGATTGAAAATACGACATTAATGATGATGTGTATCAGAATTTCTTTAATTTTTTAAATTTAATTTCTCGTTCAAAGATGTTTCACTATAGTGATTTTTTTTACATCACCACACACACATCTGCCCTGGTGATTGACACTGTAATGCTGTCTGTAGGAAAGAATCCTCTGGTATATTGTGATTTACATAAAAGAGATGCATAATATAGATCTCTTGTAGATCATCGACAAAGAATCTTTATCTCGATATTCCATAATTATTATAATTGTGGTGTCCCCCAAGGTTCGTACCTGGGCCCTTCATTAAGATGAAAGCGGAAAGCAAAACTTACGTTAAATCAGATTTATTTTATTCATCAATGACGTTATCATACTTTTTTACAGTGTTGAAATTCTGCTTTTTGCTGATAATATGAAGCTGTTTAAGGTCATTACTGATGAGTACGATTCCCTAATCTTACAAGAGAACCTAGAAAGTTTTTCAAATGGTGTTCTGGTAATAAGCTAAATTTTAACAAATGCCAAATTATGAGGTTCTACAAAACTAAACATCCAATAATAAATAATAATTAATTTTCTAATGTTGGCTTAATCTCTGTAGTCGAAATACTTGACCTAGGCATCATTTTTGACCAAAAACTCTGCTTTGTATTTCGTATAATTTAAATAGCTAACAGGAATACGAAAATGTTGGGTTTTATAGTGAGGATTTCTGACGATTTAAAAAAATTTCACACATTGAAAATTCTGTACACATCTCTTGTTAGAAGCATTCTAGAAAATAAATCTACATTTTGGTCACCTTCCTTAGAAATTTTAGACTTATGATATTAAATTTAAGAAATGTTATAGTATCAATAGGTTATGAGTTTTTACTATATTTATTGAAGTTAAGTAAACCTTCATATTCCAATCAAGGTTCCCTAGTATGTAATATTGTAACAATCATACTACGGTTTCAAGCTACAATTTTTTTTTAATTGAAGCCTGAAACTGTAGTATGATAATTACAATAATACATACTAGAAAACGTCGATCTACTGGTACACTTCTGTTATAAATAAATAACACACCACTGGTAATTCGTATGCAATGTTAGCTGATGTTTTTAATTTGCCTCTATCGAAATATAAATCTGGGCTGTTTAAAAATTTTTGCAGTATATATTTTTGTTTGACAAGCCCCCAAAGGGCACACAAACTCCAACGGCTCGGAGGGCTTTGAAGCAGAGAATGGACGGTTATCTCGAGAGTATTTCCTCCTGGGGTAAAAATAATCTCGTCGAATTTAATGTTTCAAAGACCCAATCCTGTCTGATTACGTCTAAAAGGGATCCAAATGATAATCTAGTCTCCTTCAACGGAAGCAATCTTCCGAACAGGCCTTCCATTGATATGCTTGGTATAACTATAAGTGACCAGCTCAGGTACGGGGGCTCCATCGAAACCAGAGTAAAGTTGGCCTCTCAGAAGCTGGGCGTACTGTACAGGGCCCGCAGATACTTTAATAATACACAACTGCTGACCCTGTACAAATCGCAAGTGCGCCCTACTGTCGAATTTGGCAGCCATCTCTGGTCCGGAGCCCCTAAATACCTGAAAAAAACCCTTGACTCTGTGCAAAAACGGGCGGTCCGTTTGATAGATTCCCCAATCTTAACAAACGGACTGCAATCTTTAGAGCACAGGCGTCAGGTAGGTATGCTGTCCTTGTTCTATCGGTATTACAATGGAAGATACTCTGAGGAACTAGCGTCATTGATCCCTTCGGCACCGGTGCGTAGTCGGGATACACGCCAAACGCGCGCCCAACATTTGTACACAGTTGACACTTGTCACATGAGAACGGGTCGCTTCTATGATTCGTTCTTAAGTTCAACAGCTCGGCTGTGGAACGAACTGCCGGCCTCTGTGTTTCCTCCCTCCTACAACATGGGACTCTTCAAGACCCATGTTCACTCCTTCCTCTCCACAAAAAGACCCTCCACACAGCATCCCCAAAGATGACATAGGCCCTGAGGGAAATTATTTTCTTCAGGGCCTCCTGTGTGGAGTTAATATAAAAAAAAAAATATTAAAAAAAATTAGATCACTGCATAACATTTTTTTTTTGTTTCTTCTTTATTTCTTTTAATAAAGATGTAGTAATGTGTATTTTTTTTCTTGTTAACTTATATAATCTTAATTTTTCCATTAACGGAAAAATTATATGATTATATAATTAATTCCAGATTGTATGTAGATTTTCATGTATGTAAATGGCACTTGTGCCGTTAATTCTAGATAAATTATTCTCTTTCTCGTACGTCTTTCATGCACATGAAATAAATATAAAATTACAAAACCTAAACGAATCTACCCATATAAATTGAAGAACGTGTGTTCTTTCCAAATCATATTCTCAGAGCAAAATCATAAAATAATGTCACGCCTACTAACCTTGCATGATTATTGGACGACGTTCTGAAGTAACCCTGATTAAAATCGGAGAATTGTGGAACCGGGGAGTCGAAGTCGTGGTTAAATCCGAAGCTCCTGGAGGCCCCCGAGTTGTGCCCCCCGTTGCCGAAGGCCCCCGCGCTTCTTGCGGCCTCGTCCCCGTAGTGATTAAAGGTGGTGAGCCCATTGTCCGGGGTGTGGTAGCTGCCTCCATAGCGCTGCCCGTTGATGTATCCGGAGTACGACCCTGATGATTCGCGGGCATGTCTGCTGGCACCTGACAATAAACAAAAATAAGATGTAATTATTGAAGATAATATTAGCGATTTCTAAACGAAAATCTGAAACAGAAAAATCAGAGAAAGGATACGGTCATATCTAGGACATATCACCGTATCCTTTTCTGATTTTTCTGTTTCAGATTTTCGTTTAGAAATCGCTAATATTGTCTTCAATAATTAAATATTACAATTTGAGGTTTTACTCAATAAAGTTATTCCGAAAAATAAATAAGATGTTTTATCGTTAGGCAAACTCCGTGGCAGGGCGGTAAGACCCTTAGAAACCCGTGGTGCGCGAATATATTTGTGATTAAATAGGTAAACGCAAAACGTTAACCTTAAGATCAAAATGTTCCTGCGACGAATTTGAGTAAAACTAACAGGATGGAGGATCATGATAGTGATTGACGATCTGTCAAAGATAACGATTTTTACAAATACGATAAAACCACTGAAACATAAAATATAAATTGATTTTTTTTATAATAACTTAATGAGTAAAACTTCAAATCGAGATGAATCTAATCAAATTATCTATTTACAAACATTATGAAAACGATCTAAAGACAACTTGAAACTTAATACAACAGTTTTAAAAACTACAGGCCGCCTCAGAACCGGGAACCCCTAGTGAGGAGTATAATATGTTTTATACCTACATCGTGTACAAACTATGCCATTTAAACTATTACAAAATATGTATAAGATGGTCAAGAAATGGATTTAAATCCAAACAATTTCCAGCATTGTCAGATATTCCCCAGTTGTCAAACCTAACCCCAAGTAGGATTTTCCTCATACTTATAGACGACATCCAGGTCTATGTAAAATATGGCAGGTGTATTTTATTGCCAAAATGACCACAAACTTTTGATGAAAATTAACTCTCATCAAGACTGTTTTTTTTTGTGTAGCAGAAGAAAAACAAGTTAGAATGTAATTTTTTTTTTAAATTACCTACACCCGCTTCCAAAGCCCCCAGTTTTTGAGTACTACATAAACGGGAAAATAGTATACCAAGTCAAAAAGCATTAAAGATTTTGGTATCGTTTTTGATCTCAAACTAACGTTCTTTTACGTTCGTTTACTTTTTAACGTTCTTTTACGACATATTACGACTAACTCCAGTTGCTACAAACTCCCAGGATTTATCATCAAACAGTTATATGACCCAAATGGAATCGATGACCATGTTCGATGGCATCACAAGTAGTTAGATATAGTATCCTAGTGGTGTTGGTATTTATGCTGAAAACAAATCCAGGAAAAATCCTCAGGTTGTCGTTTACAATAATATCGATATGAACTTGATAACCAGCAACCAGCAACCAGCATGGTGACAGCGATGGTTTATCTCTGACTGACTGATTGCTGATTTTATTTATTAACCCCAACAGAAGGCCCTGAGTAAAATAATTATGTCGTCTTTAAGGATGCGTGGAGGGTGTTTTTAAGGAAACGAAAGAGAGGTAGTTCTGGGATGGAAAAATGAATGAGGGATGGGAATGTAGGAATCAGTGTGTCCAGGAGTAACGAACGAATGATCAATCCCTCACACAGAGATCAATTGGAGAGATGAAAGGGTCTCCTCAAATCGCGTCTCCCGATCCGGTACGCCACGCAGCTGGTGGACAGGCAATCCTGAACTTATCTCACCCGATGAACCAGGACAATCCTATTAAATCACCAAACGTAGTGAACCACTTGGGGTGACCTATGACAGAGATGTTGGTTCCAATAAATGGTTCCGGGGGCGAACCCAAACCCGCCTCCCAAATTGATTACTATGATTACAGTGCATAAAAGGATAGGCGTGCTTTTGTAATACATACAATTATTATTTCATCTATAAATTTAACAGAGGACACTGTAATGATAAAGGTTTGAAATTTTTGAAGTTTTTGTGTTAATTTTATCATAAAGAAAGATTAGAACTGTTCCGTCACGCCGATTGCTTTTGACAGGCCGTGTGCTAACCAATAGTATGGTCAGAATTTGAACTGTACAGTTTAAATTCGCACACGTCAGCTATAACCACGGAGTGCCGTGAGCCGTACAATTGCACAAAAAACGTTCGTCCTGTAAAAACCAATGTCGCCGGTTATTTATAGGAATAATCCCTTAATACGTATTTTATCGCAACCAATTCAAAATAACGAGTGCTACCGTACAACGATCACCGTTCCAGTGCTGACAGATGAATCTCGAGATGCAGATTTCATTCGCCACCCGGTAAGTCGATTGTGAATTAACCTTACGAATTGTGTTTTCGCATTCGCCTGTCACAAGTTATAGACTTCATTCATGCTTTATCTGTGTGGAATAGCCCTTTAAAATATGGCTATCCCAACCCTTATTCGTTCCTCGAACAAGAACCGTTAAAACTATAGATATTCATGTAGTCAAGCAAGTGCACTTTTAATATTGTCATTAAATTTGTAAAGGAAATCAAACCAAAACAATTATAATAGTAAGCAGTTATATACTCTCTGAATACCTTGTGACTAGTTTATTTATTATTTACAGACGAATGGATTTACCCGTCATAAATAACCTATAAGCATAAGGTTATCATAAAACCGTGAGTTAGATTAGTTAACCCCGAACCTACCAACAAACTCACAACGGATTTCCTGGTAGTTTTCCGCACTTGGATAGAATTTATGGTATTTTGAACCTTAAAAACTGCATCTAATAAATATTTTATTCTCTTCGGCAAGGCTATAATGCATCTTAATAATATTATCTCTATCACGAAATTCCCTGTCAAATGTTTCAATTCAGATTTTCGAAAGTCATAGCCCGATATTTATTTACTGGAAATCACCCAACCCGACCTAACCTAACCTAACCTAACCTAACCTAACCTAGTCAATTGTGACTTATATTGTGAAGAACGTTTATTTAGCTGGAAAATATAATAAAAGTCATGAATATTTTCAATCGTCTTCATTATATTATGTTTTTAAATACATCTCTTTTAATTTCAGTAATAGATGGATGCAAATCTTGGAAGCGGAAATTAACCCATTTCACGACATCCGATCGAGCTGAAACTCGGCAAATAGACTCGTTGTTGATGACAATGCATTTTATAAACTTGCAATCATATTCACACACGCGGACATGTACGTATATATCTTAAATTGGATGACATTACGGCAGTTAATATACTAAATAAATATCGGTCCTACCCGATCGGCATTTGGTGAGGTTGGTAGAGTTGTTGACTCTTTCTCGAACTCGACGTCGAGTTCCTAGTTCCTTAATTTTTTTTATGTTAAGTTATTTTAAAATAGATATATTATACTTGGTTTTAACGGGTTGATTTTTTTTATAATATCAGAGAGAGAACAAAACATTTCTCTGAATATTAGTAAGCTATGCTAAGGAAATTACCTGGGAGAGATACGTAAATTTTTATGAAGATATAAAAACATTATCTGGTAATTTACAAAAACATTATTTTTCAAAAGTTGGTTGATGGATCTGGCGTGTAAATAACACAGACCATCCAGGGAATATTTTATTTCCCTATGAAAATAAATTGTTGATTAATAAATTCACTCTGCAGGGAGAAAATAACTTAAAAACAGTCACCAAAAATGCATATGAACTGAAAGGCTCACCAGAAAAATGCCACTCGCAATTGAGGTCTTGTCTTGGTCTTCAGATTCGATGGCAGGCAGCAATTAGCACAATAACTTTGCATTTGCACTATAAAGTTATAAGGTCAACCAGCTCACAAGAGAGTAGAAATATTAATTTATTTATTTATTTAATATAAACGGTATAAATATACCATAAACAATGATAACATGTCACAGTTAAAATCGTAGAAATATTTTAAAAAAAGAATTACAAATATATGTGGCATTTGATTGTGAAATGACATTAGAGAGTAAGTAAGTAAGTAAACAAGAGATACAAGTACATAAGTTTCTATAGTGCAAATAAGGTAGAATTATATTAAATTAATATTGATTGAAAAGATTTGATAGCATAGCCCTCTTGTACCTACCTTGCGTGCAGTTAAATAGATCTGCCACATCTGCGTATCTATTACTAACTTCATGCAACCTAGGTACAAGCGAGTGTTTGGAATACTCAGTCCTGATATTGTTGCATTTAAACAAAATTTTAGAACGAGTAGCTCTCGTGGGTATATGAAATTCAATGAGGTTAATTAAATCAGGACTGTCTATACTACCATTTACAATTTTGAACATAAATATTAAGTCGGATATAATTCTTCGATCTGAGAGTTTTAATAAATTTAGATTTTTCATCAAGTAATTATAATTTATATTTTCAATGGGAATACCGAGTTAAAAATTAATGTGTCTTAAGAATTTATGTTGAATTTTTTCGATTGAATCTGAATGTAATTTGTAGTGGGGGGACCAGATCGAGGAGTTATATTCGACTTAATGCACAAGATGAATCAGCACATTGATTGTAAGAATACACACTGTCGTGATTTGTGACATTTATTTTGACAAAAAAATATATTTCAGTAATTTTTGTCTTAAATAGACCTCTTTTAACGAAATGACACAATCCCAGATGAGTCCACTGATCAAAATGCAAAAGGTGACTGTAATTTGTTTATCATTCACCTGCAGAGAAAATACTATCCGAAATTGACAAGAGATGTCTCTTTATGTCCATTCTATATATTGAAAATTAATTAATTAATTTATGTTTATATTATAAAAATTAATTCCCATTAATTATAAATAAAATTTTAAATCGACTGCCTCTCCAAAAGTTATTACGAAAATCGTATCTAAAATAGCCGGTGTAAGGCGTGCAATAGGTTTTTTACTCCTGGCATGCCAAGGATTAAGTAAAAACAATGTTCCTACTACCACTTATCGTACCTTCCCCTCTCCACTACCTTCAGCATCACAGAAAATGATTGGGGATGCCATAGTCTCAATGGCTCCAGACGGTACTTGTGCGGTAAGTGAATGAATTAAAACTAAAAATATTCTTATGAATTAAAAGTGTCAATAATTTTTCTGCGTTTTCCAAAGGAGGGCAACATATATCCGAAACAAGGAGGTTCTCCGGGTCTTGAATTAGTTGAAAGTCGACAAAGTCAGCGGGCCTGACGGAATACCGTCAGTCCACTCAAAGTTATTCAAACTCTCACTCATAAGTGGAAAAGTACCAGATCTTTGGAAAATGGCGATCATCCACCCAATCCCTAAGAAGGGGAGTACTCCGATCCTTCCAACTACCGCCCAATAGCCTCAATTCAATACTCGCACAGTATTGGAAAGGGTGGTTAAGTCAAAACCAGACGCTAATAACTACTCCGATCCTACCACCTACCGCCCAATAGCCCCAATTCCATACTCTCATAGTATTGGACAGGGTGGTTTTAAGGCGAAACAAGACTCTAATAACGGGGTTTAATTAATTCCGACGAATTCGTAACGATAATATCCCCTTTACACACCGATACCCGCGAATTTAATGTTTATTTAATATTAATAAAACACTACATACCTTTCCCTTAAAATATTTTACGAAAACGGATTGAAATACCTAAAAAAACGTTTTTCAACTACAAAATTAGATAATAGCCGTCTTCACGTACAGGGTTTGTTTCGTATTAATAACCAATTGCTCACCCACCTACCTCAAGAATAACATATTTAAACTATCGGAAATGTGAATTACGTCGACATCGATTATGGGGCGATCTGCTTGAGTGTGTCTTGCATATTTGAGGGCTCTACCGATGAGCGTCAGGTTGAATATCTCCAAAGCCTTTGATAGGGTCTGACACTGGGCGCTTATTGGGAAGTAACAATGATACGGGATCCATTTAACCCTGCATAGTTGGATTGCGGACTTTCTCAAAGGAAGAACAATAAAGACCGTAGTTGCGGCTCTTATTCCTCTCCGCATAAAAATGCGATGCAGGCGTGCCACAAGGATCTGTGCTGTAATTGACACTGTTTTAGGTGCACATTAACGATCTCGTTCAATTTTCACTGATGACAGTATCGTTTACAAGGGTTGTCTTTTCGACAAGTCCTCTTCCGTTTTTGCTGTCCAATTAGCGGGGGAAGTTGTGTTGAGACAAAAAGTAGATCACCACCTTGAGAAAGTTCGTGCGTGGAGTAAGACAACCCGAGATCCATAGAAACCCGAGTAAATCTGGCTTCCAAGAAACTGGGAGTCTTGTAAAGCTGCTAACTCTTGAATTTGGGAGCCACCTCTGGGCTGGGACTCCTAAATACCTGATAAAAGTATTTGAATCTGTGCAAAGGAGGGAGGTTCGTCTGATTGACAATCCACTGTCAATCAAAATCAACGAACCGATTGCCATATCTAATGCACAGACCCAATGTAGGCGTGATGAGTCTATTATGCTGGTATTTCAATGGAGCCTGCTCGAAGGCGAAAGCAGAATTGAGTCCCTGTGCATTTTTGCGAAACTAACGAACACGAGCGGAAGACCCGTTTACAGATGATGTTGACTTCATCAGAACGGGTCGTTTCTTCGTCGGCACGCAAGTGGAACGAGCTACCCACATCTATATTTCCTCTTTTATGTAATCCGGAATTCCTCAATACCCTCACTATTAAATACCTTTCTACAGCCCCTACCTTCACCCTCCTGACAAAAAAATAAAAAAAGTTTTATCTTTTTTTATTACCTGCAGAGATGTCTACAGCAGCCGCTATGAGCAGAAATGTCGCTGTCACACGCTTCATTATTTATAAATTATTTAAATCACAAGTTTTCACTATACACCGGTGGATAGAACGGGTCCGTGTTGGTTTGTTGCCTGGTGCGGGCGTCTCTCAGACGGTTATGCGAGAAACTGCGAGCGACGCCGATTTATATGTGACTCCGGAAAGCGGTTATCTGCGTATGAAAGTATCATCCGAGAGTTGAATTTACTTGGACTTGACCCGTGGCAATAAAGATGTGCAAGTCTCGATAAAATGATTTGTAAATAACATATCTGGAATCTACCAGGTATACCTGGAACCGAGATTAGGTTTGCCAATAGCCATTTTGCCAATTTTTTTAAAAATTTTAATTGGCAATATAGCATCCTCATTTGGGGAATGTTGCAAGGCTGAGAAAATAAATGCCGCCGACGGGAATTAAGCCCGCACCTTCTGATATCCGGTCAGGTGCTCTGGACCACTGACCTCCGTCGGCTTATTTATAACCCACCATATGTACAAGTACTTCAATCGAAAATTACTGCTTATTATTTTTTTCCCCATTTTTTGGAGAAAATTTCAATTTTTATGGATATTTCAGGCGAGTAATTAATGATTATAATAATTTGTTATCCTTAGTGCAATGCATAAAAACCTTGTCTTATAAACATTAGTTTATCATTAAAATATAGTAAATATATTTGATGTTTTAAAGAGCATATAAAAAATATATGGAAAAAGATAATGAGAGAAAGGAAATTATTTTATTTAGTCGGGATGTATCTTCCATCCCTTTATCACGCAATCATAACGTATGTTTATAATTAGAAAAAGATGCAACTTGTAAACATCGATAAATATCTATTTACAAAATGAAGAGAAACTTATTATCTGGTATTAATGTCATGGATAGATAAGTTCAAGTTCGATTTGAATAATACACGCGTAGCTGGTAATAATACCTACATTTAATTGTGTCACAGAGTGAAATTTTCGTAATCCGTAATGCTTTGGCAGCCCGAAAATCTAAAAAACCATTGGCAACCAGCACGGCTACTCAACTTTTTTGATTTTTCTAATTTAGAAATCTGCAATAATTTTCTAGAAAGCGTTTGTTTTATCTTTTACAAAGTTTTTATGGTAAAATAGAACCCTGTGGCCTTTTTTAAAACCCTGTAAAATTTTAGTTCACCACCCAATTAATTATGTACCTACTTTTTGTTTCATAAAGAATAAACATTAAAATAAGAGCATTTTGTGAGGTGACATGGCTACCGCCGCGCGCCGTCGTGGGGTGAGGTTTGTTCATAGGGTGAGCTTTATTCATGGGTTGAGGTTTGTTCATGGGGTGAGGTTTGTTCATGGGGTAAGGTTTGTTCATGGGATGAGGTTCGTTCATGGGGTGAGGCCGGTTCATGGGGTGAGGTTTGTTCATGGGATGAGGTTTGTTTAGGGGGTGAGGTTTGTTCATGGGGTGAGGTTTGTTCATGGGGTGAGCTTTGTTTATGGGTTGAGGTTTGTTCATGGGATGAGGTTAGTTCATGGGGTGAGGCTGGTTAATGGGGTGAGGTTCGTTCATGGGGTGTGTCCGGTTCATGGGTTGAGGTTTGTTCATGGGGTGAGGTTTGTTCATGGGGTAAGGTTTGTTCATGGGATGAGGTTCGTTCATGGGGTGAGGCCGGTTCATGGGGTGAGGTTTGTTCATGGGATGAGGTTTGTTTAGGGGGTGAGGTTTGTTCATGGGGTGAGGTTTGTTCATGGGGTGAGCTTTGTTTATGGGTTGAGGTTTGTTCATGGGGTGAGGTTTGTTCATGGGATGAGGTTAGTTCATGGGGTGAGGCTGGTTAATGGGGTGAGGTTCGTTCATGGGGTGTGTCCGGTTCATGGGGTGAGGTTTGTTTAGGGGGTGAGGTTTGTCCAGGTCTTGCGGCGGGTGCGCCTGACCTCCTGTCTGGCGGGCCGAATCGGGAGAGGCCGGTTGAGGGAGACCCCTTCACCAGGCGATTGAATGGTCATTTTTCTTGGATGTATGAAATTATTTTTACAGTACCTACACAATTTCAAAACGCAATTCTTCATACTAATAATAATAATAATATGTTGATGATTTTTATTCAGCCGTTTTTGTGCAAAGTCACCTCAAGGGCGCCCTTACAAGTATAAAATACATTTCTACTATGATCTTTGTTTTTACAAACTATATATGGAGATAATATACACTACAATACTTACCTGGTAGGTCAATTGAGATTAACACTTAATTAACATTAACTAATTGTTTATTAGCGAAATTTAGATACAGGATTTAGGACATAATTGGATATAACTGGACTTTCTCTCAGGAATGGTGTATTTAATTTAAGGGTATGACAGCTTAAAAAGGTAAGTTTTTAGTTAAGATCTGAATGTTTTTGGCCTTTTTATGGATCTTAGTTCTGGAGGGAGTTTATTCCAAGCCTTCAGCTCAGATACTCCGAAAGCACAATCACCAAACTTAGTATTTGGCTTGCGCTTAGGTTCCATCAGTCTGCCTACAGCTGATGTTGCTGATCTAAGAGTTGACTGCCTCAGACCAGTGTTTTCCGGGACGCATAGTTCAGAGATGTAGGGCGAGGCCATTTCATTGATGGAATTAAACACCATCCAGCACAGTTTGTACTGGATTCTTTCAGGGCACTGGAGCCAGTGAAGGTTACGAAGGTGTTCTGAAATATGTGAATATTTTGAAACCCCGGTTATGAGCCGCTTGTCAATTTGATATATATTATTATGATCATAATGTACATACATTTGTTGAGTCCCTTGGTTAGATATTGTTACTTCATGAAAAATTAATGACGCAGTGATCGTTCAATGGGTTCTAGATTATTGAATTTTTATTTTATTTTCAATACGCATTTCATATATTGCTGCATCTGTTTTATAAAGATAATCAGGTACCAACACTAACGGTATCAACGGTGTTCTACAATGTTTTTTATAGACTTTTAATAGACCTACGCCTAATTTTATGGCGGAAAATAAATCTGTTTTCCAAAAGCGTGATCTCCACACATATTTTTCAAACAAAAACGTTTCAAGTGAAGTAGGTACCAAACAAATAGTCTGGGTCTGGTTATTTTATGAAATCCCTTATTATAGCATTTAATAGAAGCATTTAAAAAAATTTCTTTGATATTGTAAAATAAAATCGTCAGAATAACAATATATCCTGGCATTTTAGCCAAAGTTTAAATATGTTTTTATTATTTTTGTAGAGTCCATTCCGATACCTTTATGTTTTACTTTTCACCAATACCATCTTAATGGAAGTCGAATTTTTTTTAGTGCAAAAATTCTGGGACTAACTACCATAATATTCCTCTTCATTACCCAGAATAGTAATGGAGGGTAATAATGTGGATTCTTCAGTGGACATCTTCAATTCTGGAACAAAATACCATAATATTATTCTTCATTACCCAGAATATTAATGGAAGGTAAAAATGTGGATTTTTCAGTGGATATCTTTAATTCTGGGACTAACTACCATAATATTACTCTTCATTACCCAGAATACTAATGGAGGGTAAACATGTGGATTCTTTAGTGGACATCTTCAATTCTGGGACAAACTACCATAATATCACTCTTCATTACCCAGAATACTAATTGAGGGTAAGAATGTGGATTCTTCAGTGGACATCTTCAATTCTGGGACAAACTACCATAATATTACTCTTCATTACCCAGAATACTAATGGAGGGTAAGAATGTGGATTCTTCAGTGGACATCTTCAATTCTGGGAAAACTACCATAATCCTACTACTACTCTTCATTACCCAGAATACTAATAGAGGGTAAGAACGTGGATTCTTCAGTGGACCTCTTCAATCAGTTAAAATATGCTAAATATTGTTGCTATGCCATTTCAGTCATAGTTATATTTAGGGCATGTTCCAGATTTGAATATACTTTCAGTATCGACCTGGTGTAAGACCACCATTTATAATTGAAACGTTGCCTGAAATGGCTTTAGTCATGTTTGGTGACCAGATCTAAATAGCCAGGTACTTCCGCATCTTCCTCACTCTCATCTCCTTCCCCTCAACTACACCTTCAGCCTTACAACATTCCCAAATGGGGATGTTATAGTCTCACTGTCTCCTGACGGTTGTGAGCAGTTGGAATTCTGGTGCGATATTCACATAAAAAAAGTAAATAATTAAAAATATGTACAATTTACCCAGGTTCAACGGGTGTTTTAAACCGACAAAATAATCTAAATTAATAAAATTTAAAATATATTACTTTTCTTTATTTTATAGCGCAACTATGAAAATATATAATTTTTCAATATTTTATAGTACAACTATGAAAATATATAACTTTACAATATTTTATAACGAACTATGAAAATATATAACTTTCCAATATTTTGTAACAAAATTAAGAAAAAATCAAATTCGTAGGACATGACAAAAACAATCTACGTACAACTAAAATGTCCGCAAATTCCAGCGACGATATATTAATAATTATATTATTTAGTTGAACATGTACTATAAATATCTCAGAGATTATTATTTGGCGTATTCTTGATTTGCATGGTAATTAGTTTAATAATATTGGTGACCGGTTTTAAAAGTATTAAATAAAATGTCAACATTATAAAGTATATGTTTATTAAAAATGTGTTACTCTCAACAATAAATAAATATATAAAAATCATAAAATGATTCGATAATATCACAAATTAAATTCTAAAATTTTAAGACACAGTTTAATCTTTCTAGACACAGTTTATTGGTGAATTAATATTCTATTTATCGTGTTAATTTTTTTACTGTACAAGTAATATCAGTAAATTACTTCTTCGTGTCTTTCTGAATTGAAATTGATAAATCTTTGTTATAAATGTGTACCAAAGTATGAAGATAACAGCCACCAAAAAAATACTTAATAGATACTAAGTACCGTTATCATTCTATGAAGAATGTATCTAGATTAGTTCCTGACGACGTAGGTCGTGACCTTTCCGTTGTCGTTTATGGTGGTCTGGGCTTCCTTGTGGGATGTCTTCTTCCCGCCGATGTCTGAAGAGCTGGCGAAGGACGAAGTGGATACTCCATAGGAGCCACCTGGCTTGGGTCCGTCACTCTGGAATCTTGTGTTTATATTTGGGTTTGCCTGAAAATTTGTAAATAAACATTGTAATTTATAACAAATTATTATAAGCAATAATTAGTCTCCTGAAATATCCATATAAATTGAAAATATCTCGCAAGTAAAAATAAATTCCGCCGACGGGAATTGAACCAGCACCTTCTGATATCCGGTCAGATGCTCTGGACCACTGAGCTACGTCGGCTTATTTCAAACACGCCAAATAATTTGTAATTTATGTAGGTATCTACATGTTTACTACATTATTCTGTAACGAATTGGCTGGAATTAGATTAATAGGTATCATGTAGGTACATAATTCGTAGAATCGTCAATGTTACAATATTGTTTTCTTAAAATATAATCTTTGTGCTATTTATTTTATTATTTTGTAAAATTATTAACCTCAACAGAGGCTTGTCCTAGTGAGGTTAAAATTTCTAACGTAAAAAAAGATACAATGTAAAGAAACAATAAATAAATAAAAATAAATTTGAGTGATATTATAGTGAACTTTTTGAAAGACCCCAAACCCGTGTCAAAAATAATTACCTATCGAGCAAATAGATTTTCGAAATCGATACTTTATCAGGGCTAGTAATTTCACAGAACTTTTCATCAAATTTCAAAGTTAATATTAAAGGGAAATTAAGTTGTGTTATTATTCAAGTTTTGTGAAACAACTGGCCCTCAGTGTTCACAATGTCCACCTCCAAATGTGTTTTACCTGCGAGTTTTTTCAATCAAGTTATGTGGAACTTTCTTACAGACCTACATTATGGGTTATTTTAAATACCCATTCAGATCAAATTCGAAATCAGTTTTCATCGTCAACCTAGCATGAATCCACTGCATATAAAATAGTAAAAACATTAATTTACATTAAAACGTATTTTATTGTCTCTAAGTTAAGATAGTTAGTTATACAAACATCAATTTTAATTGTAGCGAACTTTTTCATTTCGATTTTGAGTTTAATAAATGATTTGAAAACCTCGCCATGGAGTTACGGGGCCCGTATTATTTTTAATTTTCTTACTTGCATAATGATTTATTTTGCGTAATTGTAAAAAGCATTCACTTTGTGGCTCATCATAATTTACAATAAAAACACATAAATTTGTTTTTGACCACTATTGTTTTATTTTCACTCTACCGGTTTCGGAAGAACCCTTCCTTCGTCAGGTGAATATTAAAAACCCTTTTAACACTATTTTAAAATTTAAAATTTTATCATATTTTTTATATTTAACACTATCTTTAGATTTATTTTTGGTTTATTATGCCGTGTTGCGCTACCTCCTTTTTTCTGTCCGAAACGTTAGCTAAAGTAAATAATGCTTTTGGACGTGTAAATCTCAAATCATATTTTTCTTACTTCTGTCACAAAAAAATATGACATCGAATTTCCATTGCACAATTTTGTGATATCTCACCAAAATCATAGTGTAACTGTTCTCAACTTTTTCGAAAAAAAGCAGTATTTTTTTATAATGTGAAAAGGCACAAGAGTCCCAACTTCTCCCTACCGTCTAGAGCCAGTGAGACTATGGCATCCTCAATTGGGTTATGTGGCGAGGCTGAAGGTTGTGGGGAGGGGAAGGAGATGGGAAAGAGGAAGGTGGGAAATTAGGTATCTGGCTATTCAGATCTGGTCACCAAAGACGACCAAAGCCATTTCAAGCAACGTTTTAATTCCGAATGATTGTCTTACATCAGGGCGATACTGATAATATCTTCCTCTCTAGAACGTGCCGCAAACACACCATTAATTATTAAAAAAAAGAAAATCGTGATATAACACAATCAACCTTCGACATTTTTTACATTATATATTAACAGGGCAAACGCAGGTGCATGAATACGTGTTCGGATATATTCGGAAAGTACTAACATCTTATTAGGAAGCGGGACTCTGTCCCATTTTTAACAGGATTTTAGTAACTATTCCGTGTAGTAAAAAACTTTCACCACTCTACATAGAACGATGTTAATTTTTAATTAAGATTTTATTAATATTTTCTCAGACATGGCCTCAAACCCGCAATCCTGGGGTCCGGAGCCAAACCATGGGGTTTGTCATGGTAAATTGTTTCTAAGAATCAATTGTTGCTCGTTGATTGATAAATCAAACATTCAATAATGGCATCGTATGTCTCGCTGTGTGGAGAGTGTTTGTGAACTTAAAAAAATAAATTGAAAGGCTATAGATAATTAGGAGTACTGGGAACTATTAGGGAACTTACAGCATTCTCAGGATAGATGTTAGCGGACTGGTGACCCCCACCGGGTCCGTAAAACGCGCTGGCCGACGCCCCGGGAGCGTTGTCATTGAAGTTATAGCTGTACTCGGGCGAACCTCCGAACCGGTTGTTGGAGGCAGTCTGGAAAGCCTTCTGAGCAGCTTCCCAAGCTATTCTCTGATCTTGAATATTCTTCTGGAAAACGCTGAAAACAATACACAACCAAAATCTTTAGTCATCCTTAATTGGTGCCCTGGTACATTTGCGATGAAATAATACAACTGGCCTTGAACTGGTGAACAGACATTGAGAACAACAACAAAACAAAAAACTATCTGCTTAGATAAGTACTTTGGTATCTGATTCATTTACATGGGGGGTGAATCAAAGTCGAGTAGCTGATTATTTTTGTGCTTCGGGTAAAGTAGTGGTTTGAGTATTGACCTGGGAGGCCTTTTGAGCCCTTCTGGAAATCCAATTTCTGATCAAAATGCCTTTGAAAGGCAACCAAAATCTATAGTCATCGTTAATTTCAAAGTGCCTTGGTACATTTGCGCTGAATTAATCTGACATGCCTAGAACTGACGGGCCTTCAAATACACTTTCTGGTTTAGAATATGCTTCTGGAATGTTATAAAAAATACACAACGATAATCTTTAGTCATCCTTTAAGTTTCCTGGTACATTTTCCCTGAAATAATATGTCTGGCCTCGAACTGATGACCAGAGATTGAGAGCAACAATAACCACTTTTGATTGATTTACATAGAGCAGAGGTGCCCAAAAGCGATCGACCATTTTTTTGAACTAACTATTATTTTTTTTAATTGGGAACAATTATTGATATGATCTCCGATTATAACCTAATATAATAAATATTATGTTTAAAGCTTTAATACTTGTTGTTAGTATTTTATTTGTAACCTCTCTTCACAATATTGATTACGCTAACTCTTGTTGTCAATCATAATAATTTTATGTAAGTATTACATTTGGTACATCTCTTCATAATATTGCTAATGCTAACGCTTGTTGCCAATAATAATCATTTTATGTAAGTCTTACATCATGATATCAGTTTTAATCTGAGAACCAAACATTTGTGAAATATTGTTTAAATTAAATTCATTTAGTTTTCAACGGTTTTAACTTCATGTTATAATAAAAAATGTTTGATATGTATTTCACACACCTTGATATAACATCCATTGGGAAGATTGGGTCCAGGACACTTCCGATTTCTGGTGACGGCACAAGAAGCGTTTCTTTCGGAAAAACACTAAGTGTAGAGGCGAGAAGCGGCAGAAAGAGAATGAGATACAGATTAGAGGAAGAACCATTACAACATAAACAAATAATAAATGATGTGAGAATACTGAGAAGAAGATACAAATTAATTACAGGATGAACCATTACCACATAAATATATATAAGAGGAGGTGCGATCCAGCTACAGAGTTATCACAGGAAGATCCATTACCACATAACAAACAATATGAGATGAGAAGAAGAATAAATATACACATAAATATATAACAGAGCAGGTGAGATCAAGATACAGATTTATAACAGGAAGGACCATTATCACATAAACACATAATTCAGGCGGGGAGAAGAAGATACATATTTATTATGTATTTTTCATTGTGACATTGTCACTCTTACCATAATTTAAAATGATTACTTTAGTTGTTAGTATTTTATTTGTAACCTCTATTCACAATATTGATTACGCTAACTCTTGTTGTCAATCATAATCATTTTATGTAAGTATTACATCATGAGATCAGTTTTAATCTGAGTACCAAACATTTGTGAAATATTGTTTAAATTAAATTCATTTAGTTTTCAACGGCTTTAACTTCATGATATAATAAAAAATGTTTGATATGTATTTCACACACCTTGATATAGCATCCATTGGGAAGATTGGGTCCAGGACACTTCCGATTTCTGGTGACGACACAAGAGGAGTTTCTTTCGGAAAAATACTAAGTGGAGAGGCGAGAAGCGGCAGAAAGAAAATGAGATACATATTAGAGGAAGAACCATTACAACATAAACAAAGAATACATAATGTGAGAAGACTGAGAAGAAGATACAGATTTATTACAGGAAGAACCATTACCACATAAACACATAATTCAGGCGGTGAGAAAAAGATACATATTTATTATGTATTTTTCATTGTGACATTGTCACTCTTACCATAATTTAAAATGATTACTTTTGTTGCCAATGGCTTCAGCTTATACTATTGTGACAAACGTTTCAGTATTTCAGCTAAGTTTTCATCTCTGGTTCAGGAGTGGTGGTTGGGACTGGAGTAATTATTATTGATTTTGGTGGTGGTTTCGCGAATCCTTGGCCTGGATCATAAGTGAGTATCCACTCACGGTGAGAAGCAGGAGAAGAAGAAATTGATACAGATAAGCAAGGAGATAAGATCAGTTGGTTATTAATCGTTAAGTACATTCATTAAAAACAAAAAGCAGAAAAATGTTGTTCCATAACCAGGAAAAAAGCTTTGTAGAAAAGAATAATAACTCTAGTGTAATAATAATAATTGGAAAAATTGCATAGCGCCGTTTTGTGAAAATCACCTCAAGGTACTGTGTTTTATGAAAAATAGATGATCAGCGCATGCGTGCCCTTATGGGACATCGAAAAATATTCTTTATTTTGATAAACTCTTCCATAATTATCCTCTTTCTATCTTTCAAGAAAATGAAAAACGGAAAACAGCAAAATTTTGAATATTTTCAAGCGAATATCTATCTTTAAGGTTATAACCATTAATGTAATATATAAAAAAAATCAGATTTTTTAATCCGAGATTAAGTTACAAATAATTTTTTTTGAACATGGCTTTAGGCATTTTAAATGGCTTTAGTTTAGTAAGTTTAGTGGAACAGATATGAATGTCCAGGCGTATACTAATCTACATATAATAAATATTATGTTTAAAGCTTTAATACTTGTTGTTAGTATTTTATTTGGAACCTCTCTTCACAATATTGCTAATGCTAACGCTTGTTGCCAATAATAATCATTTTATGTAAGTATTACATCATGGGATCAGTTTTAATCTGAGAACCAAACATTTGTGAAATATTGTTTAAATTAAATTCACTGAGTTTTTAACGGCTTTAACTTCATGTTTTAATAAAAAATGTTTGATATGTATTTCACAAACCTTGATATACCGGCCATTGGGAAGATTGGGTCCAGGACACTTCCGATTTCTGGTGACGGCGGGAGAGGCATTTTTTTTGGTAAAACACTAAGTGGAGAGGCGAGAAGTGGCAGAAAGAGAATGAGATACAGATTAGAAGAAGAACCATTACAACATAAATAAAGAATACATGATGTGAGAAGACTGAGAAGACGATACAGATTTATTACAGGGTGAACCATTACCACATAAATATATAAAAGAGGAGGTGCGATCCAGCTACAGAGTTATCACAGGAAGATCCATCACCATGAAAAAAGCTTTGTAGAAAAGAAACCTCTGGTGTAATAATAATAATAGGATAATTTGCATAGCGCCGTTTTGCAAAAATCACCTCAAGGTACTGTGTTTTATGAAAAATAGATGATCAGCGCATGCGTGTCCTTATGGGACATCGACAAATAATCTTTATTTTGATAATCTCTTCCATAATTATCCTCTTTCTATCTTGCAAGAAAATGAAAAGACGGAAAACATCAAAATTTTGAATATTTTCAAACGTATACCTATTTTCAATATAAATATATTTATGTAGTTATAACCATTAATGTAATATATAAAAAAATCAGATTTGTTTATCCGAGACGCTATCTAGGTTACAAATAAATTCTTTTGAGCCATTGCGATAACTCAAAAAGATAGCAGATAAAAATACGTGAAAAATGGTTGCAGATAATATTGTTAATTCTAAATTTGAAATATGAGATCGATAAAAATTACGTAAAATAATTATGTCCCAATGACCGAGTGGTAAAGGCGTTGTCCCAATAGGACAGAGATCTGGGTTCGATTCCCAGTTGAGACCGTTACCGTTTTCTATGACTTGTTCTGCTTCATGTTTCGTTTAGATCTATAACCCATAGATAATGATGAACCTTTGTTGTTTCCGAATCATAATCTAAATCATCGGTGTGTCGGTGTAACACATACTGTCATACTAACATCGGTGTGTCTGTGTAACACATACTGTCATACTAACATCGGTGTGTCGGTGGAACAAATACTAACCTTTGAAGATTGTTACTCAACGTATTGAAGAAACCCTGGAAGAAATTGTTGAACTCTGCCGGATTGGAGAAGGGTGGAACCGCGGGGCCGAAACCGTGGTTCGGGGCGTAGCTCCCGGAGCCACCAGGGTTGTGTCCCCCTTGGCCGTAGACCCCGTCGTTGCTTGCAGAGCCCTGGCTGTCGTCTCCGAAACGGTTGAAGACGGTGGGCCCGTTGTCCGGGGTGTGGTAGGTGCCCCCGTAGTGCTGTCCATTGACGTATCCGGAGTACGCTCCTGCTGATGCGCGGGCGGGTCTGCTGTCGCCTGAAAATTACCAAAAATTCATTACTCTATCGTTTTTCGACCCTTAGAAATCCATGTTAGGTAGTAATATTTATTTATATTGGTATTTTTTTATAATTAAATAAAATACTTTGTTTAACAACCACTTAATTTTTATTATTTTCACATCTACCGATTTCGCTTTAAGCATTTTTTAAATTTGAATTATATAAAATTATGTGAACGTTAGATACTTTTAAACTCCAAGTATTCCAGTAATTGAACGTTGCTTGGATTGACTTTAACCTATTTAACGACCAGATCTTAATAGCCAGATCTTTCCCAACTTCTATTTACCTTTTATATATCTTTTAGCTTGTCACATTTTCACCTTCAAAATCATAAGATTCTAGTGCGGTAATCAAATTAAAACAGTATTATGTAAAATACCCAAAATACCTCTTCTACTCATGTGTCGTATGTACCTACGTACTTAGAACGTGGTACCCTATTAAGAATATATTCTTCTTTTCCTTTTTGTAATCTGTAAACCTTAACCGTAACATTTAACAAGCATGTATTTGTCTACTGATAGACAAAGCGATTCAAGTCTATGAACCCGAAAGTAGGTTAAATAAAAAACTTACATCTTGACTTGTATTCGGTTTATTGATTCTTTTATCATTGTTAAATGATACTACCAATTGAAAATTTAATATTACTGAAGTGTCTTCACAAGTCCCAATATTAATTTTCAAATCTTCTTATAATTAGAGTAAACTAGAAAAAAATCACAAATACATTCATATTCAGGCCACTTAAAATATGTACAAAAACAAACGAGTGAAACAGGTTAAGAGCAAAAAACAAAAATTAATTACTGTGTGCCATGTTCATAGAATTAATTTGCATATAACAAACCGGAATTCATCACGATGATTGACGGTCCTTCGGAGTTATCGGACGTTTTCTACGAACACGAGAAGAACCACTATAATATTTATAGGTTGCTTAAAACAGCACAGTTTCTTCTTCTTATGGCGTCACTTGAAGATACTTCAAACTATAATGTTTGCACAACACTCTGATTGTTTATTTAATAATAATTTTAATGCTGAACAAAACTAGGCACTGGGTTTGAAAAGAGGCAAACAACGCAATGAACAACGAAAAGCGTTCAACCCATTCAAAGTATTGAAATAAAATGAGTTTAGATTTCCGAAATGACTCGGTGCATAAAACTGACCACAAATTTATTCAGAATTTAACCAATCGAAAAAATGTATTTTAAAGATATGACTCAGTTTAAAGATTTCAGCAAAACAGTTTTCCATTGAAGATTCTAGACTGGTGACTGAGGTGTTTTAATTAAATTAAGGATATAAATTACAATAATTGAAAATGACAGGTGGTTTTCTTTAGTCATGCAGATTATGATAGCATCTATAAATGTAACAGATGGATTCACACGGATGGATTTACCGGCGGTAAGAACCAGTGATGGTTTTCTTTAAGGTGCGTTTGTGCAGTGGATCCCCATTAAAAAGATGGGAGAAATTTGCATTATAATAATATTAGCACATCATAAACAGCGCCCCATTAAAATTCTGCCTTTAAAATCGACGCGATCGAAAAATTCTGTCAAAGAGCAACCCGATATTCACATGCTGTTCTTTTGTATTTGATACAAAAAAAAACAAACATTCCTCCTGACGGTGAAATCTTATAACCTACGCCAAAACAAGACGATCTTTGTGCGCCGCGATAGAATTTGATGAGTGTCACCGAGATTGGCCGCGCCACCCATCACCGTTTGCACCGGCCGCGGCAGCTGAACTTTGCACTACAATGATGCAAGTTAAATGTATTTTTAAGTAGTTTAACTGTTTATTTATTTTCTTGTTCCTGCATTTCTCCAACAATTTCCTTTAAAATCTGTAAATCCACTAGTAATACAAATTTTGTCTTAGTTGTGAAAAGTCGATAGAAATGCAATATTGTGTTGAGCTTTCCCTATTTTGGTTTCGGCTTTTGACTGGAAAGCAGTTGCATTTATATTTTTTTACAGTTATACTTATTAATATTGTACAATGGCGAAATATAGTGTTGTTCAGATTTAAAAAATAATGCGAGTTGGTGTAAGAAGATGAGAGAAATCCGTAAAATTTGATGAAATAGGTATATAAATATAATGTCTTATATTGATATTCTGAACCCCCATTGAAAAATACCAAGTTAGTAAGGACCTATCCTGTAAGCACGAAGTTATCGCAAAACCGTGATATTGATTCGTAATCCAAAGACGGTTTTGTTTACGTTCCGACCGACCACTATCGTATTATTCTTCTAAGAACATACTGATGATAGTTTATTATAAGTAGACAAAAAATCTGTAATATGAGTTCAATGGAAATCCCCCCGGCTAACTGTAGGCACTGAATCGTGGCAAATAAATAACATACGAATGTGGCGTACAATAAAGTTCTCACGAGAATAATTTTTTATACCACTATCTTGTTAAAATTTTCAATCAACAGAACAAAAATAATTATCATTTTGATTTTTTAATAGTAACATAATAAGGTATTGTCACTGTTTTTTAAGTCTTAAAAATTATGAGTTACGAGGGTTTTTGTGACGTCACACCGGCAAACATTTGTAGCATCAGTCCTAGCTGACAGTTGTCTTAGCAGCCAGTAACGTTTTCCAAAATCTTTTGGTAATTTAGCGATTTAAGATCGTTTAAAATCGATAATTATTTTTAGTCATATTCAAATTTTTAAATTTGTGTTCGAAGATCAGAGCCAGACAAATATAGTTTTTTACTTCCATGGGTTCGAGGAATGGGTCTTTACTTTTATTTTTAAACGTTTTGATACAAATAAAATTACAGAGTAGCGTGTAGAAAAAATCCCACAAAGGCAAAGCCTGTGGGTATTATATGAATTATTATCGCAACAATTTGGTGAGAATGAAAAATATAATGAAAGTGTACATTTTTTAAAGATAAATAATATATAAATGAAGTTATAAAAAGAGAAAAAAAAAATGAAATGAAAACAAAAAAAATATAAAATTTGACATTATCAGTGGAAGTTCTGAACGAGATAAAAATATTATGGTATTGGTATTTCAAAAACAAAACTTATGTGAGTCAATACTATGACAGATGACTGTTGAAAAAATGTATCTAATTCGGTGTATTTTAGCCAAGATTTGATATTTTTTTATAATAGTTTTTTAGTATTTTGACGCAACACGGTCTGTTCAAAGGTTGTCTGTGGTGAATTGTACATTTTAGGGGCGATAAAATTCACATTTATTTGGGATAGTATGGCAATGGGGGACTTCATATTTCATATTCACAAATGTCATGTCTTTGCTAGAGCGATTAGATTTTTTTGTCAAATTGTTTGGTCATTTCTGCAATATTGCATAGTATCCTAAGTGGTGATATAATGCGAATTTTTAATTAGCGGATATACGAGATAAATGAGATATAAACATGATTCCCAGCGCACCGGCTTCTCAGGGTACGGCGTGACCCCTAGCGTCCCCGAGGGCAAAACAATCGTCATCATAATACTATTCTTCTCCTTTTACACAATTTAATCACGCATCTATTTTAAGATCAAGGGCATCTGACTTCATCTCAGGAAGAGGGCCGGCGTCGGGATATGCGACCAATTACTAAAGGTAAGATGCACTGGGCTCACGTACGCAATGTACGCAACGCATTAAGGATATCTGGATAACTTACAATCAATACATTTCTTCGAAAATACATTTATCACACGCAATCCTAGGGCGCAGATCGGCGTGGGACGTGTGGAAGAAAGATGGCGCTGGTGGAAGGACTTCCATTGAGTTGATTTGACCACTAAGCTTATGAGTGTTTTGGCGTCTGACGTTTGTTGACTTTTTTGTTAAAATTGGAGATAAACAACTAATAGATTTAGTAAGAAGTGAATGAATCAATTGAATATAGCAATACTAAATTCAAATTTGAGTTACGTGCGTCGGACAAGTGTGCATTTTGGCCTGGGAAAGTAGTAATTCACTCGTTGGGTACGTGATCCCAGTGTGTTCTTACCTTAAAAGCTGCCAATCATCTACATATTGTAGAACATCAATCAAACAAATATGATTTAAGATTTTCACGGCCAAAAGTATTTTTGTTATTTGTTTTTGGGGTGTTATGCCGTGTTGCGCTAACTCCTTCTTTAGCCAACGTTTCGGACAGCATTGCAGTGTCCATCATCAGGGCATAATAAGGTATGCTGTAATGCTGCAATGCTGTCCGAAATGTTGGCTAAAGAAGGAGTTAGCGCAACACGGCATAACACCCCAAAAACAAATAGCAAAAATATCAATCAAACATATTAATTTCGGTTGTCTGTGATGTGCGTTAGTCCTGTGTGAAATCTGTTTCAATATGCTCAGATCTGTTATGAATTTTATTGTCGTTTTAATAATTGAAATTATAATATTCCGTGATTTTTCAAGGATCTGCGTTAGTAATATGTGTATATTAGTACATCATACGTTGATCTTTAGATATATGTATTATTTAAAAAAAAAAACAACATCCTAATAGCTCTCACAAGGACGCCAATAAAGACATTTTGCAGTCCCAAACATTCTAAATATCACTAAGATTATAAATATCAATAATCACTAAGATTGTTTTAATCAAACTTTTTGAAAAATCAAAAAATGATGAAAACTCACTCTCACAACACCAGAGTTAATCAGAATGACACTATGATTATTCCCAAAATTAAAACTGCTTTCGGACAAAGGAACTACAGGTACCTCAAGCTTTATAATTCATTTCCAACAACAATACAGAAAACGAATAATGCAAATGATTTTAAGAAAAAATCAAAACCTGGCCTAAAGAAATAAAAAAGAGGAATTATACAATATTTTGAAAAAAAAACGTTGTAGGATCTGAAACAAAGAGTATTTAAATAAAATCTAGCCCGCCTCAGCACAGGAACTAGGACTAAAAAAAAATATTGTATCCATATTACTATTGTTATTTGTTTTTATCTCCTGCTAGAGCAATCCTGATGAATTACAAAACTCATTTTAGGACGAAAGGAACTTACAATAAATAGATGGGAGTTAATAGCTACAATTTCAAATTGGTATTCTGGTGTCACAATTATAAATTTCACATACTTAACAGTACGAAAATAGAAAAAGGGAGGTTAAGTAGAACAAACAAGACCAAACAAAAAAGGAAACAGACACATAAACCCAGAGCCAAGGTAGAAATTTAGAAGAAGGTACTTACCCACCAACAGATTGGTAAAAACAGATCATGCTCGATTAAAAATACAGGGGATAGAAAAGGAGAGAGAAAGAAGCAAAACAAAGAACAACACGACAAAAATTACGTATTTTAGTTTTTATACGGTTTTAAAAAATATTCTTTTAAAGCCTTACTTTGAATTTTTGGATTATGCTGGCTGATTTAATATATATCTGGAAGAGAGTTATAGAGTGTGTAGGCAATATAGTTAAGAATTTTTTTCCATATTTCGTAGTGTGTTAAAGGAATGCGTATTTTATTGTTATTTCGAGTATTGTGGTTGTCGATGTTTTGATTGTAAAGTAGCTTGATGTTGGTGTGGGTTGATTGTTGGGTAATTTGTAGGATGGTGGTGGTGGAAGGACTGTGATTGGAAGGATACCGCAAATTGCCTGTCTAAAATATAAGTCTTTTAAACTTCCTTCTGGCGTGTAAAGATGCATTGCATATTATTTTCTGTGGGTGAGTTTAGGTAGAACTCTATTGAGCTCCATGTTAGTCACCGTAGACTTAAAACCGCTTGATAATCACAATAATAATGCTTGTTTGGAATATTTTCCTCGGCAGTTTTAAAAAACACAATAATTTATAAGAAAATATCAGTCCCACCCTGAAAAACTTTTATTCTAATTCGGAAAATAAACTGAAATCTGCAGGAAACTTTGTTGTTTCAAGCTCGTTGCCTGATTTGTTAATAAGTCATTAGATTAAGTTGAACAATTCAAGTCATTCTTTATTCGATTATTCTGAACTCTTGAAAAGATAAATACCTAATTTGTACACAAATCCTGTTTTATCCTGCTTAGTTAATAATAGTCTCTTCTCAGTTCTCACCAAATGCATGATAATGATGAGTCCAGCAGCTATGAAGCCATTACCTATATATATGATGGTGTTGATTAAAAGAACAAAAAAAATAGTATGCGCATTTGAATCATATGAACGAATATTATTTTGAATTCCGAATAAATTGAGATATTTGGAAGATTCAAGATAATGAAGGGTACTCAAAATCTTTTATTTTTGGTTTGGAAATATGATCGCTTTAATTAAATACTGCGAGTAGAACGCTTCTTTGCCGTTGAAACTTTCGAGCATATTTTGATGAGTCTTTTTGTGAGTCCAGAAACAAAAGCATCAGCATCATCATTTTGCACTATAAAAACTGCTTTATAGTGCAAAATGTTCCTTGGCATCTTTTACATGTCTATCCACGATTTCTCATTCTTCCTCCCGAACATTGCGCACGACTCGCAACTTCTCGGATCCAGTTGAACTACTCGTACCTAATTATGCATCGCTAATTTAGGGAATACCTATTGTTAGGGTGGTAGAAGGGAGGAGAGCAATAATATGGGTACGTGGAAGGTTTGACATAACTGTATCTGGTTCAGCTAATTTACTGATGATTAATGATTTTTTGTTTAAATACCGGCGTGGACGTGAAAATTATTTGATTAATTTGTGTTGTTTCACAATAAATGCATAAAAAATAATATTTTTTTTTTATATTTACGGCACGTTCCAGAGTACAATATTATTTCAGAATCGTCCTGGTGAAGGAAAAGACCACAATCAAAATGTTGCTTGAAACAGTTTTAGCCGTGTTTGTTTGACATATTTGAATAGCCCATTACTTCCCATCGCAGCATCTTCTTCCTCACTACCTTCAGCCTCCCAGTGGGATGTCCCACTAGCTCTAGACGGTTGGGAGCTGGGAGCAGTTGGGACTCGTTAAAGTTGTAGTTCTCAAAAAACTATTTGTAAGTGCCCATCTTTATCCTATGTGAGCCCACTGGTACCTAATTAGTATTTTTAAACAATACTTGTGTCTTATGTGTAATGCATCGATAGTCAATACCTACCTAGGTACGTGTGATTTGTATTCACCCATCTCTTTATTAGATCGCAATACGAATGAAGCAAGATAGATGACTTGATTGTCTAGAAATTAGTAGACAAAACACATTAACTTGTTTTAAAGTAAGTCTAATGTCAGGGTGATTGATTGAAATCGTGTGCTGGAACATGATTAACATTATAAGATGCCGAATTCTATCTTATTTTGCCTGTTGTTTGGTTCTAGTGGTGTTTGTTGTGATTTTGTTGTAAGCAAATCATACATTATTATTCAAACTGCATACCCTGTACATGTTCAATCAGCCACTGATCGGGGAAATTTTAGTTACTCACAAAATACGTTTTTGAGTGATGACAACAAACTATTGAAAAATGTTATTGTTTTCGTAGCAACAGAGGAATGCTTAGTTGGAAGAGGATCAACAATGAGTTTTATTATATTTGGTTCTAACCACAGCTATTAAGTAATTTATGTTGCAAGACTCATTAAATTTTAACGATCATGATTGTTATCGTCCTTATATGAAATGAAAAATCCCGGTCAAAATATGTTAACGCGCGATGGAAACACACTCGCAACCCTCGTACATTTTTTAGATGATTCGATGGCGGTAATAACATGCATTACACATAACATCATGTGAGTTACTTCTGTGCGGAAATTATTAATAATATAAATAATTAAATAAAATAATCAACTGCCTGACTCCTTTTTTATAAATTTAATAGCTGACGCGTACTCGGCGTCGCTTGGAGACTGATGATTTGTTTTGGGTAGTTTTTTGTGGTTATGAATTCTGGTGAACCAATCAACTGGGTACATTTTAAAAGTGAAAATACTTTTATTATATTGTATGTCTATTATCCTCGGGTGTTCCCAACTTCTTCAACAATTCACTTCCGAATTCGATTGTCCTCACTCCTCTTTCTTCGTTTATTGCGTACGCTTCATTATAATTATTCGATTCGTTCTTCATTATATTACCATAAATAATTATTTACTTGAGGTAATATCATTAAATCCACCTTTTTACTGTCAAAAACTATATTATTCCAGTGCAGAAATAAATCTATGCGTACCCAACTTCTACAATTCAAACTACTCTGGAACTAATAAGAAAAATTAATTATAACATTGAAATTTTCAGGGAAATCGGTCCAGCAGTTTTGAAGTCTATATGGCATAAACAAAGAAAAATTCGTTTTTAAATGTACATTATTTATTATTCTATTTAACAAATTTAAGAAATATGGAACAAGTAAATGGACCATTGATCGAAATGACGTTGTTATGTTGCATGCGGGATATAATTGCTTTAACCTTGAAATTCAGGACAGAAAAGCTGTGCGAATTTCATGACGCTATAGATAGAGTTTTTTTTGCTTTTAACCAGCGTAATATACCAATACACGACAATAACACGAAAAATCAAAAATGTATTTTTTCCGCAACAAAAATTCTGTAAAATGTACAGGAATTAGTAAACAATGATGTGTATGTATAACTCACATGTATATATTATTATTTTCATTGTCTGCCTTGCTATATTTTTAGTTTTTAGACAATGATTCTTATCATTGCCAATCGGAACATAAAAGCATTGGTCCATTGTTGGACAGAATACTAATGAGTTATACTGATTTTAACAGTTTCTGCGTTCAAATTGGTAAATGTTACGATATAGGAACTCGTGTCTAAATTAATACAAAAAAACACAAACGTGTTAACTAATACAAATGCGACACAATAACACAGTTCAGCCTCAATACATTCTTCACAGTAAATATATTTATCAAATACACTATCTAGAAATCGTACATAAAGATATCAGCCAATAAAAACTAGCGTTCAGAAAATGAACACAAGGTAGTTCTTAGTCGAAGTATGATTCAGTTAAATAAGACCGAAAGGGGTAGGGTCGAATTAGCTCAGTGGCAGAGCAAAGCCCCGGCAAAGCTGAGGTCCAGGGTTCAATTCCTATCTTTATCTGATTTTTCTGTTTCAAATTTTTGTGCGAGAATCGCTAATACTCGTATCGTCTTCAATTATTAGAATTTAAGGTTTTACTCGTTATGTTATTACAGTAATAAGAAAGAACGAAACAACACATGAAATATGTTTTTGTTATACATAAAACTTTACTTGAATTTCTCAAAATGCCAAATAGTATTATATTTATATAATATTTTTCATTAGTATTAAATACCTATATATAGCATATTATTAATAGTATATATATATTTTTTCGAATAAAAAAAACAGTAATCTTTAATTGCAACTTTGACAACAATAACACGAATTAAAGACGTAGGTATCACTTTTCAATCATTAAAAGTATTGGGATTTATAACCAGGTTAAATAGAAATTTCAACAATTTCAGGTATATTAAACTGTTATATTGTTAGAAGTGAACTTCAATACAATTCTACCGTCAGGAACACATATTACAATATTCATGTACAAGATATTGAAGGAATACAAAATTAATTCTTATGTTTTCTTAGTTTTAAAATGGGTATTCCAGTTTCCTGCAATTCCAGCAATTTTGTTGAACTGCAAAACCCTTTTAAATTAAATCAATATGCTTAAATTGTCTTTTTCACTGACTTAGTATTTCTATATAAAATTTTAAATGATGCATTTCAATGTCCAAAATTGTTTGCATTGAATCCACTACGGAATACTAGAAGTCGGGATTTATTTAATTGCAGAAATTCTGGTACCAACTACCATTTTTATTCCTCATTGGCCAGAATACTTTTGGAAATAATTAAACCTACTCAGAGGACATCTTTAATTTATCACTTAACAAATACAAGAGATTATTACTGAGGCAGTTTAGTTATAATATGTACTGTGTAATGTATAATTTTTATTATGTAAAAGTCTCTAAATAAATAACTTGAACTTCTTTTATAACGTTTAATTTCTTGGTACATAGATTTTAAAACGTCACTACACTCACTGCATAGGAGTTTTCATTTTTATAACTTAATTAATAATTTATAGATGAGACGACATTAAATATTTGTAGTGTTTCATAATTACATGTAACAAAGATAAACATAATGTTGCTACTTGAACTTGATTACTGTTATAATTATTTTATCACAAAAAATAATAATGTAAACATGAGTCACAATCCTAGCTAAATTCGCAAACTAGTATATATATGTTTTTTAAATTTATCTCGCAAGCCGAAAAAAATTATTTTCTAGAATTACAAAACGAGGTCAATGGTTAAAAGATAAATACTAACTTGGTTAAGTATTTTTCTTTGTTATTTTATATGAAATAAAACTCATACATGTCATATGAAAATATTATAAAAATAAAAAAACTAACGTACCTATAATACAAAACTACAAGTATTATTTACGATGAGTGGTTATATTTTTGATTGCTTTAAAAAGAGCTGATGATGATGTGGTATACATATACAAACAACAGAGTTGCACGAACCGGTAATTCCTAAGAGGCTAATTGACCCTGGAGCTAAATCCAATGGCTGAACCAACACAACTAAATCATTATTATAATATCATAATGTGTGATGAGCATGTCGCAACTGTTCGGCCATGTGAACAATCCAATAAAAAGATCAAGTGAGCCAATCGAAACGTTTTAGTGTCATTATTTGGATATTCAAGATCACAGGTAGGCTAAGTGCCTCGGATCAGCGTTGAGTTCATTCATTTTGTCACGTTAGATCATATAAACAACACGTCAGAGCAAATATGAATAAAAAGTTTTATTGTTTTGTAATTACCTGCAGAGATGCTGCCAGCCGCCGCTAGGAGCAGGAGTGTCGCTGTAATACACTTCATTATTTATAAATTATTTAAAAGTATTTAATATCACAAGTTATCACTAAACACTGGTGGATACAACGGGTCCGTGTTGGTTTGTTGCCTGGTGCGGGCGTCTCTCAGACGGTTATGCGAGAAACTGCGAGCGACGCTGGTTTATATGTGACTCCGGAAAGCGGTTATTTGCGTATGAAAAAGTATTATCCAAATTTGACTATACTCGGAGTTGACCCGTGGCAATTGAAGAAGCGCAGGTCTCGATAAAAAATGGTGATATTAATTAGTAATACATACCTGTAACCTAGCTCAATTGCTAAAAGATAAAAATGATTAAGATCGCTACTGATTAGGTTTGCCCATAACCGTAGGGACTATGGCATCCTATTTGGTTAAAGTTGTGATTCTGAGGAAGCGACAGAGTAGATGAAGAGGGAGGGTTATAAACGACTTAGCCTGATTCAGATGTAACGACTAAATATACCTTAAGATTTTTAAAATTATATTTTGGTCTCCGACCGGGAATTTTTTATAATATTTTTTTAGACTCCTATTTTCAGTAAATTCATACAATTAATAAGGACAGGTTTCTTTAAGATGTGACCACCACTAGCTGCGTAATGCCAAAATATGCCCATATTATGGTAGTCGAACTTTGTAAACAGTTCATTCCGATATTGAAGATAATAATACAAACCAGTTGCCAATTAATTTAGAAATAACCAATGCAATTCTGTTGGAATTGGTTGGAGTTGGAATGGTTTTAAAACAATATGTTTATAGAAATATATGTTTATACTTCCGTTTGTTGCAATGCAGGAACATCTCTACATACAGCATTTACTTAAATGATAATAAATTACCTCCTCAATAATTTGTGGCATCATTTTAATTAACTAATTAAATGAAAATTATCTTTACAAATTACATATTTTGGTTCTGTAAATCAAAGTAGATGGGACGAGGAAAAATCAAAAACTCCATGAAGATCAATTTTAAAAAAAATATCAAAATATGGCTAACTACACATGAAGACAATAGAAGTAAATTTTAATCACTGTGAAGACAGCATAAGCCCCTAAACATCAACCCAACAACCCACAGTCCACCTCGGAACAGGAATCCCTCGTGAGGAGTGTGGATACAACCTACAGTATACCTCGGAACAGGAATTCCTCGTGAGGAGTGTGGATACAACCTACAGTATACCTTGGAACAGGAATCCCTCGTGAGGAGTGTGGATACAACCTACAAACTCCTTGCTTCATTCACATTCATGCATGGTCTCTTTAATACTCTTCTGTTATTCCTACTCTCTTGACATGGCCCTACTCAAGTATTTGATTTACTTGGTCCTGCCATGTTTTACTCGGATATCCCCGGTTTAAAAAATTAACTGGATCACACAGGAAACACAAATATCTACAAAATATAAACTCATAAATTAAGTTGTTTCACTACCCTGTTTGGCCGAGTTATAACACAGGTTTTATCATGTCCGTTTATCCTCCAACAATTTTGACGTATCTACCTACAATTTTGAAGTACATTCTTTGCTCGTGTATTACTAATTCACCTAACCAGCGCCCTAGTGATGAAATTTCACAAAAAGTACGCTAACAACTCAACCAAATATATATAATATATAAATAAAACAAAAATTGAATGCAGCAGCAGCTTGCAAAATTTGGCTGAATATTTTACTGTAGGTAACTGTTTACCTAAAATACTTTCCCAAACAGATGTTCGCTTCAAGTGTCACCTTATAAAAGATTCTAAATATGTGTGAGTACATAATAAGCGCTTATTTCTACTTTAAAAACCATTCTGTAAATTGGCATCTCAACGCTAAATTAATGATTATAATTACCAATTTTTTTCAGTAAAAGTAATTCACAAAAAACTATTAACAATTCGAACGAAATTTAATTTGCGTGCCGACGTATTTAATTGAAATGTATTTGAAAAAAAAAGGATTTAAAAAAGTAATGGCTTCTAGTTTGAGAATCGCTGGTCTTACAAAAATATAAACATATTTTATTTATTACTTATCAAAATATATTTAGCCGAAATGACCTGCCTTGAACTCGAATTTGAATAATTGGCGATAATAATGGATGTGAATAATGAAAATACAGATTCAGACAATATAATAAGAAAATTTAAAACATTTAAGACGGGTTGTTTCAGAGAATTTGGACAATTGTTCAAATTTCAAAGTTACTCAGTTCTGTTATGTGAACGAATTCTTTAAGTTCTGTTATTATTTCAGTATTTCTGTTTATGTCAAGCAACTGGCCTGTAATGATATAATAATAGAAATTGAATAGGACTCGAAAATGAACGCTGAAATTTGAAGAATTGTTCAAATTCTGTGAAAAACTTAAACCTTATTGTAGAATTCGCCTGAATCCTGACTATTTCTTACAGATAAGTAAACCTTAACAAATAATATTTTTTACACAAATTTATAGTGATAAAATGTACAAAAAAGAATACTCGATGAAAACATGAAAAAAGTGCAAAATGTCTATAAATAAATGTGAACTGATAATTTTAGACAAGTTAAAGGATAATTTTTTTATCAAACATGATGTAATAGGGAGAAATGAGAAAATAATGTAATCAAAAAGTGTAATAGGGAGAAACGAGAAAAAAATTTAATCAAAAAGTGTCATATGGAGAAATAAGAAAAAAATAAAATTAATAACTACATTGGGAGAAATGAGAAAAACAAATAAAAATTGTCATAGGGAGAAATGAGAAATCAATGAAATCAAAAAGTTTCAAAGGGAGAAATGAGAAAAAATTGAAATCAAAAAGTGTCACAGGGAGAAATGAGAAAAAAGTTGTAAAACGAGGTTGTTTTTTTTATATAGGAAAACAACTTTCAATTATTTACATATTTCAAATAATAGTGTCAAATAATATTATGTCGAAAACCTTCAGGTATTGGTTTTGATAAAACAAAATAATACAAGATAATACAAAAATGATGTCATTTTTCTGTGAATAATACATTTTTTTTATTTCTTGGGCTTAACTATGTAACATATCTAGACATTTTTTTATTTATTGATACCGGTTTCGAAATTATGAAGTTAGTTTTAAGATTTCTAGTGAATGACACAGATGTGTCGAAACCGGTAGCAAATAAACAAAAATCCAGTAACAAATGTACATGTCATATAAAACACTTCAAAACAAATGACGAAAAAAACACCATAGGATATTTGAAGACCAGTTCTAGAAAATATAAAATTACATTTTTATAAATTAAAGCAAGTATTTTAATGTTTTTTGTTAAAATTTGGTTTTTTTGCTCTACGGATGATTTGTTTTTCTGAAAATAAAAAAATACCCAAAATCATGTTAGCCAAGAAATATTTTGATCGACAGTAATTAAATATCAGGTCAATAATCATTATTGACCATCTCCTGACTGCTATTAACTGACCTCTGGATCCTGGACTCTGGGTAATCCCGGACGGTCAAACCACAAAACGTGCAACTTTTTATAATTAACTTTAATTCGAATCATAAAAAAGACGTTTTAATTTTTTTATATATTATATAAACCAGACCATGGTTTCTCAACTTCCAGGGACCTTGTGGGACCAACGAAAGCTCTAGGAGGCGGCAGTCAGAATAAAATTCTATTAAAAGTGCGAAAGGATAAGGTACACCACAAAAACTTCTAAAAAGGTACGTACTCTTTTAAATAAGTTCTGAGATAAGGCAAATCATTTTCACTGCATTTCCTGGATCTTAGTTAGTCATCAGTCACAAGGATCTCACGAAACAAACATTTGAATTGTTTTTAAAAATAAATATGAATCACGTATATTGTAGTTCATTATGCATTAATTTCATAATTAAAAATAGTATTTGCAGACATGTGAGGCTGTGCAGACATGTAAGACTGTGCAGACATGGGAAACTGTTCGGACATGTAAGACTGTGCAAACATGGATTACCACAGAAAAATATTAAACTGAAAGTGGAGCAATATAAGTTTACAAAAAAATATTGAGGATCTTTGGGCTGGACAACCACTCTTAATATTAAATTAATAAGCAGTATCTGTACAGTGTATACAGTGAGTTTTTTTTACATTGTGATTGACAAAAATATATGTATACCACTTAGGCAGGAAAAAAATATGTCTAATTCGCACGACGTACCACAGATTTATGTTATCAAAATAGTGTAAACCTAATAGTAACCCTGAAAAAATCGTTGTAGTTTCGTGCTTGCACCTGATTTGTGTACAAATTGTGTACTTCTTTCAAAGTTCTTAAAATGCAGTGCAACCGAGTTATTAAGGCTTAACATTATGTTTCTGACGGGAACACATTCATTCAACCTCTTTTATAAAACGGCGACGGTTTACATAGTCCGGGCCCATTGTGCTCTCTCTGATTTTATAAAACGTAGACGGTTTACGTGGTTCGGGCCCACTGTGCTGTCTCCCATTTTATAAAAAGTAGACGGTTTACGTGGTTCGGGCCCACTGTGCTGTCTCCCATTTTATAAAAAGTAGACGGTTTACGTGGTTCGGGCCCACTGTGCTGTCTCCCATTTTATAAAAAGTAGACGGTTTACGTGGTTCGGGCCCACTGTGCTGTCTCCCATTTTATAAAAAGTAGACGGTTTACGTGGTTCGGGCCCACTGTGCTGTCTCCCATTTTATAAAAAGTAGACGGTTTACGTGGTTCGGGCCCACTGTGCTGTCTCCCATTTTATAAAAAGTAGACGGTTTACGTGGTTCGGGCCCACTGTGCTGTCTCCCATTTTATAAAACGTAGACGGTTTACGTGGTTCGGGCCCACTGTGCTGTCTCCAATTTTATAAAACGTAGACGGTTTACGTGGTTCGGGCCCACTGTGCTGTCTCCCATTTTATAAAACGTAGACGGTTTACATGGTTCGGGCCCACTGTGCTGTCTCCCATTTTATAAAACGTAGACGGTTTACATGGTTCGGGCCCACTGTGCTGTCTCCCATTTTATAAAACGTAGACGGTTTACATGGTTCGGGCCCACTGTGCTGTCTCCCATTTTATAAAACGTAGACGGTTTACGTGGTTCGGGCCCACTGTGCTATCTCCCATTTTATAAAACGGAGACGGTTTACATAGTTCGGTCCCATTGTGCTGTCTCCCATTTTATAAAACATAGACGGTTTACATAGTTCGGGCCCATTTTGTTATCTCCTATTTTACCTCATTCCTATAAGGAGAACAATGAGTATTATCAATTTATTAAGAATCTCTTCAAATTATTCATTATATAGTTAAAATTGGATTGATTAAGGAATAATTTGAAAGGTTTCCTGTTAAACTTTTAATAAAATACGAATGTATTATCACAATGTCAGATCAATGATCATAAATATCCTAAAATTTTCGCAATTCACCATTATATATTAACCGTGCAAATCCAGGTGCATAAACACATGTTCCGATGTATTAGGATTTTACTAAAAGTTTATCAGGAAACGGCGTGCAATCCCATTTTTAACGGGATTACTAATAATTTAAGTAATAAATCAGCAATACTCATAATACAGTATATAATAATCTCGTCATCTTGGTCCTTTGATAAAGTTTAGGTACTAGGGATATCATAGGATATTCAGCTATGTCTTCAGGTAGCTGAGCCTTGTTCTCATGAGGACGAGACATTGGCACCATAGGTGAATACGTGTCTTCATCCTCTTTTCATTTTCTGCATCTCTTGGTGGTTTTTACTCCTAACAGCTGCACTCCTAACGAGTCTCCTGAGGTGACAGTGTCCCGTTAGAAGTAGTGTCCTACCAGTTCCCTCAGTGACGTCATTGTTCCTCCCATTTGATTACTTTAGACTATCTGTTATCATTCCTTCCAGCATTAGAATTTGACCCACCTTTCAATTCGTAGGATGTTTTACATATGGCAATTAAATTGTGATATCAATCGCCCAGCGTTATTCCCCCACCTAGTACTAAAGACAACGTACATTATCCATCGCACTTCCTGACAATTTCTCTCACCAACTATGGTGCTAGTCATATAATTTTGTTATTTCTGATGCTTATTTTATTTATGGTGCAGATGATGCGGTGACCTCCCTGGCGGACGATCCTTTAATTTTTTTGCTGTGAAACCGCTCCAGAGTCCCTACTGCTCCCATCCGTCTGGAGCCAGTGAGACTATGGTATCCCCAATTGGGGTATGTTGTGAGACTGAAAGTAGAGGGGAGGGAAAGGAGATCGCGAATAGGAAGGTGGGGAAGTACCTGACTATTCAGATCTGATCACCAAACACGGCCAAAGCCATTTCAAGCAACCTTTCAATTCCGAATGGTGATCTTACACCAGGATGAAAGTATCTTCCACTCTGGAACGTGCCTCAAATATAATATATATAAATTCAAATGATTAAATTGTGAAATACACAAATTAATCAAATAAAATTTTCTTGCGCGCTCCTGAAATTGAATCCGCGACCTCCAGCTTACTAGACGAGAGCCTTAGGTACTCCTCTAATTTTGTTTTCCGTTATTTTATTTATAAATAATAACGATGTTTTTATTTCCCGTTATCATTGTTATTTTCCTATTATACTTTTTAATTATTGTTATTTTTCTATTTATTATTTATATAAATGTAAAAGTTGAATATATCTCATGTAATGCGGCAGACTGCGATGGAACTATCCTTATGGATAATAAGTGGTGCTGGATTAAAAGCGTGAATAAATAAATTTAGTTGCAAGATGATATAATTTGAAATATGATATCGACAAATATGACGCTTAATGAATAGGTTCCAATGGTCGAATGGTTTGAGACGCCTGTCCCGGTAAAACAAGATATCCTGAGTTCAATTCCTAGCTGTGACTGTTGTTTAGACTTATTGGAATTATCTTCTTCTTCAATATAATAAAATTAAATTTCGAAATTAATTTTATAAATTAAATAACAAGTTTATACAGAATAATTATTAATTTTAAGAAGCTTGCCATAATATTGATCAACACAATGAAATCATTGGGGTCACAGAGTTTTTTTTTCAGAATTGAACAGTAATAATGGTTTTTGCATAAACTTACAGAATCTCAATAGCTTTTGCATAAACAAATTAAAACTTCAGGATAAACCATACATCCGTGAACTGGAGATCCGAAGACAAAGAAGAAATAGACAGGGCCGGATTTATTTTTTCACCTAAATGTGGAATAAATGACAATACTGAGTATTGGTCTAGGATCTAGGTAATAGTCAGTTCTACTTACTTAATAGTCTAAAAATACTTCTACGATTCAGCAAAATACCTTTAACGATTTGTAACGGCACACTCAATGAACGTTCCAGACTATCGGTAAATAGGCAGTGTGCATTACACCTGGAATCTTCTAGATTAGCAACGAAAGCGCACTGTGATGAACAACACCTTCAAGTCTAATCTCCGCCCGCGTGGTGTCGAGCTATCGACCACATCACCATGACCCCACTCAACCACCGTATATCTCCGCTTCCACGGTGTTGAACATTGGCCTGGTTAATTCAGCAACGATTATATCCACCCCGTGTCGAGCAATCGGCGTGTAGGATTCGCTACCGATCATCTCCACCACACCGTTGAGCACGGATTCATATCCCACCGTTAACAGACCTACCCATCGTTATGCACACCGATACAACAACACTGTGTTATGAAATGAACACTCTTACAATTAAAACATTCAACCCCGCAATATTTTCTTAAAATCAAGTACTTTGAATATTTAAATCCTTTTATTTGGTAACACCGTGGCTGCGTTTAAAGTGGGTGTGACCATTACCGGGGAGGCGGGACTAAGCCGTCGGATCCCCAGAGGTTCAGGCGGGTAGACCTCTCTTGGTTTCTAGCTTTCGTGAACACAGATTGTTTCGCTTTTCCGCTTGGAATTCGAGATTCGCTTTGCGAAACAGTGTTTTGAAAGTGTTTACCACCAAAAATTAAGTACAGTATATTTCGAATCAGTATTTGCCACTGCTGCCACCTTAGATGTCTACAAAATCATCGCCCTGCGGTCTAGTTCTAGTTTTATTCTGTTTATTTCTGTCTCTGCTCTCTTCCCATAAATTTAACACCATTTTCCATTCTTTTAACCGTCCACAAAGAGATTTAAGCTTTTCCTACGCGTAGATTCAAGTGCTGTTATATAGGTCTTCTTGAAGGCATTTTGTATCACCATAATAAAATTGTTTTATTTCCAAGAAACCCCTTTGTTCCTATAGGAGGCGGCTGTTCTCTCTCCATACAAACGAACTGAAGACACGAAACCCTGCATGAGCTAGCCCGGTAATCGTGAATATCTTATATTTGATTTCCCTACGCGGTTCAAGTCCGTGGAAACCCACTATCGAACAACTGTCAACATAATAAAAACACTGTGATACAACAACTGTTCGAAGAACGAACAGGGGTTGGAATAGCCGACTCAAGGGCTATTCCACACAGATAACAAATAAATTAATTATATGGCTTTTGACAGGCGAATGCGGAAACACAATGCGTAACGTTACTTCACAAATCAACTTACCGGTGAAATGATGGTGAAATCTGCATAAGCCTCATCTGTCAGCACTGGAACGGAATTGTAGTTCTTTAGCACTCGTTGGTTTAAAGTAAATTGCGATAAAAATACGTCTTATGATTATTCCGATTAGACAACCGGCGATCCAGATTTGACAGAACGAACGGTGTTTTTTCAACTGGCTCGGCTCACGGCTCTCCGTCGTTTTAGCTGACTTGTGCGAACTTAAACTATACAGTTTAAATTCTGACGATACGATTGGTTATTACACAGCCTGTCAAAAGCAATCGGCATTACGGAACAACAACATCTTTCACTCGTCTCTGCCTACCGTCACCCACAATTTTAATCTATGAGACAATTTTTCAAAGCAGTTCTTGGAAAGAGAAGTACCTATCTGCTTCCATTTGGACTCGGATTTTCACCGGATCCCTTTCAAATTTGCTCCCTGGGTTAAAGACATTTAATCCTGTTATAAATCCAGCCCTGACATTGATACAAACATTAAAAATGGTCAATAAGCATCTCGATTGTTTTAGCCTTATACCTATTCAATAGAATTGCTCTACGTATAGGAAATGATACATCATAGCAAAATGACCACGATATATATATGATTCTTAATTAAAGATTGCCTATTGTTAGATTCAAGTCTCTGTGTAAACGCTGCATTCGTAACGTTGATTGATGGGTTGCTGCTCACGTTGTCTCGTGAGACCAACAAAACGAGAATATGTTTATTGCTATTAAGAAAATTAACATATTGAATGCACGATTATATGGGTATTTAAGTGTGCATTTCCTCTCAAAAGTTTTTTTTTTAAATAATGTTTTTTACAAAGCATGAATCTATGGAGCCTTATTATACGTAGTTAAAAGTCATTCAATTAGCAGACATTCGCAATTTAATACAGGTATTTTTTAATGTGAAACCGTCTGGAGTCAGTGAGACTATGGCATCCGCAATTGGGGTATGTTGTGAGGCAGAAGTTAGTGGGGAGGGGAAGGAGAAGAGAAAGAGGAAGGTCTGGAATTACCTGGCTATCAGATCTGGTCACCAAACACGGCAAAAGCCATTTTAAGCAACGTTTCAATTCTGAATGGTAGTCTTAAACCAAGGCAGGAGTATTGTTAAGGCGAAGCTTAATGCCGAATAACTATTTTGATTAATCTTTATAACGAAATGGTGTACATTATGAATACCAAAAAATATGGTTTAGATAAATTAAAGGTTTTACTATCGTTTGGCTTGAGTAGAATACAAATAAAAATAATAAATTACTCAATATAAAATATAAATGTAAACTACATTTTTTTTTTCAATAGAAATGAGTGAACGCTTACAGGAAACAACTTTTAAAAATACAGTATTATAGCTAAGATTATTTGTGAGAGCTTCATTTGATTAACTTTTTTGCTTTCTTATGAAGTTATTTGCAAAATAAATAAAAACCAGTTTTGTGCTTGAAATCGAACGTTTCTAGACTCCGTTTGTCAAGCGATTTTAATGACTATTACTTACAATATAAGGTATAGGTACCAAGAATATACACATTTTTGGCTTGTAGCTTCCTCTTAAATATATATATTTTTTTAAAACAGCTTGTAATGACAAGTTGAATGTTGTTGTTCTAAATAAAAATATAAATTGGTAATAATAAATTGTTAAAATAATAATTGTTACAAATAATATACCTACCTACGATGAGATAATGGTGGATATGTCATTTTGCCTCTACACATTTTATGCCACTAGTCGGGCCAACCGAAACCTCCTAAATCACAAGGCCGGGACACTCATTCAAAACAGTTTCCTAACTTGTATGAGATTTTTTTTATTTATTATTCTTATTTATTAAAAATATTTTTAAATGTTTTAGTTAAATAAAAAAAAAAAAACAAATTACAATTTTTGGAGGTTCCCGTAAAAGTTAGGAGGCTGATTTAATTCAGTATCCCGGCCTTGTGATCTAGGAGGTTTTAGGCCAACGCATTGGGTCAAAGCGCTGGCCCAACGTGTTCAGGACCACTTGGCGTGTATTGACCGTTGCACGCGTTGGCTGTCAAAGTTAACCCAACCTAACCCTTCCCGATTATTATCGGTTTTTCGTGCACACATCAAATGAGGGATCTTGGGCCCAACCCGCCAACAGCGTTCACACACTGGTGGGTTGGAGCCAACCTTGGCCCAATGCGTTGGCCCAGCGTGAACTAGAGGGTTTATATATGGTGATGGTGAAAGGGTTGTTTTATTTTAGATAAGAGGATAAAAATGCAATCAATGGAGGTAAAAAATACAGATCAGGTTTGAACGTATTCATTTATTGGATTCTGCTAAACGTACGTATAATAATGTAGTTTTTGTACCTACTTGTCATAATTAATAGAGTATGTTTAAAATGAAGGTTCTCAGAATAGCTAGAAGAATATCGTGATACTTAACACCTTTTATTCCTTGACGCCCCTTCCATTCCTATTACTCACGAAGTTCTCCGAATCGTCTTCGATTCCTAAATAGAATCTAAAAATATTTTCTTATCTAAAAAAGTATTCTAATCACGAACTATGAATATAAACGGACTACTATTTTTTTTTACTGATAATAAGTCTTGGCAAATGTTTTCTTGCGCCATTTTGGAATATCTATCACCTCAATGAAGATACTATACAAAGCTATAAAACTTTATTGACACGAAAATTGGTATGACACAGATTTTGCAAGATGTGAAAAGTGGTTCCATGCTAACTCAACACAGTGACTATTCAACACACCTTTAAAAAGTGATATAAAGTCATTAAAAACGATGAAAAAAATATATTTAAACCAAACCTAACCTACTTAACCCATTTAATAAAGTTTTTGTTTCATCACTTTCCATGAATTTATCTAACTTTTTAAAGATTTATAAATTATCATTTTGATGATTTATCCGGTTGCCGTGAAAATTATTTAGATTTGTGCAAAAAATGTGGAGAGTGAAAAAATAAAAGACACAAAATTCCAAATTTGTAAATTGATAATATATATATAACTGGATAGAAAATTGGTTCATGTATTAATTATATAATTACAATACAACCATTGACTAAATACCATCAATGGATATAACGCTACCTTTGAAAGGGTTCTACTTTAATGTTTGCATTTTTATGAATGTGAAATGTTTTAATTTCTCTCTCGAACCGACGACTAGTTAACAAGTACACCTGGGTAATTATAATTAAATGGTGGCTATAAAACACACCACGTGTATCCTAAAATAGCCATAGAATCTTAGAATGTGCATTTTTGCAGGTTGCTTTATTTCCAGAAACACAATCCGAATATTTGACGACAAAGCAACCTTGATATAACGGTGGACTCGTCTGCACACCAATGAGCTGCACACGAATTGATTCAAAGTTTCTGCTCTCTTGGAATATAAAAACAGGTTCTCTATTTTCTGTTTATCGCCATCTATAGACTTTATCGGAAAACAAGTTTCTCTCGATCTTAGAAAACTGAATGCAATATTATTAAGTGTGTAGGAATCCACATGTTTAGTAGCAAATTATAATAAAGTTTAAGTACGAGAATAATAGATTTCATAGTTCCTACATATTTATTTAATTATTTTGTTTAGTTGTTATTTTATTTATATGAAAATAAAACACTTTTTATACACCGCTTTAATCTACACATTTCAAAGCCAACAGCTTCTTCGTCAAGATAATGAAAATGAACAAATTAATTCATTATTGCCTATGTAGATTATTATTAATAAAAAGTGGTGTGTGGAAATTGTTTCATTTTAATATAATTTATTTGTTTGCTTGCTGTACCTACCCACGCCCCATTGGTACTTTGGCTCTTGGCTCGGTCTGTCTGTACTGATAGAGAAAAAATAGCGCATGTTGCTTTTACGTCCAACAGATTTTTTTAAAAGCACGTTTTATCTGTCACGGGTGACCTCTATATAATATGATAAAAACACACGCGGACTCAAATGCAGCTTTGTGTCAAAATTTCAAAACAATCGGACATTCAAGATTTTGAATAAACGAATATTTTTATTTTTATTTATTCAAAAATGGTGTACTACAACAAAATCATAAGCCACTCATCGCACTAGGGAACACACATAGTAAATAGTAAATAACATCAACAACTAAATTATATACAATGTGAACTCAATATAATATTAAGAACACAAACCTACGAAATTGTTTCAAAAACAACACTACAGTTATTAAACTAAAATTATTACAAAAACAACACTACAGTTATTAAACTAAAATTATTACAAAAACAACACTACAGTGATTAAACTAAAATCATTACAAAAATAACATACAGTTATTAAACTAAAATTATTACAAAACAACACTACTGTTATTAAACTAAAATCGTTACAAAAACAACACTACAGTTATCAAACTAAATTATTACAAAAACAACACTACAGTTATTAAACTAAAATCAGTACAAAAACAACATACAGTTATTAAACTAAAATTATTACAAAAACAACACTACAGTTATTAAACTAAAATTATTACAAAACAACACTACAGTTATTAAACTAAAATTATTACAAAAACAACACTACAGTTATTAAACTAAAATTATTACAAAAACAACACTACAGTTATCAAACTAAATTATTACAAAAACAACACTACAGTTATTAAACTAAAATTATACCTGAACAGTACTTTTGCAACAATAACATTCTACTGACTTAATAAGTATTGTAAAGAAAAATAAAAGTAGGTAAACACTAACAGTTAAGTAGTAATAAATTAATAATGGTAAGTAACTAAATATAAGCAAATAAAGCACATAATAATAAGAAAATAATTAAAAGTAATTTCATAAATTAAGTAGATAATAATAATAAAAATGAAGTAGAATAAAATAAAGACATTAAAAAGATGATACTATAGTAAGTAATAATAATAAGTAAATTAAGTAGAATAAAATAAATGCATAAAGAAGATGATACTATAATAAGTACAATAAGTAAATTAAATACATACTTACTTTTTTTTAAATATTTATGTTGAGGGATCAGTAGGATTTATAGGCCCTGGCCAGGAGTTCTACCAAGCCGAACCCTCTGATATGAAAATATCTGGAGTCGGTGAATTATTTTCCCATTCGATCTCTAGTAATTTGACGTGTTGTTCTTGTATTGCTTTGTATTTATTTTGCTTATATAATGCACTTACATAATGTTGATTGACTAGATCAAGGCTGCCCAACCTTTTTAGCAGTTGGGCGAATACCACTGAATACCTGACGGTTCCTATTTCCATGGGGGGGGGGGGGGGGGTTGTTAGAGAATAAAATATTTGAAATCCATGGGGGGGGGGGGTTGTTACGGAACTTCGCTGAGAAAAAATTCCGCACACCCGAACATCATATGTGATACCCCACAGCAATTTTTCGAATTCCATGGGGGGGGGGGGGTGGCTACAGGATTCCATTTCGACGCAAAAAATATTATGTCGAAAACCGGTGTATTTTTGTTTCAAAAGTAAGTTCAACAGGTTAGATTTTTTCGTCGCTGATTCTCGTTCTGAGTAGCCTAAATAGCGATAAATCGCCGTCGTTGGCAACACTGGTGACCGCGCGCAAGCTGCATTGTTTGTTTTACCGCGGGCCCGCGACACTTTTTCAAATTGGCGGATTGGCGGATTGGCGGATTGGCGGGTTTTTTGAAAATGTTTCACGTGGGCCACTTATAATTCGTTCGCGGGCCACATTGTGGCCCGCGGGCCTGGGGTTGGGCAGCCTTGGACTAGATGATCATTTGTGGAAAAGTGTGTGGAACGTTTTAGTTTTTCCTATGGGGAAGATTTAACCCGGATATAAAATCGGAAAAAGTTAATAATATAAAATAAATAATAATATTAAGAAAATATGGATAGCATCGAATATAATATTTCGGCGCCTATTTATGTCATAAGCGACAACATGGGCATTCCAACGAGTAATCCAACATGTATGTGCTTTACATGTAACAATAGAAGAAATAATTGCATTGTTCCAAAAAAACATTATTCACTATAACCTATCTACGTAATCGCTTTGTAAACGTATTTTAATGTTATTTTTTTTAAAATTATAAACTAATGTTTATAAGACAAGGTTTTTTATTAATAGCACAAAGGATAACAAATTATAATAAGCAATAATTTGTCGCCTGAAATATCCATACAATAAAGTTTGTTGTTTACAGGTGAAAAAATATAATAAGCAGTAATTTTTGATTAAAGTACTAGTACATATTGAATTATTTGGCGTGTTGGTAATAATCCGACATAGCTCAGTGGTCCAAAGCACCTGACCGGACATCAGCAGGTGCGGGTTCGATTCCCGTCGACGGCATTTATTTTTACTCGGGAGATATTTTCAATTTGTATGTTTATTTCAGGCGACTAATTATTGCTTATAATAATTTGTTGTCTTTTAATTTTTTTTAAATCTATACTTACAGAAATAGGTAATACTTGGAAAAAATTATTTTTAAATTCGGACATATTAATCATAGGGAGCAGATGTTTATTAATTGTTATTTTTAAAGTCAACTTGAATACAATTCTCCTTTCTGGAACCCACATTACAAACTTATTGAAAGAATACAAAATAAATTCTAACGTTTTTTATTCTTAAAATGAGTATTCCAACAATTTTGTTGAACTACAAATATTGACGTAAATACAAGGTTGCGTTACGTTCATACTAGTTGAACAAAAAATATGGCACGTTCCTGTTTCTAGATGGAAATCGAATAATGAAATACTCGAGAAAAGAGTAGCCACAACGAATTACATCATACATAGTCAAATGAACGGAACGCATTAGAAAGAGATAGCCATTCAAAGAATATGTGTACGAGTGACACAGCTATATATATTATTATGAACGGCCCTTGTTTCCCTTGCCTCCTCGCTACACCAGTTGCGAGCTTAAATCGGCCGACCGACGCGACGGGCGAGCTTGTCTGCGGCAAAGATGCATTTGAAAGTTATCTTGAATTACATCGCATTGATAAGCTTTTGGATTCAACTATGGTAAAACTAGTCGGGATTAATTTCAGTGAAGAAATTCTGGGACTAATTGCCATGTGTATTCCTCATTGTCCAGAATACTTATGTAGGGAAATAATTAAGCCATGTCAGTGAACATCTTTACTGCATCACTTAAAAAATACAAAAGATTGTTATTATTCTCCTTCACATTATTTATCTAAATGTAAAGCATACAGGAGGTGATTTTGAATCATTCAAATATTATTATAATTATTAAATTATAGAGAAAATTAAATATGGTACCTACTTATGCATCTGAACTATCAAATGGTTAAAATCCTTTGAGTACGTGCTGATTTACCCTGCATACAAAAAAACTGTCATTATTCGTCAAACCAGTATTTAGTGATGTAGATATATTTTTTACATCGTTTTGCATTGTATTTTCTTGTTTGTCGTCAGATGATCTTAAACCCACGGTGTTTGAGTAAGAAAACGCGGATACTAAGCAAACATACCAAGCAAACATGAATACAATAGTAGTTCCAGAAAGAGGTCGCACGTACGTCTCGACGATCATCCTATTTGTTCTCACACGTCTTGGATGAAACCGAAAAAGACAGAAGACAATATAACGATAACTGTGACTATTCCACATAACCCGATCTGAGAACCATTCGAGCCCGAGAGCCAATCGACTAACGTGGAAAGTCAAGCAGGCATTCATGTAGACCGACATGACCCGCTGACTGCTGACTGCTGACTGCTGACTGCTGGCCATCCTTTGAAGGCTGGAAGAGAATCAAAGGATTTTTTGAAATCGATGTGCATCATTAAGAGGAACAAGAAACATCATGCTCAAAGTTCTGGTTTGTTTCTAACAAGACGAATGGCCTGAAATTTTATTTACTCAAATTCAAGTTGTGTATGAAAAAGGCAATGACTAAAGAAAATATTCTATAAATACCTAATAATTATTCTCTATTCAATAGAGATTAAATCCTTGCAAGAGCTGTATGGTGAATCAAAACAGTAATACGACAAATATCGATAGTATTTACCAGAATCATGACAAATCAAGATTTTTTAATTTGCATTTTCATATAACTAAGATTCATACTATTTAAATAGGAACCCATTTCTCTCTGTACGTAAAAATATAAGTAATTTATTCATCAGATTGTGTCATTTTCGGTTAACATGAGTCAATATAGCAGGTTCATTAGACAATCTAAAAAAAGAAATTTACATATCATTTAGTGTTGATTCTTGCGTAATATGATATAAGTCACCGAATTTATTGGATTGATTGATTGGATTTTCAACCTACCATAATATTAAAAATCTCCGTCAAAGTTAGCCATCTAGTCAAAGTGAGGCATGCTTGAATAATAAAATGATGCAGCAGATTTTAGAAAATGCAAATCAGTCCACTTTCTTATCATAGTTAGTCACCTAGTCAAAGTTGGCCATCTATTTAAAATAAGGCTTGCTTGAATAATAACGTGATGGAAGCAGATTTTCTACAAATCAGAAATAGAACGTAAAAACAAATTTGTAGAGAGACGAAATGCCAAACGATCCAGTTAAAACAGGGCTCAAGAATTACGAAAAAAGTATTCATTAGGAAAGACTCATAAATTTTTCTAGTAAATATGACGAGCAAGTGTGACGATGTAATGGGTAATAATAATCCATATCTACGAATAGTATATACATACATAATTTGAGGTAACTAATTGGGAATTCACTGAGAATGATTTGTACCTAATGTTTGAGCATAAAATTACTTCTAAGTGTGTCAATATGACCTAAGTACAACCATTGTCATCTCGAGCATAGATACATACCATTTTCTTGTATAGGTATATATTTGTACAATCATATTTGTTTCTGCACATATGTTGTTGTAAAAAACCCATGAAGCATTTTTTTTATTTTTTATTTTTTTTTTATTTTTTTTTTTTTTTGTTACATACATGGTTTTAAAATACAAATTATGTTTTTTACATACATATTAAAAAAAGAAAGAAACAATGCGAATTACAGAAAAGTATATGTACACATGCACATATGTATACATATATAGTGTATTACACACCATACATAACATACACACACAATACACGTACACACACACGAGTTCATAAACAGCATATACATAAAAATAATAATATGCATAAATGTATGATAGCAAAAAAATCCCACATAGGCATCGCCAGTTCGTGGGTATACTTGTGTTTCTTTAAGGCAGTTCAGTTAAAATTACTCTAAATATACATATTTTATCTTTGTAGAAAATTGAAAAGAAAAGAATGAAAATATTTATAGTAAAATCATTATTTACTGTATTTACGGGATTAAATATGAAAAATAAAAGTTAATAAGGATTTGTTAAAAGTTAATAGAGATTAAGATCAGATGTTACAGCAGGTAAATATTAATATCTATGGTATTTATCCAAGACTTTATTATATTTTTATGTTTCCTGTAGGATGATATATTTTCACATTTGATTTCTGTATTGGTATAGAGTGCATTATAAATTTTTGGTGTAATAAAATAAGCATGTCTTTGCGCAAGCCTTGTTTTGCACAGTGGAACTTTAAATACATTATTTACCCTATTACTAGACCGATTTTCATTTTTTATAAAAAGAAAATTTCGAGCAAATATATATTTTAAACATTGTGTACAGTAAATTTTTCTTATCTCTAACAATTTAGCCTCTTCGAATAATTGCAAGGAGGGGTAGGTCATATCTTTATGCAACATTATTTTTAGTATTAGTTTTTGTGTTATTTCTAGTGGCTTAATATGGGTGTTATAAATCCCCCCCCATGCAATTATTCCATAAGATACTGATGATTGCACCAATGCATGATACACCAATTTGATTCTTTTGATATCTACTATGTTATTTAAACCTTTAAAAATATAAGTTAAATATCTAAGTTTATTTACAAGCTTTTCTACATGGTTTGTCCATTTGAGTTGGCTGTCTATTATAATTCCTAAATATTTAACTGTATTCCCCGATTTCATTTCTGTACAGTTAGTGCATAAGACAGGATTGCAAGTATTTTTGTGAAACCTTATACTTAGATGAGTTAAGGGTGCCGCTTTTTTGGTATTATAAAAAGGAATATATATAGTTTTTTCACAGTTCAGAGTTAGAAGGTTTTGATTGAGCCATTCTTTGACAATAATTGTGCACTTATTTGCATTTTTAGAGACCTCGTCCCAGGATTTACCATGAACTGTGATTGCAGTATCATCAGCATACGAGAAAAGTTTTCCCGGAATACTAATATTACATAGGTCATTAATATAAATTAGAAACAAAAGCGGACCTATAACTGTTCCTTGTGGAACCCCATGTCTCATAGATGCTGGTTTACTAATATTTACGCCAATTTTTGTGGATTGTCTGCGATCAAGTAAATAATTTGTTAAAAGTGACAGACAATTGTTTTTGATTCCCATATTATTAAGTTTTCCAAGCAGTTTACTATGATTGACGGTATCAAAAGCCTTTTTTAGGTCTAAGAATATTGTTAAACTTTTCATATTCGAATCTAGATTGGTGTATAATTTTTTTGTTAGATTAAATAAAGCATCATCAGTACTAAGACCTGATCTGAAACCATATTGGTGTGGTGACAAGAGTGCATTAGATTCTAGAAACTCTAGTACTTGTATCTTTATGATTTTTTCTAATATCTTTGCAAGTTGGGATATCAGCGATATTGGTCTGTAGTTGTCAAGTTTAGAGATCGATCCAGATTTATGTATGGGTACAATAATTGAGAGTTTAAATGCATTTGGGAAAATGTTTTTTTCAAGGCAGGAATTAAAAATGTGTTGTAAGGGCATAGAAATGTGTTGTTTAATAGACTTGATTGTGATACAGCTTAATTCATCTGGACCATTGGCTGTATTTGTTTTAAGATTGTCAATGTGTTTTATAATTTCAGATTCAGTTATCCGTTTAAATTGAGATAAATTAGGAGTATATTCGGGGGTGGGTATGTCTATTTGGGTTGATTTATGTATACTGTTTTGAAATGAGGGATTATTATTTATTAAATCTGCGGCAACGTTTGTAAAGAAATCATTGAATTTATTTGCGATTTTTCCTACATCCGTTATGACTATTTTATCGTCTGTTACAATTTTTTCGGGAAATCTTTTTATTTTGTGTGTTCTATTCGTTATTTCATTTATGACTTGCCATGTTTTTTTAGAATCATTATCAGCTTTTTGCAATTGGTTTGCATAGTATTCTTGTTTACATTTCTTCATAAGAATATTAAAAAAATTTCTATAGATTATGTATTGCTGACGTAAATTTCCATTAGATGGTACACCTTTTACCATACAGTAATTCTCATGGTTTTTGTAAATTTTGTACAGTTTGTTCCTGTGTTGACTTGCAATTATCAGTCCACGCGTGATCCATGGTTTAATTTTTTTATGTTTTCTTTTAGGTGTTCGTGTTAATTCTAGACTATTTTTGATATTATTATTTAATATCGAATAGAATGTATTCAGTGATTGATTTGGGTCATCATTGGATAAAACTTGGTTCCAAGTTTCTTTTTTTAGAGAATTGTTTAGTGTTTGGTAGTTAATTTTATTTTTTTCCACTTGTTGTTCTTTAGTTGTATGATGAAAATTTAATTTACTGTGACCGAAAAAGGTTGGGTAGTGGTCTGTGATATCGAATTTTAGGACAGCTGATCTGGGTATAAATTTTTTATTAGTTTTGAGTAATATATGATCGAGGCAAGAATCAGCGTGATGGCCATATCTAGTGGGTTTGTTTATGTAAGACAGATAACCCTCGCTATATATTACATTTAGATATTCGTTTGCAATAGGGTTTAGGATCGAATTATCAATGTTGATGTTTATATCACCTACAATAAATGAGAAATCGGATTGATTGCAATTATTTTCATTTATAAAATATTTAAGTTCTGTAATAAAGGATTTAGAGTCTAAGGAAGGGGAGCGATATATAGCAAGTATAGAGTATGTTTTACTGTTATGTGTGAAGGATAAATGTATGGCATTAGAATACTTAAATTTGGGGATATTCATTATTACGTTAGTTATTTTATTTGAACTGTAAAATATTGAGAGACCATCGTGAGAAGTATGTTTACAGGGTAGTGAGTAAGTCTCATAATCGGAGATGTGGTAGGGTATTGAGTCACGCATTTGTGTTTCGGTAAGTATGATTACATTTGGACGAAAATCTAGAGAATTGAGAAAAATACAGAAATCATCAAAATGTTTGCGTATGCTTCTTATATTTAAATTTATTAAATTGAAATCTGTATTTCCCTCAATTATGTAGTTATTTAGTTCTGTCATATTTTCATAAACCTTAGTGTCTGGGACCGAAAAATCGTCATAGTAATCCATTTTCAAATTTAATTATATAAATTTCTTACTCTAGTAGGTACATGATTATTGGGTTGGAATGTCGTTAACATCATTTATTCTTATTATAGGGGATTCTTCGTTCTTTCTCAGTAATACATTTCCATCCTTCGTCCAAACGTATTTATATCCCAAAGATTTGGTAGATTTTGTTAACCAAAGAAGTTGTTTATTCTTTGGGGTAAGTTTATCATTTATGAATATTTTTTCAGTTGATTCTGAGTACCTGATGTCCTTGGGAGTGAAGATTCCTTTATTTTTTTTTTGTTTGATGACCTTATCCTTCGTTTCCTTTGTATCAAATTGAATAGTAATAATTTGTTTCACCGGGTTGTTATAGTAATTCACCAATGAGTTATTTTTTAGGAGGTCACTACAGTCTAGTGTCGACATCAGCATTTCTACTGGTTTTCTGATGTCGTCATTTTTTTTCAGTGTGATTCCTTGAATTTCAATGGATGTTTCTAGTGAGCTCTGTTGGATATGGTTTACTGACTGTTTAAGATTTTTTATTTCTTTTTGTAGTTCTTCAATTTTCGATTCATTTTTTTTTTGATGTTCATTGGTTTTTTTTAATTCATTTTCGAAATCATCAATTTTGTTAGAGCAGAATTCTACGCTCTTAACTATATCCTGAATTTCTTTTTTAATGTCTAAGAATATTTTATTGACATCTTTTTTTAGAAAATTTTTTAGTTGAAGGTCAATTCTGTCGCTCATTGTTAGTAACAATTGTTCTTTGAAACATTCTAATTTTTGTTCCATTGTATCACTTTTGGGAGCCATTTTTAAATGATTTTTATTTATTTTGGATATTATAAAATTTCAATTTTGGGCTAGAGTGACATCTATTGGCAGCAACTATTTATGGTGTTTTTGGCAGCAGATTAAGTTTCGTCTGTTGGTCGATAGATGTGATAAGATAAAAATAAATAATCAATATCAACTTTAGTATTATTTATTGCATTTGAGATTTATTTTTATACTTAATTATTAATTTTTATGTATGATGAGTAAAACCGCAGATGATTTAATGTCAAATTGATTGTTTTGAGTATCACTTTTTGTATCCACTATTAATTGTCCAAATTGTTATTGCCAATTTCTAGGTTAAGTTGATAAAAGTTTTTAACTGATATTCTTTTGCTTTATGTTGAACTAATCAGCTGATTATTATTATTTAATTGCTATGGAAAGCCACTGTTTTGTTCACTTTACATTTGCACTTATTGGATACTGAAAAATATAGTGTTGACAAATTCTATTCAAAGATAGTTAGAATTTGTCAGATAAAGTTTGTTCTATTGGGTTTATTTTTATTTAGGATTCACTAACTTGTGTATCAATTTAGGATTAATTCACTAGAACAGTTTTCTGTTACTATTTCACTTCAAATACTCAAAGATTTCAAAAAAATATCGGAAGATACTTTGACAGCTGGTAACTGCTCAATTACCTACGTATTATTATACGCATACCTGAAAGTGTCAAGAGAAATAGTCGGAGATATGTACGTATATACGGTAAGTAAAATTGTTTGCATGTTAAGAATATGCGCACTAACATTTGGCTAATAATGAATTCTAATGACAAAAATATATTCATTATAACAAAAAACATCAACTCTGAATAATCACTATGAATAATAGAATAAATAGAATCTAAGAATAGAAGAACGAATCGCCACTTAGAATAATAGTTCTGTAACTCTATTAGTTGTAAAGTTTAGAGGAAATAAGCATTTGGTAAAATACTATTGAATCAAATAAAAAACATTCAATATTTCTATTTTTGAGACCGATAATTCGTGGTGGAATTCCATTATAATATATTATAATATAACAAATAAAAAACTTTATTCCACTTAATTAAGTGGAATAAAGTTTTTTATTTGTTTTATTATAATATATTAAAAAACATTCAAACAACATGCAAGTCTTTACTTATTTAAAATAACTATTTTACATTTTTAGGAATTTAATAGTAAAAATATAGCAAAATAATAATAATAATAATGGTATTTGAATAGTAAAAATAAACATGATTAACATGGAATTGAAAAAAAACTGTTTGTTTATGAAATAAATGGTGGATATAGATGTAATGTATATAAAGTTAC